>NC_137462.1:46224359-47436166 GCF_964235325.1 Thermobia domestica
AAAACGCATTGGTAGCGGAAGTTTCTTATAGCATATCATAATGTTTTAAAAACGTAGGATGTAAAAATTTGTATGCTCAAATCAGCAGGGTTGATTGTATTGCATGTGAAAAGTATTATATGGATATTCACATGATGATGTCTGTTATGACAAGTAATTAAAATCACTTAAGTTGAAGCCGTGATGAGATTTGTGTTATAACATATTCCCATAGCACAAAAGATTACGCCCCATGAAATGTCTGTAGGTTATGAACTATTTGCTTTATCTAGTTTGGTCTTGGGATTCTCACGAATTCACTTGTAAGTGTTCCTGGGAATAGAATTTGTTTGCAGACTGTTCTTTGATCGAATAGACCTTAGTTGCTCAGGGGAATATCGCATTGCATGAATCGTGAATATCGTATTTTCAAACGTATACAGCATTTGAGATTACATGTATGTTTTTTGTCGTCTTCACATACGAACATACTCACGTGCGACTGAAGATAGTGTAATCTGAATGCAAAAACGCTGAGTTATGTGTAATGTAAAATAAGTTTTTTAATAGATAAGATTTACTAAAGATGATATTTTGATACACATATCGAATAATGTGTGTGAATAAGGAAATGAAACTTTGTTTCAGACGTGAAACTGAATAAGGATATTAAATGTAGCAGGGGAGAGGTGGGAAGATTTTATTCGCTTGGAAAAGCTCATATGTTTCTTGAAAACAGTTATCATAATAAACTTGCTTTATTTTTGACTTCAGATATAAGTGTTCGTATTGCTTTGCGATTGCGTTTACCTTTAATGTATATATGGGATTTATGAATTTTTTGTTCGTGTGTTTGTGAGAAATCCTATTTTCGCTGACTACATTTAATCACGGTGGTAACAGTTTATTCTTGTTGATGTAATTGAATATACTTGTTCTTCGATTAGGACATTTCCTGAGAAATGTAGAGACGAAAGACATAAACTTCTGATTAGGGCTTGTGAAATTTCGTAAGTCCCCTTTCTCAGATAGGTGAGTGCTTCGTCATGTCGCTGCGGTGTAAGTATACATTAAATCATTATTTTTAAAAAGATGTATTGAAATGTAATATTTGAAATGTTTAAATTTCGTGTGACGTTTTTATTTGACGTCAAACGAATGTAGAATAAAACCATTGAACAGAGTGAAGTGTGTGAAGTAGACTTTTACGAATTGTGTTGTGCTCATCTGGGCACTAGAAGAGATTGTCAGCATACTGAAGCTCTACGTTCTAGTAAGATAAAACATAGTTGCTATTCTCTCGAATAAAACCATTGAACAGAGTGAAGTGTGTAAAGTAGACCTTTACGAACTGTGTTGTGCTCATCTGTGTATTAGAAGAGATTGTCAGCATACTGAAGCTCTACGTTCTAGTAAGTTAAAACATAGTTGCTATTCTCTCTTTCTTTCTCTTTTAATCATCTCTAAGGTGTTACCTAATTTCTATAGATGGTGATTATTTGAATTTATTATACGTATTATCATTTAACGTTGTAATTCCGCATTTGAATTAGCTTTTCTTGTCTGTCTTAAAATATAATTTGAAATGGAATCCCTCTTACATAAGCATTCAGTTCATTTTCCTATACTTCAGGCTGATGGAACTTCAGCTACTTTGTTTACACAATCTAAGTATTACAAAGGGAATTATGGTGTCTTATGTTCCTTTAAAGAGTATGTACCATCATATTCAGAAAAGAAAGATAACGAAATTACAAATTTGTACACGCAAACCCGTTATCAGCGATGGTTTTTGATTTATATTACCCCTGCTAGCATTGACTTTGAGGAAATGCTAGAGTTAGGAGGACATAGATATTTTTTATTCGTAGTGTCATCACTTACCAAAACTTGATGGCCATTACGTGATGCAACTTTATTTTTGCATTAAAGGGTCATCTGAAAAATTTCAGATTTGTGCAATTTATCAAGGTGTGGGTAATCAGATACAGTGGCAGGAATGATTAGTCAGATATAAATATAGGTACATTTTTAATAGTGTAATTCAAATTTCGGACCTATTGTCAACATGTAAAGAAATGTGTAAGAATGCATCATGCATTATATCACAGAATACTACACTGATAGACCTATCCGCTTTCGCAGATGTTTGTCTTAAAAGCAATACATCTTCGCGGGTAATCACTTAGCGTACGGACAGCTAGGGAAAAGTATTCTTCAGTTGAGAAAATTTCGTATTTATATAGTCTAATAGTAGTGGTTTTGATTATTATTATTTCAGTGCTTATTTAAGTGATATTTTCGTAACGTAGATAGTATTAGTATTAGAATTAATTATTTCATTGTTTTTCGTGGATGTACGTGCCTATATTATGGGAAACCTGAGTTCGACTCTTGATGATAGTTAATGTAGCTCGAATTCCAGGTTAGGCTGTAGATTTATGTCTTATTTTATAAGTATAGTATTCTGATTCTTGTAGAATAGAATGAATTTTAAATGTAATACTTGTTCTTTGACACTACTTGTTGAAAGCAATACATATTCGCGTCAAACCACTTAGCGCACGTACTTTCTGTGTAGGAAACTTGAGTTCGACTCTTGACGGATTCTAAGATAATCTGTAGATTCATGTTTCGTATAGCCTCGAGATATTCTGATTCTTGTAGAATAGAATGAATTTTAAATGTAATATTGACCTGAATATAGTGAGTAGCATTGTATTATATATTCCGTAGTTAGTTATTTAATTACTATTACTGCTAGTATATGTAGGACTTTATATCTTGCTCTTTAACATTACGGAAAGAAATCATTTTATAGGTATAGTATTTATATAGTTTAATAGTAGTGGTTTTCATTATTATTATTTCAGTGCTTATTTAAGTGATATTTTCGTAACGTAGATAGTATTAGTATTGGAATTAATTATTTCATTGTTTTTCGTGGATGTACGTGCCTATATTATGGAAAACTTGAGTTCGACTCTTTATGATAGTTAATGTAGCTCGAATTCCACATTAGGCTGTAGATTTACGTCTTATTTTATAAGTATAGTATTCTGATTCTTGTAGAATAGAATGAATTTTAAATGTAATACTTGTTCTTTGACACTACTTGCTGAAAGCAATACATATTCGCGTCAAATCACTTAGCGCACGTACTTTCTGTGTAGGAAACTTGAGTTCGACTCTTGACGGATTCCAAGATAATCTGTAGATTCATGTTTCGTATAGCCTCGAGATATTCTGATTCTTGTAGAATAGAATGAATTTTAAATGTAATACTTGTTCTTTGACACTAATTGATAAAAGCAATACATATTCGCGTCAAATCACTTAGCGCGCGTACTTTCTGTGTAGGAAACTTGAGTTCGGCTCTTGACGGATTCCAAGATAATCTGTAGATTCATGTTTTGTATAGCCTCGAGATATTCTGATTCTTGTAGAATAGAATGAATTTTAAATGTAATATTGACCTGAATATAGTGAGTAGCATTGTATTATATATTCCGTAGTTAGTTATTTAATTACTATTACTGCTAGTATATTTAGGACTTTATATCTTGCTCTTTAACATTACGGAAAGAAATCATTTTATAGGTATAGTATTTATATAGTTTAATAGTAGTGGTTTTCATTATTATTATTTCAGTGCTTATTTAAGTGATATTTTCGTAACGTAGATAGTATTAGTATTGGAATTAATTATTTCATTGTTTTTCGTGGATGTACGTGCCTATATTATGGGAAACTTGAGTTCGACTCTTTATGATAGTTAATGTAGCTCGAATTCCACATTAGGCTGTAGATTTACGTCTTATTTTATAAGTATAGTATTCTGATTCTTGTAGAATAGAATGAATTTTAAATGTAATACTTGTTCTTTGACACTACTTGCTGAAAGCAATACATATTCGCGTCAAATCACTTAGCGCACGTACGTTCTGTGTAGGAAACTTGAGTTCGACTCTTGACGGATTCCAAGATAATCTGTAGATTCATGTTTCGTATAGCCTCGAGATATTCTGATTCTTGTAGAATAGAATGAATTTTAAATGTAATACTTGTTCTTTGACACTAATTGATAAAAGCAATACATATTCGCGTCAAATCACTTAGCGCGCGTACTTTCTGTGTAGGAAACCTGAGTTCGGCTCTTGACGGATTCCAAGATAATCTGTAGATTCATGTTTTGTATAGCCTCGAGATATTCTGATTCTTGTAGAATAGAATGAATTTTAAATGTAATATTGACCTGAATATAGTAATTAGCATTGTATTATATATTCCGTAGTTAGTTATTTAATTACTACTACTGCTAGTATATGTAGGACTTTATATCTTGCTGTTTAACATTACGGAAAGAAATCATTTTACAAGTATAGTATTTATATAGTTTAATAGTAGTGGTTTTGATTATTATTATTTCAGTGCTTATTTAAGTGATATTTTCGTAACGTAGATAGTATTAGTATTGGAATTAATTATTTCATTGTTTTTCGTGGCTGTACGTGCCTATATTATGGGAAACTTGAGTTCGACTCTTGATGATAGTTAATGTAGCTCGAATTCCACATTAGGCTGTAGATTTACGTGTTATTTTATAAGTATAGTATTCTGATTCTTGTAGAATAGAATGAATTTTAAATGTAATACTTGTTCTTTGACACTACTTGCTGAAAGCAATACATATTCGCGTCAAATCACTTAGCGCACGTACTTTCTGTGTAGGAAACTTGAGTTCGACTCTTGACGGATTCCAAGATAATCTGTAGATTCATGTTTCGTATAGCCTCGAGATATTCTGATTCTTGTAGAATAGAATGAATTTTAAATGTAATCCTTGTTCTTTGACACTAATTGATGAAAGCAATACATATTCGCGTCAAATCACTTAGCGCGCGTACTTTCTGTGTAGGAAACCTGAGTTCGGCTCTTGACGGATTCCAAGATAATCTGTAGATTCATGTTTTGTATAGCCTCGAGATATTCTGATTCTTGTAGAATAGAATAAATTTTAAATGTAATATTGACCTGAATATAGTGATTAGAATTGTATTATGTATTCCGTAGTTAGTTATTTAATTACTATTAGTGCTAGTATATGTAGGACTTTTATATCTTGCTCTTTAACATTACGGAAAGAAATCATTTTACAAGTATAGTATTTATATAGTTTAATAGTAGTGGTTTTGATTATTATTATTTCAGTGCTTATTTAAGTGATATTTTCGTAACGTAGATAGTATTAGTATTGGAATTAATTATTTCATTGTTTTTCGTGGATGTACGTGCCTATATTATGGGAAACCTGAGTTCGACTCTTGATGATAGTTAATGTAGCTCGAATTCCACGTAAGGCTGTAGATTTATGACTTATTTTATAAGTATAGTATTCTGATTCTAGTAGAATAGAATGAATTTTAAATGTAATACTTGTTCTTTGACACTACTTGTTGAAAGCAATACATATTCGCTTCAAACCACTTAGCGCACGTACTTTCTGTGTAGGAAACTTGAGTTCGACTCTTGACGGATTCTAAGATAATCTGTAGATTCATGTTTCGTATAGCCTCGAGATATTCTGATTCTTGTAGAATAGAATGAATTTTAAATGTAATACTTGTTCTTTGACACTACTTGTTGAAAGCAATACATATTCGCGTCAAATCACTTAGCGCACGTACTTTCTGTGTAGGGAACTTGAGTTCGACTCTTGACGGATTCCAAGATAATCTGTAGATCCATGTTTCGTACAGCCTCGAGATATTCTGATTCTTGTAGAATAGAATGAATTTTAAATGTAATATTGACCTGAATATAGTAATTAGCATTGTATTATATATTCCGTAGTTAGTTATTTAATTACTACTACTGCTAGTATATGTAGGACTTTTATATCTTGCTTTTTAACATTACGGAAAGAAATCATTTTATAAGTATAGTATTTATATAGTTTAATAGTAGAGATTTTGATTATTATTATTTCAGTGCTTACTTAAGTGATATTTTCGTAACGTAGATAGTATTGGTATTGGAATTAATTATTTCATTGTTTTTCGTGGATGTACGTGCCTATATTAAGGGAAACCTGAGCTCGACTCTTGATGATAGTTAATGTAGCTCGAATTCCACGTTAGGCTGTAGATTTATGTCTTATTTTATATGTATAGTATTCTGATTCTTGTAGAATAGAATGAATTTTAAATGTAATACTTGTTCTTTGACACTACTTGTTGAAAGAAATACATATTCGCGTCAAATCACTTAGCGCACGTACGTTCTGTGTAGGAAACTTGATTTCGACTCTTGACGGATTCCAAGATAATCTGTAGATTCATGTTTCGTATAGCCTCGAGATATTCTGATTCTTGTAGAATAGAATGAATTTTAAATGTAATACTTGTTCTTTGACACTAATTGATAAAAGCAATACATATTCGCGTCAAATCACTTAGCGCACGTACTTTCTGTGTAGGAAACTTGAGTTCGACTTTTGACGGATTCCAAGATAATCTGTAGATTCATGTTTCGTATAGCCTCGAGATATTCTGATTCTTGTAGAATAAAATAAATTTTAAATGTAATATTGACCTGAATATAGTGAGTAGCATTGTATTATATATTCCGTAGTTAGTTATTTAATTACTATTACTGCTAGTATATGTAGGACTTTATATCTTGCTCTTTAACATTACGGAAAGAAATCATTTTATAGGTATAGTATTTATATAGTTTAATAGTAGTGGTTTTGATTATTATTAATTCAGTGCTTATTTAAGTGATATTTTCGTAACGTAGATAGTATTAGTATTGGAATTAATTATTTCGTTGTTTTTCGTGGATGTACTTGCCTATATTATGGGAAACTTGAGTTCGACTCTTGATGATAGTTAATGTAGCTCGAATTCCACATTAGGCTGTAGATTTACGTCTTATTTTATAAGTATAGTATTCTGATTCTTGTAGAATAGAATGAATTTTAAATGTAATACTTGTTCTTTGACAGTACTTGCTGAAAGCAATACATATTCGCGTCAAATCACTTAGCGCACGTACGTTCTGTGTAGGAAACTTGATTTCGACTCTTGACGGATTCCAAGATAATCTGTAGATTCATGTTTCGTATAGCCTCGAGATATTCTGATTCTTGTAGAATAGAATGAATTTTAAATGTAATACTTGTTCTTTGACACTACTTGTTGAAAGCAATACATATTCGCGTCAAATCACTTAGCGCACGTACGTTCTGTGTAGGAAACTTGATTTCGACTCTTGACGGATTCCAAGATAATCTGTAGATTCATGTTTCGTATAGCCTCGAGATATTCTGATTCTTGTAGAATAAAATAAATTTTAAATGTAATATTGACCTGAATATAGTGAGTAGCATTGTATTATATATTCCGTAGTTAGTTATTTAATTACTATTAGTGCTAGTATATGTAGGACTTTATATCTTGCTCTTTAACATTACGGAAAGAAATCATTTTATAGGTATAGTATTTATATAGTTTAATAGTAGTGGTTTTGATTATTATTAATTCAGTGCTTATTTAAGTGATATTTTCGTAACGTAGATAGTATTAGTATTGGAATTAATTATTTCATTGTTTTTCGTGGATGTACTTGCCTATATTATGGGAGACTTGAGTTCGACTCTTGATGATAGTTAATGTAGCTCGAATTCCACGTTAGGCTGTAGATTTACGTCTTATTTTATAAGTATAGTATTCTGATTCTTGTAGAATAGAATGAATTTTAAATGTAATACTTGTTCTTTGACACTACTTGCTGAAAGCAATACATATTCGCGTCAAATCACTTTGCGCACGCAATTTCTGTGTAGGAAACTTGAGTTCGACTCTTGACGGATTCCAAGATAATCTGTAGATTCATGTTTCGTATAGCCTCGAGATATTCTGATTCTTGTAGAATAGAATGAATTTTAAATGTAATACTTGTTCTTTGACACTACTTGTTGAAAGCAATACATATTCGCGTCAAATCACTTAGCGCACGTACTTTCTGTGTAGGGAACTTGAGTTCGACTCTTGACGGATTCCAAGATAATCTGTAGATCCATGTTTCGTATAGCCTAGAGATATTCTGATTCTTGTAGAATAGAATGAATTTTAAATGTAATATTGACCTGAATATAGTAATTAGCATTGTATTATATATTCCGTAGTTAGTTATTTAATTACTACTACTGCTAGTATATGTAGGACTTTTATATCTTGCTTTTTAACATTACGGAAAGAAATCATTTTATAAGTATAGTATTTATATAGTTTAATAGAAGAGATTTTGATTATTATTATTACAGTGCTTACTTAAGTGATATTTTCGTAACGTAGATAGTATTGGTATTGGAATTAATTATTTCATTGTTTTTCGTGGATGTACGTGCCTATATTATGGGAAACCTGAGTTCGACTCTTGATGATAGTTAATGTAGCTCGAATTCCACGTTAGGCTGTAGATTTATGTCTTATTTTATAAGTATAGTATTCTGATTCTTGTAGAATAGAATGAATTTTAAATGTAATACTTGTTCTTTGACACTACTTGTTGAAAGCAATACATATTCGCGTCAAATCACTTAGCGCACGTACGTTCTGTGTAGGAAACTTGATTTCGACTCTTGACGGATTCCAAGATAATCTGTAGATTCATGTTTCGTATAGCCTCGAGATATTCTGATTCTTGTAGAATAGAATGAATTTTAAATGTAATACTTGTTCTTTGACACTAATTGATAAAAGCAATACATATTCGCGTCAAATCACTTAGCGCACGTACTTTCTGTGTAGGAAACTTGAGTTCGACTCTTGACGGATTCCAAGATAATCTGTAGATTCATGTTTCGTATAGCCTCGAGATATTCTGATTCTTGTAGAATAAAATAAATTTTAAATGTAATATTGACCTGAATATAGTGAGTAGCATTGTGTTATATATTCCGTAGTTAGTTATTTAATTACTATTACTGCTAGTATATGTAGGACTTTATATCTTGCTCTTTAACATTACGGAAAGAAATCATTTTATAGGTATAGTATTTATATAGTTTAATAGTAGTGGTTTTGATTATTATTAATTCAGTGCTTATTTAAGTGATATTTTCGTAACGTAGATAGTATTAGTATTGGAATTAATTATTTCATTGTTTTTCGTGGATGTACTTGCCTATATTATGGGAGACTTGAGTTCGACTCTTGATGATAGTTAATGTAGCTCGAATTCCACGTTAGGCTGTAGATTTACGTCTTATTTTATAAGTATAGTATTCTGATTCTTGTAGAATAGAATGAATTTTAAATGTAATACTTGTTCTTTGACACTACTTGCTGAAAGCAATACATATTCGCGTCAAATCACTTTGCGCACGCACTTTCTGTGTAGGAAACTTGAGTTCGACTCTTGACGGATTCCAAGATAATCTGTAGATTCATGTTTCGTATAGCCTCGAGATATTCTGATTCTTGTAGAATAGAATGAATTTTAAATGTAATACTTGTTCTTTGACACTACTTGTTGAAAGCAATACATATTCGCGTCAAATCACTTAGCGCACGTACTTTCTGTGTAGGGAACTTGAGTTCGACTCTTGACGGATTCCAAGATAATCTGTAGATCCATGTTTCGTATAGCCTAGAGATATTCTGATTCTTGTAGAATAGAATGAATTTTAAATGTAATATTGACCTGAATATAGTAATTAGCATTGTATTATATATTCCGTAGTTAGTTATTTAATTACTACTACTGCTAGTATATGTAGGACTTTTATATCTTGCTTTTTAACATTACGGAAAGAAATCATTTAGTTTAATAGTAGAGATTTTGATTATTATTATTACAGTGCTTACTTAAGTGATATTTTCGTAACGTAGATAGTATTGGTATTGGAATTAATTATTTCATTGTTTTTCGTGGATTTACGTGCCTATATTATGGGAAACCTGAGTTCGAGCTCTTGATGATAGTTAATGTAGCTCGAATTCCACGTTAGGCTGTAGATTTACGTCTTATTTTATAAGTATAGTATTCTGATTCTTGTAGAATAGAATGAATTTTAAATGTAATACTTGTTCTTTGACACTACTTGTTGAAAACAATACATATTCGCGTCAAATCACTTAGCGCACGTACGTTCTGTGTAGGAAACTTGATTTCGACTCTTGACGGATTCCAAGATAATCTGTAGATTCATGTTTCGTATAGCCTCGAGATATTCTGATTCTTGTAGAATAGAATGAATTTTAAATGTAATACTTGTTCTTTGACCCTACTTGTTGAAAGCAATACATATTCGCGTCAAATCACTTAGCGCACGTACTTTCTGTGTAGGAAACCTGAGTTCGGCTCTTGACGGATTCCAAGATAATCTGTAGATTCATGTTTTGTATAGCCTCGAGATATTCTGATTCTTGTAGAATAGAATAAATTTTAAATGTAATATTGACCTGAATATAGTGATTAGAATTGTATTATGTATTCCGTAGTTAGTTATTTAATTACTATTAGTGCTAGTATATGTAGGACTTTTATATCTTGCTCTTTAACATTACGGAAAGAAATCATTTTACAAGTATAGTATTTATATAGTTTAATAGTAGTGGTTTTGATTATTATTATTTCAGTGCTTATTTAAGTGATATTTTCGTAACGTAGATAGTATTAGTATTGGAATTAATTATATCATTGTTTTTCGTGGATGTACGTGCCTATATTATGGGAAACTTGAGTTCGACTCTTGATGATAGTTAATGTAGCTCGAATTCCACGTAAGGCTGTAGATTTATGACTTATTTTATAAGTATAGTATTCTGATTCTAGTAGAATAGAATGAATTTTAAATGTAATACTTGTTCTTTGACACTACTTGTTGAAAGCAATACATATTCGCGTCAAACCACTTAGCGCACGTACTTTCTGTGTAGGAAACTTGAGTTCGACTCTGACGGATTCTAAGATAATCTGTAGATTCATGTTTCGTATAGCCTCGAGATATTCTGATTCTTGTAGAATAGAATGAATTTTAAATGTAATACTTGTTCTTTGACACTACTTGTTGAAAGCAATACATATTCGCGTCAAATCACTTAGCGCACGTACTTTCTGTGTAGGGAACTTGAGTTCGACTCTTGACGGATTCCAAGATAATCTGTAGATCCATGTTTCGTACAGCCTAGAGATATTCTGATTCTTGTAGAATAGAATGAATTTTAAATGTAATATTGACCTGAATATAGTAATTAGCATTGTATTATATATTCCGTAGTTAGTTTTTTAATTACTACTACTGCTAGTATATGTAGGACTTTTATATCTTGCTTTTTAACATTACGGAAAGAAATCATTTTATAAGTATAGTATTTATATAGTTTAATAGTAGAGATTTTGATTATTATTATTTCAGTGCTTACTTAAGTGATATTTTCGTAACGTAGATAGTATTGGTATTGGAATTAATTATTTCATTGTTTTTCGTGGATGTACGTGCCTATATTAAGGGAAACCTGAGTTCGACTCTTGATGATAGTTAATGTAGCTCGAATTCCACGTTAGGCTGTAGATTTATGTCTTATTTTATAAGTATAGTATTCTGATTCTTGTAGAATAGAATGAATTTTAAATGTAATACTTGTTCTTTGACACTACTTGTTGAAAGCAATACATATTCGCGTCAAATCACTTAGCGCACGTACGTTCTGTGTAGGAAACTTGAGTTCGACTCTTGACGGATTCCAAGATAATCTGTAGATTCATGTTTCGTATAGCCTCGAGATATTCTGATTCTTGTAGAATAGAATGAATTTTAAATGTAATACTTGTTCTTTGACACTAATTGATAAAAGCAATACATATTCGCGTCAAATCACTTAGCGCACGTACTTTCTGTGTAGGAAACTTGAGTTCGACTCTTGACGGATTCCAAGATAATCTGTAGATTCATGTTTCGTATAGCCTCGAGATATTCTGATTCTTGTAGAATAAAATAAATTTTAAATGTAATATTGACCTGAATATAGTGAGTAGCATTGTATTATATATTCCGTAGTTAGTTATTTAATTACTATTACTGCTAGTATATGTAGGACTTTATATCTTGCTCTTTAACATTACGGAAAGAAATCATTTTATAGGTATAGTATTTATATAGTTTAATAGTAGTGGTTTTGATTATTATTAATTCAGTGCTTATTTAAGTGATATTTTCGTAACGTAGATAGTATTAGTATTGGAATTAATTATTTCATTGTTTTTCGTGGATGTACTTGCCTATATTATGGGAGACTTGAGTTCGACTCTTGATGATAGTTAATGTAGCTCGAATTCCACATTAGGCTGTAGATTTACGTCTTATTTTATAAGTATAGTATTCTGATTCTTGTAGAATAGAATGAATTTTAAATGTAATACTTGTTCTTTGACACTACTTGCTGAAAGCAATACATATTCGCGTCAAATCACTTTGCGCACGCACTTTCTGTGTAGGAAACTTGAGTTCGACTCTTGACGGATTCCAAGATAATCTGTAGATTCATGTTTCGTATAGCCTCGAGATATTCTGATTCTTGTAGAATAGAATGAATTTTAAATGTAATACTTGTTCTTTGACACTACTTGTTGAAAGCAATACATATTCGCGTCAAATCACTTAGCGCACGTACTTTCTGTGTAGGGAACTTGAGTTCGACTCTTGACGGATTCCAAGATAATCTGTAGATCCATGTTTCGTATAGCCTAGAGATATTCTGATTCTTGTAGAATAGAATGAATTTTAAATGTAATATTGACCTGAATATAGTAATTAGCATTGTATTATATATTCCGTAGTTAGTTATTTAATTACTACTACTGCTAGTATATGTAGGACTTTTATATCTTGCTTTTTAACATTACGGAAAGAAATCATTTTATAAGTATAGTATTTATATAGTTTAATAGTAGAGATTTTGATTATTATTATTACAGTGCTTACTTAAGTGATATTTTCGTAACGTAGATAGTATTGGTATTGGAATTAATTATTTCATTGTTTTTCGTGGATGTACGTGCCTATATTATGGGAAACCTGAGTTCGACTCTTGATGATAGTTAATGTAGCTCGAATTCCACGTTAGGCTGTAGATTTATGTCTTATTTTATAAGTATAGTATTCTGATTCTTGTAGAATAGAATGAATTTTAAATGTAATACTTGTTCTTTGACACTACTTGTTGAAAGCAATACATATTCGCGTCATATCACTTAGCGCACGTACGTTCTGTGTAGGAAACTTGTTTTCGACTCTTGACGGATTCCAAGATAATCTGTAGATTCATGTTTCGTATAGCCTCGAGATATTCTCATTCTTGTAGAATAGAATGAATTTTAAATGTAATACTTGTTCTTTGACACTAATTGATAAAAGCAATACATATTCGCGTCAAATCACTTAGCGCACGTACTTTCTGTGCAGGAATTTTGAGTTCGACTCTTGACGGATTCCAAGATAATCTGTAGATTCATGTTTCGTATAGCCTCGAGATATTCTGATTCTTATAGAATAAAATAAATTTTAAATGTAATATTGACCTGAATATAGTGAGTAGCATTGTATTATATATTCCGTAGTTAGTTATTTAATTACTATTACTGCTAGTATATGTAGGACTTTATATCTTGCTCTTTAACGTTACGGAAAGAAATCATTTTATAGGTATAGTATTTATATAGTTTAATAGTAGTGGTTTTGATTATTATTAATTCAGTGCTTATTTAAGTGATATTTTCGTAACGTAGATAGTATTAGTATTGGAATTAATTATTTCATTGTTTTTCGTGGATGTACTTGCCTATATTATGGGAAACTTGAGTTCGACTCTTGATGATAGTTAATGTAGCTCGAATTCCACATTAGGCTGTAGATTTACGTCTTATTTTATAAGTATAGTATTCTGATTCTTGTAGAATAGAATGAATTTTAAATGTAATACTTGTTCTTTGACAGTACTTGCTGAAAGCAATACATATTCGCGTCAAATCACTTAGCGCACGTACGTTCTGTGTAGGAAACTTGATTTCGACTCTTGACGGATTCCAAGATAATCTGTAGATTCATGTTTCGTATAGCCTCGAGATATTCTGATTCTTGTAGAATAGAATGAATTTTAAATGTAATACTTGTTCTTTGACACTACTTGTTGAAAGCAATACATATTCGCGTCAAATCACTTAGCGCACGTACGTTCTGTGTAGGAAACTTGATTTCGACTCTTGACGGATTCCAAGATAATCTGTAGATTCATGTTTCGTATAGCCTCGAGATATTCTGATTCTTGTAGAATAAAATAAATTTTAAATGTAATATTGACCTGAATATAGTGAGTAGCATTGTATTATATATTCCGTAGTTAGTTATTTAATTACTATTACTGCTAGTATATGTAGGACTTTATATCTTGCTCTTTAACATTACGGAAAGAAATCATTTTATAGGTATAGTATTTATATAGTTTAATAGTAGTGGTTTTGATTATTATTAATTCAGTGCTTATTTAAGTGATATTTTCGTAACGTAGATAGTATTAGTATTGGAATTAATTATTTCATTGTTTTTCGTGGATGTACTTGCCTATATTATGGGAGACTTGAGTTCGACTCTTGATGATAGTTAATGTAGCTCGAATTCCACGTTAGGCTGTAGATTTACGTCTTATTTTATAAGTATAGTATTCTGATTCTTGTAGAATAGAATGAATTTTAAATGTAATACTTGTTCTTTGACACTACTTGCTGAAAGCAATACATATTCGCGTCAAATCACTTAGCGCACGTACGTTCTGTGTAGGAAACTTGAGTTCGACTCTTGACGGATTCCAAGATAATCTGTAGATTCATGTTTCGTATAGCCTCGAGATATTCTGATTCTTGTAGAATAGAATGAATTTTAAATGTAATACTTGTTCTTTGACACTACTTGTTGAAAGCAATACATATTCGCGACAAATCACTTAGCGCACGTACTTTCTGTGTAGGGAACTTGAGTTCGACTCTTGACGGATTCCAAGATAATCTGTAGATCCATGTTTCGTATAGCCTAGAGATATTCTGATTCTTGTAGAATAGAATGAATTTTAAATGTAATATTGACCAGAATATAGTAATTAGCATTGTATTATATATTCCGTAGTTAGTTATTTAATTACTACTACTGCTAGTATATGTAGGACTTTTATATCTTGCTTTTTAACATTACGGAAAGAAATCATTTTATAAGTATAGTATTTATATAGTTTAATAGTAGAGATTTTGATTATTATTATTACAGTGCTTACTTAAGTGATATTTTCGTAACGTAGATAGTATTGGTATTGGAATTAATTATTTCATTGTTTTTCGTGGATGTACGTGCCTATATTATGGGAAACCTGAGTTCGACTCTTGATGATAGTTAATGTAGCTCGAATTCCACGTTAGGCTGTAGATTTACGTCTTATTTTATAAGTATAGTATTCTGATTCTTGTAGAATAGAATGAATTTTAAATGTAATACTTGTTCTTTGACACTACTTGTTGAAAACAATACATATTCGCGTCAAATCACTTAGCGCACGTACGTTCTGTGTAGGAAACTTGATTTCGACTCTTGACGGATTCCAAGATAATCTGTAGATTCATGTTTCGTATAGCCTCGAGATATTCTGATTCTTGTAGAATAGAATGAATTTTAAATGTAATACTTGTTCTTTGACACTACTTGTTGAAAGCAATACATATTCGCGTCAAATCACTTAGCGCACGTACTTTCTGTGTAGGAAACCTGAGTTCGGCTCTTGACGGATTCCAAGATAATCTGTAGATTCATGTTTTGTATAGCCTCGAGATATTCTGATTCTTGTAGAATAGAATAAATTTTAAATGTAATATTGACCTGAATATAGTGATTAGAATTGTATTATGTATTCCGTAGTTAGTTATTTAATTACTATTAGTGCTAGTATATGTAGGACTTTTATATCTTGCTCTTTAACATTACGGAAAGAAATCATTTTACAAGTATAGTATTTATATAGTTTAATAGTAGTGGTTTTGATTATTATTATTTCAGTGCTTATTTAAGTGATATTTTCGTAACGTAGATAGTATTAGTATTGGAATTAATTATATCATTGTTTTTCGTGGATGTACGTGCCTATATTATGGGAAACCTGAGTTCGACTCTTGATGATAGTTAATGTAGCTCGAATTCCACGTAAGGCTGTAGATTTATGACTTATTTTATAAGTATAGTATTCTGATTCTAGTAGAATAGAATGAATTTTAAATGTAATACTTGTTCTTTGACACTACTTGTTGAAAGCAATACATATTCGCGTCAAACCACTTAGCGCACGTACTTTCTGTGTAGGAAACTTGAGTTCGACTCTTGACGGATTCTAAGATAATCTGTAGATTCATGTTTCGTATAGCCTCGAGATATTCTGATTCTTGTAGAATAGAATGAATTTTAAATGTAATACTTGTTCTTTGACACTACTTGTTGAAAGCAATACATATTCGCGTCAAATCACTTAGCGCACGTACTTTCTGTGTAGGGAACTTGAGTTCGACTCTTGACGGATTCCAAGATAATCTGTAGATCCATGTTTCGTACAGCCTAGAGATATTCTGATTCTTGTAGAATAGAATGAATTTTAAATGTAATATTGACCTGAATATAGTAATTAGCATTGTATTATATATTCCGTAGTTAGTTTTTTAATTACTACTACTGCTAGTATATGTAGGACTTTTATATCTTGCTTTTTAACATTACGGAAAGAAATCATTTTATAAGTATAGTATTTATATAGTTTAATAGTAGAGATTTTGATTATTATTATTTCAGTGCTTACTTAAGTGATATTTTCGTAACGTAGATAGTATTGGTATTGGAATTAATTATTTCATTGTTTTTCGTGGATGTACGTGCCTATATTAAGGGAAACCTGAGTTCGACTCTTGATGATAGTTAATGTAGCTCGAATTCCACGTTAGGCTGTAGATTTATGTCTTATTTTATAAGTATAGTATTCTGATTCTTGTAGAATAGAATGAATTTTAAATGTAATACTTGTTCTTTGACACTACTTGTTGAAAGCAATACATATTCGCGTCAAATCACTTAGCGCACGTACGTTCTGTGTAGGAAACTTGATTTCGACTCTTGACGGATTCCAAGATAATCTGTAGATTCATGTTTCGTATAGCCTCGAGATATTCTGATTCTTGTAGAATAGAATGAATTTTAAATGTAATACTTGTTCTTTGACACTAATTGATAAAAGCAATACATATTCGCGTCAAATCACTTAGCGCACGTACTTTCTGTGCAGGAATTTTGAGTTCGACTCTTGACGGATTCCAAGATAATCTGTAGATTCATGTTTCGTATAGCCTCGAGATATTCTGATTCTTGTAGAATAAAATAAATTTTAAATGTAATATTGACCTGAATATAGTGAGTAGCATTGTATTATATATTCCGTAGTTAGTTATTTAATTACTATTACTGCTAGTATATGTAGGACTTTATATCTTGCTCTTTAACATTACGGAAAGAAATCATTTTATAGGTATAGTATTTATATAGTTTAATAGTAGTGGTTTTGATTATTATTAATTCAGTGCTTATTTAAGTGATATTTTCGTAACGTAGATAGTATTAGTATTGGAATTAATTATTTCGTTGTTTTTCGTGGATGTACTTGCCTATATTATGGGAAACTTGAGTTCGACTCTTGATGATAGTTAATGTAGCTCGAATTCCACATTAGGCTGTAGATTTACGTCTTATTTTATAAGTATAGTATTCTGATTCTTGTAGAATAGAATGAATTTTAAATGTAATACTTGTTCTTTGACAGTACTTGCTGAAAGCAATACATATTCGCGTCAAATCACTTAGCGCACGTACGTTCTGTGTAGGAAACTTGATTTCGACTCTTGACGGATTCCAAGATAATCTGTAGATTCATGTTTCGTATAGCCTCGAGATATTCTGATTCTTGTAGAATAGAATGAATTTTAAATGTAATACTTGTTCTTTGACACTACTTGTTGAAAGCAATACATATTCGCGTCAAATCACTTAGCGCACGTACGTTCTGTGTAGGAAACTTGATTTCGACTCTTGACGGATTCCAAGATAATCTGTAGATTCATGTTTCGTATAGCCTCGAGATATTCTGATTCTTGTAGAATAAAATAAATTTTAAATGTAATATTGACCTGAATATAGTGAGTAGCATTGTATTATATATTCCGTAGTTAGTTATTTAATTACTATTACTGCTAGTATATGTAGGACTTTATATCTTGCTCTTTAACATTACGGAAAGAAATCATTTTATAGGTATAGTATTTATATAGTTTAATAGTAGTGGTTTTGATTATTATTAATTCAGTGCTTATTTAAGTGATATTTTCGTAACGTAGATAGTATTAGTATTGGAATTAATTATTTCATTGTTTTTCGTGGATGTACTTGCCTATATTATGGGAGACTTGAGTTCGACTCTGGATGATAGTTAATGTAGCTCGAATTCCACGTTAGGCTGTAGATTTACGTCTTATTTTATAAGTATAGTATTCTGATTCTTGTAGAATAGAATGAATTTTAAATGTAATACTTGTTCTTTGACACTACTTGCTGAAAGCAATACATATTCGCGTCAAATCACTTTGCGCACGCACTTTCTGTGTAGGAAACTTGAGTTCGACTCTTGACGGATTCCAAGATAATCTGTAGATTCATGTTTCGTATAGCCTCGAGATATTCTGATTCTTGTAGAATAGAATGAATTTTAAATGTAATACTTGTTCTTTGACACTACTTGTTGAAAGCAATACATATTCGCGTCAAATCACTTAGCGCACGTACTTTCTGTGTAGGGAACTTGAGTTCGACTCTTGACGGATTCCAAGATAATCTGTAGATCCATGTTTCGTATAGCCTAGAGATATTCTGATTCTTGTAGAATAGAATGAATTTTAAATGTAATATTGACCTGAATATAGTAATTAGCATTGTATTATATATTCCGTAGTTAGTTATTTAATTACTACTACTGCTAGTATATGTAGGACTTTTATATCTTGCTTTTTAACATTACGGAAAGAAATCATTTTATAAGTATAGTATTTATATAGTTTAATAGTAGAGATTTTGATTATTATTATTACAGTGCTTACTTAAGTGATATTTTCGTAACGTAGATAGTATTGGTATTGGAATTAATTATTTCATTGTTTTTCGTGGATGTACGTGCCTATATTATGGGAAACCTGAGTTCGACTCTTGATGATAGTTAATGTAGCTCGAATTCCACGTTAGGCTGTAGATGTACGTCTTATTTTATAAGTATAGTATTCTGATTCTTGTAGAATAGAATGAATTTTAAATGTAATACTTGTTCTTTGACACTACTTGTTGAAAACAATACATATTCGCGTCAAATCACTTAGCGCACGTACGTTCTGTGTAGGAAACTTGATTTCGACTCTTGACGGATTCCAAGATAATCTGTAGATTCATGTTTCGTATAGCCTCGAGATATTCTGATTCTTGTAGAATAGAATGAATTTTAAATGTAATACTTGTTCTTTGACACTACTTGTTGAAAGCAATACATATTCGCGTCAAATCACTTAGCGCACGTACTTTCTGTGTAGGAAACCTGAGTTCGGCTCTTGACGGATTCCAAGATAATCTGTAGATTCATGTTTCGTATAGCCTCGAGATATTCTGATTCTTGTAGAATAGAATAAATTTTAAATGTAATATTGACCTGAATATAGTGATTAGAATTGTATTATGTATTCCGTAGTTAGTTATTTAATTACTATTAGTGCTAGTATATGTAGGACTTTTATATCTTGCTCTTTAACATTACGGAAAGAAATCATTTTACAAGTATAGTATTTATATAGTTTAATAGTAGTGGTTTTGATTATTATTATTTCAGTGCTTATTTAAGTGATATTTTCGTAACGTAGACAGTATTAGTATTGGAATTAATTATATCATTGTTTTTCGTGAATGTACGTGCCTATATTATGGGAAACCTGAGTTCGACTCTTGATGATAGTTAATGTAGCTCGAATTCCACGTAAGGCTGTAGATTTATGACTTATTTTATAAGTATAGTATTCTGATTCTAGTAGAATAGAATGAATTTTAAATGTAATACTTGTTCTTTGACACTACTTGTTGAAAGCAATACATATTCGCGTCAAACCACTTAGCGCACGTACTTTCTGTGTAGGAAACTTGAGTTCGACTTTTGACGGATTCTAAGATAATCTGTAGATTCATGTTTCGTATAGCCTCGAGATATTCTGATTCTTGTAGAATAGAATGAATTTTAAATGTAATACTTGTTCTTTGACACTACTTGTTGAAAGCAATACATATTCGCGTCAAATCACTTAGCGCACGTACGTTCTGTGTAGGAAACTTGATTTCGACTCTTGACGGATTCCAAGATAATCTGTAGATTCATGTTTCGTATAGCCTCGAGATATTCTGATTCTTGTAGAATAAAATAAATTTTAAATGTAATATTGACCTGAATATAGTGAGTAGCATTGTATTATATATTCCGTAGTTAGTTATTTAATTACTATTACTGCTAGTATATGTAGGACTTTATATCTTGCTCTTTAACATTACGGAAAGAAATCATTTTATAGGTATAGTATTTATATAGTTTAATAGTAGTGGTTTTGATTATTATTAATTCAGTGCTTATTTAAGTGATATTTTCGTAACGTAGATAGTATTAGTATTGGAATTAATTATTTCATTGTTTTTCGTGGATGTACTTGCCTATATTATGGGAGACTTGAGTTCGACTCTTGATGATAGTTAATGTAGCTCGAATTCCACGTTAGGCTGTAGATTTACGTCTTATTTTATAAGTATAGTATTCTGATTCTTGTAGAATAGAATGAATTTTAAATGTAATACTTGTTCTTTGACACTACTTGCTGAAAGCAATACATATTCGCGTCAAATCACTTTGCGCACGCACTTTCTGTGTAGGAAACTTGAGTTCGACTCTTGACGGATTCCAAGATAATCTGTAGATTCATGTTTCGTATAGCCTCGAGATATTCTGATTCTTGTAGAATAGAATGAATTTTAAATGTAATACTTGTTCTTTGACACTACTTGTTGAAAGCAATACATATTCGCGTCAAATCACTTAGCGCACGTACTTTCTGTGTAGGGAACTTGAGTTCGACTCTTGACGGATTCCAAGATAATCTGTAGATCCATGTTTCGTATAGCCTAGAGATATTCTGATTCTTGTAGAATAGAATGAATTTTAAATGTAATATTGACCTGAATATAGTAATTAGCATTGTATTATATATTCCGTAGTTAGTTATTTAATTACTACTACTGCTAGTATATGTAGGACTTTTATATCTTGCTTTTTAACATTACGGAAAGAAATCATTTTATAAGTATAGTATTTATATAGTTTAATAGTAGAGATTTTGATTATTATTATTACAGTGCTTACTTAAGTGATATTTTCGTAACGTAGATAGTATTGGTATTGGAATTAATTATTTCATTGTTTTTCGTGGATGTACGTGCCTATATTATGGGAAACCTGAGTTCGACTCTTGATGATAGTTAATGTAGCTCGAATTCCACGTTAGGCTGTAGATTTACGTCTTATTTTATAAGTATAGTATTCTGATTCTTGTAGAATAGAATGAATTTTAAATGTAATACTTGTTCTTTGACACTACTTGTTGAAAACAATACATATTCGCGTCAAATCACTTAGCGCACGTACGTTCTGTGTAGGAAACTTGATTTCGACTCTTGACGGATTCCAAGATAATCTGTAGATTCATGTTTCGTATAGCCTCGAGATATTCTGATTCTTGTAGAATAGAATGAATTTTAAATGTAATACTTGTTCTTTGACACTACTTGTTGAAAGCAATACATATTCGCGTCAAATCACTTAGCGCACTTACTTTCTGTGTAGGAAACCTGAGTTCGGCTCTTGACGGATTCCAAGATAATCTGTAGATTCATGTTTTGTATAGCCTCGAGATATTCTGATTCTTGTAGAATAGAATAAATTTTAAATGTAATATTGACCTGAATATAGTGATTAGAATTGTATTATGTATTCCGTAGTTAGTTATTTAATTACTATTAGTGCTAGTATATGTAGGACTTTTATATCTTGCTCTTTAACATTACGGAAAGAAATCATTTTACAAGTATAGTATTTATATAGTTTAATAGTAGTGGTTTTGATTATTATTATTTCAGTGCTTATTTAAGTGATATTTTCGTAACGTAGATAGTATTAGTATTGGAATTAATTATATCATTGTTTTTCGTGGATGTACGTGCCTATATTATGGGAAACCTGAGTTCGACTCTTGATGATAGTTAATGTAGCTCGAATTCCACGTAAGGCTGTAGATTTATGACTTATTTTATAAGTATAGTATTCTGATTCTAGTAGAATAGAATGAATTTTAAATGTAATACTTGTTCTTTGACACTACTTGTTGAAAGCAATACATATTCGCGTCAAACCACTTAGCGCACGTACTTTCTGTGTAGGAAACTTGAGTTCGACTCTTGACGGATTCTAAGATAATCTGTAGATTCATGTTTCGTATAGCCTCGAGATATTCTGATTCTTGTAGAATAGAATGAATTTTAAATGTAATACTTGTTCTTTGACACTACTTGTTGAAAGCAATACATATTCGCGTCAAATCACTTAGCGCACGTACTTTCTGTGTAGGGAACTTGAGTTCGACTCTTGACGGATTCCAAGATAATCTGTAGATCCATGTTTCGTACAGCCTCGAGATATTCTGATTCTTGTAGAATAGAATGAATTTTAAATGTAATATTGACCTGAATATAGTAATTAGCATTGTATTATATATTCCGTAGTTAGTTTTTTAATTACTACTACTGCTAGTATATGTAGGACTTTTATATCTTGCTTTTTAACATTACGGAAAGAAATCATTTTATAAGTATAGTATTTATATAGTTTAATAGTAGAGATTTTGATTATTATTATTTCAGTGCTTACTTAAGTGATATTTTCGTAACGTAGATAGTATTGGTATTGGAATTAATTATTTCATTGTTTTTCGTGGATGTACGTGCCTATATTAAGGGAAACCTGAGTTCGACTCTTGATGATAGTTAATGTAGCTCGAATTCCACGTTAGGCTGTAGATTTATGTCTTATTTTATAAGTATAGTATTCTGATTCTTGTAGAATAGAATGAATTTTAAATGTAATACTTGTTCTTTGACACTACTTGTTGAAAGCAATACATATTCGCGTCAAATCACTTAGCGCACGTACGTTCTGTGTAGGAAACTTGATTTCGACTCTTGACGGATTCCAAGATAATCTGTAGATTCATGTTTCGTATAGCCTCGAGATATTCTGATTCTTGTAGAATAGAATGAATTTTAAATGTAATACTTGTTCTTTGACACTAATTGATAAAAGCAATACATATTCGCGTCAAATCACTTAGCGCACGTACTTTCTGTGCAGGAATTTTGAGTTCGACTCTTGACGGATTCCAAGATAATCTGTAGATTCATGTTTCGTATAGCCTCGAGATATTCTGATTCTTGTAGAATAAAATAAATTTTAAATGTAATATTGACCTGAATATAGTGAGTAGCATTGTATTATATATTCCGTAGTTAGTTATTTAATTACTATTACTGCTAGTATATGTAGGACTTTATATCTTGCTCTTTAACATTACGGAAAGAAATCATTTTATAGGTATAGTATTTATATAGTTTAATAGTAGTGGTTTTGATTATTATTAATTCAGTGCTTATTTAAGTGATATTTTCGTAACGTAGATAGTATTAGTATTGGAATTAATTATTTCGTTGTTTTTCGTGGATGTACTTGCCTATATTATGGGAAACTTGAGTTCGACTCTTGATGATAGTTAATGTAGCTCGAATTCCACATTAGGCTGTAGATTTACGTCTTATTTTATAAGTATAGTATTCTGATTCTTGTAGAATAGAATGAATTTTAAATGTAATACTTGTTCTTTGAGAGTACTTGCTGAAAGCAATACATATTCGCGTCAAATCACTTAGCGCACGTACGTTCTGTGTAGGAAACTTGATTTCGACTCTTGACGGATTCCAAGATAATCTGTAGATTCATGTTTCGTATAGCCTCGAGATATTCTGATTCTTGTAGAATAGAATGAATTTTAAATGTAATACTTGTTCTTTGACACTACTTGTTGAAAGCAATACATATTCGCGTCAAATCACTTAGCGCACGTACGTTCTGTGTAGGAAACTTGATTTCGACTCTTGACGGATTCCAAGATAATCTGTAGATTCATGTTTCGTATAGCCTCGAGATATTCTGATTCTTGTAGAATAGAATAAATTTTAAATGTAATATTGACCTGAATATAGTGAGTAGCATTGTATTATATATTCCGTAGTTAGTTATTTAATTACTATTACTGCTAGTATATGTAGGACTTTATATCTTGCTCTTTAACATTACGGAAAGAAATCATTTTATAGGTATAGTATTTATATAGTTTAATAGTAGAGATTTTGATTATTATTATTTCAGTGCTTACTTAAGTGATATTTTCGTAACGTAGATAGTATTGGTACTGGAATTAATTATTTCATTGTTTTTCGTGGATGTACGTGCCTATATTAAGGAAAACCTGAGTTCGACTCTTGATGATAGTTAATGTAGCTCGAATTCCACGTTAGGCTGTAGATTTATGTCTTATTTTATAAGTATAGTATTCTGATTCTTGTAGAATAGAATGAATTTTAAATGTAATACTTGTTCTTTGACACTACTTGTTGAAAGCAATACATATTCGCGTCAAATCACTTAGCGCACGTACGTTCTGTGTAGGAAACTTGATTTCGACTCTTGACGGATTCCAAGATAATCTGTAGATTCATGTTTCGTATAGCCTCGAGATATTCTGATTCTTGTAGAATAGAATGAATTTTAAATGTAATACTTGTTCTTTGACACTAATTGATAAAAGCAATACATATTCGCGTCAAATCACTTAGCGCACGTACTTTCTGTGTAGGAAACTTGAGTTCGACTCTTGAAGGATTCCAAGATAATCTGTAGATTCATGTTTCGTATAGCCTCGAGATATTCTGATTCTTGTAGAATAGAATGAATTTTAAATGTAATACTTGTTCTTTGACACTACTTGTTGAAAACAATACATATTCGCGTCAAATCACTTAGCGCACGTACGTTCTGTGTAGGAAACTTGATTTCGACTCTTGACGGATTCCAAGATAATCTGTAGATTCATGTTTCGTATAGCCTCGAGATATTCTGATTCTTGTAGAATAGAATGAATTTTAAATGTAATACTTGTTCTTTGACACTACTTGTTGAAAGCAATACATATTCGCGTCAAATCACTTAGCGCACGTACTTTCTGTGTAGGAAACCTGAGTTCGGCTCTTGACGGATTCCAAGATAATCTGTAGATTCATGTTTTGTATAGCCTCGAGATATTCTGATTCTTGTAGAATAGAATAAATTTTAAATGTAATATTGACCTGAATATAGTGATTAGAATTGTATTATGTATTCCGTAGTTAGTTATTTAATTACTATTAGTGCTAGTATATGTAGGACTTTTATATCTTGCTCTTTAACATTACGGAAAGAAATCATTTTACAAGTATAGTATTTATATAGTTTAATAGTAGTGGTTTTGATTATTATTATTTCAGTGCTTATTTAAGTGATATTTTCGTAACGTAGATAGTATTAGTATTGGAATTAATTATATCATTGTTTTTCGTGGATGTACGTGCCTATATTATGGGAAACCTGAGTTCGACTCTTGATGATAGTTAATGTAGCTCGAATTCCACGTAAGGCTGTAGATTTATGACTTATTTTATAAGTATAGTATTCTGATTCTAGTAGAATAGAATGAATTTTAAATGTAATACTTGTTCTTTGACACTACTTGTTGAAAGCAATACATATTCGCGTCAAACCACATAGCGCACGTCCTTTCTGTGTAGGAAACTTGAGTTCGACTCTTGACGGATTCTAAGATAATCTGTAGATTCATGTTTCGTATAGCCTCGAGATATTCTGATTCTTGTAGAATAGAATGAATTTTAAATGTAATACTTGTTCTTTGACACTACTTGTTGAAAGCAATACATATTCGCGTCAAATCACTTAGCGCACGTACTTTCTGTGTAGGGAACTTGAGTTCGACTCTTGACGGATTCCAAGATAATCTGTAGATCCATGTTTCGTACAGCCTAGAGATATTCTGATTCTTGTAGAATAGAATAATTTTAAATGTAATATTGACCTGAATATAGTAATTAGCATTGTATTATATATTCCGTAGTTAGTTATTTAATTACTACTACTGCTAGTATATGTAGGACTTTTATATCTTGCTTTTTAACATTACGGAAAGAAATCATTTTATAAGTATAGTATTTATATAGTTTAATAGTAGAGATTTTGATTATTATTATTTCAGTGCTTACTTAAGTGATATTTTCGTAACGTAGATAGTATTGGTACTGGAATTAATTATTTCATTGTTTTTCGTGGATGTACGTGCCTATATTAAGGAAAACCTGAGTTCGACTCTTGATGATAGTTAATGTAGCTCGAATTCCACGTTAGGCTGTAGATTTATGTCTTATTTTATAAGTATAGTATTCTGATTCTTGTAGAATAGAATGAATTTTAAATGTAATACTTGTTCTTTGACACTACTTGTTGAAAGCAATACATATTCGCGTCAAATCACTTAGCGCACGTACGTTCTGTGTAGGAAACTTGATTTCGACTCTTGACGGATTCCAAGATAATCTGTAGATTCATGTTTCGTATAGCCTCGAGATATTCTGATTCTTGTAGAATAGAATGAATTTTAAATGTAATACTTGTTCTTTGACACTAATTGATAAAAGCAATACATATTCGCGTCAAATCACTTAGCGCACGTACTTTCTGTGTAGGAAACTTGAGTTCGACTCTTGAAGGATTCCAAGATAATCTGTAGATTCATGTTTCGTATAGCCTCGAGATATTCTGATTCTTGTAGAATAAAGTAAATTTTAAATGTAATATTGACCTGAATATAGTGAGTAGCATTGTATTATATATTCCGTAGTTAGTTATTTAATTACTATTACTGCTAGTATATGTAGGACTTTATATCTTGCTCTTTAACATTACGGAAAGAAATCATTTTATAGGTATAGTACTTATATAGTTTAATAGTAGTGGTTTTGATTATTATTAATTCAGTGCTTATTTAAGTGATATTTTCGTAACGTAGATAGTATTAGTATTGGAATTAATTATTTCATTGTTTTTCGTGGATGTACTTGCCTATATTATGGGAAACTTGAGTTCGACTCTTGATGATAGTTAATGTAGCTCGAATTCCACATTAGGCTGTAGATTTACGTCTTATTTTATAAGTATAGTATTCTGATTCTTGTAGAATAGAATGAATTTTAAATGTAATACTTGTTCTTTGACACTACTTGCTGAAAGCAATACATATTCGCGTCAAATCACTTAGCGCACGTACTTTCTGTGTAGGAAACTTGAGTTCGACTCTTGACGGATTCCAAGATAATCTGTAGATTCATGTTTCGTATAGCCTCGAGATATTCTGATTCTTGTAGAATAGAATGAATTTTAAATGTAATCCTTGTTCTTTGACACTAATTGATGAAAGCAATACATATTCGCGTCAAATCTCTTAGCGCGCGTACTTTCTGTGTAGGAAACCTGAGTTCGGCTCTTGACGGATACCAAGATAATCTGTAGATTCATGTTTTGTATAGCCTCGAGATATTCTGATTCTTGTAGAATAGAATAAATTTTAAATGTAATATTGACCTGAATATAGTGATTAGAATTGTATTATGTATTCCGTAGTTAGTTATTTAATTACTATTAGTGCTAGTATATGTAGAACTTTTATATCTTGCTCTTTAACATTACGGAAAGAAATCATTTTACAAGTATAGTATTTATATAGTTTAATAGTAGTGGTTTTGATTATTATTATTTCAGTGCTTATTTAAGTGATATTTTCGTAACGTAGAGAGTATTAGTATTGGAATTAATTATTTCATTGTTTTTCGTGGATGTACGTGCCTATATTATGGGAAACCTGAGTTCGACTCTTGATGATAGTTAATGTAGCTCGAATTCCACGTAAGGCTGTAGATTTATGACTTATTTTATAAGTATAGTATTCTGATTCTAGTAGAATAGAATGAATTTTAAATGTAATACTTGTTCTTTGACACTACTTGTTGAAAGCAATACATATTCGCGTCAAACCACTTAGCGCACGTACTTTCTGTGTAGGAAACTTGAGTTCGACTCTTGACGGATTCTAAGATAATCTGTAGATTCATGTTTCGTATAGCCTCGAGATATTCTGATTCTTGTAGAATAGAATGAATTTTAAATGTAATACTTGTTCTTTGACACTACTTGTTGAAAGCAATACATATTCGCGTCAAATCACTTAGCGCACGTACTTTCTGTGTAGGGAACTTGAGTTCGACTCTTGACGGATTCCAAGATAATCTGTAGATCCATGTTTCGTACAGCCTAGAGATATTCTGATTCTTGTAGAATAGAATGAATTTTAAATGTAATATTGACCTGAATATAGTAATTAGCATTGTATTATATATTCCGTAGTTAGTTATTTAATTACTACTACTGCTAGTATATGTAGGACTTTTATATCTTGCTTTTTAACATTACGGAAAGAAATCATTTTATAAGTATAGTATTTATATAGTTTAATAGTAGAGATTTTGATTATTATTATTTCAGTGCTTACTTAAGTGATATTTTCGTAACGTAGATAGTATTAGTATTGGAATTAATTATTTCATTGTTTTTCGTGGATGTACGTGCCTATATTAAGGGAAACCTGAGTTCGACTCTTGATGATAGTTAATGTAGCTCGAATTCCACGTTAGGCTGTAGATTTATGTCTTATTTTATAAGTATAGTATTCTGATTCTTGTAGAATAGAATGAATTTTAAATGTAATACTTGTTCTTTGACACTACTTGTTGAAAGCAATACATATTCGCGTCAAATCACTTAGCGCACGTACGTTCTGTGTAGGAAACTTGATTTCGACTCTTGACGGATTCCAAGATAATCTGTAGATTCATGTTTCGTATAGCCTCGAGATATTCTGATTCTTGTAGAATAGAATGAATTTTAAATGTAATACTTGTTCTTTGACACTAATTGATAAAAGCAATACATATTCGCGTCAAATCATTTAGCGCACGTACTTTCTGTGTAGGAAACTTGAGTTCGACTCTTGACGGATTCCAAGATAATCTGTAGATTCATGTTTCGTATAGCCTCGAGATATTCTGATTCTTGTAGAATAAAATAAATTTTAAATGTAATATTGACCTGAATATAGTGAGTAGCATTGTATTATATATTCCGTAGTTAGTTATTTAATTACTATTACTGCTAGTATATGTAGGACTTTATATCTTGCTCTTTAACATTACGGAAAGAAATCATTTTATAGGTATAGTATTTATATAGTTTAATAGTAGTGGTTTTGATTATTATTAATTCAGTGCTTATTTAAGTGATATTTTCGTAACGTAGATAGTATTAGTATTGGAATTAATTATTTCGTTGTTTTTCGTGGATGTACTTGCCTATATTATGGGAAACTTGAGTTCGACTCTTGATGATAGTTAATGTAGCTCGAATTCCACATCAGGCTGTAGATTTACGTCTTATTTTATAAGTATAGTATTCTGATTCTTGTAGAATAGAATGAATTTTAAATGTAATACTTGTTCTTTGACAGTACTTGCTGAAAGCAATACATATTCGCGTTAAATCACTTAGCGCACGTACGTTCTGTGTAGGAAACTTGATTTCGACTCTTGACGGATTCCAAGATAATCTGTAGATTCATGTTTCGTATAGCCTCGAGATATTCTGATTCTTGTAGAATAGAATGAATTTTAAATGTAATACTTGTTCTTTGACACTACTTGTTGAAAGCAATACATATTCGCGTCAAATCACTTAGCGCACGTACGTTCTGTGTAGGAAACTTGATTTCGACTCTTGACGGATTCCAAGATAATCTGTAGATTCATGTTTCGTATAGCCTCGAGATATTCTGATTCTTGTAGAATAAAATAAATTTTAAATGTAATATTGACCTGAATATAGTGAGTAGCATTGTATTATATATTCCGTAGTTAGTTATTTAATTACTATTACTGCTAGTATATGTAGGACTTTATATCTTGCTCTTTAACATTACGGAAAGAAATCATTTTATAGGTATAGTATTTATATAGTTTAATAGTAGTGGTTTTGATTATTATTAATTCAGTGCTTATTTAAGTGATATTTTCGTAACGTAGATAGTATTAGTATTGGAATTAATTATTTCATTGTTTTTCGTGGATGTACTTGCCTACATTATGGGAGACTTGAGTTCGACTCTTGATGATAGTTAATGTAGCTCGAATTCCACGTTAGGCTGTAGATTTACGTCTTATTTTATAAGTATAGTATTCTGATTCTTGTAGAATAGAATGAATTTTAAATGTAATACTTGTTCTTTGACACTACTTGCTGAAAGCAATACATATTCGCGTCAAATCACTTTGCGCACGCACTTTCTGTGTAGGAAACTTGATTTCGACTCTTGACGGATTCCAAGATAATCTGTAGATTCATGTTTCGTATAGCCTCGAGATATTCTGATTCTTGTAGAATAGAATGAATTTTTAATGTAATACTTGTTCTTTGACACTACTTGTTGAAAGCAATACATATTCGCGTCAAATCACTTAGCGCACGTACTTTCTGTGTAGGGAACTTGAGTTCGACTCTTGACGGATTCCAAGATAATCTGTAGATCCATGTTTCGTATAGCCTAGAGATATTCTGATTCTTGTAGAATAGAATGAATTTTAAATGTAATATTGACCTGAATATAGTAATTAGCATTGTATTATATATTCCGTAGTTAGTTATTTAATTACTACTACTGCTAGTATATGTAGGACTTTTATATCTTGCTTTTTAACATTACGGAAAGAAATCATTTTATAAGTATAGTATTTATATAGTTTAATAGTAGAGATTTTGATTATTATTATTACAGTGCTTACTTAAGTGATATTTTCGTAACGTAGATAGTATTGGTATTGGAATTAATTATTTCATTGTTTTTCGTGGATGTACGTGCCTATATTATGGGAAACCTGAGTTCGACTCTTGATGATAGTTAATGTAGCTCGAATTCCACGTTAGGCTGTAGATTTATGTCTTATTTTATAAGTATAGTATTCTGATTCTTGTAGAATAGAATGAATTTTAAATGTAATACTTGTTCTTTGACACTACTTGTTGAAAGCAATACATATTCGCGTCAAATCACTTAGCGCACGTACTTTCTGTGTAGGAAACTTGATTTCGACTCTTGACGGATTCCAAGATAATCTGTAGATTCATGTTTCGTATAGCCTCGAGATATTCTGATTCTTGTAGAATAGAATGAATTTTAAATGTAATACTTGTTCTTTGACACTAATTGATAAAAGCAATACATATTCGCGTCAAATCACTTAGCGCACGTACTTTCTGTGTAGGAAACTTGAGTTCGACTCTTGACGGATTCCAAGATAATCTGTAGATCCATGTTTCGTACAGCCTAGAGATATTCTGATTCTTGTAGAATAGAATAATTTTAAATGTAATATTGACCTGAATATAGTAATTAGCATTGTATTATATATTCCGTAGTTAGTTATTTAATTACTACTACTGCTAGTATATGTAGGACTTTTATATCTTGCTTTTTAACATTACGGAAAGAAATCATTTTATAAGTATAGTATTTATATAGTTTAATAGTAGAGATTTTGATTATTATTATTTCAGTGCTTACTTAAGTGATATTTTCGTAACGTAGATAGTATTGGTACTGGAATTAATTATTTCATTGTTTTTCGTGGATGTACGTGCCTATATTAAGGAAAACCTGAGTTCGACTCTTGATGATAGTTAATGTAGCTCGAATTCCACGTTAGGCTGTAGATTTATGTCTTATTTTATAAGTATAGTATTCTGATTCTTGTAGAATAGAATGAATTTTAAATGTAATACTTGTTCTTTGACACTACTTGTTGAAAGCAATACATATTCGCGTCAAATCACTTAGCGCACGTACGTTCTGTGTAGGAAACTTGATTTCGACTCTTGACGGATTCCAAGATAATCTGTAGATTCATGTTTCGTATAGCCTCGAGATATTCTGATTCTTGTAGAATAGAATGAATTTTAAATGTAATACTTGTTCTTTGACACTAATTGATAAAAGCAATACATATTCGCGTCAAATCACTTAGCGCACGTACTTTCTGTGTAGGAAACTTGAGTTCGACTCTTGAAGGATTCCAAGATAATCTGTAGATTCATGTTTCGTATAGCCTCGAGATATTCTGATTCTTGTAGAATAAAGTAAATTTTAAATGTAATATTGACCTGAATATAGTGAGTAGCATTGTATTATATATTCCGTAGTTAGTTATTTAATTACTATTACTGCTAGTATATGTAGGACTTTATATCTTGCTCTTTAACATTACGGAAAGAAATCATTTTATAGGTATAGTACTTATATAGTTTAATAGTAGTGGTTTTGATTATTATTAATTCAGTGCTTATTTAAGTGATATTTTCGTAACGTAGATAGTATTAGTATTGGAATTAATTATTTCATTGTTTTTCGTGGATGTACTTGCCTATATTATGGGAAACTTGAGTTCGACTCTTGATGATAGTTAATGTAGCTCGAATTCCACATTAGGCTGTAGATTTACGTCTTATTTTATATTTATAGTATTCTGATTCTTGTAGAATAGAATGAATTTTAAATGTAATACTTGTTCTTTGACACTACTTGCTGAAAGCAATACATATTCGCGTCAAATCACTTAGCGCACGTACGTTCTGTGTAGGAAACTTGATTTCGACTCTTGACGGATTCCAAGATAATCTGTAGATTCATGTTTCGTATAGCCTCGAGATATTCTGATTCTTGTAGAATAGAATGAATTTTAAATGTAATACTTGTTCTTTGACACTACTTGTTGAAAGCAATACATATTCGCGTCAAATCACTTAGCGCACGTACGTTCTATGTAGGAAACTTGATTTCGACTCTTGACGGATTCCAAGATAATCTGTAGATTCATGTTTCGTATAGCCTCGAGATATTCTGATTCTTGTAGAATAAAATAAATTTTAAATGTAATATTGACCTAAATATAGTGAGTAGCATTGTATTATATATTCCGTAGTTAGTTATTTAATTACTATTACTGCTAGTATATGTAGGACTTTATATCTTGCTCTTTAACATTACGGAAAGAAATCATTTTATAGGTATAGTATTTATATAGTTTAATAGTAGTGGTTGTGATTATTATTATTTCAGTGCTTATTTAAGTGATATTTTCGTAACGTAGATAGTATTAGTATTGGAATTAATTATTTCATTGTTTTTCGTGGCTGTACGTGCCTATATTATGGGAAACTTGAGTTCGACTCTTGATGATAGTTAATGTAGCTCGAATTCCACATTAGGCTGTAGATTTACGTCTTATTTTATAAGTATAGTATTCTGATTCTTGTAGAATAGAATGAATTTTAAATGTAATACTTGTTCTTTGACACTACTTGCTGAAAGCAATACATATTCGCGTCAAATCACTTAGCGCACGTACTTTCTGTGTAGGAAACTTGAGTTCGACTCTTGACGGATTCCAAGATAATCTGTAGATTCATGTTTCGTATAGCCTCGAGATATTCTGATTCTTGTAGAATAGAATGAATTTTAAACGTAATCCTTGTTCTTTGACACTAATTGATGAAAGCAATACATATTCGCGTCAAATCTCTTAGCGCGCGTACTTTCTGTGTAGGAAACCTGAGTTCGGCTCTTGACGGATTCCAAGATAATCTGTAGATTCATGTTTTGTATAGCCTCGAGATATTCTGATTCTTGTAGAATAGAATAAATTTTAAATGTAATATTGACCTGAATATAGTGATTAGAATTGTATTATGTATTCCGTAGTTAGTTATTTAATTACTATTAGTGCTAGTATATGTAGGACTTTTATATCTTGCTCTTTAACATTACGGAAAGAAATCATTTTACAAGTATAGTATTTATATAGTTTAATAGTAGTGGTTTTGATTATTATTATTTCAGTGCTTATTTAAGTGATATTTTCGTAACGTAGATAGTATTAGTATTGGAATTAATTATTTCATTGTTTTTCGTGGATGTACGTGCCTATATTATGGGAAACCTGAGTTCGACTTTTGATGATAGTTAATGTAGCTCGAATTCCACGTAAGGCTGTAGATTTATGACTTATTTTATAAGTATAGTATTCTGATTCTAGTAGAATAGAATGAATTTTAAATGTAATACTTGTTCTTTGACACTACTTGTTGAAAGCAATACATATTCGCGTCAAACCACTTAGCGCACGTACTTTCTGTGTAGGAAACTTGAGTTCGACTCTTGACGGATTCTAAGATAATCTGTAGATTCATGTTTCGTATAGCCTCGAGATATTCTGATTCTTGTAGAATAGAATGAATTTTAAATGTAATACTTGTTCTTTGACACTACTTGTTGAAAGCAATACATATTCGCGTCAAATCACTTAGCGCACGTACTTTCTGTGTAGGGAACTTGAGTTCGACTCTTGACGGATTCCAAGATAATCTGTAGATCCATGTTTCGTACAGCCTAGAGATATTCTGATTCTTGTAGAATAGAATGAATTTTAAATGTAATATTGACCTGAATATAGTAATTAGCATTGTATTATATATTCCGTAGTTAGTTATTTAATTACTACTACTGCTAGTATATGTAGGACTTTTATATCTTGCTTTTTAACATTACGGAAAGAAATCATTTTATAAGTATAGTATTTATATAGTTTAATAGTAGAGATTTTGATTATTATTATTTCAGTGCTTACTTAAGTGATATTTTCGTAACGTAGATAGTATTGGTATTGGAATTAATTATTTCATTGTTTTTCGTGGATGTACGTGCCTATATTAAGGGAAACCTGAGTTCGACTCTTGATGATAGTTAATGTAGCTCGAATTCCACGTTAGGCTGTAGATTTATGTCTTATTTTATAAGTATAGTATTCTGATTCTTGTAGAATAGAATGAATTTTAAATGTAATACTTGTTCTTTGACACTACTTGTTGAAAGCAATACATATTCGCGTCAAATCACTTAGCGCACGTACGTTCTGTGTAGGAAACTTGATTTCGACTCTTGACGGATTCCAAGATAATCTGTAGATTCATGTTTCGTATAGCCTCGAGATATTCTGATTCTTGTAGAATAGAATGAATTTTAAATGTAATACTTGTTCTTTGACACTAATTGATAAAAGCAATACATATTCGCGTCAAATCACTTAGCGCACGTACTTTCTGTGTAGGAAACTTGAGTTCGACTCTTGACGGATTCCAAGATAATCTGTAGATTCATGTTTCGTATAGCCTCGAGATATTCTGATTCTTGTAGAATAAAATAAATTTTAAATGTAATATTGACCTGAATATAGTGAGTAGCATTGTATTATATATTCCGTAGTTAGTTATTTAATTACTATTACTGCTAGTATATGTAGGACTTTATATCTTGCTCTTTAACATTACGGAAAGAAATCATTTTATAGGTATAGTATTTATATAGTTTAATAGTAGTGGTTTTGATTATTATTAATTCAGTGCTTATTTAAGTGATATTTTCGTAACGTAGATAGTATTAGTATTGGAATTAATTATTTCGTTCTTTTTCGTGGATGTACTTGCCTATATTATGGGAAACTTGAGTTCGACTCTTGATGATAGTTAATGTAGCTCGAATTCCACATCAGGCTGTAGATTTACGTCTTATTTTATAAGTATAGTATTCTGATTCTTGTAGAATAGAATGAATTTTAAATGTAATACTTGTTCTTTGACAGTACTTGCTGAAAGCAATACATATTCGCGTTAAATCACTTAGCGCACGTACGTTCTGTGTAGGAAACTTGATTTCGACTCTTGACGGATTCCAAGATAATCTGTAGATTCATGTTTCGTATAGCCTCGAGATATTCTGATTCTTGTAGAATAGAATGAATTTTAAATGTAATACTTGTTCTTTGACACTACTTGTTGAAAGCAATACATATTCGCGTCAAATCACTTAGCGCACGTACGTTCTGTGTAGGAAACTTGATTTCGACTCTTGACGGATTCCAAGATAATCTGTAGATTCATGTTTCGTATAGCCTCGAGATATTCTGATTCTTGTAGAATAAAATAAATTTTAAATGTAATATTGACCTGAATATAGTGAGTAGCATTGTATTATATATTCCGTAGTTAGTTATTTAATTACTATTACTGCTAGTATATGTAGGACTTTATATCTTGCTCTTTAACATTACGGAAAGAAATCATTTTATAGGTATAGTATTTATATAGTTTAATAGTAGTGGTTTTGATTATTATTAATTCAGTGCTTATTTAAGTGATATTTTCGTAACGTAGATAGTATTAGTATTGGAATTAATTATTTCATTGTTTTTCGTGGATGTACTTGCCTACATTATGGGAGACTTGAGTTCGACTCTTGATGATAGTTAATGTAGCTCGAATTCCACGTTAGGCTGTAGATTTACGTCTTATTTTATAAGTATAGTATTCTGATTCTTGTAGAATAGAATGAATTTTAAATGTAATACTTGTTCTTTGACACTACTTGCTGAAAGCAATACATATTCGCGTCAAATCACTTTGCGCACGCACTTTCTGTGTAGGAAACTTGATTTCGACTCTTGACGGATTCCAAGATAATCTGTAGATTCATGTTTCGTATAGCCTCGAGATATTCTGATTCTTGTAGAATAGAATGAATTTTAAATGTAATACTTGTTCTTTGACACTACTTGTTGAAAGCAATACATATTCGCGTCAAATCACTTAGCGCACGTACTTTCTGTGTAGGGAACTTGAGTTCGACTCTTGACGGATTCCAAGATAATCTGTAGATCCATGTTTCGTATAGCCTAGAGATATTCTGATTCTTGTAGAATAGAATGAATTTTAAATGTAATATTGACCTGAATATAGTAATTAGCATTGTATTATATATTCCGTAGTTAGTTATTTAATTACTACTACTGCTAGTATATGTAGGACTTTTATATCTTGCTTTTTAACATTACGGAAAGAAATCATTTTATAAGTATAGTATTTATATAGTTTAATAGTAGAGATTTTGATTATTATTATTACAGTGCTTACTTAAGTGATATTTTCGTAACGTAGATAGTATTGGTATTGGAATTAATTATTTCATTGTTTTTCGTGGATGTACGTGCCTATATTATGGGAAACCTGAGTTCGACTCTTGATGATAGTTAATGTAGCTCGAATTCCACGTTAGGCTGTAGATTTATGTCTTATTTTATAAGTATAGTATTCTGATTCTTGTAGAATAGAATGAATTTTAAATGTAATACTTGTTCTTTGACACTACTTGTTGAAAGCAATACATATTCGCGTCAAATCACTTAGCGCACGTACTTTCTGTGTAGGAAACTTGATTTCGACTCTTGACGGATTCCAAGATAATCTGTAGATTCATGTTTCGTATAGCCTCGAGATATTCTGATTCTTGTAGAATAGAATGAATTTTAAATGTAATACTTGTTCTTTGACACTAATTGATAAAAGCAATACATATTCGCGTCAAATCACTTAGCGCACGTACTTTCTGTGTAGGAAACTTGAGTTCGACTCTTGACGGATTCCAAGATAATCTGTAGATTCATGTTTCGTATAGCCTCGAGATATTCTGATTCTTGTAGAATAAAATAAATTTTAAATGTAATATTGACCTGAATATAGTGAGTAGCATTGTATTATATATTCCGTAGTTAGTTATTTAATTACTATTACTGCTAGTATATGTAGGACTTTATATATTGCTCTTTAACATTACGGAAAGAAATCATTTTATAGGTATAGTATTTATATAGTTTAATAGTAGTGGTTTTGATTATTATTAATTCAGTGCTTATTTAAGTGATATTTTCGTAACGTAGATAGTATTAGTATTGGAATTAATTATTTCGTTGTTTTTCGTGGATGTACTTGCCTATATTATGGGAAACTTGAGTTCGACTCTTGATGATAGTTAATGTAGCTCGAATTCCACATTAGGCTGTAGATTTACGTCTTATTTTATAAGTATAGTATTCTGATTCTTGTAGAATAGAATGAATTTTAAATGTAATACTTGTTCTTTGAGAGTACTTGCTGAAAGCAATACATATTCGCGTCAAATCACTTAGCGCACGTACGTTCTGTGTAGGAAACTTGATTTCGACTCTTGACGGATTCCAAGATAATCTGTAGATTCATGTTTCGTATAGCCTCGAGATATTCTGATTCTTGTAGAATAGAATGAATTTTAAGTGTAATACTTGTTCTTTGACACTACTTGTTGAAAGCAATACATATTCGCGTCAAATCACTTAGCGCACGTACGTTCTGTGTAGGAAACTTGATTTCGACTCTTGACGGATTCCAAGATAATCTGTAGATTCATGTTTCGTATAGCCTCGAGATATTCTGATTCTTGTAGAATAAAATAAATTTTAAATGTAATATTGACCTGAATATAGTGAGTAGCATTGTATTATATATTCCGTAGTTAGTTATTTAATTACTACTACTGCTAGTATATGTAGGACTTTTATATCTTGCTTTTTAACATTACGGAAAGAAATCATTTTATAAGTATAGTATTTATATAGTTTAATAGTAGAGATTTTGATTATTATTATTACAGTGCTTACTTAAGTGATATTTTCGTAACGTAGATAGTATTGGTATTGGAATTAATTATTTCATTGTTTTTCGTGGATGTACGTGCCTATATTATGGGAAACCTGAGTTCGACTCTTGATGATAGTTAATGTAGCTCGAATTCCACGTTAGGCTGTAGATTTACGTCTTATTTTATAAGTATAGTATTCTGATTCTTGTAGAATAGAATGAATTTTAAATGTAATACTTGTTCTTTGACACTACTTGTTGAAAACAATACATATTCGCGTCAAATCACTTAGCGCACGTACGTTCTGTGTAGGAAACTGATTTCGACTCTTGACGGATTCCAAGATAATCTGTAGATTCATGTTTCGTATAGCCTCGAGATATTCTGATTCTTGTAGAATAGAATGAATTTTAAATGTAATACTTGTTCTTTGACACTACTTGTTGAAAGCAATACATATTCGCGTCAAATCACTTAGCGCACGTACTTTCTGTGTAGGAAACCTGAGTTCGGCTCTTGACGGATTCCAAGATAATCTGTAGATTCATGTTTTGTATAGCCTCGAGATATTCTGATTCTTGTAGAATAGAATAAATTTTAAATGTAATATTGACCTGAATATAGTGATTAGAATTGTATTATGTATTCCGTAGTTAGTTATTTAATTACTATTAGTGCTAGTATATATAGGACTTTTATATCTTGCTCTTTAACATTACGGAAAGAAATCATTTTACAAGTATAGTATTTATATAGTTTAATAGTAGTGGTTTTGATTATTATTATTTCAGTGCTTATTTAAGTGATATTTTCGTAACGTAGATAGTATTAGTATTGGAATTAATTATATCATTGTTTTTCGTGGATGTACGTGCCTATATTATGGGAAACCTGAGTTCGACTCTTGATGATAGTTAATGTAGCTCGAATTCCACGTAAGGCTGTAGATTTATGACTTATTTTATAAGTATAGTATTCTGATTCTAGTAGAATAGAATGAATTTTAAATGTAATACTTGTTCTTTGACACTACTTGTTGAAAGCAATACATATTCGCGTCAAATCACTTAGCGCACGTACTTTCTGTGTAGGGAACTTGAGTTCGACTCTTGACGGATTCCAAGATAATCTGTAGATCCATGTTTCGTACAGCCTAGAGATATTCTGATTCTTGTAGAATAGAATGAATTTTAAATGTAATATTGACCTGAATATAGTAATTAGCATTGTATTATATATTCCGTAGTTAGTTTTTTAATTACTACTACTGCTAGTATATGTAGGACTTTTATATCTTGCTTTTTAACATTACGGAAAGAAATCATTTTATAAGTATAGTATTTATATAGTTTAATAGTAGAGATTTTGATTATTATTATTTCAGTGCTTACTTAAGTGATATTTTCGTAACGTAGATAGTATTGGTATTGGAATTAATTATTTCATTGTTTTTCGTGGATGTACGTGCTTATTAAGGGAAACCTGAGTTCGACTCTTGATGATAGTTAATGTAGCTCGAATTCCACGTTAGGCTGTAGATTTATGTCTTATTTTATAAGTATAGTATTCTGATTCTTGTAGAATAGAATGAATTTTAAATGTAATACTTGTTCTTTGACACTACTTGTTGAAAGCAATACATATTCGCGTCAAATCACTTAGCGCACGTACGTTCTGTGTAGGAAACTTGATTTCGACTCTTGACGGATTCCAAGATAATCTGTAGATACATGTTTCGTATAGCCTCGAGATATTCTGATTCTTGTAGAATAGAATGAATTCTAATGTAATAATTGTTCTTTGACACTACTTGTTGAAAGCAATACATATTCGCGTCAAATCACTTAGCGCACGTACGTTCTGTGTAGGAAACTTGATTTCGACTCTTGACGGATTCCAAGATAATCTGTAGATTCATGTTTCGTATAGCCTCGAGATATTCTGATTCTTGTAGAATAAAATAAATTTTAAATGTAATATTGACCTGAATATAGTGAGTAGCATTGTATTATATATTCCGTAGTTAGTTATTTAATTACTATTACTGCTAGTATATGTAGGACTTTATATCTTGCTCTTTAACATTACGGAAAGAAATCATTTTATAGGTATAGTATTTATATAGTTTAATAGTAGTGGTTTTGATTATTATTAATTCAGTGCTTATTTAAGTGATATTTTCGTAACGTAGATAGTATTAGTATTGGAATTAATTATTTCATTGTTTTTCGTGGATGTACTTGCCTATATTATGGGAGACTTGAGTTCGACTCTTGATGATAGTTAATGTAGCTCGAATTCCACGTTAGGCTGTAGATTTACGTCTTATTTTATAAGTATAGTATTCTGATTCTTGTAGAATATCATGAATTTTAAATGTAATACTTGTTCTTTGACACTACTTGCTGAAAGCAATACATATTCGCGTCAAATCACTTTGCGCACGCACTTTCTGTGTAGGAAACTTGAGTTCGACTCTTGACGGATTCCAAGATAATCTGTAGATTCATGTTTCGTATAGCCTCGAGATATTCTGATTCTTGTAGAATAGAATGAATTTTAAATGTAATACTTGTTCTTTGACACTACTTGTTGAAAGCAATACATATTCGCGTCAAATCACTTAGCGCACGTACTTTCTGTGTAGGGAACTTGAGTTCGACTCTTGACGGATTCCAAGATAATCTGTAGATCCATGTTTCGTATAGCCTAGAGATATTCTGATTCTTGTAGAATAGAATGAATTTTAAATGTAATATTGACCTGAATATAGTAATTAGCATTGTATTATATATTCCGTAGTTAGTTATTTAATTACTACTACTGCTAGTATATGTAGGACTTTTATATCTTGCTTTTTAACATTACGGAAAGAAATCATTTTATAAGTATAGTATTTATATAGTTTAATAGTAGAGATTTTGATTATTATTATTACAGTGCTTACTTAAGTGATATTTTCGTAACGTAGATAGTATTGGTATTGGAATTAATTATTTCATTGTTTTTCGTGGATGTACGTGCCTATATTATGGGAAACCTGAGTTCGACTCTTGATGATAGTTAATGTAGCTCGAATTCCACGTTAGGCTGTAGATTTATGTCTTATTTTATAAGTATAGTATTCTGATTCTTGTAGAATAGAATGAATTTTAAATGTAATACTTGTTCTTTGACACTACTTGTTGAAAGCAATACATATTCGCGTCAAATCACTTAGCGCACGTACGTTCTGTGTAGGAAACTTGATTTCGACTCTTGACGGATTCCAAGATAATCTGTAGATTCATGTTTCGTATAGCCTCGAGATATTCGGATTCTTGTAGAATAGAATGAATTTTAAATGTAATACTTGTTCTTTGACACTAATTGATAAAAGCAATACATATTCGCGTCAAATCACTTAGCGCACGTACTTTCTGTGTAGGAAACTTGAGTTCGACTCTTGACGGATTCCAAGATAATCTGTAGATTCATGTTTCGTATAGCCTCGAGATATTCTGATTCTTGTAGAATAAAATAAATTTTAAATGTAATATTGACCTGAATATAGTGAGTAGCATTGTATTATATATTCCGTAGTTAGTTATTTAATTACTATTACTGCTAGTATATGTAGGACTTTATATCTTGCTCTTTAACATTACGGAAAGAAATCATTTTATAGGTATAGTATTTATATAGTTTAATAGTAGTGGTTTTGATTATTATTAATTCAGTGGTTATTTAAGTGATATTTTCGTAACGTAGATAGTATTAGTATTGGAATTAATTATTTCCTTGTTTTTCGTGGATGTACTTGCCTATATTATGGGAAACTTGAGTTCGACTCTTGATGATAGTTAATGTAGCTCGAATTCCACATTAGGCTGTAGATTTACGTCTTATTTTATAAGTATAGTATTCTGATTCTTGTAGAATAGAATGAATTTTAAATGTAATACTTGTTCTTTGAGAGTACTTGCTGAAAGCAATACATATTCGCGTCAAATCACTTAGCGCACGTACGTTCTGTGTAGGAAACTTGATTTCGACTCTTGACGGATTCCAAGATAATCTGTAGATTCATGTTTCGTATAGCCTCGAGATATTCTGATTCTTGTAGAATAGAATGAATTTTAAATGTAATACTTGTTCTTTGACACTACTTGTTGAAAGCAATACATATTCGCGTCAAATCACTTAGCGCACGTACGTTCTGTGTAGGAAACTTGATTTCGACTCTTGACGGATTCCAAGATAATCTGTAGATTCATGTTTCGTATAGCCTCGAGATATTCTGATTCTTGTAGAATAAAATAAATTTTAAATGTAATATTGACCTGAATATAGTGCGTAGCATTGTATTATATATTCCGTAGTTAGTTATTTAATTACTATTACTGCTAGTATATGTAGGACTTTATATCTTGCTCTTTAACATTACGGAAAGAAATCATTTTATAGGTATAGTATTTATATAGTTTAATAGTAGTGGTTTTGATTATTATTAATTCAGTGCTTATTTAAGTGATATTTTCGTAACGTAGATAGTATTAGTATTGGAATTAATTATTTCATTGTTTTTCGTGGATGTACTTGCCTATATTATGGGAGACTTGAGTTCGACTCTTGATGATAGTTAATGTAGCTCGAATTCCACGTTAGGCTGTAGATTTACGTCTTATTTTATAAGTATAGTATTCTGATTCTTGTAGAATAGAATGAATTTTAAATGTAATACTTGTTCTTTGACACTACTTGCTGAAAGCAATACATATTCGCGTCAAATCACTTTGCGCACGCACTTTCTGTGTAGGAAACTTGAGTTCGACTCTTGACGGATTCCAAGATAATCTGTAGATTCATGTTTCGTATAGCCTCGAGATATTCTGATTCTTGTAGAATAGAATGAATTTTAAATGTAATACTTGTTCTTTGACACTACTTGTTGAAAGCAATACATATTCGCGTCAAATCACTTAGCGCACGTACTTTCTGTGTAGGGAACTTGAGTTCGACTCTTGACGGATTCCAAGATAATCTGTAGATCCATGTTTCGTACAGCCTAGAGATATTCTGATTCTTGTAGAATAGAATGAATTTTAAATGTAATATTGACCTGAATATAGTAATTAGCATTGTATTATATATTCCGTAGTTAGTTTTTTAATTACTACTACTGCTAGTATATGTAGGACTTTTATATCTTGCTTTTTAACATTACGGAAAGAAATCATTTTATAAGTATAGTATTTATATAGTTTAATAGTAGAGATTTTGATTATTATTATTTCAGTGCTTACTTAAGTGATATTTTCGTAACGTAGATAGTATTGGTATTGGAATTAATTATTTCATTGTTTTTCGTGGATGTACGTGCTTATTAAGGGAAACCTGAGTTCGACTCTTGATGATAGTTAATGTAGCTCGAATTCCACGTTAGGCTGTAGATTTATGTCTTATTTTATAAGTATAGTATTCTGATTCTTGTAGAATAGAATGAATTTTAAATGTAATACTTGTTCTTTGACACTACTTGTTGAAAGCAATACATATTCGCGTCAAATCACTTAGCGCACGTACGTTCTGTGTAGGAAACTTGATTTCGACTCTTGACGGATTCCAAGATAATCTGTAGATTCATGTTTCGTATAGCCTCGAGATATTCTGATTCTTGTAGAATAGAATGAATTTTAAATGTAATACTTGTTCTTTGACACTACTTGTTGAAAGCAATACATATTCGCGTCAAATCACTTAGCGCACGTACTTTCTGTGTAGGAAACCTGAGTTCGGCTCTTGACGGATTCCAAGATAATCTGTAGATTCATGTTTTGTATAGCCTCGAGATATTCTGATTCTTGTAGAATAGAATAAATTTTAAATGTAATATTGACCTGAATATAGTGATTAGAATTGTATTATGTATTCCGTAGTTAGTTATTTAATTACTATTAGTGCTAGTATATGTAGGACTTTTATATCTTGCTCTTTAACATTACGGAAAGAAATCATTTTACAAGTATAGTATTTATATAGTTTAATAGTAGTGGTTTTGATTATTATTATTTCAGTGCTTATTTAAGTGATATTTTCGTAACGTAGATAGTATTAGTATTGGAATTAATTATATCATTGTTTTTCGTGGATGTACGTGCCTATATTATGGGAAACCTGAGTTCGACTCTTGATGATAGTTAATGTAGCTCGAATTCCACGTAAGGCTGTAGATTTAAGACTTATTTTATAAGTATAGTATTCTGATTCTAGTAGAATAAAATGAATTTTAAATGTAATACTTGTTCTTTGACACTACTTGTTGAAAGCAATACATATTCGCGTCAAACCACATAGCGCACGTCCTTTCTGTGTAGGAAACTTGAGTTCGACTCTTGACGGATTCTAAGATAATCTGTAGATTCATGTTTCGTATAGCCTCGAGATATTCTGATTCTTGTAGAATAGAATGAATTTTAAATGTAATACTTGTTCTTTGACACTACTTGTTGAAAGCAATACATATTCGCGTCAAATCACTTAGCGCACGTACTTTGTGTGTAGGGAACTTGAGTTCGACTCTTGACGGATTCCAAGATAATCTGTAGATCCATGTTTCGTACAGCCTAGAGATATTCTGATTCTTGTAGAATAGAATGAATTTTAAATGTAATATTGACCTGAATATAGTAATTAGCATTGTATTATATATTCCGTAGTTAGTTATTTAATTACTACTACTGCTAGTATATGTAGGACTTTTATATCTTGCTTTTTAACATTACGGAAAGAAATCATTTTATAAGTATAGTATTTATATAGTTTAATAGTAGAGATTTTGATTATTATTATTTCAGTGCTTACTTAAGTGATATTTTCGTAACGTAGATAGTATTGGTACTGGAATTAATTATTTCATTGTTTTTCGTGGATGTACGTGCCTATATTATGGAAAACCTGAGTTCGACTCTTGATGATAGTTAATGTAGCTCGAATTCCACGTTAGGCTGTAGATTTATGTCTTATTTTATAAGTATAGTATTCTGATTCTTGTAGAATAGAATGAATTTTAAATGTAATACTTGTTCTTTGACACTACTTGTTGAAAGCAATACATATTCGCGTCAAATCACTTAGCGCACGTACGTTCTGTGTAGGAAACTTGATTTCGACTCTTGACGGATTCCAAGATAATCTGTAGATTCATGTTTCGTATAGCCTCGAGATATTCTGATTCTTGTAGAATAGAATGAATTTTAAATGTAATACTTGTTCTTTGACACTAATTGATAAAAGCAATACATATTCGCGTCAAATCACTTAGCGCACGTACTTTCTGTGTAGGAAACTTGAGTTCGACTCTTGACGGATTCCAAGATAATCTGTAGATTCATGTTTCGTATAGCCTCGAGATATTCTGATTCTTGTAGAATAAAGTAAATTTTAAATGTAATATTGACCTGAATATAGTGAGTAGCATTGTATTATATATTCCGTATTTAGTTATTTAATTACTATTACTGCTAGTATATGTAGGACTTTATATCTTGCTCTTTAACATTACGGAAAGAAATCATTTTATAGGTATAGTACTTATATAGTTTAATAGTAGTGGTTTTGATTATTATTAATTCAGTGCTTATTTAAGTGATATTTTCGTAACGTAGATAGTATTAGTATTGGAATTAATTATTTCATTGTTTTTCGTGGATGTACTTGCCTATATTATGGGAAACTTGAGTTCGACTCTTGATGATAGTTAATGTAGCTCGAATTCCATATTAGGCTGTAGATTTACGTCTTATTTTATATTTATAGTATTCTGATTCTTGTAGAATAGAATGAATTTTAAATGTAATACTTGTTCTTTGACACTACTTGCTGAAAGCAATACATATTCGCGTCAAATCACTTAGCGCACGTGCGTTCTGTGTAGGAAACTTGATTTCGACTCTTGACGGATTCCAAGATAATCTGTAGATTCATGTTTCGTATAGCCTCGAGATATTCTGATTCTTGTAGAATAGAATGAATTTTAAATGTAATACTTGTTCTTTCACACTACTTGTTGAAAGCAATACATATTCGCGTCAAATCACTTAGCGCACGTACTTTCTGTGTAGGAAACTTGAGTTCGACTCTTGACGGATTCCAAGATAATCTGTAGATCCATGTTTCGTATAGCCTAGAGATATTCTGATTCTTGTAGAATAGAATGAATTTTAAATGTAATATTGACCTGAATATAGTAATTAGCATTGTATTATATATTCCGTAGCTAGTTATTTAATTACTACTACTGCTAGTATATGTACGACTTTTATATCTTGCTTTTTAACTTTACGGAAAGAAATCATTTTATAAGTATAGTATTTATATAGTTTAATAGTAGAGATTTTGATTATTATTATTACAGTGCTTACTTAAGTGATATTTTCGTAACGTAGATAGTATTGGTATTGGAATTAATTATTTCATTGTTTTTCGTGGATGTACGTGCCTATATTATGGGAAACCTGAGTTCGACTCTTGATGATAGTTAATGTAGCTCGAATTCCACGTAAGGCTGTAGATTTACGTCTTATTTTATAAGTATAGTATTCTGATTCTTGTAGAATAGAATGAATTTTAAATGTAATACTTGTTCTTTGACACTACTTGTTGAAAACAATACATATTCGCGTCAAATCACTTAGCGCACGTACGTTCTGTGTAGGAAACTTGATTTCGACTCTTGACGGATTCCAAGATAATCTGTAGATTCATGTTTCGTATAGCCTCGAGATATTCGGATTCTTGTAGAATAGAATGAATTTTAAATGTAATACTTGTTCTTTGACACTACTTGTTGAAAGCAATACATATTCGCGTCAAATCACTTAGCGCACGTACTTTCTGTGTAGGAAACTTGAGTTCGACTCTTGACGGATTCCAAGATAATCTGTAGATTCATGTTTCGTATAGCCTCGAGATATTCTGATTCTTGTAGTATAGAATGTATTTTAAATGTAATATTGACCTGAATATAGTGAGTAGCATTGTATTATATATTCCGTAGTTAGTTATTTAATTACTATTACTGCTAGTATATGTAGGACTTTATATCTTGCTCTTTAACATTACGGAAAGAAATCATTTTATAAGTATAGTATTTATATAGTTTAATAGTAGAGATTTTGATTATTATTATTTCAGTGCTTACTTAAGTGATATTTTCGTAACGTAGATAGTATTAGTATTGGAATTAATTATTTCATTGTTTTTCGTGGATGTACGTGCCTATATTATGGGAAACCTGAGTTCGACTCTTGATGATAGTTAATGTAGCTCGAATTCCACGTTAGGCTGTAGATTTACGTCTTATTTTATAAGTATAGTATTCTGATTCTTGTAGAATAGAATGAATTTTAAATGTAATACTTGTTCTTTGACACTACTTGTTGAAAGCAATACATATTCGCGTCAAATCACTTAGCGCACGTACGTTCTGTGTAGGAAACTTGATTTCGACTCTTGACGGATTCCAAGATAATCTGTAGATTCATGTTTCGTATAGCCTCGAGATATTCGGATTCTTGTAGAATAGAATGAATTTTAAATGTAATACTTGTTCTTTGACACTACTTGTTGAAAGCAATACATATTCGCGTCAAATCACTTAGCGCACGTACTTTCTGTGTAGGAAACTTGAGTTCGACTCTTGACGGATTCCAAGATAATCTGTAGATTCATGTTTCGTATAGCCTCGAGATATTCTGATTCTTGTAGTATAGAATGAATTTTAAATGTAATATTGACCTGAATATAGTGAGTAGCATTGTATTATATATTCCGTAGTTAGTTATTTAATTACTATTACTGCTAGTATATGTAGGACTTTATATCTTGCTCTTTAACATTACGGAAAGAAATCATTTTATAAGTATAGTATTTATATAGTTTAATAGTAGAGATTTTGATTATTATTATTTCAGTGCTTACTTAAGTGATATTTTCGTAACGTAGATAGTATTAGTATTGGAATTAATTATTTCATTGTTTTTCGTGGATGTACGTGCCTATATTATGGGAAACCTGAGTTCGACTCTTGATGATAGTTAATGTAGCTCGAATTCCACGTTAGGCTGTAGATTTACGTCTTATTTTATAAGTATAGTATTCTGATTCTTGTAGAATAGAATGAATTTTAAATGTAATACTTGTTCTTTGACACTACTTGTTGAAAGCAATACATATTCGCGTCAAATCACTTAGCGCACGTACGTTCTGTGTAGGAAACTTGATTTCGACTCTTGACGGATTCCAAGATAATCTGTAGATTCATGTTTCGTATAGCCTCGAGATATTCTGATTCTTGTAGAATAGAATGAATTTTAAATGTAATACTTGTTCTTTGACACTACTTGTTGAAAGCAATACATATTCGCGTCAAATCACTTAGCGCACGTACTTTCTGTGTAGGAAACTTGAGTTCGACTCTTGACGGATTCCAAGATAATCTGTAGATTCATGTTTCGTATAGCTTCGAGATATTCTGATTCTTGTGGAATAGAATTAATTTTAAATGTAATATTGACCTGAATATAGTGAGTAACATTGTGTTATATATTCCGTAGTTAGTTATTTAATTACTATTACTGCTAGTATATGTAGGACTTTATATCTTGCTCTTTAACATTACGGAAAGAAATCATTTTATAGGTATAGTATTTATATAGTTTAATAGTAGTGGTTTTGATTATTATTATTTCAGTGCTTATTTAAGTGATATTTTCGTAACGTAGATAGTATTAGTATTGGAATTAATTATTTCATTGTTTTTCGTGGATGTACGTGCCTATATTATGGGAAACTTGAGTTCGACTCTTGATGATAGTTAATGTAGCTCGAATTCAACATTAGGCTGTAGATTTACGTCTTATTTTATAAGTATAGTATTCTGATTCTTGTAGAATAGAATGAATTTTAAATGTAATACTTGTTCTTTGACACTACTTGCTGAAAGCAATACATATTCCCGTCAAATCACTCAGCGCACGTACTTTCTGTGTAGGAAACTTAAGTTCGACTCTTGACGGATTCCAAGATAATCTGTAGATTCATGTTTCGTATAGCCTCGAGATATTCTGATTCTTGTAGAATAGAATGAATTTTAAATGTAATACTTGTTCTTTGACACTAATTGATGAAAGCAATACATATTCGCGTCAAATCACTTAGCGCGCGTACTTTCTGTGTAGGAAACCTGAGTTCGGCTCTTGACGGATTCAAGATAATCTGCAGATTCATGTTTTGTATAGCCTCGAAATATTCTGATTCTTGTAGAATAGAATAAATTTTAAATGTAATATTGACCTGAATATAGTGATGAGCATTGTATTATATATTCCGTAGTTAGTTATTTAATTACTATTAGTGCTAGTATATGTAGGACTTTATATCTTGCTCTTTAACATTACGGAAAAAAATCATTTTACAAGTATAGTATTTATATAGTTTAATAGTAGTGGTTTTGATTATTATTATTTCAGTGCTTATTTAAGTGATATTTTCGTAGCGTAGATAGTATTAGTATTGGAATTAATTATTTCATTGTTTTTCGTGGATGTACGTGCCTATATTATGGGAAACCTGAGTTCGACTCTTGATGATAGTTAATGTAGCTCGAATTCCACGTTAGGCTGTAGATTTACGTCTTATTTTATAAGTATAGTATTCTGATTCTTGTAGAATAGAATGAATTTTAAATGTAATACTTGTTCTTTGACACTACTTGTTGAAAGCAATACATATTCGCGTCAAATCACTTAGCGCACGTCCTTTCTGTGTAGGAAACTTGAGTTCGACTCTTGACGGATTCTAAGATAATCTGTAGATTCATATTTCGTATAGCCTCGAGATATTCTGATTCTTGTAGAATAGAATGAATTTTAAATGTAATAATTGTTCTTTGACACTACTTGTTGAAAGCAATACACATTCGCGTCAAATCACTTAGCGCACGTACTTTCTGTGTAGGAAATTTGAGTTCGACTCTTGACGGATTCCAAGATAATCTGTAGATTCATGTTTCGTATAGCCTCGAGATATTCTGATTCTTGTGGAATAGAATGAATTTTAAATGTAATATTGACCTGAATATAGTGAGTAACATTGTGTTATATATTCCGTAGTTAGTTATTTAATTACTATTACTGCTAGTATATGTAGGACTTTATATCTTGCTCTTTAACATTACGGAAATAAATCATTTTATAGGTATAGTATTTATATAGTTTAATAGTAGTGGTTTTGATTATTATTATTTCAGTGCTTATTTAAGTGATATTTTCGTAACGTAGATAGTATTAGTATTGGAATTAATTATTTCATTGTTTTTCGTGGATGTACGTGCCTATATTATAGGAAACTTGAGTTCGACTCTTGATGATAGTTAATGTAGCTCGAATTCCACATTAGGCTGTAGATTTACGTCTTATTTTATAAGTATAGTATTCTGATTCTTGTAGAATAGAATGAATTTTAAATGTAATACTTGTTCTTTGACACTACTTGCTGAAAGCAATACATATTCGCGTCAAATCACTTAGCGCACGTACTTTCTGTGTAGGAAACTTAAGTTCGACTCTTGACGGATTCCAAGATAATCTGTAGATTCATGTTTCGTATAGCCTCGAGATATTCTGATTCTTGTAGAATAGAATGAATTTTAAATGTAATACTTGTTCTTTGACACTAATTGATGAAAGCAATACATATTCGCGTCAAATCACTTAGCGCGCGTACTTTCTGTGTAGGAAACCTGAGTTCGGCTCTTGACGGATTCCAAGATAATCTGTAGATTCATGTTTTGTATAGCCTCGAAATATTCTGATTCTTGTAGAATAGAATAAATTTTAAATGTAATATTGACCTGAATATAGTGATGAGCATTGTATTATATATTCCGTAGTTAGTTATTTAATTACTATTAGTGCTAGTATATGTAGGACTTTATATCTTGCTCTTTAACATTACGGAAAAAAATCATTTTACAAGTATAGTATTTATATAGTTTAATAGTAGTGGTTTTGATTATTATTATTTCAGTGCTTATTTAAGTGATATTTTCGTAGCGTAGATAGTATTAGTATTGGAATTAATTATTTCATTGTTTTTCGTGGATGTACGTGCCTATATTATGGGAAACCAGAGTTCGACTCTTGATGATAGTTAATGTAGCTCGAATTCCACGTTAGGCTGTAGATTTATGTCTTATTTTATAAGTATAGTATTCTGATTCTTGTAGAATAGAATGAATTTTAAATGTAATACTTGTTCTTTGACACTACTTGTTGAAAGCAATACATATTCGCGTCAAATCACTTAGCGCACGTACTTTCTGTGTAGGAAACTTGAGTTCGACTCTTGACGGATTCTAAGATAATCTGTAGATTCATATTTCGTATAGCCTCGAGATATTCTGATTCTTGTAGAATAGAATGAATTTTAAATGTAATACTTGTTCTTTGACACTACTTGTTCAAAGCAATACATATTCGCGTCAAATCACTTAGCGCACGTACTTTCTGTGTAGGGAACTTGAGTTCGACTCTTGACGGATTCCAAGATAATCTGTAGATCCATGTTTCGTATAGCCTAGAGATATTCTGATTCTTGTAGAATAGAATGAATTTTAAATGTAATATTGACCTGAATATAGTAATGAGCATTGTATTATATATTCCGTAGTTAGTTATTTAATTACTACTACTGCTAGTATATGTAGGACTTTTATATCTTGCTTTTTAACATTACGGAAAGAAATCATTTTATAAGTATAGTATTTATATAGTTTAATAGTAGAGATTTTGATTATTATTATTCCAGTACTTACTTAAGTGATATTTTCGTAACGTAGATAGTATTAGTATTGGAATTAATTATTTCATTGTTTTTCGTGGATGTACGTGCCTATATTATGGGAAACCTGAGTTCGACTCTTGATGATAGTTAATGTAGCTCGAATTCCACGTTAGGCTGTAGATTTACGTCTTATTTTATAAGTATAGTATTCTGATTCTTGTAGAATAGAATGAATTTTAAATGTAATACTTGTTCTTTGACACTACTTGTTGAAAGCAATACATATTCGCGTCAAATCACTTAGCGCACGTACGTTCTGTGTAGGAAACTTGATTTCGGCTCTTGACGGATTCCAAGATAATCTGTTGATTCATGTTTCGTATAGCCTCGAGATATTCTGATTCTTGTAGAATAAAATGAATTTTAAATGTAATACTTGTTCTTTGACACTACTTGTTGAAAGCAATACATATTCGCGTCAAATCACTTAGCGCACGTACTTTCTGTGTAGGAAACTTGAGTTCGACTCTTGACGGATTCCAAGATAATCTGTAGATTCATGTTTCGTATAGCCTCGAGATATTCTGATTCTTGTAGAATAGAATGAATTTTAAATGTAATATTGACCTGAATATAGTGATGAGCATTGTGTTATATATTCCGTAGTTAGTTATTTAATTACTATTAGTGCTAGTATATGTAGGACTTTATATCTTGCTCTTTAACATTACGGAAAGAAATCATTTTACAAGTATAGTATTTATATAGTTTAATAGTAGTGGTTTTGATTATTATTATTTCAGTGCTTATTTAAGTGATATTTTCGTAGCGTAGATAGTATTAGTATTGGAATTAATTATTTCATTGTTTTTCGTGGATGTACGTGCCTATATTATGGGAAACCTGAGCTCGACTCTTGATGATAGTTAATGTAGCTCGAATTCCACGTTAGGCTGTAGATTTATGTCTTATTTTATAAGTATAGTATTCTGATTCTTGTAGAATAGAATGAATTTTATATGTAATACTTGTTCTTTGACACTACTTGTTGAAAGCAATACATATTCGCGTCAAATCACTTAGCGCACGTACTTTCTGTGTAGGAAACTTGAGTTCGACTCTTGACGGATTCTAAGATAATCTGTAGATTCATGTTTCGTATAGCCTCGAGATATTCTGATTCTTGTAGAATAGAATGAATTTTAAATGTAATACTTGTTCTTTGACACTACTTGTTGAAAGCAATACATATTCGCGTCAAATCACTTAGCGCACGCACTTTCTGTGTAGGAAACTTGAGTTCGACTCTTGACGGATTCCAAGATAATCTGTAGATTCATGTTTCGTATAGCCTCGAGATATTCTGATTCTTGTAGAATAGAATGAATTTTAAATGTAATACTTGTTCTTTGACACTACTTGTTGAAAGCAATACATATTCGCGTCAAATCACTTAGCGCACGTACTTTCTGTGTGGGGAACTTGAGTTCGACTCTTGACGGATTCCAAGATAATCTGTAGATCCATGTTTCGTATAGCCTAGAGATATTCTGATTCTTGTAGAATAGAATGAATTTTAAATGTAATATTGACCTGAATATAGTAATTAGCATTGTATTATATATTCCGTAGTTAGTTATTTAATTACTACTACTGCTAGTATATGTAGGACTTTTATATCTTGCTTTTTAACATTACGGAAAGAAATCATTTTATAAGTATAGTATTTATATAGTTTAATAGTAGAGATTTTGATTATTATTATTACAGTGCTTACTTAAGTGATATTTTCGTAACGTAGATAGTATTGGTATTGGAATTAATTATTTCATTGTTTTTCGTGGATGTACGTGCCTATATTATGGGAAACCTGAGTTCGACTCTTGATGATAGTTAATGTAGCTCGAATTCCACGTTAGGCTGTAGATTTATGTCTTATTTTATAAGTATAGTATTCTGATTCTTGTAGAATAGAATGAATTTTAAATGTAATACTTGTTCTTTGACACTACTTGTTGAAAGCAATACATATTCGCGTCAAATCACTTAGCGCACGTACGTTCTGTGTAGGAAACTTGATTTCGACTCTTGACGGATTCCAAGATAATCTGTAGATTCATGTTTCGTATAGCCTCGAGATATTCGGATTCTTGTAGAATAGAATGAATTTTAAATGTAATACTTGTTCTTTGACACTAATTGATAAAAGCAATACATATTCGCGTCAAATCACTTAGCGCACGTACTTTCTGTGTAGGAAACTTGAGTTCGACTCTTGACGGATTCCAAGATAATCTGTAGATTCATGTTTCGTATAGCCTCGAGATATTCTGATTCTTGTAGAATAAAATAAATTTTAAATGTAATATTGACCTGAATATAGTGAGTAGCATTGTATTATATATTCCGTAGTTAGTTATTTAATTACTATTACTGCTAGTATATGTAGGACTTTATATCTTGCTCTTTAACATTACGGAAAGAAATCATTTTATAGGTATAGTATTTATATAGTTTAATAGTAGTGGTTTTGATTATTATTAATTCAGTGGTTATTTAAGTGATATTTTCGTAACGTAGATAGTATTAGTATTGGAATTAATTATTTCGTTGTTTTTCGTGGATGTACTTGCCTATATTATGGGAAACTTGAGTTCGACTCTTGATGATAGTTAATGTAGCTCGAATTCCACATTAGGCTGTAGATTTACGTCTTATTTTATAAGTATAGTATTCTGATTCTTGTAGAATAGAATGAATTTTAAATGTAATACTTGTTCTTTGAGAGTACTTGCTGAAAGCAATACATATTCGCGTCAAATCACTTAGCGCACGTACGTTCTGTGTAGGAAACTTGATTTCGACTCTTGACGGATTCCAAGATAATCTGTAGATTCATGTTTCGTATAGCCTCGAGATATTCTGATTCTTGTAGAATAGAATGAATTTTAAATGTAATACTTGTTCTTTGACACTACTTGTTGAAAGCAATACATATTCGCGTCAAATCACTTAGCGCACGTACGTTCTGTGTAGGAAACTTGATTTCGACTCTTGACGGATTCCAAGATAATCTGTAGATTCATGTTTCGTATAGCCTCGAGATATTCTGATTCTTGTAGAATAAAATAAATTTTAAATGTAATATTGACCTGAATATAGTGCGTAGCATTGTATTATATATTCCGTAGTTAGTTATTTAATTACTATTACTGCTAGTATATGTAGGACTTTATATCTTGCTCTTTAACATTACGGAAAGAAATCATTTTATAGGTATAGTATTTATATAGTTTAATAGTAGTGGTTTTGATTATTATTAATTCAGTGCTTATTTAAGTGATATTTTCGTAACGTAGATAGTATTAGTATTGGAATTAATTATTTCATTGTTTTTCGTGGATGTACTTGCCTATATTATGGGAGACTTGAGTTCGACTCTTGATGATAGTTAATGTAGCTCGAATTCCACGTTAGGCTGTAGATTTACGTCTTATTTTATAAGTATAGTATTCTGATTCTTGTAGAATAGAATGAATTTTAAATGTAATACTTGTTCTTTGACACTACTTGCTGAAAGCAATACATATTCGCGTCAAATCACTTTGCGCACGCACTTTCTGTGTAGGAAACTTGAGTTCGACTCTTGACGGATTCCAAGATAATCTGTAGATTCATGTTTCGTATAGCCTCGAGATATTCTGATTCTTGTAGAATAGAATGAATTTTAAATGTAATACTTGTTCTTTGACACTACTTGTTGAAAGCAATACATATTCGCGTCAAATCACTTAGCGCACGTACTTTCTGTGTAGGGAACTTGAGTTCGACTCTTGACGGATTCCAAGATAATCTGTAGATCCATGTTTCGTATAGCCTAGAGATATTCTGATTCTTGTAGAATAGAATGAATTTTAAATGTAATATTGACCTGAATATAGTAATTAGCATTGTATTATATATTCCGTAGTTAGTTATTTAATTACTACTACTGCTAGTATATGTAGGACTTTAATATCTTGCTTTTTAACATTACGGAAAGAAATCATTTTATATGTATAGTATTTATATAGTTTAATAGTAGAGATTTTGATTATTATTATTACAGTGCTTACTTAAGTGATATTTTCGTAACGTAGATAGTATTGGTATTGGAATTAATTATTTCATTGTTTTTCGTGGATGTACGTGCCTATATTATGGGAAACCTGAGTTCGACTCTTGATGATAGTTAATGTAGCTCGAATTCCACGTTAGGCTGTAGATTTATGTCTTATTTTATAAGTATAGTATTCTGATTCTTGTAGAATAGAATGAATTTTAAATGTAATACTTGTTCTTTGACACTACTTGTTGAAAGCAATACATATTCGCGTCAAATCACTTAGCGCACGTACGTTCTGTGTAGGAAACTTGATTTCGACTCTTGACGGATTCCAAGATAATCTGTAGATTCATGTTTCGTATAGCCTCGAGATATTCGGATTCTTGTAGAATAGAATGAATTTTAAATGTAATACTTGTTCTTTGACACTAATTGATAAAAGCAATACATATTCGCGTCAAATCACTTAGCGCACGTACTTTCTGTGTAGGAAACTTGAGTTCGACTCTTGACGGATTCCAAGATAATCTGTAGATTCATGTTTCGTATAGCCTCGAGATATTCTGATTCTTGTAGAATAAAATAAATTTTAAATGTAATATTGACCTGAATATAGTGAGTAGCATTGTATTATATATTCCGTAGTTAGTTATTTAATTACTATTACTGCTAGTATATGTAGGACTTTATATCTTGCTCTTTAACATTACGGAAAGAAATCATTTTATAGGTATAGTATTTATATAGTTTAATAGTAGTGGTTTTGATTATTATTAATTCAGTGGTTATTTAAGTGATATTTTCGTAACGTAAATAGTATTAGTATTGGAATTAATTATTTCGTTGTTTTTCGTGGATGTACTTGCCTATATTATGGGAAACTTGAGTTCGACTCTTGATGATAGTTAATGTAGCTCGAATTCCACATTAGGCTGTAGATTTACGTCTTATTTTATAAGTATAGTATTCTGATTCTTGTAGAATAGAATGAATTTTAAATGTAATACTTGTTCTTTGAGAGTACTTGCTGAAAGCAATACATATTCGCGTCAAATCACTTAGCGCACGTACGTTCTGTGTAGGAAACTTGATTTCGACTCTTGACGGATTCCAAGATAATCTGTAGATTCATGTTTCGTATAGCCTCGAGATATTCTGATTCTTGTAGAATAGAATGAATTTTAAATGTAATACTTGTTCTTTGACACTACTTGTTGAAAGCAATACATATTCGCGTCAAATCACTTAGCGCACGTACGTTCTGTGTAGGAAACTTGATTTCGACTCTTGACGGATTCCAAGATAATCTGTAGATTCATGTTTCGTATAGCCTCGAGATATTCTGATTCTTGTAGAATAAAATAAATTTTAAATGTAATATTGACCTGAATATAGTGCGTAGCATTGTATTATATATTCCGTAGTTAGTTATTTAATTACTATTACTGCTAGTATATGTAGGACTTTATATCTTGCTCTTTAACATTACGGAAAGAAATCATTTTATAGGTATAGTATTTATATAGTTTAATAGTAGTGGTTTTGATTATTATTAATTCAGTGCTTATTTAAGTGATATTTTCGTAACGTAGATAGTATTAGTATTGGAATTAATTATTTCATTGTTTTTCGTGGATGTACTTGCCTATATTATGGGAGACTTGAGTTCGACTCTTGATGATAGTTAATGTAGCTCGAATTCCACGTTAGGCTGTAGATTTACGTCTTATTTTATAAGTATAGTATTCTGATTCTTGTAGAATAGAATGAATTTTAAATGTAATACTTGTTCTTTGACACTACTTGCTGAAAGCAATACATATTCGCGTCAAATCACTTTGCGCACGCACTTTCTGTGTAGGAAACTTGAGTTCGACTCTTGACGGATTCCAAGATAATCTGTAGATTCATGTTTCGTATAGCCTCGAGATATTCTGATTCTTGTAGAATAGAATGAATTTTAAATGTAATACTTGTTCTTTGACACTACTTGTTGAAAGCAATACATATTCGCGTCAAATCACTTAGCGCACGTACTTTCTGTGTAGGGAACTTGAGTTCGACTCTTGACGGATTCCAAGATAATCTGTAGATCCATGTTTCGTATAGCCTAGAGATATTCTGATTCTTGTAGAATAGAATGAATTTTAAATGTAATATTGACCTGAATATAGTAATTAGCATTGTATTATATATTCCGTAGTTAGTTATTTAATTACTACTACTGCTAGTATATGTAGGACTTTTATATCTTGCTTTTTAACATTACGGAAAGAAATCATTTTATAAGTATAGTATTTATATAGTTTAATAGTAGAGATTTTGATTATTATTATTACAGTGCTTACTTAAGTGATATTTTCGTAACGTAGATAGTATTGGTATTGGAATTAATTATTTCATTGTTTTTCGTGGATGTACGTGCCTATATTATGGGAAACCTGAGTTCGACTCTTGATGATAGTTAATGTAGCTCGAATTCCACGTTAGGCTGTAGATTTACGTCTTATTTTATAAGTATAGTATTCTTATTTCCTTAGAATAGAATGAATTTTAAATGTAATACTTGTTCTTTGACACTACTTGTTGAAAACAATACATATTCGCGTCAAATCACTTAGCGCACGTACGTTCTGTGTAGGAAACTTGATTTCGACTCTTGACGGATTCCAAGATAATCTGTAGATTCATGTTTCGTATAGCCTCGAGATATTCTGATTCTTGTAGAATAGAATGAATTTTAAATGTAATACTTGTTCTTTGACACTACTTGTTGAAAGCAATACATATTCGCGTCAAATCACTTAGCGCACGTACTTTCTGTGTAGGAAACCTGAGTTCGGCTCTTGACGGATTCCAAGATAATCTGTAGATTCATGTTTTGTATAGCCTCGAGATATTCTGATTCTTGTAGAATAGAATAAATTTTAAATGTAATATTGACCTGAATATAGTGATTAGAATTGTATTATGTATTCCGTAGTTAGTTATTTAATTACTATTAGTGCTAGTATATGTAGGACTTTTATATCTTGCTCTTTAACATTACGGAAAGAAATCATTTTACAAGTATAGTATTTATATAGTTTAATAGTAGTGGTTTTGATTATTATTATTTCAGTGCTTATTTAAGTGATATTTTCGTAACGTAGATAGTATTAGTATTGGAATTAATTATATCATTGTTTTTCGTGGATGTACGTGCCTATATTATGGGAAACCTGAGTTCGACTCTTGATGATATTTAATGTAGCTCGAATTCCACGTAAGGCTGTAGATTTATGACTTATTTTATAAGTATAGTATTCTGATTCTAGTAGAATAGAATGAATTTTAAATGTAATACTTGTTCTTTGACACTACTTGTTGAAAGCAATACATATTCGCGTCAAACCACATAGCGCACGTCCTTTCTGTGTAGGAAACTTGAGTTCGACTCTTGACGGATTCTAAGATAATCTGTAGATTCATGTTTCGTATAGCCTCGAGATATTCTGATTCTTGTAGAATAGAATGAATTTTAAATGTAATACTTGTTCTTTGACACTACTTGTTGAAAGCAATACATATTCGCGTCAAATCACTTAGCGCACGTACTTTGTGTGTAGGGAACTTGAGTTCGACTCTTGACGGATTCCAAGATAATCTGTAGATCCATGTTTCGTACAGCCTAGAGATATTCTGATTCTTGTAGAATAGAATGAATTTTAAATGTAATATTGACCTGAATATAGTAATTAGCATTGTATTATATATTCCGTAGTTAGTTATTTAATTACTACTACTGCTAGTATATGTAGGACTTTTATATCTTGCTTTTTAACATTACGGAAAGAAATCATTTTATAAGTATAGTATTTATATAGTTTAATAGTAGAGATTTTGATTATTATTATTTCAGTGCTTACTTAAGTGATATTTTCGTAACGTAGATAGTATTGGTACTGGAATTAATTATTTCATTGTTTTTCGTGGATGTACGTGCCTATATTATGGAAAACCTGAGTTCGACTCTTGATGATAGTTAATGTAGCTCGAATTCCACGTTAGGCTGTAGATTTATGTCTTATTTTATAAGTATAGTATTCTGATTCTTGTAGAATAGAATGAATTTTAAATGTAATACTTGTTCTTTGACACTACTTGTTGAAAGCAATACATATTCGCGTCAAATCACTTAGCGCACGTACGTTCTGTGTAGAAAACTTGATTTCGACTCTTGACGGATTCCAAGATAATCTTTAGATTCATGTTTCGTATAGCCTCGAGATATTCTGATTCTTGTAGAATAGAATGAATTTTAAATGTAATACTTGTTCTTTGACACTAATTGATAAAAGCAATATATATTCGCGTCAAATCACTTAGCGCACGTACTTTCTGTGTAGGAAACTTGAGTTCGACTCTTGAAGGATTCCAAGATAATCTGTAGATTCATGTTTCGTATAGCCTCGAGATATTCTGATTCTTGTAGAATAAAGTAAATTTTAAATGTAATATTGACCTGAATATAGTGAGTAGCATTGTATTATATATTCCGTATTTAGTTATTTAATTACTATTACTGCTAGTATATGTAGGACTTTATATCTTGCTCTTTAACATTACGGAAAGAAATCATTTTATAGGTATAGTACTTATATAGTTTAATAGTAGTGGTTTTGATTATTATTAATTCAGTGCTTATTTAAGTGATATTTTCGTAACGTAGATAGTATTAGTATTGGAATTAATTATTTCATTGTTTTTCGTGGATGTACTTGCCTATATTATGGGAAACTTGAGTTCGACTCTTGATGATAGTTAATGTAGCTCGAATTCCATATTAGGCTGTAGATTTACGTCTTATTTTATATTTATAGTATTCTGATTCTTGTAGAATAGAATGAATTTTAAATGTAATACTTGTTCTTTGACACTACTTGCTGAAAGCAATACATATTCGCGTCAAATCACTTAGCGCACGTGCGTTCTGTGTAGGAAACTTGATTTCGACTCTTGACGGATTCCAAGATAATCTGTAGATTCATGTTTCGTATAGCCTCGAGATATTCTGATTCTTGTAGAATAGAATGAATTTTAAATGTAATACTTGTTCTTTCACACTACTTGTTGAAAGCAATACATATTCGCGTCAAATCACTTAGCGCACGTACTTTCTGTGTAGGAAACTTGAGTTCGACTCTTGACGGATTCCAAGATAATCTGTAGATCCATGTTTCGTATAGCCTAGAGATATTCTGATTCTTGTAGAATAGAATGAATTTTAAATGTAATATTGACCTGAATATAGTAATTAGCATTGTATTATATATTCCGTAGTTAGTTATTTAATTACTACTACTGCTAGTATATGTACGACTTTTATATCTTGCTTTTTAACTTTACGGAAAGAAATCATTTTATAAGTATAGTATTTATATAGTTTAATAGTAGAGATTTTGATTATTATTATTACAGTGCTTACTTAAGTGATATTTTCGTAACGTAGATAGTATTGGTATTGGAATTAATTATTTCATTGTTTTTCGTGGATGTACGTGCCTATATTATGGGAAACCTGAGTTCGACTCTTGATGATAGTTAATGTAGCTCGAATTCCACATTAGGCTGTAGATTTACGTCTTATTTTATAAGTATAGTATTCTGATTCTTGTAGAATAGAATGAATTTTAAATGTAATACTTGTTCTTTGACACTACTTGTTGAAAACAATACATATTCGCGTCAAATCACTTAGCGCACGTACGTTCTGTGTAGGAAACTTGATTTCGACTCTTGACGGATTCCAAGATAATCTGTAGATTCATGTTTCGTATAGCCTCGAGATATTCGGATTCTTGTAGAATAGAATGAATTTTAAATGTAATACTTGTTCTTTGACACTACTTGTTGAAAGCAATACATATTCGCGTCAAATCACTTAGCGCACGTACTTTCTGTGTAGGAAACTTGAGTTCGACTCTTGACGGATTCCAAGATAATCTGTAGATTCATGTTTCGTATAGCCTCGAGATATTCTGATTCTTGTAGTATAGAATGAATTTTAAATGTAATATTGACCTGAATATAGTGAGTAGCATTGTATTATATATTCCGTAGTTAGTTATTTAATTACTATTACTGCTAGTATATGTAGGACTTTATATCTTGCTCTTTAACATTACGGAAAGAAATCATTTTATAAGTATAGTATTTATATAGTTTAATAGTAGAGATTTTGATTATTATTATTTCAGTGCTTACTTAAGTGATATTTTCGTAACGTAGATAGTATTAGTATTGGAATTAATTATTTCATTGTTTTTCGTGGATGTACGTGCCTATATTATGGGAAACCTGAGTTCGACTCTTGATGATAGTTAATGTAGCTCGAATTCCACGTTAGGCTGTAGATTTACGTCTTATTTTATAAGTATAGTATTCTGATTCTTGTAGAATAGAATGAATTTTAAATGTAATACTTGTTCTTTGACACTACTTGTTGAAAGCAATACATATTCGCGTCAAATCACTTAGCGCACGTACGTTCTGTGTAGGAAACTTGATTTCGACTCTTGACGGATTCCAAGATAATCTGTAGATTCATGTTTCGTATAGCCTCGAGATATTCGGATTCTTGTAGAATAGAATGAATTTTAAATGTAATACTTGTTCTTTGACACTACTTGTTGAAAGCAATACATATTCGCGTCAAATCACTTAGCGCACGTACTTTCTGTGTAGGAAACTTGAGTTCGACTCTTGACGGATTCCAAGATAATCTGTAGATTCATGTTTCGTATAGCCTCGAGATATTCTGATTCTTGTAGTATAGAATGAATTTTAAATGTAATATTGACCTGAATATAGTGAGTAGCATTGTATTATATATTCCGTAGTTAGTTATTTAATTACTATTACTGCTAGTATATGTAGGACTTTATATCTTGCTCTTTAACATTACGGAAAGAAATCATTTTATAAGTATAGTATTTATATAGTTTAATAGTAGAGATTTTGATTATTATTATTTCAGTGCTTACTTAAGTGATATTTTCGTAACGTAGATAGTATTAGTATTGGAATTAATTATTTCATTGTTTTTCGTGGATGTACGTGCCTATATTATGGGAAACCTGAGTTCGACTCTTGATGATAGTTAATGTAGCTCGAATTCCACGTTAGGCTGTAGATTTACGTCTTATTTTATAAGTATAGTATTCTGATTCTTGTAGAATAGAATGAATTTTAAATGTAATACTTGTTCTTTGACACTACTTGTTGAAAGCAATACATATTCGCGTCAAATCACTTAGCGCACGTACGTTCTGTGTAGGAAACTTGATTTCGACTCTTGACGGATTCCAAGATAATCTGTAGATTCATGTTTCGTATAGCCTCGAGATATTCTGATTCTTGTAGAATAGAATGAATTTTAAATGTAATACTTGTTCTTTGACACTACTTGTTGAAAGCAATACATATTCGCGTCAAATCACTTAGCGCACGTACTTTCTGTGTAGGAAACTTGAGTTCGACTCTTGACGGATTCCAAGATAATCTGTAGATTCATGTTTCGTATAGCTTCGAGATATTCTGATTCTTGTGGAATAGAATTAATTTTAAATGTAATATTGACCTGAATATAGTGAGTAACATTGTGTTATATATTCCGTAGTTAGTTATTTAATTACTATTACTGCTAGTATATGTAGGACTTTATATCTTGCTCTTTAACATTACGGAAAGAAATCATTTTATAGGTATAGTATTTATATAGTTTAATAGTAGTGGTTTTGATTATTATTATTTCAGTGCTTATTTAAGTGATATTTTCGTAACGTAGATAGTATTAGTATTGGAATTAGATATTTCATTGTTTTTCGTGGATGTACGTGCCTATATTATGGGAAACTTGAGTTCGACTCTTGATGATAGTTAATGTAGCTCGAATTCAACATTAGGCTGTAGATTTACGTCTTATTTTATAAGTATAGTATTCTGATTCTTGTAGAATAGAATGAATTTTAAATGTAATACTTGTTCTTTGACACTACTTGCTGAAAGCAATACATATTCCCGTCAAATCACTTAGCGCACGTACTTTCTGTGTAGGAAACTTAAGTTCGACTCTTGACGGATTCCAAGATAATCTGTAGATTCATGTTTCGTATAGCCTCGAGATATTCTGATTCTTGTAGAATAGAATGAATTTTAAATGTAATACTTGTTCTTTGACACTAATTGATGAAAGCAATACATATTCGCGTCAAATCACTTAGCGCGCGTACTTTCTGTGTAGGAAACCTGAGTTCGGCTCTTGACGGATTCAAGATAATCTGCAGATTCATGTTTTGTATAGCCTCGAAATATTCTGATTCTTGTAGAATAGAATAAATTTTAAATGTAATATTGACCTGAATATAGTGATGAGCATTGTATTATATATTCCGTAGTTAGTTATTTAATTACTATTAGTGCTAGTATATGTAGGACTTTATATCTTGCTCTTTAACATTACGGAAAAAAATCATTTTACAAGTATAGTATTTATATAGTTTAATAGTAGTGGTTTTGATTATTATTATTTCAGTGCTTATTTAAGTGATATTTTCGTAGCGTAGATAGTATTAGTATTGGAATTAATTATTTCATTGTTTTTCGTGGATGTACGTGCCTATATTATGGGAAACCTGAGTTCGACTCTTGATGATAGTTAATGTAGCTCGAATTCCACGTTAGGCTGTAGATTTACGTCTTATTTTATAAGTATAGTATTCTGATTCTTGTAGAATAGAATGAATTTTAAATGTAATACTTGTTCTTTGACACTACTTGTTGAAAGCAATACATATTCGCGTCAAATCACTTAGCGCACGTCCTTTCTGTGTAGGAAACTTGAGTTCGACTCTTGACGGATTCTAAGATAATCTGTAGATTCATATTTCGTATAGCCTCGAGATATTCTGATTCTTGTAGAATAGAATGAATTTTAAATGTAACAATTGTTCTTTGACACTACTTGTTGAAAGCAATACACATTCGCGTCAAATCACTTAGCGCACGTACTTTCTGTGTAGGAAATTTGAGTTCGACTCTTGACGGATTCCAAGATAATCTGTAGATTCATGTTTCGTATAGCCTCGAGATATTCTGATTCTTGTGGAATAGAATGAATTTTAAATGTAATATTGACCTGAATATAGTGAGTAACATTGTGTTATATATTCCGTAGTTAGTTATTTAATTACTATTACTGCTAGTATATGTAGGACTTTATATCTTGCTCTTTAACATTACGGAAATAAATCATTTTATAGGTATAGTATTTATATAGTTTAATAGTAGTGGTTTTGATTATTATTATTTCAGTGCTTATTTAAGTGATATTTTCGTAACGTAGATAGTATTAGTATTGGAATTAATTATTTCATTGTTTTTCGTGGATGTACGTGCCTATATTATAGGAAACTTGAGTTCGACTCTTGATGATAGTTAATGTAGCTCGAATTCCACATTAGGCTGTAGATTTACGTCTTATTTTATAAGTATAGTATTCTGATTCTTGTAGAATAGAATGAATTTTAAATGTAATACTTGTTCTTTGACACTACTTGCTGAAAGCAATACATATTCGCGTCAAATCACTTAGCGCACGTACTTTCTGTGTAGGAAACTTAAGTTCGACTCTTGACGGATTCCAAGATAATCTGTAGATTCATGTTTCGTATAGCCTCGAGATATTCTGATTCTTGTAGAATAGAATGAATTTTAAATGTAATACTTGTTCTTTGACACTAATTGATGAAAGCAATACATATTCGCGTCAAATCACTTAGCGCGCGTACTTTCTGTGTAGGAAACCTGAGTTCGGCTCTTGACGGATTCCAAGATAATCTGTAGATTCATGTTTTGTATAGCCTCGAAATATTCTGATTCTTGTAGAATAGAATAAATTTTAAATGTAATATTGACCTGAATATAGTGATGAGCATTGTATTATATATTCCGTAGTTAGTTATTTAATTACTATTAGTGCTAGTATATGTAGGACTTTATATCTTGCTCTTTAACATTACGGAAAAAAATCATTTTACAAGTATAGTATTTATATAGTTTAATAGTAGTGGTTTTGATTATTATTATTTCAGTGCTTATTTAAGTGATATTTTCGTAGCGTAGATAGTATTAGTATTGGAATTAATTATTTCATTGTTTTTCGTGGATGTACGTGCCTATATTATGGGAAACCAGAGTTCGACTCTTGATGATAGTTAATGTAGCTCGAATTCCACGTTAGGCTGTAGATTTATGTCTTATTTTATAAGTATAGTATTCTGATTCTTGTAGAATAGAATGAATTTTAAATGTAATACTTGTTCTTTGACACTACTTGTTGAAAGCAATACATATTCGCGTCAAATCACTTAGCGCACGTACTTTCTGTGTAGGAAACTTGAGTTCGACTCTTGACGGATTCTAAGATAATCTGTAGATTCATATTTCGTATAGCCTCGAGATATTCTGATTCTTGTAGAATAGAATGAATTTTAAATGTAATACTTGTTCTTTGACACTACTTGTTCAAAGCAATACATATTCGCGTCAAATCACTTAGCGCACGTACTTTCTGTGTAGGGAACTTGAGTTCGACTCTTGACGGATTCCAAGATAATCTGTAGATCCATGTTTCGTATAGCCTAGAGATATTCTGATTCTTGTAGAATAGAATGAATTTTAAATGTAATATTGACCTGAATATAGTAATGAGCATTGTATTATATATTCCGTAGTTAGTTATTTAATTACTACTACTGCTAGTATATGTAGGACTTTTATATCTTGCTTTTTAACATTACGGAAAGAAATCATTTTATAAGTATAGTATTTATATAGTTTAATAGTAGAGATTTTGATTATTATTATTTCAGTACTTACTTAAGTGATATTTTCGTAACGTAGATAGTATTAGTATTGGAATTAATTATTTCATTGTTTTTCGTGGATGTACGTGCCTATATTATGGGAAACCTGAGTTCGACTCTTGATGATGGTTAATGTAGCTCGAATTCCACGTTAGGCTGTAGATTTACGTCTTATTTTATAAGTATAGTATTCTGATTCTTGTAGAATAGAATGAATTTTAAATGTAATACTTGTTCTTTGACACTACTTGTTGAAAGCAATACATATTCGCGTCAAATCACTTAGCGCACGTACGTTCTGTGTAGGAAACTTGATTTCGGCTCTTGACGGATTCCAAGATAATCTGTAGATTCATGTTTCGTATAGCCTCGAGATATTCTGATTCTTGTAGAATAAAATGAATTTTAAACGTAATACTTGTTCTTTGACACTACTTGTTGAAAGCAATACATATTCGCGTCAAATCACTTAGCGCACGTACTTTCTGTGTAGGAAACTTGAGTTCGACTCTTGACGGATTCCAAGATAATCTGTAGATTCATGTTTCGTATAGCCTCGAGATATTCTGATTCTTGTAGAATAGAATGAATTTTAAATGTAATATTGACCTGAATATAGTGATGAGCATTGTGTTATATATTCCGTAGTTAGTTATTTAATTACTATTAGTGCTAGTATATGTAGGACTTTATATCTTGCTCTTTAACATTACGGAAAGAAATCATTTTACAAGTATAGTATTTATATAGTTTAATAGTAGTGGTTTTGATTATTATTATTTCAGTGCTTATTTAAGTGATATTTTCGTAGCGTAGATAGTATTAGTATTGGAATTAATTATTTCATTGTTTTTCGTGGATGTACGTGCCTATATTATGGGAAACCTGAGCTCGACTCTTGATGATAGTTAATGTAGCTCGAATTCCACGTTAGGCTGTAGATTTATGTCTTATTTTATAAGTATAGTATTCTGATTCTTGTAGAATAGAATGAATTTTATATGTAATACTTGTTCTTTGACACTACTTGTTGAAAGCAATACATATTCGCGTCAAATCACTTAGCGCACGTACTTTCTGTGTAGGAAACTTGAGTTCGACTCTTGACGGATTCTAAGATAATCTGTAGATTCATGTTTCGTATAGCCTCGAGATATTCTGATTCTTGTAGAATAGAATGAAATTTAAATGTAATACTTGTTCTTTGACACTACTTGTTGAAAGCAATACATATTCGCGTCAAATCACTTAGCGCACGTACTTTCTGTGTAGGGAACTTGAGTTCGACTCTTGACGGATTCCAAGATAATCTGTAGATCCATGTTTCGTATAGCCTCGAGATATTCTGATTCTTGTAGAATAGAATGAATTTTAAATGTAATATTGACCTGAATTTAGTAATTAGCATTGCATTATATATTCCGTAGTTAGTTATTTAATTACTACTACTGCTAGTATATGTAGGAGTTTTATATCTTGCTTTTTAACATTACGGAAAGAAATCATTTTATAAGTATAGTATTTATATAGTTTAATAGTAGAGATTTTGATTATTATTATTTCAGTGCTTACTTAAGTGATATTTTCGTAACGTAGATAGTATTAGTATTGGAATTAATTAATTTATTCTTTTTCGTTGATGTACGTGCCTTTATTATGGGAAACCTGAGTTCGACTCTTGATGATAGTTAATGTGGCTCGAATTCCACGTTAGGCTGTAGATTTACGCCTTATTTTATAAGTATAGTATTCTGATTCTTGTAGAATAGAATGAATTTTAAATGTAATACTTGATCTTTGACACTACTTGTTGAAAGCAATACATATTCGCGTCAACTCACTTAGCGCGCGTACTTCCTGTGTAGGAAACTTGAGTTCGACTCATGAATGGATTCCAAGATAATCTGTAGATTCATGTTTCGTATAGCCTCGAGATATTCTGATTCTTGTAGAATAGAATGAATTTTAAATGTAATATCGACCTGTATATAGTAATTAGCATTGTAGTATATATTCCGTAGTTAGTTATTTAATTACTACTACTGCTAGTATATGTAGGACTTTTATATCTTGCTCTTTAACATTACGGAGAGAAATCATTTTATAAGTTTAGTATTTATATAGTTTAATAGTAGTGATTTTGATTATTATTATTTCAGTGCTTATTTAAGTGATATTTTCGTAACGTAGATAGTATTAGTATTGGAATTAATTATATCATTGTTTTTCGTGGAGGTACGTGCCTATATTATGGGAAACCTGAGTTCGACTCTTGATGATAGTTAATGTAGCTCGAATTCCACGTAAGGCTGTAGATTTATGACTTATTTTATAAGTATAGTATTCTGATTCTAGTAGAATAGAATGAATTTTAAATGTAATACTTGTTCTTTGACACTACTTGTTGAAAGCAATACATATTCGCGTCAAACCACTTAGCGCACGTACTTTCTGTGTAGGAAACCTGAGTTCGACTCTTGACGGATTCTAAGATAATCTGTAGATTCATGTTTCGTATAGCCTCGAGATATTCTGATTCTTGTAGAATAGAATGAATTTTAAATGTAATACTTGTTCTTTGACACTACTTGTTGAAAGCAATACATATTCGCGTCAAATCACTTAGCGCACGTACTTTCTGTGTAGGGAACTTGAGTTCGACTCTTGACGGATTCCAACATAATCTGTAGATCCATGTTTCGTACAGCCTAGAGATATTCTGATTCTTGTAGAATAGAATGAATTTTAAATGTAATATTGACCTGAATATAGTAATTAGCATTGTATTATATATTCCGTAGTTAGTTATTTAATTACTACTACTGCTAGTATATGTAGGACTTTTATATCTTGCTTTTTAACATTACGGAAAGAAATCATTTTATAAGTATAGTATTTATATAGTTTAATAGTAGAGATTTTGATTATTATTATTTCAGTGCTTACTTAAGTGATATTTTCGTAACGTAGATAGTATTGGTATTGGAATTAATTATTTCATTGTTTTTCGTGGATGTACGTGCCTATATTAAGGAAAACCTGAGTTCGACTCTTGATGATAGTTAATGTAGCTCGAATTCCACGTTAGGCTGTAGATTTATGTCTTATTTTATAAGTATAGTATTCTGATTCTTGTAGAATAGAATGAATTTTAAATGTAATACTTGTTCTTTGACACTACTTGTTGAAAGCAATACATATTCGCGTCAAATCACTTAGCGCACGTACGTTCTGTGTAGGAAACTTGATTTCGACTCTTGACGGATTCCAAGATAATCTGTAGATTCATGTTTCGTATAGCCTCGAGATATTCTGATTCTTGTAGAATAGAATGAATTTTAAATGTAATACTTGTTCTTTGACACTAATTGATAAAAGCAATACATATTCGCGTCAAATCACTTAGCGCACGTACTTTCTGTGTAGGAAACTTGAGTTCGACTCTTGAAGGATTCCAAGATAATCTGTAGATTCATGTTTCGTATAGCCTCGAGATATTCTGATTCTTGTAGAATAAAGTAAATTTTAAATGTAATATTGACCTGAATATAGTGAGTAGCATTGTATTATATATTCCGTAGTTAGTTATTTAATTACTATTACTGCTAGTATAGGTAGGACTTTATATCTTGCTCTTTAACATTACGGAAAGAAATCATTTTATAGGTATAGTACTTATATAGTTTAATAGTAGTGGTTTTGATTATTATTAATTCAGTGCTTATTTAAGTGATATTTTCGTAACGTAGATAGTATTAGTATTGGAATTAATTATTTCATTGTTTTTCGTGGATGTACTTGCCTATATTATGGGAAACTTGAGTTCGACTCTTGATGATAGTTAATGTAGCTCGAATTCCACATTAGGCTGTAGATTTACGTCTTATTTTATATTTATAGTATTCTGATTCTTGTAGAATAGAATGAATTTTAAATGTAATACTTGTTCTTTGACACTACTTGCTGAAAGCAATACATATTCGCGTCAAATCACTTAGCGCACGTACGTTCTGTGTAGGAAACTTGATTTCGACTCTTGACGGATTCCAAGATAATCTGTAGATTCATGTTTCGTATAGCCTCGAGATATTCTGATTCTTGTAGAATAGAATGAATTTTAAATGTAATACTTGTTCTTTGACACTACTTGTTGAAAGCAATACATATTCGCGTCAAATCACTTAGCGCACGTACGTTCTATGTAGGAAACTTGAGTTCGACTCTTGACGGATTCCAAGATAATCTGTAGATCCATGTTTCGTATAGCCTAGAGATATTCTGATTCTTGTAGAATAGAATGAATTTTAAATGTAATATTGACCTGAATATAGTAATTAGCATTGTATTATATATTCCGTAGTTAGTTATTTAATTACTACTACTGCTAGTATATGTACGACTTTTATATCTTGCTTTTTAACTTTACGGAAAGAAATCATTTTATAAGTATAGTATTTATATAGTTTAATAGTAGAGATTTTGATTATTATTATTACAGTGCTTACTTAAGTGATATTTTCGTAACGTAGATAGTATTGGTATTGGAATTAATTATTTCATTGTTTTTCGTGGATGTACGTGCCTATATTATGGGAAACCTGAGTTCGACTCTTGATGATAGTTAATGTAGCTCGAATTCCACATTAGGCTGTAGATTTACGTCTTATTTTATAAGTATAGTATTCTGATTCTTGTAGAATAGAATGAATTTTAAATGTAATACTTGTTCTTTGACACTACTTGTTGAAAACAATACATATTCGCGTCAAATCACTTAGCGCACGTACGTTCTGTGTAGGAAACTTGATTTCGACTCTTGACGGATTCCAAGATAATCTGTAGATTCATGTTTCGTATAGCCTCGAGATATTCGGATTCTTGTAGAATAGAATGAATTTTAAATGTAATACTTGTTCTTTGACACTACTTGTTGAAAGCAATACATATTCGCGTCAAATCACTTAGCGCACGTACTTTCTGTGTAGGAAACTTGAGTTCGACTCTTGACGGATTCCAAGATAATCTGTAGATTCATGTTTCGTATAGCCTCGAGATATTCTGATTCTTGTAGTATAGAATGAATTTTAAATGTAATATTGACCTGAATATAGTGAGTAGCATTGTATTATATATTCCGTAGTTAGTTATTTAATTACTATTACTGCTAGTATATGTAGGACTTTATATCTTGCTCTTTAACATTACGGAAAGAAATCATTTTATAAGTATAGTATTTATATAGTTTAATAGTAGAGATTTTGATTATTATTATTTCAGTGCTTACTTAAGTGATATTTTCGTAACGTAGATAGTATTAGTATTGGAATTAATTATTTCATTGTTTTTCGTGGATGTACGTGCCTATATTATGGGAAACCTGAGTTCGACTCTTGATGATAGTTAATGTAGCTCGAATTCCACGTTAGGCTGTAGATTTACGTCTTATTTTATAAGTATAGTATTCTGATTCTTGTAGAATAGAATGAATTTTAAATGTAATACTTGTTCTTTGACACTACTTGTTGAAAGCAATACATATTCGCGTCAAATCACTTAGCGCACGTACGTTCTGTGTAGGAAACTTGATTTCGACTCTTGACGGATTCCAAGATAATCTGTAGATTCATGTTTCGTATAGCCTCGAGATATTCGGATTCTTGTAGAATAGAATGAATTTTAAATGTAATACTTGTTCTTTGACACTACTTGTTGAAAGCAATACATATTCGCGTCAAATCACTTAGCGCACGTACTTTCTGTGTAGGAAACTTGAGTTCGACTCTTGACGGATTCCAAGATAATCTGTAGATTCATGTTTCGTATAGCCTCGAGATATTCTGATTCTTGTAGTATAGAATGAATTTTAAATGTAATATTGACCTGAATATAGTGAGTAGCATTGTATTATATATTCCGTAGTTAGTTATTTAATTACTATTACTGCTAGTATATGTAGGACTTTATATCTTGCTCTTTAACATTACGGAAAGAAATCATTTTATAAGTATAGTATTTATATAGTTTAATAGTAGAGATTTTGATTATTATTATTTCAGTGCTTACTTAAGTGATATTTTCGTAACGTAGATAGTATTAGTATTGGAATTAATTATTTCATTGTTTTTCGTGGATGTACGTGCCTATATTATGGGAAACCTGAGTTCGACTCTTGATGATAGTTAATGTAGCTCGAATTCCACGTTAGGCTGTAGATTTACGTCTTATTTTATAAGTATAGTATTCTGATTCTTGTAGAATAGAATGAATTTTAAATGTAATACTTGTTCTTTGACACTACTTGTTGAAAGCAATACATATTCGCGTCAAATCACTTAGCGCACGTACGTTCTGTGTAGGAAACTTGATTTCGACTCTTGACGGATTCCAAGATAATCTGTAGATTCATGTTTCGTATAGCCTCGAGATATTCTGATTCTTGTAGAATAGAATGAATTTTAAATGTAATACTTGTTCTTTGACACTACTTGTTGAAAGCAATACATATTCGCGTCAAATCACTTAGCGCACGTACTTTCTGTGTAGGAAACTTGAGTTCGACTCTTGACGGATTCCAAGATAATCTGTAGATTCATGTTTCGTATAGCTTCGAGATATTCTGATTCTTGTGGAATAGAATTAATTTTAAATGTAATATTGACCTGAATATAGTGAGTAACATTGTGTTATATATTCCGTAGTTAGTTATTTAATTACTATTACTGCTAGTATATGTAGGACTTTATATCTTGCTCTTTAACATTACGGAAAGAAATCATTTTATAGGTATAGTATTTATATAGTTTAATAGTAGAGATTTTGATTATTATTATTACAGTGCTTACTTAAGTGATATTTTCGTAACGTAGATAGTATTGGTATTGGAATTAATTATTTCATTGTTTTTCGTGGATGTACGTGCCTATATTATGGGAAACCTGAGTTCGACTCTTGATGATAGTTAATGTAGCTCGAATTCCACATTAGGCTGTAGATTTACGTCTTATTTTATAAGTATAGTATTCTGATTCTTGTAGAATAGAATGAATTTTAAATGTAATACTTGTTCTTTGACACTACTTGTTGAAAACAATACATATTCGCGTCAAATCACTTAGCGCACGTACGTTCTGTGTAGGAAACTTGATTTCGACTCTTGACGGATTCCAAGATAATCTGTAGATTCATGTTTCGTATAGCCTCGAGATATTCGGATTCTTGTAGAATAGAATGAATTTTAAATGTAATACTTGTTCTTTGACACTACTTGTTGAAAGCAATACATATTCGCGTCAAATCACTTAGCGCACGTACTTTCTGTGTAGGAAACTTGAGTTCGACTCTTGACGGATTCCAAGATAATCTGTAGATTCATGTTTCGTATAGCCTCGAGATATTCTGATTCTTGTAGTATAGAATGAATTTTAAATGTAATATTGACCTGAATATAGTGAGTAGTATTGTATTATATATTCCGTAGTTAGTTATTTAATTACTATTACTGCTAGTATATGTAGGACTTTATATCTTGCTCTTTAACATTACGGAAAGAAATCATTTTATAAGTATAGTATTTATATAGTTTAATAGTAGAGATTTTGATTATTATTATTTCAGTGCTTACTTAAGTGATATTTTCGTAACGTAGATAGTATTAGTATTGGAATTAATTATTTCATTGTTTTTCGTGGATGTACGTGCCTATATTATGGGAAACCTGAGTTCGACTCTTGATGATAGTTAATGTAGCTCGAATTCCACGTTAGGCTGTAGATTTACGTCTTATTTTATAAGTATAGTATTCTGATTCTTGTAGAATAGAATGAATTTTAAATGTAATACTTGTTCTTTGACACTACTTGTTGAAAGCAATACATATTCGCGTCAAATCACTTAGCGCACGTACGTTCTGTGTAGGAAACTTGATTTCGACTCTTGACGGATTCCAAGATAATCTGTAGATTCATGTTTCGTATAGCCTCGAGATATTCGGATTCTTGTAGAATAGAATGAATTTTAAATGTAATACTTGTTCTTTGACACTACTTGTTGAAAGCAATACATATTCGCGTCAAATCACTTAGCGCACGTACTTTCTGTGTAGGAAACTTGAGTTCGACTCTTGACGGATTCCAAGATAATCTGTAGATTCATGTTTCGTATAGCCTCGAGATATTCTGATTCTTGTAGTATAGAATGAATTTTAAATGTAATATTGACCTGAATATAGTGAGTAGCATTGTATTATATATTCCGTAGTTAGTTATTTAATTACTATTACTGCTAGTATATGTAGGACTTTATATCTTGCTCTTTAACATTACGGAAAGAAATCATTTTATAAGTATAGTATTTATATAGTTTAATAGTAGAGATTTTGATTATTATTATTTCAGTGCTTACTTAAGTGATATTTTCGTAACGTAGATAGTATTAGTATTGGAATTAATTATTTCATTGTTTTTCGTGGATGTACGTGCCTATATTATGGGAAACCTGAGTTCGACTCTTGATGATAGTTAATGTAGCTCGAATTCCACGTTAGGCTGTAGATTTACGTCTTATTTTATAAGTATAGTATTCTGATTCTTGTAGAATAGAATGAATTTTAAATGTAATACTTGTTCTTTGACACTACTTGTTGAAAGCAATACATATTCGCGTCAAATCACTTAGCGCACGTACGTTCTGTGTAGGAAACTTGATTTCGACTCTTGACGGATTCCAAGATAATCTGTAGATTCATGTTTCGTATAGCCTCGAGATATTCTGATTCTTGTAGAATAGAATGAATTTTAAATGTAATACTTGTTCTTTGACACTACTTGTTGAAAGCAATACATATTCGCGTCAAATCACTTAGCGCACGTACTTTCTGTGTAGGAAACTTGAGTTCGACTCTTGACGGATTCCAAGATAATCTGTAGATTCATGTTTCGTATAGCTTCGAGATATTCTGATTCTTGTGGAATAGAATTAATTTTAAATGTAATATTGACCTGAATATAGTGAGTAACATTGTGTTATATATTCCGTAGTTAGTTATTTAATTACTATTACTGCTAGTATATGTAGGACTTTATATCTTGCTCTTTAACATTACGGAAAGAAATCATTTTATAGGTATAGTATTTATATAGTTTAATAGTAGTGGTTTTGATTATTATTATTTCAGTGCTTATTTAAGTGATATTTTCGTAACGTAGATAGTATTAGTATTGGAATTAATTATTTCATTGTTTTTCGTGGATGTACGTGCCTATATTATGGGAAACTTGAGTTCGACTCTTGATGATAGTTAATGTAGCTCGAATTCAACATTAGGCTGTAGATTTACGTCTTATTTTATAAGTATAGTATTCTGATTCTTGTAGAATAGAATGAATTTTAAATGTAATACTTGTTCTTTGACACTACTTGCTGAAAGCAATACATATTCCCGTCAAATCACTTAGCGCACGTACTTTCTGTGTAGGAAACTTAAGTTCGACTCTTGACGGATTCCAAGATAATCTGTAGATTCATGTTTCGTATAGCCTCGAGATATTCTGATTCTTGTAGAATAGAATGAATTTTAAATGTAATACTTGTTCTTTGACACTAATTGATGAAAGCAATACATATTCGCGTCAAATCACTTAGCGCGCGTACTTTCTGTGTAGGAAACCTGAGTTCGGCTCTTGACGGATTCAAGATAATCTGCAGATTCATGTTTTGTATAGCCTCGAAATATTCTGATTCTTGTAGAATAGAATAAATTTTAAATGTAATATTGACCTGAATATAGTGATGAGCATTGTATTATATATTCCGTAGTTAGTTATTTAATTACTATTAGTGCTAGTATATGTAGGACTTTATATCTTGCTCTTTAACATTACGGAAAAAAATCATTTTACAAGTATAGTATTTATATAGTTTAATAGTAGTGGTTTTGATTATTATTATTTCAGTGCTTATTTAAGTGATATTTTCGTAGCGTAGATAGTATTAGTATTGGAATTAATTATTTCATTGTTTTTCGTGGATGTACGTGCCTATATTATGGGAAACCTGAGTTCGACTCTTGATGATAGTTAATGTAGCTCGAATTCCACGTTAGGCTGTAGATTTACGTCTTATTTTATAAGTATAGTATTCTGATTCTTGTAGAATAGAATGAATTTTAAATGTAATACTTGTTCTTTGACACTACTTGTTGAAAGCAATACATATTCGCGTCAAATCACTTAGCGCACGTCCTTTCTGTGTAGGAAACTTGAGTTCGACTCTTGACGGATTCTAAGATAATCTGTAGATTCATATTTCGTATAGCCTCGAGATATTCTGATTCTTGTAGAATAGAATGAATTTTAAATGTAATAATTGTTCTTTGACACTACTTGTTGAAAGCAATACACATTCGCGTCAAATCACTTAGCGCACGTACTTTCTGTGTAGGAAATTTGAGTTCGACTCTTGACGGATTCCAAGATAATCTGTAGATTCATGTTTCGTATAGCCTCGAGATATTCTGATTCTTGTGGAATAGAATGAATTTTAAATGTAATATTGACCTGAATATAGTGAGTAACATTGTGTTATATATTCCGTAGTTAGTTATTTAATTACTATTACTGCTAGTATATGTAGGACTTTATATCTTGCTCTTTAACATTACGGAAATAAATCATTTTATAGGTATAGTATTTATATAGTTTAATAGTAGTGGTTTTGATTATTATTATTTCAGTGCTTATTTAAGTGATATTTTCGTAACGTAGATAGTATTAGTATTGGAATTAATTATTTCATTGTTTTTCGTGGATGTACGTGCCTATATTATAGGAAACTTGAGTTCGACTCTTGATGATAGTTAATGTAGCTCGAATTCCACATTAGGCTGTAGATTTACGTCTTATTTTATAAGTATAGTATTCTGATTCTTGTAGAATAGAATGAATTTTAAATGTAATACTTGTTCTTTGACACTACTTGCTGAAAGCAATACATATTCGCGTCAAATCACTTAGCGCACGTACTTTCTGTGTAGGAAACTTAAGTTCGACTCTTGACGGATTCCAAGATAATCTGTAGATTCATGTTTCGTATAGCCTCGAGATATTCTGATTCTTGTAGAATAGAATGAATTTTAAATGTAATACTTGTTCTTTGACACTAATTGATGAAAGCAATACATATTCGCGTCAAATCACTTAGCGCGCGTACTTTCTGTGTAGGAAACCTGAGTTCGGCTCTTGACGGATTCCAAGATAATCTGTAGATTCATGTTTTGTATAGCCTCGAAATATTCTGATTCTTGTAGAATAGAATAAATTTTAAATGTAATATTGACCTGAATATAGTGATGAGCATTGTATTATATATTCCGTAGTTAGTTATTTAATTACTATTAGTGCTAGTATATGTAGGACTTTATATCTTGCTCTTTAACATTACGGAAAAAAATCATTTTACAAGTATAGTATTTATATAGTTTAATAGTAGTGGTTTTGATTATTATTATTTCAGTGCTTATTTAAGTGATATTTTCGTAGCGTAGATAGTATTAGTATTGGAATTAATTATTTCATTGTTTTTCGTGGTTGTACGTGCCTATATTATGGGAAACCAGAGTTCGACTCTTGATGATAGTTAATGTAGCTCGAAATCCACGTTAGGCTGTAGATTTATGTCTTATTTTATAAGTATAGTATTCTGATTCTTGTAGAATAGAATGAATTTTAAATGTAATACTTGTTCTTTGACACTACTTGTTGAAAGCAATACATATTCGCGTCAAATCACTTAGCGCACGTACTTTCTGTGTAGGAAACTTGAGTTCGACTCTTGACGGATTCTAAGATAATCTGTAGATTCATATTTCGTATAGCCTCGAGATATTCTGATTCTTGTAGAATAGAATGAATTTTAAATGTAATACTTGTTCTTTGACACTACTTGTTCAAAGCAATACATATTCGCGTCAAATCACTTAGCGCACGTACTTTCTGTGTAGGGAACTTGAGTTCGACTCTTGACGGATTCCAAGATAATCTGTAGATCCATGTTTCGTATAGCCTAGAGATATTCTGATTCTTGTAGAATAGAATGAATTTTAAATGTAATATTGACCTGAATATAGTAATGAGCATTGTATTATATATTCCGTAGTTAGTTATTTAATTACTACTACTGCTAGTATATGTAGGACTTTTATATCTTGCTTTTTAACATTACGGAAAGAAATCATTTTATAAGTATAGTATTTATATAGTTTAATAGTAGAGATTTTGATTATTATTATTTCAGTACTTACTTAAGTGATATTTTCGTAACGTAGATAGTATTAGTATTGGAATTAATTATTTCATTGTTTTTCGTGGATGTACGTGCCTATATTATGGGAAACCTGAGTTCGACTCTTGATGATGGTTAATGTAGCTCGAATTCCACGTTAGGCTGTAGATTTACGTCTTATTTTATAAGTATAGTATTCTGATTCTTGTAGAATAGAATGAATTTTAAATGTAATACTTGTTCTTTGACACTACTTGTTGAAAGCAATACATATTCGCGTCAAATCACTTAGCGCACGTACGTTCTGTTTAGGAAACTTGATTTCGGCTCTTGACGGATTCCAAGATAATCTGTAGATTCATGTTTCGTATAGCCTCGAGATATTCTGATTCTTGTAGAATAAAATGAATTTTAAACGTAATACTTGTTCTTTGACACTACTTGTTGAAAGCAATACATATTCGCGTCAAATCACTTAGCGCACGTACTTTCTGTGTAGGAAACTTGAGTTCGACTCTTGACGGATTCCAAGATAATCTGTAGATTCATGTTTCGTATAGCCTCGAGATATTCTGATTCTTGTAGAATAGAATGAATTTTAAATGTAATATTGACCTGAATATAGTGATGAGCATTGTGTTATATATTCCGTAGTTAGTTATTTAATTACTATTAGTGCTAGTATATGTAGGACTTTATATCTTGCTCTTTAACATTACGGAAAGAAATCATTTTACAAGTATAGTATTTATATAGTTTAATAGTAGTGGTTTTGATTATTATTATTTCAGTGCTTATTTAAGTGATATTTTCGTAGCGTAGATAGTATTAGTATTGGAATTAATTATTTCATTGTTTTTCGTGGATGTACGTGCCTATATTATGGGAAACCTGAGCTCGACTCTTGATGATAGTTAATGTAGCTCGAATTCCACGTTAGGCTGTAGATTTATGTCTTATTTTATAAGTATAGTATTCTGATTCTTGTAGAATAGAATGAATTTTATATGTAATACTTGTTCTTTGACACTACTTGTTGAAAGCAATACATATTCGCGTCAAATCACTTAGCGCACGTACTTTCTGTGTAGGAAACTTGAGTTCGACTCTTGACGGATTCTAAGATAATCTGTAGATTCATGTTTCGTATAGCCTCGAGATATTCTGATTCTTGTAGAATAGAATGAATTTTAAATGTAATACTTGTTCTTTGACACTACTTGTTGAAAGCAATACATATTCGCGTCAAATCACTTAGCGCACGTACTTTCTGTGTAGGGAACTTGAGTTCGACTCTTGACGGATTCCAAGATAATCTGTAGATCCATGTTTCGTATAGCCTCGAGATATTCTGATTCTTGTAGAATAGAATGAATTTTAAATGTAATATTGACCTGAATTTAGTAATTAGCATTGCATTATATATTCCGTAGTTAGTTATTTAATTACTACTACTGCTAGTATATGTAGGAGTTTTATATCTTGCTTTTTAACATTACGGAAAGAAATCATTTTATAAGTATGGTATTTATATAGTTTAATAGTAGAGATTTTGATTATTATTATTTCAGTGCTTACTTAAGTGATATTTTCGTAACGTAGATAGTATTAGTATTGGAATTAATTAATTTATTCTTTTTCGTTGATGTACGTGCCTTTATTATGGGAAACCTGAGTTCGACTCTTGATGATAGTTAATGTGGCTCGAATTCCACGTTAGGCTGTAGATTTACGCCTTATTTTATAAGTATAGTATTCTGATTCTTGTAGAATAGAATGAATTTTAAATGTAATACTTGATCTTTGACACTACTTGTTGAAAGCAATACATATTCGCGTCAACTCACTTAGCGCGCGTACTTCCTGTGTAGGAAACTTGAGTTCGACTCATGAATGGATTCCAAGATAATCTGTAGATTCATGTTTCGTATAGCCTCGAGATATTCTGATTCTTGTAGAATAGAATGAATTTTAAATGTAATATCGACCTGTATATAGTAATTAGCATTGTAGTATATATTCCGTAGTTAGTTATTTAATTACTACTACTGCTAGTATATGTAGGACTTTTATATCTTGCTCTTTAACATTACGGAGAGAAATCATTTTATAAGTTTAGTATTTATATAGTTTAATAGTAGTGATTTTGATTATTATTATTTCAGTGCTTATTTAAGTGATATTTTCGTAACGTAGATAGTATTAGTATTGGAATTAATTATATCATTGTTTTTCGTGGAGGTACGTGCCTATATTATGGGAAACCTGAGTTCGACTCTTGATGATAGTTAATGTAGCTCGAATTCCACGTAAGGCTGTAGATTTATGACTTATTTTATAAGTATAGTATTCTGATTCTAGTAGAATAGAATGAATTTTAAATGTAATACTTGTTCTTTGACACTACTTGTTGAAAGCAATACATATTCGCGTCAAACCACTTAGCGCACGTACTTTCTGTGTAGGAAACCTGAGTTCGACTCTTGACGGATTCTAAGATAATCTGTAGATTCATGTTTCGTATAGCCTCGAGATATTCTGATTCTTGTAGAATAGAATGAATTTTAAATGTAATACTTGTTCTTTGACACTACTTGTTGAAAGCAATACATATTCGCGTCAAATCACTTAGCGCACGTACTTTCTGTGTAGGGAACTTGAGTTCGACTCTTGACGGATTCCAACATAATCTGTAGATCCATGTTTCGTACAGCCTAGAGATATTCTGATTCTTGTAGAATAGAATGAATTTTAAATGTAATATTGACCTGAATATAGTAATTAGCATTGTATTATATATTCCGTAGTTAGTTATTTAATTACTACTACTGCTAGTATATGTAGGACTTTTATATCTTGCTTTTTAACATTACGGAAAGAAATCATTTTATAAGTATAGTATTTATATAGTTTAATAGTAGAGATTTTGATTATTATTATTTCAGTGCTTACTTAAGTGATATTTTCGTAACGTAGATAGTATTGGTATTGGAATTAATTATTTCATTGTTTTTCGTGGATGTACGTGCCTATATTAAGGAAAACCTGAGTTCGACTCTTGATGATAGTTAATGTAGCTCGAATTCCACGTTAGGCTGTAGATTTATGTCTTATTTTATAAGTATAGTATTCTGATTCTTGTAGAATAGAATGAATTTTAAATGTAATACTTGTTCTTTGACACTACTTGTTGAAAGCAATACATATTCGCGTCAAATCACTTAGCGCACGTACGTTCTGTGTAGGAAACTTGATTTCGACTCTTGACGGATTCCAAGATAATCTGTAGATTCATGTTTCGTATAGCCTCGAGATATTCTGATTCTTGTAGAATAGAATGAATTTTAAATGTAATACTTGTTCTTTGACACTAATTGATAAAAGCAATACATATTCGCGTCAAATCACTTAGCGCACGTACTTTCTGTGTAGGAAACTTGAGTTCGACTCTTGAAGGATTCCAAGATAATCTGTAGATTCATGTTTCGTATAGCCTCGAGATATTCTGATTCTTGTAGAATAAAGTAAATTTTAAATGTAATATTGACCTGAATATAGTGAGTAGCATTGTATTATATATTCCGTAGTTAGTTATTTAATTACTATTACTGCTAGTATAGGTAGGACTTTATATCTTGCTCTTTAACATTACGGAAAGAAATCATTTTATAGGTATAGTACTTATATAGTTTAATAGTAGTGGTTTTGATTATTATTAATTCAGTGCTTATTTAAGTGATATTTTCGTAACGTAGATAGTATTAGTATTGGAATTAATTATTTCATTGTTTTTCGTGGATGTACTTGCCTCTATTATGGGAAACTTGAGTTCGACTCTTGATGATAGTTAATGTACCTCGAATTCCACATTAGGCTGTAGATTTACGTCTTATTTTATATTTATAGTATTCTGATTCTTGTAGAATAGAATGAATTTTAAATGTAATACTTGTTCTTTGACACTACTTGCTGAAAGCAATACATATTCGCGTCAAATCACTTAGCGCACGTACGTTCTGTGTAGGAAACTTGATTTCGACTCTTGACGGATTCCAAGATAATCTGTAGATTCATGTTTCGTATAGCCTCGAGATATTCTGATTCTTGTAGAATAGAATGAATTTTAAATGTAATACTTGTTCTTTGACACTACTTGTTGAAAGCAATACATATTCGCGTCAAATCACTTAGCGCACGTACGTTCTATGTAGGAAACTTGATTTCGACTCTTGACGGATTCCAAGATAATCTGTAGATTCATGTTTCGTATAGCCTCGAGATATTCTGATTCTTGTAGAATAAAATAAATTTTAAATGTAATATTGACCTGAATATAGTGAGTAGCATTGTATTATATATTCCGTAGTTAGTTATTTAATTACTATTACTGCTAGTATATGTAGGACTTTATATCTTGCTCTTTAACATTACGGAAAGAAATCATTTTATAAGTATAGTATTTATATAGTTTAATAGTAGAGATTTTGATTATTATTATTACAGTGCTTACTTAAGTGATATTTTCGTAACGTAGATAGTATTGGTATTGGAATTAATTATTTCATTGTTTTTCGTGGATGTACGTGCCTATATTATGGGAAACCTGAGTTCGACTCTTGATGATAGTTAATGTAGCTCGAATTCCACATTAGGCTGTAGATTTACGTCTTATTTTATAAGTATAGTATTCTGATTCTTGTAGAATAGAATGAATTTTAAATGTAATACTTGTTCTTTGACACTACTTGTTGAAAACAATACATATTCGCGTCAAATCACTTAGCGCACGTACGTTCTGTGTAGGAAACTTGATTTCGACTCTTGACGGATTCCAAGATAATCTGTAGATTCATGTTTCGTATAGCCTCGAGATATTCGGATTCTTGTAGAATAGAATGAATTTTAAATGTAATACTTGTTCTTTGACACTACTTGTTGAAAGCAATACATATTCGCGTCAAATCACTTAGCGCACGTACTTTCTGTGTAGGAAACTTGAGTTCGACTCTTGACGGATTCCAAGATAATCTGTAGATTCATATTTCGTATAGCCTCGAGATATTCTGATTCTTGTAGTATAGAATGAATTTTAAATGTAATATTGACCTGAATATAGTGAGTAGCATTGTATTATATATTCCGTAGTTAGTTATTTAATTACTATTACTGCTAGTATATGTAGGACTTTATATCTTGCTCTTTAACATTACGGAAAGAAATCATTTTATAAGTATAGTATTTATATAGTTTAATAGTAGAGATTTTGATTATTATTATTTCAGTGCTTACTTAAGTGATATTTTCGTAACGTAGATAGTATTAGTATTGGAATTAATTATTTCATTGTTTTTCGTGGATGTACGTGCCTATATTATGGGAAACCTGAGTTCGACTCTTGATGATAGTTAATGTAGCTCGAATTCCACGTTAGGCTGTAGATTTACGTCTTATTTTATAAGTATAGTATTCTGATTCTTGTAGAATAGAATGAATTTTAAATGTAATACTTGTTCTTTGACACTACTTGTTGAAAGCAATACATATTCGCGTCAAATCACTTAGCGCACGTACGTTCTGTGTAGGAAACTTGATTTCGACTCTTGACGGATTCCAAGATAATCTGTAGATTCATGTTTCGTATAGCCTCGAGATATTCGGATTCTTGTAGAATAGAATGAATTTTAAATGTAATACTTGTTCTTTGACACTACTTGTTGAAAGCAATACATATTCGCGTCAAATCACTTAGCGCACGTACTCTCTGTGTAGGAAACTTGAGTTCGACTCTTGACGGATTCCAAGATAATCTGTAGATTCATGTTTCGTATAGCCTCGAGATATTCTGATTCTTGTAGTATAGAATGAATTTTAAATGTAATATTGACCTGAATATAGTGAGTAGCATTGTATTATATATTCCGTAGTTAGTTATTTAATTACTATTACTGCTAGTATATGTAGGACTTTATATCTTGCTCTTTAACATTACGGAAAGAAATCATTTTATAAGTATAGTATTTATATAGTTTAATAGTAGAGATTTTGATTATTATTATTTCAGTGCTTACTTAAGTGATATTTTCGTAACGTAGATAGTATTAGTATTGGAATTAATTATTTCATTGTTTTTCGTGGATGTACGTGCCTATATTATGGGAAACCTGAGTTCGACTCTTGATGATAGTTAATGTAGCTCGAATTCCACGTTAGGCTGTAGATTTACGTCTTATTTTATAAGTATAGTATTCTGATTCTTGTAGAATAGAATGAATTTTAAATGTAATACTTGTTCTTTGACACTACTTGTTGAAAGCAATACATATTCGCGTCAAATCACTTAGCGCACGTACGTTCTGTGTAGGAAACTTGATTTCGACTCTTGACGGATTCCAAGATAATCTGTAGATTCATGTTTCGTATAGCCTCGAGATATTCTGATTCTTGTAGAATAGAATGAATTTTAAATGTAATACTTGTTCTTTGACACTACTTGCTGAAAGCAATACATATTCCCGTCAAATCACTTAGCGCACGTACTTTCTGTGTAGGAAACTTAAGTTCGACTCTTGACGGATTCCAAGATAATCTGTAGATTCATGTTTCGTATAGCCTCGAGATATTCTGATTCTTGTAGAATAGAATAAATTTTAAATGTAATATTGACCTGAATATAGTGATGAGCATTGTATTATATATTCCGTAGTTAGTTATTTAATTACTATTAGTGCTAGTATATGTAGGACTTTATATCTTGCTCTTTAACATTACGGAAAAAAATCATTTTACAAGTATAGTATTTATATAGTTTAATAGTAGTGGTTTTGATTATTATTATTTCAGTGCTTATTTAAGTGATATTTTCGTAGCGTAGATAGTATTAGTATTGGAATTAATTATTTCATTGTTTTTCGTGGATGTACGTGCCTATATTATGGGAAACCTGAGTTCGACTCTTGATGATAGTTAATGTAGCTCGAATTCCACGTTAGGCTGTAGATTTACGTCTTATTTTATAAGTATAGTATTCTGATTCTTGTAGAATAGAATGAATTTTAAATGTAATACTTGTTCTTTGACACTACTTGTTGAAAGCAATACATATTCGCGTCAAATCACTTAGCGCACGTACTTTCTGTGTAGGAAACTTGAGTTCGACTCTTGACGGATTCTAAGATAAACTGTAGATTCATGTTTCGTATAGCCTCGAGATATTCTGATTCTTGTAGAATAGAATGAATTTTAAATGTAATACTTGTTCTTTGACACTACTTGTTGAAAGCAATACATATTCGCGTCAAATCACTTAGCGCACGTACTTTCTGTGTAGGAAACTTGAGTTCGACTCTTGACGGATTCCAAGATAATCTGTAGATTCATGTTTCGTATAGCCTCGAGATATTCTGATTCTTGTGGAATAGAATGAATTTTAAATGTAATATTGACCTGAATATAGTGATGAGCATTGTGTTATATATTCCGTAGTTAGTTATTTAATTACTATTACTGCTAGTATATGTAGGACTTTATATCTTGCTCTTTAACATTACGGAAATAAATCATTTTATAGGTATAGTATTTATATAGTTTAATAGTAGTGGTTTTGATTATTATTATTTCAGTGCTTATTTAAGTGATATTTTCGTAACGTAGATAGTATTAGTATTGGAATTAATTATTTCATTGTTTTTCGTGGATGTTCGTGCCTATATTATAGGAAACTTGAGTTCGACTCTTGATGATAGTTAATGTAGCTCGAATTCCACATTAGGCTGTAGATTTACGTCTTATTTTATAAGTATAGTATTCTGATTCTTGTAGAATAGAATGAATTTTAAATGTAATACTTGTTCTTTGACACTACTTGCTGAAAGCAATACATATTCGCGTCAAATCACTTAGCGCACGTACTTTCTGTGTAGGAAACTTAAGTTCGACTCTTGACGGATTCCAAGATAATCTGTAGATTCATGTTTCGTATAGCCTCGAGATATTCTGATTCTTGTAGAATAGAATGAATTTTAAATGTAATACTTGTTCTTTGACACTAATTGATGAAAGGAATACATATTCGCGTCAAATCACTTAGCGCGCGTACTTTCTGTGTAGGAAACCTGAGTTCGGCTCTTGACGGATTCCAAGATAATCTGTAGATTCATGTTTTGTATAGCCTCGAAATATTCTGATTCTTGTAGAATAGAATAAATTTTAAATGTAATATTGACCTGAATATAGTGATGAGCATTGTATTATATACTCCGTAGTTAGTTATTTAATTACTATTAGTGCTAGTATATGTAGGACTTTATATCTTGCTCTTTAACATTACGGAAAAAAATCATTTTACAAGTATAGTATTTATATAGTTTAATAGTAGTGGTTTTGATTATTATTATTTCAGTGCTTATTTAAGTGATATTTTCGTAGCGTAGATAGTATTAGTATTGGAATTAATTATTTCATTGTTTTTCGTGGATGTACGTGCCTATATTATGGGAAACCAGAGTTCGACTCTTGATGATAGTTAATGTAGCTCGAATTCCACGTTAGGCTGTAGATTTATGTCTTATTTTATAAGTATAGTATTCTGATTCTTGTAGAATAGAATGAATTTTAAATGTAATACTTGTTCTTTGACACTACTTGTTGAAAGCAATACATATTCGCGTCAAATCACTTAGCGCACGTACTTTCTGTGTAGGAAACTTGAGTTCGACTCTTGACGGATTCTAAGATAATCTGTAGATTCATATTTCGTATAGCCTCGAGATATTCTGATTCTTGTAGAATAGAATGAATTTTAAATGTAATACTTGTTCTTTGACACTACTTGTTGAAGGCAATACATATTCGCGTCAAATCACTTAGCGCACGTACTTTCTGTGTAGGGAACTTGAGTTCGACTCTTGACGGATTCCAAGATAATCTGTAGATCCATGTTTCGTATAGCCTAGAGATATTCTGTTTCTTGTAGAATAGAATGAATTTTAAATGTAATATTGACCTGAATATAGTAATTAGCATTGTATTATATATTCCGTAGTTAGTTATTTAATTACTACTACTGCTAGTATATGTAGGACTTTTATATCTTGCTTTTTAACATTACGGAAAGAAATCATTTTATAAGTATAGTATTTATATAGTTTAATAGTAGAGATTTTGATTATTATTATTTCAGTGCTTACTTAAGTGATATTTTCGTAACGTAGATAGTATTAGTATTGGAATTAATTATTTCATTGTTTTTCGTGGATGTACGTGCCTATATTATGGGAAACCTGAGTTCGACTCTTGATGATAGTTAATGTAGCTCGAATTCCACGTTAGGCTGTAGATTTACGTCTTATTTTATAAGTATAGTATTCTGATTCTTGTAGAATAGAATGAATTTTAAATGTAATACTTGTTCTTTGACACTACTTGTTGAAAGCAATACATATTCGCGTCAAATCACTTAGCGCACGTACGTTCTGTGTAGGAAACTTGATTTCGGCTCTTGACGGATTCCAAGATAATCTGTAGATTCATGTTTCGTATAGCCTCGAGATATTCTGATTCTTGTAGAATAAAATGAATTTTAAATGTAATACTTGTTCTTTGACACTACTTGTTGAAAGCAATACATATTCGCGTCAAATCACTTAGCGCACGTACTTTCTGTGTAGGAAACTTGAGTTCGACTCTTGACGGATTCCAAGATAATCTGTAGATTCATGTTTCGTATAGCCTCGAGATATTCTGATTCTTGTAGAATAGAATGAATTTTAAATGTAATATTGACCTGAATATAGTGAGTAACATTGTGTTATATATTCCGTAGTTAGTTATTTAATTACTATTACTGCTAGTATATGTAGGACTTTATATCTTGCTCTTTAACATTACGGAAAGAAATCATTTTATAGGTATAGTATTTATATAGTTTAATAGTAGTGGTTTTGATTATTATTATTTCAGTGCTTATTTAAGTGATATTTTCGTAACGTAGATAGTATTAGTATTGGAATTAATTATTTCATTGTTTTTCGTGGATGTACGTGCCTATATTATGGGAAACTTGAGTTCGACTCTTGATGATAGTTAATGTAGCTCGAATTCCACATTAAGCTGTAGATTTACGTCTTATTTTATAAGTATAGTATTCTTATTTCCTTAGAATAGAATGAATTTTAAATGTAATACTTGTTCTTTGACACTACTTGCTGAAAGCAATACATATTCGCGTCAAATCATTTAGCGCACGTACTTTCTGTGTAGGAAACTTAAGTTCGACTCTTGACGGATTCCAAGATAATCTGTAGATTCATGTTTCGTATAGCCTCGAGATATTCTGATTCTTGTAGAATAGAATGAATTTTAAATGTAATACTTGTTCTTTGACACTAATTGATGAAAGCAATACATATTCGCGTCAAATCACTTAGCGCGCGTACTTTCTGTGTAGGAAACCTGAGTTCGGCTCTTGACGGATTCCAAGATAATCTGTAGATTCATGTTTTGTATAGCCTCGAGATATTCTGATTCTTGTAGAATAGGATAAATTTTAAATGTAATATTGACCTGAATATAGTGATGAGCATTGTATTATATATTCCGTAGTTAGTTATTTAATTACTATTAGTGCTAGTATATGTAGGACTTTATATCTTGCTCTTTAACATTACGGAAAGAAATCATTTTACAAGTATAGTATTTATATAGTTTAATAGTAGTGGTTTTGATTATTATTATTTCAGTGTTTATTTAAGTGATATTTTCGTAGCGTAGATAGTATTAGTATTGGAATTAATTATTTCATTGTTTTTCGTGGATGTACGTGCCTATATTATGGGAAACCTGAGCTCGACTCTTGATGATAGTTAATGTAGCTCGAATTCCACGTTAGGCTGTAGATTTATGTCTTATTTTATAAGTATAGTATTCTGATTCTTGTAGAATAGAATGAATTTTAAATGTAATACTTGTTCTTTGACACTACTTGTTGAAAGCAATACATATTCGCGTCAAATCACTTAGCGCACGTACTTTCTGTGTAGGAAACTTGAGTTCGACTCTTGACGGATTCTAAGATAATCTGTAGATTCATGTTTCGTATAGCCTCGAGATATTCTGATTCTTGTAGAATAGAATGAATTTTAAATGTAATACTTGTTCTTTGACACTACTTGTTGAAAGCAATACATATTCGCGTCAAATCACTTAGCGCACGTACTTTCTGTGTAGGGAACTTGAGTTCGACTCTTGACGGATTCCAAGATAATCTGTAGATCCATGTTTCGTATAGCCTCGAGATATTCTGATTCTTGTAGAATAGAATGAATTTTAAATGTAATATTGACCTGAATTTAGTAATTAGCATTGTATTATATATTCCGTATTTAGTTATTTAATTACTACTACTGCTAGTATATGTAGGAGTTTTATATCTTGCTTTTTAACATTACGGAAAGAAATCATTTTATAAGTATAGTATTTATATAGTTTAATAGTAGAGATTTTGGTTATTATTATTTCAGTGCTTACTTAAGTGATATTTTCGTAACGTAGATAGTATTAGTATTGGAATTAATTATTTCATTGTTTTTCGTTGATGTACGAGCCTATATTATGGGAAACCTGAGTTCGACTCTTGATGATAGTTAATGTAGCTCGAATTCCACGTTAGGCTGTTGATTTACGTCTTATTTTATAAGTATAGTATTCTGATTCTTGTAGAATAGAATGAATTTTAAATGTAATACTTGTTCTTTGACACTACTTGCTGAAAGCAATACATATTCGCGTCAAATCACTTAGCGCACGTACTTTCTGTGTAGGAAACTTGAGTTCGACTCTTGACGGATTCCAAGATAATCTGTAGATTCATGTTTCGTATAGCCTCGAGATATTCTGATTCTTGTAGAATAGAATGAATTTTAAATGTAATACTTGTTCTTTGACACTAATTGATGAAAGCAATACATATTCGCGTCAAATCAGTTAGCGTGCGTGCTTTCTGTGTAGGAAACCTGAGTTCGGCTCTTGACGGATTCCAAGATAATCTGTAGATTCATGTTTTGTATAGCCTCGAGATATTCTGATTCTTGTAGAATAGAATAAATTTTAAATGTAATATTGACCTGAATATAGTGATTAGCATTGTATTATATATCCCGTAGTTAGTTATTTAATTACTATTAGTGCTAGTATATGTAGGACTTTATATCTTGCTCTTTAACATTACGGAAAGAAATCATTTTACAAGTATAGTATTTATATAGTTTAAAAGTAGTGGTTTTGATTATTATTATTTCAGTGCTTATTTAAGTGATATTTTCGTAACGTAGATAGTATTAGTATTGGAATTAATTATTTCATTGTTTTTCGTGGATGTACGTGCCTATATTATGGGAAACCTGAGTTCGACTCTTGATGATAGTTAATGTAGCTCGAATTCCACGTTAGGCTGTAGATTTACGTCTTATTTTATAAGTATAGTATTCTGATTCTTGTAGAACAGAATGAATTTTAAATGTAATACTTGATCTTTGACACTACTTGTTGAAAGCAATACATATTCGCGTCAAATCGCTTAGCGCGCGTACTTTCTGTGTAGGAAACTTGAGTTCGACTCATGAATGGATTCCAAGATAATCTGTAGATTCATGTTTCGTATAGCCTCGAGATATTCTAATTCTTGTAGAATAGAATGAATTTTAAATGTAATATCGACCTGTATATAGTAATTAGCATTGTATTATATATTCCGTAGTTAGTTATTTAATTACTACTACTGCTAGTATATGTAGGACTTTTATATCTTGCTCTTTAACATTACGGAGAGAAATCATTTTATAAGTATAGTATTTATATAGTTTAATAGTAGTGATTTTGATTATTATTATTTCAGTGCTTATTTAAGTGATATTTTCGTAACGTAGATAGTATTAGTATTGGAATTAATTATGTCATTGTTTTTCGTGGATGTACATGTCTATATTATGGGAAACCTGAGTTCGACTCTTGATGATAGTTAATGTAGCTCGAATTCCACGTTAGGCTGTAGATTTACGTCTTATTTTATAAATATTGTATTCTGATTCTTGTAGAATAGAATGAATTTTAAATGTAATACTTGTTCTTTGACACTACTTGCTGAAAGCAATACATATTCGCGTCAAATCACTTAGCGCACGTACGTTCTGTGTAGGAAACTTGATTTCGACTCTTGACGGATTCCAAGATAATCTGTAGATTCATGTTTCGTATAGCCTCGAGATATTCTGATTCTTGTAGAATAGAATGAATTTTAAATGTAATACTTGTTCTTTGACACTACTTGCTGTAAGCAATACATATTTGCGTCAAATCACTTAGCGCACGTACTTTCTGTGTAGGAAACTTGAGTTCGACTCTTGACGGATTCCAAGATAATCTGTAGATTCGTGTTTCGTATAGCCTCGAGATATTCTGATTCTTGTAGAATAGAATGAATTTTAAATGTAATATTGACCTGAATATAGTGATTAGCATTGTATTATATATTCCGTAGTTAGTTATTTAATTACTATTACTGCTAGTATATGTAGGACTTTATATCTTGCTCTTTAACATTACGGAAAGAAATCATTTTTTAAGTATAGTATTTATATAGTTTAATAGTAGTGGTTTTGATTATTATTATTATTTCAGTGCTTATTTAACAGTAGAAGGACCAAGATTTTTCTTATACTAGAAGGACCAAAGGGGTCATTTGACCCCTACTAAATTTTAATAAATAAATATTAATGCAACTTGCTTAAATGAATGTTTATTGAAATTAAAGGAATTTTGGATCATATGCATAACTAAAGAAACTATTTTCTTGAATAGAGACACAATTTTTATTATTTCAGAAGGTATAAATGTTCATTTTTTGAATAAAAATGCTTGAAACAACTATCTGGCTGAAATTGTAATTTTCGAACACGAGCAATAAAACAGTTATGTTATTGAGTTTCCTACTTGAAAACACAACATGTATGTGCCATCACGAATCCCTTATCTTTATTCAGGGCAGGTGGAACAGACAACATATTTCTTGACAATCTTGGTACAAGAGCCACAGGCAAACTTCTTACACCGAAAGCACATGTCTTGGGTTTTATTGCCCTTACATTTTCCTATCTGACACTTCTTTCGTTTCTTGGTTGGGATCGAACCTGGCAACTCATCAGAATTTAGCTCGTTCCGCACCCGTTTCTGTCTTGTCGCTTCGCAAAGTTTTTCCGCTATTTGGAGAATGAATGTATGTCGAGAGATTTTCCTCCCTCTAGCACATTTGTACAAAACATGGGCATTGATGGCGGCCAAATCCAGCACATTGTAGAATAGCTGCACAGGCCATCTCCTCCTTGCTGCCTTCACAGAGTATTTTCGTGACATCAGGTCAACAATATCAACTCCGACCTTTTGTTTGTTGTAGAACAATATTGTTTCCGGCTTCTTTTTCTTCTCATCTTTCATAACACGTACATCCGAATGAAGACTGCTCAACACAAGAACGTTTTTGTTTTTCTTACACTGATACGATGTGAGTGTCATGTCATCGGCCGTTTTGAGTACTTTTGTGCTATACAGTTCATTCCTACTAGAGCGAACTGATGCTGGTACTTCCCTTCTATTGCTTCGTAAAGTACCAAGCATGCTTATTTTCATATTTCGCAATCTCTTGCAAGGTGTAACGACGTAAAAAATTATCACAGCTCACATGAAGTCCGGAGTTTTTGAAAGGTTTTACAAGCTGTAAAACTACGTGTTCCGCCAGTGGAATGTTTGCTGGTCTCTGTTCATCTTTTCCTAAGTAAGGAAAACTGTTCACTATATATTTATTTCTCACCTCAACTAACATCCAAAATTTCACGCCATACTTATCTAGTTTGTTACCCATAAACTGTATAAATCTACACCTCGTTTTCATCGGAAATAGTTGTTCGTCAACAGTGCAAAAGACATCCGGGTTGTAACACTTTTGCGAATTTTCAATAAACCTATACCATGTTTCAGAAAACAGACAAAATTTGTCAGCCTTGCGTCTGTGTGGACTTCAAGTCAAACCGTAAAAATCGCATAATTTCCATAAACCTCTTCCTTGGCATCACGTGTCCATAGTAATTTGAGTCCCACTTCTTAGACCAGAGACACTTTATACTTACTCCTCTCATCCCCATTGCACCATGTATGTACAATAGTCCTACAAAGGCATCTAATTCATCAAGAGAAACCGAGCAGTTTGGATCTTTTAGTACCGCACGAGCTTCTGTTTCAGTATTTTTTTTTATATTTCTCATCATCCCATCATCAATAATTAGTCTAAAAGCACTCACTTCAGTATCGTCTATGTTACGCAAGGCATAAGGTGTAAGACCTACCCTGTAATGCACTACATTGTGTTTCTTGATTCTACCACACCCTGCAGAACTGTCATCCATCACTGTCCATATTGTCTGATCAGAAGCAACTTCGTCATTCGGAATTGGGTTGGAACTTTCTTCTTCACTTGAAATATCACTAAAATCACTTTCACCATCAGAACTTGTATGTTCATTGCCTACATTGTTCTCTTCAGAAGTACTATCATCCTCAGTTTCAGTGAGAGTCCACTGTTCCTCTTCACCACCCGAGTCCATCGCATCAGCGTTTTGTAAATCCTCCAAGATTTCCTGAGGTGTGAGTCCCTTTCTGCCACACTACTCCACTACGTATAATCTAAACACAGCACAATTCTTACTTCAATGAACAACCTCACGCTTTTTTTTGCCGTTTACCCGGTTAAAGGGTTTTGCCCTTTCTTCGGGGGAGGGATTCATAAACATTTTGGACTCCATAATATTATAGAAGGTCTATGAGATTTTTCTTTATTCATTAAGAATTAAATAATTTATACATACATTCAATACTGATAATGATTTATCAAGGGAACAATAACAAAACAGTAACAATAATAACAAAAGGTAAGAGGTGCACAAAACAAATATATAAGGTGATAGGTGCACAATGAGTATATAAGTGATAAGTAGAACAATATTATATATACATATAGGCTAAAAAGGGAAAAGACTAGTAACGAAGTAGAAAACATAATATATTAACTGAAAGGACGATATGATGAAATGATAATGAATGAATTGCACTAGACGCCACATCACGAGGTTTTGTTAATGGACAGATGCAGGTTATCTTCTGTTCCTGGGGGCACTCAGGAACTGATGAAGACAGGGGAGGCCCATATTAGTTGGTAATCACTGTGCCTGGGATGGATAAACATGAGGTGATAGATGACGTGGATGATATATGGCAAAGATCTCGGGGTCTCTTGTGGCAGGGTCCAATTGGAGGTGATATAGTGTCATGTAGTGTTGTAGCGGAGAGTCGATGTATCGTGGTGGAGTATCGTTGTCTCTATCGTAGCGTATAATGTCCAGTAGCATTTCGTGGTGTAGCTCATACCGAGTAATAATATATCGGATTCGAAGCTGCTCCAAGTGTGGAATTAAGGACGGAAAATCGATAAGATCGTACAGGAGCCTGGTTGGACTCGGTAATCTGATTCTATACGCTAACCGTAAAGCATGTCTCTCCATGATACTCAAATTTTGATAATATTTATCAGATGCAGATACCCAAGCCGTGTGACCATATGTTAAGTACTTCGCATGAAAGTTTTGTAGGTATGTAATACTGTAGAGGGTTGTAAGCCCCAGCTTGTACCAACTAGCCTTTTAAGCAAATTGAGACGATTTTGAGCCTGGGTGACAACCTTCTTAAGATGAGGGATCCAAGTTAGTTTACTGTCAAAGACGATACCAAGGTAAGTCAAAGTCGAATGAACCGGAACTGGTGTATGCTCAACATGAAGGCGTAGTAATGTCGGGTTACGGTACACTCTGGAGCGTCGTCCTGGTGGTAAAAATACAAGTGATTGTGTCTTCGCAGAGTTAATACTCAGTCTCCATATGTTACACCAGTCGACAAATCGATCAATAGCAGGTTGCATAAGGCGATTAATTTGCTGAATAGTACGGGCTGTTGAAAGAAGCGGTGTCGTCAGCAAACTGATAAATTTGGATGTTGGCTGGTAATCTGAGATCGGCAACGTATAAGAGATAGAGGAGAGGCGACAAAGACGAACCTTGAGGAACTCCAGAGTGTAAGAATATTGGATGAGAAAGAGTGCTGTTTATGGATATGTATGCCAGACGTCCTGTTAAGAAGGAATTGACCAAGCGTATGTAGGAAGTAGGTAATAAATATTGATGTAGTTTATAAATAAGCCCAGGATGCCAAACTTTATCAAACGCTTTCTCGAGATCAAACGTTACTAAACATGAAGGAAAACCCCGGTTATATTGGTTATAAACGGCCGTGGTAAGACGTAATAGCTGATCTATTGTACTAAAATGAGGCCGGAAACCAGCTTGATGGATAGGGAGAAGATTTTGACTTCGGATATGGTCATGAAGTCGGCGAACAAGAATCCGTTCCAAGATTTTACAGAGGCAGCTAGTTAAATGAATTGGTCTATACGACTGAACATCCGATGGGGGTTTCTTTGGCTTCGGAAATAAAAGAACCTTTGAGTATTTCCAATCAAGTGGAAAGAAACCAGTACGAAGGATGAAAGTATAAAGTTGGCTGAGGAATAGAAGAAAAGAAGGAGGCGCATGTTTGATGAGTACATACGTGATGAGATCAAAGCCAGGTGCAGAATTGCGTTTCTTTTGTAAACTGGTAGTGATATCGTGTGGTGTGATAGGCTGCGTAAGTGGATTATTTGGTTCAAGAAAATGATTATCCGACGGTTGTAAGTGATCTGAGGTTGGATCAGTTTGGCGGTTGATGATTGTTTGAAGTCGTTGTGGCGTATGCCACCCAGGCAACGGAGTAAAGATACCTTGAAAAAAGAGGGCGAAGGTATTTGCCTTCTCTAATTCAGTAGTGAGAGCTTGATTGTTTTGAGTGAGCGGATATGGCGTGGATGAAGTTGTGCCAGTAAGTTGATGAAACTTACGCCAATATTTGCTTGGATGAGTTTCGGCAGCCAGAGTATTACATGTACGGATCCACTGTCGTTTCTTGTACGCAACTATGTAGTTATGCGTTATGCGTAGGTACTGACGATGGAGTCTAAGTGCTTCTAAGTTGCCACTCATTCGGTACTCTCGATAAGCTCTACGTGACGCAGTTATTAATGAAAGGTATCGTGGCGGTAATGTGGGTTTATGAGGATGTGTGGTAGTAGTAGGAATGGAGCGGTCAGCCGCATTTTGAACTGCTTCAGTGAGTGTAGTGACTACTAAATCGAGGTTATGTTGTGAATTAGGCACAGTGAGCGGAATCATGGCATCGTCAAGTGTGGAGCGGTATTGATCCCAATCAGCCTGATTGTAACGGTATATTTTCTTAGCTGGCAATGGATGTGAAGATTGTGCTGTGCAGCGTAGCTCTAACTTAATAGGAACATGATCACTTCCTATGGAGTCCAGTATCGAGATGGTGATAAATTGAGTCAAAGAAGATGAAGTAATAACAACATCCGGAGTACTGTTACTAGCTGGTCGTGTAGGCTTAGGTAGGATATGAAATTCCCCAGTAGTAGTATTTTGAATAAAATCGAGAAAGTGCTGTTTGTCTCTCTGGGTACGACTATGAAAATTTAGGTCCGCCATAATAATGTAATGCTTAGAGTGGGAGTCAATGAAGCGAAAGAAATCATAATTGAGTTGTTTTCCTGGGCGAAAATAGATCGTAGCAAAGGTGACGGTACGGCTGCGAAAGTAGATAGTAGTTATGTTATGTTCAGGAAGAGTAATATTATGAGGTGCTGTTACGGATCGATATGGCAGGCGATTGCAAATACCGATAGCTGTGCCACCATAAAGACGTGGTCCTGCAGGAGCATCGTGACGGAGTAGAGTATATTTCGGTATGTAGCAATTCAAGTAAGGAGCCAGATATGTTTCGTTCAACGCAAAAGCTGATATTCTTTCTTCTTGTAGTAACTGCGTGAAAAGCACCTTATGGGTAAGTAATGAGCGGATGTTCATAAAGAGTAAGGTGTAAGCCATAATAAATACACAGAAAAATTTAGAGATGAAATTCGCCATATTAGACATAAACTTCAAGGGGTTGGATTTGAAAGTGTACCGTGGGCCCAGAATAGGTGGCATGAAGCTGAATATTAAAGAGTATTTTAGCTGCGTGAATGATTTGAGTAAGTATGTGAGTCCGAAGGAACGGATGGATATTTTGTAAAGTAATGGTGAGAAAGCGTAGTAAGTCTTCAACAGTAACTGGATGAAGTAATGAGTTGGCAGGTGGAGTCGGCGGATCAACGAAGCGAATAGGAGCAACCAGTTCCGGCTTTGAAGGTTCAGGTTGTGGTTTGGCTTTGCATTTGTAGCTGTATGTCGGATGTTTTTCAGGACATGCACTACATTGCGGTGGTGCCTTTTGATTGGGGCATTCCCTGGTAGGATGTTGCATGGAACAATAGCCACATTTAATGATAATAGTGCATTCTGACGTAGGATGTGAATTATACTGCTGGCATCGCTCACAGCGGAATGGAAGAGGGGCCGGTGTACGGGATGGCTCGACCTTCGATAAATATACGCTCGATAAATATACGACCTTCGATAAATATACGAGCATCTTCGATAAATATACGCTCCTTTAGACAGAAGTTGATCGATAAGTTGTGGTTGGTCTGTAAGCACTCGTACAAGATAGGTTGGTCCTAAGTTGTTCTTTATGCGAATGCAACGTTTCACAGGAAACCCTTCTTGATGCAGTTCCTCGAATATTTCTTCATCTGTGAGGTCTGGTTCTACTCCGCGGATTACAACCGATAACATTGGAGTACGTTTAGGAGGCGGAGGTGTTTTACGTGTGGTAGGAGTTAAGGCAGAGAGTTTTGCTTTTGGCCCAAAGATTTCGAAAGTGGCCTTATTCCGGACATGCGTCGCAAAATTAGACCTGGTTGATTTTATGATAATGCCTTTACGTGTTTTGATTATTTCACGGATCTCAGGTCGTGGTACAAATTTGACTAATTGTTGAAAGACGGTACGTACTGAATCGTATTTGGTGTCAAAATCGGTGAGTAAGAAGTTATAGATGATGTCTTGAGTAGAGGTTGCTGAGGTATCTGATCCATTAGTTGCTGAGGTCCAATCCATGTTGTTTGTTTGCTGGTTGTCGTCATTACTTGTGCGTGGCCGTTTTGGAGGATCAGAGGTAGAGTCACGTCCGTGTGGTGATCTAGAACGAGTTCGTTGATCTCGAGGTGCGCTGTCCCCAGTATCAGTGTTGTCCCCTGTATGTGCATTACTGCTTCCCTTAGTGCCAGTAACAATACGGGGATGTGTTTTCTGACGTCCGTTTGGTCCGATATTAATAGGAATTTGCTGATCGAGATGATGCAGTGGTCCGGAAGCGTTGCCAAGGTCCGTCATGATGAAAATGGAGCGTAGGGCCGAAGCCCAAAAGAAGAAAGATGCGAAATGAAAGATGAATAAATGATATTCAAAAAGCAAGCTTGCCCTCCGAAAGCGAGAACTTTCGTCAATCCTCTAAGTGCGTAAGTGTGCTATGCTCACAAGTACGTTTTGCAATACTTGATCCTAGCTGGCACATTAACTAACACAAGAGAGGCTAGGCTTCTTGGTAGAGTATGATGATGACAGTGAACCTCACGCTTTTTTTTTGTCCGTCGTCCCGCTAAAGGGTTTTGCCCTTTCTTCGGGTAAGTGCTTTATAGAAAAGGTAGTTTGCAGTTTAATGTGGCTGGTCTAAGAGGTGCACAAGTATATAAGATTTATTTATTTATTAAATACATATACACACAGAGAGGTGATGGAAGGGTGACAATAACATCTAATGAAGTACAAGCATGATATAAGCATGATACAATAATATTGTAGAAAATAATACATTTATTACCATGTAGTGCTGAGGTAAGACGAATGCAAAACTGGAATGAATATAGTACAGGAGGCAGTATGGAGAGATGGAGATGAAGATGAAATGCAGTGCTCTTAACGCCACATCACAAGGTATTTGTTAGTACTGACGAATGCAAGTTATCTTCTGTTCCTGGGGCGATTCAGGAACTGATGAAGACAGAGGAAGCCCATGTTAATAGGTAGTTACGGTGCGTATGATGGATATATGAATGATGAAAGCTCACGTGGTTCGTAGATGTGAAATATTTCAGGATCCACTACAGCATCATCCAGTTGCAAATGATAAAGAGTCATGAAGTGCTGTAGGGGAGTATCAACGTAAGTTGGGGGTGCGTCGTGATCCCGATCGTACCGTAGGATATCAAGTAACATGGGATGCTGTTGTTCAATTCGCTTGCAAACGTACCGAGTACGAAGCTGTTCGAGATGGTGCAATAAAGGTGGAAAGTCAATCAGCTCGTAAAGTAACCGTGTCGGATGCGGTAAGCTGATGCGATGTGCGAGGCGTAGAGCATGGCGCTCTAGGATAGCCAACTTCTGATAGAATTTTGGCGGTGCAGATGTCCAGGCCGTGTGACCATATGTTAATGTACTGCGCATAAATGCTTTATAAGTATGAAGTACTGTTAACGGTTTTAAACCCCAGGTTGTACCAACTAGGCGCTTGAGGAGGTTGAGCCGATTTTGCGCTTGGCGTATGATCTTGGTGAGGTGTGGGGTCCAAGTAAGTTTGGAGTCAAATATGACACCAAGATAAGTAAGCGTATTTGACGCCACGACAGGGGTATGATCTACTTGGAGGTTTAATCGACTTGGATTCCTGTATATTCGTGAACGGCGCCCACGTGGTAGGAAAACAATAGCCTGAGTTTTGGTAGAATTAATACTTAATCGCCATACACTACACCAGTCAACGAATGCATCAATTGCCGTTTGCATAGTTTTACTGATGGATTGCACTGTGCGGGCTGTCGTGAAAAAGGCGGTGTCGTCAGCAAACTGAAATATGTTGATGTTGTTTGGAACAACAAGGTCGGCAACATACAATAGGTATAATAAAGGAGACAGTGACGAGCCTTGAGGAACGCCAGATTGGATGAAGATCGGATGAGAAAGTGTTCCGTTAATAGAGATATATGCTAGTCGCCCTAGTAAAAATGAATGGATGAATCTGATATACGAGGATGGTAGAAAATAGTTATGGAGTTTGTATAGTAAACCAGGGTGCCAAACTTTGTCGAAAGCTTTTTCTAGATCAAAGGCTACCAGACAAGAAGGAAAACCTGTGTTGTATTGATTATAAACAGCCGTAGATAGTCGTAATAACTGATCCATCGTACTAAAATGAGGTCGAAAACCGGCTTGATGAATAGGAAGTAGATTATGAGTTGTAAGATGAGCGTGCATGCGGCGGACTAGAATGCGTTCTAATATTTTGCAAAGGCAACTGGTGAGATGAATAGGGCGATAGGACTGTACGTCAGTTGGAGGTTTGTTAGGTTTGGGAAATAGAAGAACTTTTGAGTATTTCCATTCGAATGGAAAAAATCCCGTTCGCAGGATGAAAGTATATATGGCGCTAAGAAAAAGTAGAAAAGCAGGTGATGCTTGCCTGATTAGAACATAGGTAATAGAATCAAAGCCTGGTGCAGTGTTTCGTTTACGGAGCAATGTTTGGCGAATATCATCGGGTTGGATCGGAGTGGTAAGTTGATTATTGGGTTCTAAAGAGTGGCTGATAGATGGGCGCAGAGAAGCAGATGTTGGATCTGTACGTCGGTTTATTGAATTTTGTAGGCGCTGCGGTGTATGCCAACCAGGGAGAGGTGTAAAAATATCTTGAAAATATGAAGCAAACGTATTCGCTTTATCCACATCAGTGATCACTGCCTGATTATTGTGAACAATGGGGTATGGTGTGCGAGATTCTGTCCCGGTGAGTTGATGGAATTTGCGCCAATATTTACTGGGGTGTGATTCACTTGCAAGTGTGTTGCAAGTTTGAATCCAACGGCGTTTCTTATAGGCTACAATATAATTGTGCGTAATTCTAAGGTATTGGCGATGAAGTCGAAGCGCTTCAAGATTACCCGTAGCGAGATACTCACGATGTGCTCGACGAGAAGCGGATATGAAAGGTAAATAGTGCGGAGGCAATTTTGGTTTATGCAATTGTACTTCTGCTGTTGGAATTGAACGGTGTGCTGCATCTTGAATAGATTCAGTAAGAGCGGCGATTGTGTGATCAAGATCACATTGTGTAGTAGGCATGAGTAGTGTATTAATAGCATTGTCCAAATCAGAGCGATATTGCTCCCAATTAGCTCGTTTGTAACAGAATACTTTCTGAGGAGGTAGCTTAGGTTGTGAGCGAGGAGAGCAGTGAAGTGCAAGTTTGATAGGTACATGATCACTACCTATAGAATCGAGCACATCGATATGTATACTCTGCGAGAGAGATGTTGATGTGATGACAACATCAGGAGTAGTATTGCTGACGGGACGTGTAGGCTTCGGTAAAACATGGAACTCGGCAACTGTTTCAGTGTGAAGAAACTCAAGAAAATTAGTTTTATCTCGCTGTGACCGGCTATGAATGTTTAGATCCGCCATGATAATGTAATGCCTAAAGGTAGAATCGATATATCGAAAGAAGTCATAGTTGATTGCTTTGCCTGGACGAAAATATATGGTGGCGAAGGTGACAGTACGGCCTCGAAAATAAATAGTCGTGACATTATGCTCAGGAAGATGGTGTGTGAGCTGGAGTGGAACAGTAACTGCTCGATAAGGAAGGCGTTGGCTAACACCTATAGCTGTACCTCCGTAGACTCTTGGACCAGATGGAGCATCATGTCGGAGAAGATGATATTTCGGAAAATAACAGGAAAGATGTGGTGCGAGATAAGTTTCGTTAAGTGCAAAGGCTGCTATGTTTTCTTCTTGGAGAAGTTGTGTGAAGAGCACGTGATGGGTTAAGACTGATCGAATGTTGAGAAAAAGTAAATTATAAGTCATAATGATACGTGGTATACAAGTGTATGTAGAAGCACCCATATTAAACATAGACTTCGATTGGTTGAATTTGAAAGTGAACTGTAGGTCCGGAATAAGTAGCATGAAGTTGTAAGTTAAACAGTAATTTGGCTGCATACATGATCTGATTCAGGATGTGGTTGCGATCAAAAGGATGAATATTTTGTAAAGAAATTGTAAGAAAGCGTAATAGATCTTCAACAGTTATTGGGTGGCGTAGCGAATTTGCTGGTGGTGTTGGAGTGTCAACAGAACGTATCGGTACAACAAGTTCTGGCTTAGCTGGATCGGGTTTAGGTTTAGCTTTGCACTTGTAGCTATAAGTAGGGTGTCTTTCAGAACATCGGTCACAATGTGGTGGTTCCTTAAGATTAGGGCAGCTTTTTGTCGGATGTTCCAGTGAACAATAGCCACATTTGATGGTATTCGGACACTCAGATGTCGGATGGGAATTGTATTGTTGGCATTTCTCGCATCTAACCGGCAGAGGTGCTGGTGTGCGAGATGGTTCCACTTTGTAACGACGCCGGTATATATATGCACCGTGAAGAAGAAGTTGGTCTATCAACTGTTGTTGATCAGTAAGAATGCGAACTAAGTATGTTGGACCCTGGTTGTTCTTGATACGTATACACCACTTGACAGGTAGTCCTTCTTGGTGTAATTCCGAGTAGATTTCCTCATCGGTGAAGTCGGGTTCTACGCCACGAATGACCACGGATAACATTGGAGGACGTCGTGGTGGTGGTGGTGTCTTTCGTCTGCTCGAGCTTAAAGTAGATAGTTTTGCTTTCAATCCAAAAATTTCGAAAGTAGCTTTGTTGCGGACGTGAGTGGCGAAGTTTGGATTGGTCGATTTCAGGATTATGCCCCGACGAGTCTTGATGATTTCTCTTATTTCTGGACGAGGAACGTATTTTACAAGTTGCTGAAAGACAGCGCGCACTGTGTCGTATTTCGGATCATAATCAGTTAACAAGAAGTTATAAATGGTTTCTTGATTAAACATGATTTGATTTTCAGCGGAAGTGGATGTCCAATCCATACTAGTGCTAGGATTATTAGCAGCAGTAGGATCTGCGATGGGTGTGAGACGTTGTTTCTTTGGATCTAATGTTTGCTCGCCATCAGAAAGAGATCTCGAACGAATTCTTTGTCCGTTAGCTACACAGGTTGCATAAGATGTTGGAACACTGGTGGTAGCTTGTACTACACGCGTAGTGCCAGTAACAATACGCGGTTGCGTTTTTTGCCGACCATTTGGCCCGATATTTAATGGAGATGTCTGAACCAGATTCGACTGTCCGGAAGCATTGCCTGAGTCCGCCATAAAGATGAAGAGTACTAGGACCGAAGCCCAAACAGAGATGAAAGAAGATGAAAAGATGATTAGATGAAGTTCAAAAATCAAGTAACCCTTCGAAAGCGAGAACTTTCGTCAATCCCCTAAGTGTAGTATTTGTGTAGTGCTCACAGGTACGTATTACAATACCTGGTCCTCGCTGACACAATAACAGACACAAGAGAGGCTAGGTTTCTTGCTAAGGTATATGAACCTCACGCTACAAAACACCCGGTACTCAAGAAAAAAGTCATAATATAGCAGCAAAAGAAAATATTTTAACTATTCATTCATATAACTTTGTTCAAAACGCTAAGGGTCAAATTGACCCCTTTGGTCCTTCTAGGTAGAACTTAGGTTTTCGGGAAAATTAAAAATAATTGCCTATAAATATTTCAGCTATGGACATGTTATAACAAACGAGTAAAAGTGACGCCATCTCTTGGCCATCAGATAATTATTCTTAAAACTACAATATTTTAAATTCCGTCAGGGGTCAAAATGACCCCTTTGGTCCTTCTAGTGTTAAGTGATATTTTCGTAACGTAGATAGTATTAGTATTGGAATTAATTATTTCATTGTTTTTCGTGGATGTACGTGCCTATATTATGGGAAACCTGAGTTCGACTCTTGATGATAGTTAATGTAGCTCGAATTACACATTAGGCTGTAGATTTACGTCTTATTTTATAAGTATAGTATTCTGATTCTTGTAGAATAGAATGAATTTTAAATGTGATACATGTTCTTTGACACTACTTGCTGAAAGCAATACATATTCGCGTCAAATCACTTAGCGCACGTACTTTCTGTGTAGGAAACTTGAGTTCGACTCTTGACGGATTCCAAGATAATCTGTAGATTCATGTTTCGTATAGCCTCGAGATATTCTGATTCTTGTAGAATAGAATGAATTTTAAATGTAATACTTGTTCTTTGACACTACTTGTTGAAAGCAATACATATTCGCGTCAAATCACTTAGCGCACGTACGTTCTGTGTAGGAAACTTGATTTCGACTCTTGACGGATTCCAAGATAATCTGTAGATTCATGTTTTGTATAGCCTCGAGATATTCTGATTCTTGTAGAATAGAATAAATTTTAAATGTAATATTGACCTGAATATAGTGATTAGCATTGTATTATATATTCCGTAGTTAGTTATTTAATTACTATTACTGCTAGTATATGTAGGACTTTATATCTTGCTCTTTAACATTACGGAAAGAAATCATAAACAGTTCCTTTATTATTCCACGTGATATTATCATCATGTTTCATTCTATGTGGTAGTAATTCAGCTCTTTCTTTTATTTTTTATTAAAATGTAAATTTCCAAACCTAACCATAAGAACAGAAACACGACTAAATGTAGAATGTTACACATGTTGATCGGGAAGACAATTGTGTAAAATAAAGGAGAAGTTAACTTTGATTTTTCATGCTAAGTAAATATAGTTGTAGCATTTTGTTCAACAGCAAAGCTATACGAGTGAAAATTACTGTAGTATTTAAAGAGAAAACGTATGTATATTATCAGTATAAGATAGGTGTACTTTTAAAGTTTAATTTATATTCTGTGATAATAAAATTGGTATCTTTTTATTTCAGGAAAAAGATGATGGCAAGCCCATGCACTAGTGCATTTACCGTTGAAGACTATTGTGAAGAAAAAATAAGAAAAAGGGGACAAAAAACGGCTTATTTTGTTTCATACGCGTGCCCAAATAATGAAAGGAAGCAAAAGTGGCACACATGTACTATATGTGTTAATTACACATTAATAAAACTTTATCAAGAAGAAAAAAAGAGAGCAAGTAATGAAAAATTAATTTGTGGGTTAAAATGGGGAAGTGCATAAATGAAGTAATAGAAGAAAAAGAAGAGGAAGAAAGCAACAAAAGAAGAAAAACAGAAGAAAAAGAAATGGTTGAGGGAGAGGTAATTTTTGGCCTCCCATAAAAAAAGAAAAAAAATTGTAAAAAGATGTATATAGACAAATAATAATAATAAAAAAAAGAAAAAAAGAAGGAAAGTAGAAAATGAGTTTGGTTATAATTTAGTGTTTTATTTTATAATTATTCCTTGACCTCTCGATTAGTATTGAATATTTGTTGCTGACCGTAAAGATTTTTTCTTGTTGTGTTTAACAATGGTTTCTAATTTTTAACTTTAAAGGTGTTTGTGTTTTTCAAAACAAATTTGAAGGGTAACCCATAGCGATAATTTTTCCATCTTTGTGACTGTTTGCTCGTTGTTTTTTAAAAAGACAACTATAAGGCTGTGGCAATGGATTTTGCAGCACTTAAGGTATTGTATTGAACTGTTTTAGGAAAATGAAAAGTAAAATAATTAACTAAATTTGGGCGTTGTAGGAAACATCTGGTTTAACTTGAATATTTCTTTTAGGCGACTGCATACTTTTAAAATAAATTACATTTACCTGATTTTCTCCAAGAGTTGTGGGTTTGAAACAAATTTGACAATGGTTTTACATTAAAAGTATTCTAATCTTATTATTACTTTTAAATATAACTTATAAGAATTGTGTTGTTAGGTTTTTCCAATATTTTATTTTTACTAAAATAATATCTTAGCAAAATTTCTAACATAGTTCACTGTAATTTTAACAGGACTTCAATGTAATTTTTAACATGGTTTCACTGTAATTTTAACAGGATTTCAGTGAAATTTTTAACAGGGTTTCACTATAATTTTAAAGATTCATGAAAATGAATGATAAAGAATAATTCAAAGCAAATGAATGATGATCATGTGATTGAAGAATCAGTGAAACTTTGTTACTTGTGAGTAAATTACTTTAAATTATTTTGTTCTTTATAAAAGAACGGCTGAATCTATTCATTTGAATAAATTTTGCTGTAAAGAAGAATGAGGAATTCTGAAACAAACTAGAATCTTTTATTGATAAAATTTTAAATTTTTAAAATCTCAACAATAGCTTGAGAAGCTTTCACAGGTTGCGCAAATGTATATTACAGATAAACAGTTTGGATGAGATGAGTACTAGTTAGGATTTAGATTATGTCTATTTAGCCTGTTACGTTTGAGGGATAACGTTTTGATGAGTCCGGGGAAATGGAAGGGACTTACATATTATGTATTGTTTGGACATTTGCCTGAGCACAGAAAACTGTATTGAAGGTGAATGGGGTGAAAAAGCTGTTATAATTTTATGACCGCCGGGAATCGAAACCGAAACCGCTTGCAGCTTTGTATTGTTCTTCTACTCATAAATTCAATGGAATTCAGGATGCATGATGACTCATTGATATAACGTTTATTCATATTGTCATTCTATCAACTAATATTTTTTCGTCATTCATTTGTCTGAATTATATGTCCTTTTACCGAGAAAGGGTATATTTGTGGGACGTATCTTTATTTCTCCGGGGGTCTTTACATGATGTACAAACCTATTACATTTTAGGTTTGAGGAGTATGGTGGCTCAGTGGTAAAGGATTTACAATCAGTACTTCGTTTTTCAAATGCTGAAGCTTCTTGGTATGTATCCTGCTGGAACTTAATGGCGATCCGTGCCTCAAATTTGTCATCATCACACCTTCAGTTAATTACTCTAAAAAAAGAAAGATAACGAGTTCGGAATTTGCTAGATTCATGTTTCTCCAAGGCTGCTGATGATGATGATGGTGATGTTAGGTGTTCAGTATAATTATAATAAGGGCATAAACACATCTCTCTTTGTTTCAGACAATTCTCATAGTTCGTGAAGAAAAAATTATTACTTTTAGATTTATTTGCCAACGAATGGAGAAACTTTTCGGTACGAAAAGAAAAGTCGCAAATCGACAAGTACATTTTTTCAAATTCGAAATGAAACAGAAACATCCGAGACGCGTAGTATTGTCACTAATGTACCTTCAAAAAAAAAAAAAAAAAAAAAAACATGTTATGCTAAAAGAAAATGGCAACGTTGAATTTCACTGAAGAGTGGAAATACGAAGAAATTCTGTTAGGTGGAACGTTAAACTAAAAATATTTTATCTCTCTCTCTCTCTCTCTTACGAAGGGCTTGATGTCTCAATGATTACGAGAACTATTACTTAACACAATATGATGTTTTTATTCCGTAGCAAATACGAAAACTCAATTTAATGGTACGTTCAAATCAGTTTAACGTACCACGACTATGCCCATTATGCTGAGGGAGATGGATGATTAAGACAAATGAATGAGTGAATATTTAGTAGAATGAGAATGTATGAGTAGATCATGAAAACTCACGGACATGATGTTCGGAGACGAAACTAGGGACTGCATGCACTTTGCCACAGTGCACGACAATTAGTAATAAAAAATTATAAGCTTACTTGATCGGAGATCGAACTAGGGACCGCATGCACTGGGTTGCGGAACAATGCTCTACTATACTAAGTATTCATCTGAAAAAATAAGTCATTGCTTTATCACTGAGCCACACACAAACTTTCACATATTTCTTACGTTCGAAACGTAAGAAAATATTTCAGTTTAACGTACCACGTTTATGCTCATTATGCTGAGGATGACGGATGATTAAGACAAATGAATGAATGAATGAATACTTAATAGAATGAGAATGTATGAGTAGACCATGAAAACTCACGGACACAATGTTTGGAAGTCGACCACAGTGCACGACAATTAGTAATAAAAAACTATAAGCTTACTTGAGCGGAGATCGAACTAGGGACCACATGCACTGGATTACGGAACAATGATCTACTACACTAAGTATTCATCTGAAAGGGTAAGTCGTTGCTTTACCACTGAGCCACACACATACACACACACACACACACACACACACACACACACACACACACACACACACACACACACACACACACACACACTTCTCTCGTTCCACATGTTTTATTCTATTATCATTACTTAAAGGTAAAGTGATTCGATGTTCCAAGGAGGCTTCCCCTTAAGCATATACTACAGGCACATATAACATTTTAAGACATAATATGATTTAACATACAATTAATTGTACTGTACCTTTTATCATTCGTTTAGCAGGGGCTGTAGGCCAGTCTGTTACGAATCATCAAAACATTTGATAATGTTATCTTATCTGTTGCTCTTCAAACTAAACTATTTTAAGATGGAGTTCAATGTGCTAGCAAACACAGAAAAGAAAGAGACTAGCAAAACAGACATTCACATATGTGTATGTATGTGTCTGTGTGTTTTTTTTTTGGTTTGACGGGTATGATGGCTCAGTGATAGAGGATTTACATCCAGTATTTTGGGGTCCCTGATTCGATCGCGGTTCACACCGTATGGACTTTCTGATAAATTCAAAAATCTACAAACACAACGTTCTTCATCGTAAACGTACGTTGTGCTGTGATCGAAAAGAAGACGTCCGTACGGTTTCTTTTCAGATCAACCATTCTAAATGAAGTTTCTTAACTCCTAAAAGAGAAGTATCGGAATAACAACAACATTAGTATACTAATTTAAAAATCCTACCGTATTGATCGTTCACAAAATACAAATTTTATGTGAAAATAATAAAAGATTTCAATTTTACTATATTATTATTATTATTATTAAATGCACTAGAATTAGTACTACACTGTTCGGTATAAATGAAAAGTATTTTCTGCTTCTTTATGAACAGAAGTCCACTTCATTGACACTCATCAACTTTAAAGTTCGTTTTCCGTCAAACTTGACTGTGTTTGTACACTATCCAATAAATCAGTCATAATTGAATCTATGAGTTTTTTGTTTATAGTCTAAAAGCAAGCGGAATCAAATGTACAAGTTTTCTTTCCCATTCTGTTAAAATTTCACTTAAATCCAAATACAAGGTCTTTAGCAACACGATTCACTTATTCAAATGTTCCACTTTTCAGTACAATACACATTAATTTGGCTTTCATTAAATTAAGACCTTATGCACCATTTAATATGACAAGGAGGAGAAACAACCATGTTTCGTCTTGTTTATATATGTCCTATACACTTACGATTATGATATCAGTTCAGTAAATTTAAGATCGTGCATGTTACGTCCAAATAAATTAATCTTCATTCCTTTATATATTAAACATATATTTCCATTTTTCCAAATACGATGCTAATGCATCTGGAAGTTATACATAATAGCACATACGTAAATTATTTGTATAAATACATATTGTTTTGGTAACTTTAGAATATGTACATGTACTTTTTACAGTTATATACAAAGAAAAAGTATGTAATGGAACTTTATTCAAGTTTCACTTCAAATTGTACCATATTGAAAATTAAGTTCCTTATTGCAACTTTAACTGACATTTTTATGTATATCATCATTCGGAGCACTACGAAATACTTGTATATCAGGGCACTTTTCCTGTATTTGTTTAATAAAAGCATATCCCTTCTTAAGGTAAAGAAATGGACAATTAGGAAACCATTTCGCATGTTCTATCCATGGAACATCGTTATCAGTCCAATCTTTTAATCAACCAGCACAATAGAAGCATATAGTTTGGTCTCTTGTCTTCGTGTAAAAAATCCAGCATCACTTAATTGATCCGGGCATTGTTTTGATGAAATAGGCCAGTATTCGAATGTTATTAAACGTAATTCCTTTGTACAATACGGATTATATTGAGGGGCAAAACATTTATATGCATCACTATATGGTAATTCTGGCATTTGTTGGAATGGTATCCTTTCAGATACAGAATTTGATCGCAGTTCCATTCTTAATCTTCCACTATTCGTATTTTTCTAATCGTCTACTTCAATGAAATCTTGCTTACGTTTCTATGTTCAATTATGTTCGAAATCTATGGAAGTCAATATTATAAAGTAACTTATGATTTACACAGCCATGTTATTTCAGCAGATGATCAACAGAGACTAATGACACTATGCATACAAATATCTGTGCACACATGCGTGATGCAGGAAGGGATGATGAAGAGGAAATCAAGTTTCATCTTGTTTATACATGTACACCTTGTCTCAAAAAGGTTGAGCGCATTCTTTATTGGTGTTTTGAGGCAAAAATTTTCAAAGTCCAACTTCGGGTATCTTCGGGAAATAGTAAACCAGGTTCGAACCTCCAAGCCAGCCTTTGTAATCGGGAAAAAGTTTACAGATGTGTTTTTCTTCTTTTAAATATAATAAGACTTGTTACCAAGTGTAGGAAAAAAGCAACATTGATTGACATATTTAATGATACAATATTTCGAAACTTTGTATTAATGTCAGCAAATGCTTGTTTGTCATTTAGCTCTCCATACGTGATGGAACATTTAGATACGTAAACGAATCTTTCCATATGTAAAAGAATGCTCAAAGTTAATACATAGAATATAATTATCACCTGAGTATTAAAATAAAAGTCAAAGTAGAACAGAAACAGCTTTTGTAGTGGATATGAATGTCATAATTGTCTTGAGAATATTTATACATCGCTAAAAGTACCTTAGCAGAAGTCCTTATGTTAGCTCACTGGTAAGTTGTCGGACCTTAAATCATAAGGTTATGAGTTCGAATCTTCTCTGGGTCAATGCCTTTTTTAAAGATTATATTTTCCGCAATGCATGAAAAATTATATAAAATATATACATTAAAATATATCAGTTATATATATATATAACATAATCATTGCAGAATGTAGTAATTATTATGTCTAAAATATAAAATCTGAGATAATTTTCACAGTAGGTTGGTATTATATATGAGAATGTTAAATGCAAGTTAGGAAAATCGTTTAATAGCAATAAATAAATTATGTAGTGTATTTATTTGCAGCTATTTGTCATACAGATGTAACTTCTCAATATTCTCAATACAGCATGTCATTTACATTCGTGAAATACAGTATATTCCTACGAATATAGAAAGTGTGTAAACAGAGTATCCAAAGTCGGATCCTGCTTCAAGACACATAACTTTTCCCGATCCCCTTAACGTCACGGGAAGAAACACAAATTCTCTTTAGAACGGAATATCGTTACTTAGAGTCTCATTCGAATACGTTGAATATGCTTTTGTATATTCATTTCTCTCTCTCTCTCTCTCTCTCTCTTTCGCTTTGTTTATGTGTTGCGGAATATCCCAATTAGAATACAACATTTGCAAAGTATATGACCATCAGTGTAATGGAATACCGGAAATTGAAAGTCGTGTTTCTTCAGGTTGGATTTGCGTGTTCATGTTAGCTCACTGGTAGAGTACGGGCTTGTTAATGAGGTCGTCTTGAGTTCAAAGCCTGCAGAGAATTACCTTTTTTTTGTTAGTAGAATTGCACAGAAATCGGATTCAAGGAGTGGTTTACTTCTAGAAATATTTTCAGAAGCGTTTAGGTAGCCCTGAAAAGGACTGTTTTCGGGAGTTAAGGCGGGGACATTGTGTCCAATACTTATTTTATTTATTTAAATCCGCTGACTCCAACAAGAGAATCCCAATTACAGGATTCTTACATAAAATATTACATCTATGTTATCAATTTAAAACAAACACTAGAATAAAAAAAATTCACCCTTCTGAATTTATTACAGGCCCTATTCTTCTGGGCATGGAATCTATTAAATGGGTGACAAATTTATCTCCTTCCCCTACCTCCAGCTATGCTTCGGAAACAAGATGCCACAGGTCATCTTGGGTTCTGGTGGATCTGCCTCAGGCCAACTATCCCTTAGAGTACTCTTCACTTCTGCCCACATATTTTCCATGAGATTGGGGTCTGCTCCACGAGGCGGCCAGTCAATTAAATCAATCTCAGGCTGCCCTGCGAACCATTCCTAAACCACACGGGAAGTATGTATTGGCGACTGGTCTTGCTGGAACTGAATTACACCATCAGGCTGAAATACTCGTACAGATGGCACCATGATATTACTCATAATATCTAAGTACTGAGCACTGTCCAAGTGTCCTTCAATTCTGTAAAGCTGTTCTGCTCCGCGCCTGAAAATCCAACCCCAACATGAAATAGATACATGGCCAGTGCGATTTCAAGCAGAAACACATCCAGGGTCATATCGGGTGCCTCTCGGGCGATACACAAAACGGCGTCCCTCATTTAATGTTGTGAATATGGATTCATCTGAGAAAACCACGTTTTCCCAATTGCGACCCACATTCGCCTGTGCAAACGCGAGACGGTAAATTTTGTGGTCGTCTGAGAGTTTTTCCTTCACGGCAGCAACTCAGCCACGTAACCCGGCATGACGAATCCTTCGCAGAGCTGTATGCTTACTACCAGGAAAAAGAGAAGCTTCCCTTAGCTGTCTAGACGTCCTTAGTGGGTCTAGCCGGGCTTCGTTTACTAATCTCGCATCTTCGGCTTCGGTTGACACATGCGGACAACCAGAAGATCGTAAATTACCAGTTTGACGTGTAGGACAATATTTCCGAATCCATCGCTTTCCTGTAGAGGCCGGGACACCTACTCACCTGCTAGCTGCAGTTGCAGAATAGCCTTCCAACTCCCATAAAGTAATTACTGCTGTACGTCTATCCATAGTTACCAATGTTCTGAGCTGTGAGCAGGAAGCAATAGGTAAAAGCTAGTACCTGACGCGTGGTTGGTTAATTGCACGACACGCCTATTGTGGGGAACGACTTGGTTAACGACTCGCGAAAGAAATCTGAAAATGGTGCGCCGTAATAATAATATTAAAAACAGTTTTTATAAAGGAGTATTAATACATACGAAAAGCTGTTTAAAGAATGAATTGTTATACTGACTTTACACGTATAAAAACACATACCATATACCAAGCAGATTGAGCGATATGATGATAGCTGTATTGAGACGACACTTTCGAAGTCCAACTTCGGGTATCTTCTGAAAACAGTAAACTAAAGCTGCTGGTTCGAACCTCCAAGCCAACCTTAGCAATCGGGATAAAATGTACAGATATGTTTTTCCTTCTGTTAAATATAATAAGACATGTTGAAATGGTATTAAGTGTAGAAAAAAGTAAAGTTGATTGAAATAGTTAATGATACAATATTTCGAAACTATATATTCACACTCTCGTTTCGTCATTGTGATTTCCATACGAAAAAATAATTTACGTATGAGCTCAGTTATATTTCAGAAGCAGCTTCCGAAAAGCGATCATGTTAGCTCAGTGGTACACACCCGAGCGTTTAAATCGTGAGTTCGATACCCGTTCAGGTGAGATTCTTTTATGATATTCTACTTTCCTCAATGCATGAAAATTATGTAAAATAGTTACATTACAATTCATCAGTTGTATATATCAGTTGAATATATATATTCATATCATTTCACGACATAAGCAATTCTTATCTTTAAAATATAACATTTGAGGTATTGACAGAACGTCGGTATGTTATATGTGAATATTAAATACAAATTAAGAAAATCGTGTAATAGCAATAAATAAGTTATATAATGCATTTATTTGCAGCTATTTTCATACGCAGGTAACTTCTCAATATTCGCATTACAGCATTTAGGTAGAGCATATCGAAAATCGGATCGTGGTTCAAGACAAAGAACTAGCTAGCCCCAAACTGTCACGTAAGAAACTCACGAATCGCAAAAGTAAAGTGAAGAGATTGAGAGCGAAAATACCTTAATCGCTCTCTCTCAACTCTCTCTTATCTGTATTTATACATATAAAAGTGTATGTATGTATGTTCCAACATAACTCATGTATGCCTAAAGCAGGATTTCTCAACCTGGGAGTCGTGGCCCCTAGGAGGTCGCGAAGATAAGCGGAAGAGATAAATATAGTTAGAATCTAATACCGGAAATTATTTTGAATTTTGTTCTGATAGGCATACTTTTATTTTTTATACATACTGTACAGAACAATAAAAAATAAGTCTACTGAACATTGTCAAAGGATGCAGAGTTGTTTAAAAATGAATTTAAATGAAAGACGTATGATATGATACTAATGAGAACTGTATATAGAAATACTAGAAAAATACACATGGAACAAAACCTGCACATTGAAATACAATTAAAATTGAAACCTAATGAGATACCTAAGCATGGTGTAATTTCACTAGTGCAGCAATGCCCGGTTCAATCTTCGTGACGAACATTATGAAGCCATTTTCAACTGATAAGCGATTTCTTGTCTTTGTTTTAATGTTTACAATGAAAAAAAAAAACTTTCGCACAAGTACGATGTAGCAAATGGAATTATTAGTTTTAAAGAAGCAGATACCAGACCAGGATATTCTTCTCTCCTCATCAGGCAGAACTTGTCCAAGTCTTTGTTACAGAAAACCAGTTGCAAAGACTTGTAGCATGATCATTCTATTATTTGGTTACGAAGTTGTGGGCTTAGATCAGATACGTTAATGGCCTCTTCTAAGAAGGAGTTTAACATCCATCTTGAACCAGCACCTTCGTCGTTGGGAATATAGATAGTACAGTTACTGTATCCACTGTCAATGCCGGGCGCCGAAAAAAGGGGGCACAAATTTCGTAGGAAGTGTGTTACTCATGTTAGGAAAGTAGGGATGCACGCGAGACAAGACGAGACGAGAAATGGAAAAGTCTCGTCTCGTCTCGCAACCTCAAGCGTTGGTCTCGTCTCGCGTAAGGTCTCGTCTCGCAAATGTGAAGTCTCGTCTCGCGTCTCGCATAAAATTTTGTCTCGCATATATTCTAGGTCAAAATTTTGCAATGTGTTATTCTATGGCTGTTAATGAATGATGATGTGATATTCTGTCCGAAGGCAAGTATTTGACCTAAAAGTCCCTTGGCAAGGTGAATGGTGGTTTGCCATTGCTTTCCATGGGATGAATGTTCATAACATCCTAAGGAGACGGAACCTATAGTTCAATATGGTATCCGAACTTGTGTCCCCTCCGCTCCAAATTAAAAGAAAAGTTGTGCTGGAATTTGATCGCTGGACCATTAATTTTCGTCAAATTAATAGCATAATTTACAGCAAAACCAGCATAAATTGTTGCTGGATCCAACATTGTTTTCCAGCTTAGAGGTCTCCAGCAATATTTGCCTCTTCTAAAATATCGTCGCCACTATCAACATTTGCACGTTTTGGTCGTTTCCTTGAAGGGTGATTTTCCAGTATAAAGATGTTTTTATACCACGAAAAGCGCTTGTACACAACAGAAGAACTCCTCACAACACAATACGACCCAATTCTTTTGGTTCGTTTGGGCTTGTAGCAATGTTGGATTATCGCATTTTATCAACTTTCGCTTTCAACTTATACTGCCAGATCTAGAAAATAAAATTACTGACAGATATAGGGCCATTCCTACCATCTCCCACCAAACCTATAGGGACATCCTGCCAAACCAGTATTTAAATTGAACTTCCGAACTAGAGGGGGATGTTTTTGATAAATACATAGAAAGAAAATACTTATTCCATGTAAAAATATCATGTTATTTCTGCGAGCCGGGCCGGGGATAAACTTTGACGAGAGGGGATTTCCCCGCCATTCCCCAACATTAATCGCTAGTAGTAATGTGAAAAAGACAGAAACAACAGAAATATCATATTTCGCAGCAATAGGGAGTCTTATTCGCTTTTCATACCAAAAACAGAAGTTCATGTATTCGTGCGCGTCCGCGTGTATATGTTTGTGTCGCAAAATAAAGTCCTAAATCGATGCTGTAATAAATTTCCAATTTACAAAGCTTTTCTTTTTTAGAAACTAAAGAAGGCTTTAATTCTGAAAATTAACCTTGAATAATAATAAATCTCATAAAATGTCTATTGCCCCAATCACTTTTTTGTTCCTGGAGGCATTAACGCTCAACTTAGAAAACTCAATAAATGTAAAATTACTAAATATACAATTAAATGTAATTCATAAATGTTGCGAGACTGCGAGAAGTCTCGCGAGACTTCTCGTACGATACTTAACCGAGTCTCGTCTACCGTCTCGTCTCGCATGGTTTAGTCTCGTCTCGCGTCTCGCATAAAATTTTCACTCTCGTCTCGTGTCTCGTATCGCAAATGCGATACGAGACGAGACTTCTCGCGTCTCGCGTGCATCCCTATAGGAAAGTGCATGTGCACATGTATAAAATAGAAGGAAAAACGTAATAAAATGTGCTCAAAATCAAGAAAAGGCAGAGTTTACTTTTGAAAATTTTATTGAGTTTCGTGCCAACCATGGTGGCGCTTCGTACCTAGTCTGTCGACCCCACTCATATGTACGGAGACATCGTCGTATACTCTCGCCCCGAGCGCTGATTTTCCATGCCACGGCACTGTTCACTATAAACAAGAAATGGATTCTACTATTATAGAAATATTTTCTAGGTATGTTAAAAATCCCACACAAGCTTATTATAAAACACAAATTATAAAAGGGTCGCTTGCAAGAGGATGTGATAAAAGGGGATCGTGATAGGAATTAGATTGAGAACCACTGGCCTAGAGTAATTTTAACCAAATTTCTTATAGTCTGAAAAAGAGTGCTGTCGGGTTACCTATGGTGAATGGAAGGGGGATACATATAAAAGATTGCTAGAAAATGATCGGTATTAGTGTCGAATTCATAGTTTTCGGGGTCGCTTAGATAAATAGTGTGACTTTCGATTTCGCTTAACTCCGATTAAGCTCTCATTAGTAGGGATGGGCACGAGCGACTTTTCTTTGAAACTCGACTCGACTCGAAACAGACATCTTTGAGGTCTACTCTAGGACTCGGCGCGAAAATTATCCTCCAACTCGACTCGGATTAGAGTCGAGTCAAACTAAAACGAGCCAAATCCTGTGTGTAGTCCTACCTAGACAATACATAGACAATATAATTATTCTATTATCAATTATACTACTATTACTACAGAAAATAATAATAATAATAATAATAATAATAATAATAATAATAATAATAATAATAATAATAATAATAATAATTATTATTATTATTATTATTATTATTATTATTAGTAGTAGTAGTAGTAGTAAAACACCGTGTATAAACATGAACGATAGATGGTTAGTAAAGGAATACTAAAAGCTAGTTGACTGCCGACGTCGGTAGTCATGACGTCTACAAGGCAAAGACATCGTTCATTACCCTAAGCTGTAAGCGTCGGTGGACTACAGATGGTCAACTATTGACCTCTCGCCAAAAATTGGTGGCCCCGCAGCGACAATCCGCGGTGGCCCCAGTTCCATTTTGAAAACTTTACTACCAGCGGCAGAGACGCGATGAAACGACAACGAACCACAAAATTACTCTCCCAAAATATGTTAAAATGCCTATATGTGTGATTTGTTTATATTTAGGTGAGTCAAAAAAAACACAAAACAAATACCCTGGGGTGGACGCGAACTATCAATATTACGATTACTAGGCACGTGTTCTTCTGATTTCCCTACGGAAACGATCATAAAAAGCTTGCTTGTTGATGGATAAATCATTGACGTCTTAATTTAGCCAATCAGACAAACCCCTACATCTCGAGTTCTAGGAGGTGATACCGTGAACCGTTTCAGATTTATTGCTTTCTGGTGGGGTACTATCTATGTGCAAAATTTGAGCATAATAGCCGACATGCATCTTCGGTGCCTCTTATCTTTAGTACAATTTTAACCAGAGATGGTGTGGGTCAATGAAAATTTGATTCACGACCCACCATGATCCAGTATCACCCACCACCCAAATGACCCATTGGCCCACTCTGACCCATCATCCATCGTGATCCACTCTGACCCACCACCAACTATGAACCACTCTGAACCATTGCTACCAACTCCGACCCATCGACATCAACTCTGACCCATGATCCACGTCCTCTTCTGCGTTGACTAAAGAGGCTACACTTGTAATAAAACAAGACTGTGAAATTATCACTTACCGGAGTTTGAATTTCTACCGTCAATGGCTCAAGCACCTCTCTGTTACTATGCTGGTGGATCTGACCTTTACGATATATAATGGCAAAGTGTTTCTCAACTTCCGAATTAAAATGAATTTAAATTTATCATATATAATTATTTCTTTGTTGCCTTACAGACACATTTCAGTAGAAAATAGGATGAAATTTGAAAGTCTCAAATGAAGGAAAAGTAGACCAACGTAAGAAAAGAAAGAAAAACTAATTTTCTATATCATTAAGCACCTGGAGTGCCACTCTTTATCTAATCCACCTCGAAAATTATGGATTGGACACTAATGTCGGTCTTTATATATATATATATATATATATATATATATATATATATATATATATATATATATATATATAATTTTGATGTCAGCCCCTTTCATTTCTCCTAGGAGAGCAAACGGATACTGCCACCGTTAGGACTAAATTTGGTCTTAAATGACATTAAAATTTCTACCAATTAATTTAGCGACCAGTGTTGCATTTAAAAGCTCGGCGCCTCTACGCACTTTTGCTCTCGGCGCCCCAATAACTACATATTTCTCCGCCCCTTCATCCCTAACTTAAAAATAAAACTTAATTCGAATATGCTTAATTAGTGAATTTATTACATTTAAATACCACTCACTACATGCTACAGCTAGAACTACGTAACAAAAAATAACAAATGTGAAACGTGTTCTGAATAATTTTTTGATTTCTTACGCTATTATTATACATATTAGAACAGTAAAAGAGGATTGTTCATGAAATAGTATATTTGCTCTTGATTTTTAACTTTTTCATACGGAAAAAATTAAAATATTATTCAAGTTTTAAACTTTGCACTCTGCAAATATATTGCCCTCTAGGCAATGGGACTAATGTGAAATGTGGACTAATGTGGACTAATGGGAAATGCGGCAGTTAGCGGCGCTGAAAATTTACGATTCGATTCTAATATCGGTTGATTTCGATATTTTAATGTCGCTACGTAACCACCCTGGGCGCTAATGGGAACTTAATTGGACTTGAATTGAAAGTAGAACTATTCACCTAAGCGACCACGAAGCTATGGATTCGATACTAATATCGACCAGTTTCTAGCATTTTTGATATGTATCCCGACAGTACTCTTTTCCAGACTGTAAGAAATATAGTTATAATTGCGCTAGATATATCAGAATTATGTTGAAACACACACATCCATCCACTTTTATATTCTGTATAAATAGAGAGTGAGCGAGCGAGCGAGAGAGAGCGACTAAAGGCATCACCACTTCCACATTGTAAAAGCATATATCAGGAATTGAATTGAAAATCTATGTAAAGACTTTCTGCTGTGGCGTGCTTCATAAGGACAATTCCAGTCTGCTCACGTGACCTTTGGGATTCATGAATTTCTTGCGAGCGTTGCGACTTTGGATTCTCTGTTTAAACCTTCGGTTTATGCATCGAATAAGTTTTCAAGAACATAAATGACATGCTGTATTATGAATGTTAAGAATTACCCTCTATATGACAAATAGCTGCAAATAAATACACTACATGATTTATTTATTGCTAGTGAACGAGTTTCTTAACTTGTATTTAACATTCTCATATATATAATACAGACCTACTGTGGACACCTACCTATTTCAGATGTTATATTTTAAACATAATAATTACCACATTCTGCAATGATTATGTTATATATATACAACTGATGTATTTAATGTCATTATTTTATATAATTTTTCATGCATTGCGGAAAATATAATTTTTTAAAAAGGCATTGACCCAGAAAGGATTCGAACTCACAACCTTATGATTTGAAATCCAACAGCTTACCAGTGAGCTAACACAAGGACTTCTGCTAAGGTACTTTTAGCGATGTATAACGGTTCTCAAGAAAATTATGACATTCATACCCACTAGAAACGCTGTTTTTGTTCTACTTTGACTATTATTTTAGTACTTAGGCGATAATTATGTTCTATGTCTTAACTTTGAGCATTCTTTTACATATGGAAAGATTCGTTTACATATCTAAATGTTCCATTACGTATGGAGAGCTAAATGACAAACAAGCATGTGGTGACATTAATACAAAGTTTCGAAATATTGTGTCATTAAGTATTTCAATCAACGTTGCTTTTTTTCAACACTTGATAACAAGTCTTATTATATTTAAAAGAAGAAAAACACATCTGCAAACTTTTTCCCGATTACAAAGGCTGGCTTGGAGGTTCGAACCTGGTTTACTATTTCCCGAAGATACCCGAAGTTGGATTTTGAAAATTTTTGCCTCAAAACACCAATAAAGAATGCGCTCAACCTTTTTGAGACAAGGTGTACATATCATATGCTACGCTAAAATCAATACATGAAATTCTTTTTTTTTTCTTTTTTTATGCAAGAATTAATTCAACTCTAAATCGTGAAGTACTGGTCTTGCGTTCAATTTCAATGAGAGAGCTTTCAAAATGAAAACATATTTAGTGTTCAGGTTCGATTCTCGATGAGAAAGCATTGAATATTTTAAGACATTAAGTATGCTCTTCGCTATTCAATACATAACGAAAAGACGAAAATCAATCAATCAATTGGGAAGCTTCGAACTTCATATTCAATCAGTTGGGAAGCTTCGAACGTGATAACTGAAAGGACTCTCATCAAGATCCGATAGCCGTCCAAGAGTATGAGCATAGTAACAACGTTCGCTTACGTTCTTCGCACGAGGGAGTGGAGTGGAGGGGTTTGGGGGGTTCAAATCCATAACGAAAAGACAAAAATCAATCAATCAATTGGGAAGCTTCGATCATGATAACTAATAGAACTCTCATCCGTCCAAGAGCATTTAGCTATTCAATACATAACGAAAACCAAAAATCAATCAATCAATTGGGAAGCTTCGATCATGATAACTAATAGGACTCTGATCCGTCCAACAGTATGAGCATCCAAGACTATGAAGGCCAAGAGCATCTAGCTATTCAATACATAACGAAAAGCAAAAATCAATCAATCAATTGGAAAGCTTCGATCATGATAACTGATAGGACTATGATCCGTCCAAGAGTATGACCATCCAAGACGATGAAGCCATCCAAGACTATCACCATAGCAACAGACTGTTCTCATGGGGTTCAGATAAACCAAAATTTTCCCACGCGCTTCTGTGGTAGCCGTAAAAGGCTAAGACCATAGCAACTAAAGGCTTGTCGAAACTTGCCTCCCAATTCCAGGAAATGATATCGATTTCTAGGAAAACAAGATCAAATTTCGCTGACTCGGCCATCTGAAGTGGGGTACATCTACTCCTATATATCAAAAAGGACTCACGACTAAGAAAAAGAAGTTCTAGCAACAAAAAATTAATAGCAGCAATAGCCATTAATATTGTGCAAAAAGCTCAGAAGGAAAGCACAAAATTCGCTAGAATAAGATTGTAACACAAATCATGACTATAGATCGAACAGACCATGCTGCCCACTTTAATCACATCCGACAATTTCAAACTTTTTTTTTAACAAAATAACGAAAAAGAACAAAATCAAGTAATAATCTTTCACACGTATTTAAACTGAATTAAACAGCACTGAAATACGTTATTTATCCAATTCATAAGTCACTCACTTTCAACCCACGCTACACTGTCGATCGACGTCTAACTTTATAACACTATGACGAAAGCACAGCCAAGAGGCAGACACAAGCAACAGGAAAAGAACTCAAGGCCAAGACATGTTATCCCCGTGCACGATAAGAATCAAGTCATCGCCTGGAAGCTTCATCCCACGAACGACAGCTTGATTTCCAATTCAAGGTTGCCAGCTCTGAACACCTCAACTTTATTCTCTCGTTCTTTGACTTTTTTAAAAAAAGAACAAACAATTAACACATTTAAAAATCTTAACTTTATTATTTTTTAATATATAACCAATGAAATCTTTAAATTTTAAAAGTCCGCAATTATGAACAACTCAAAGGTAAGCATGAAACTGTAAATTTCTTTACAATAATAATTCTCCATTGACTCAAACCATAACAGAAAAAGGACAACTAGGATACTCATGTAACAGACGTTACATTACGAAACATTGTGATTTACGCATATCTTACAAGTAGTGAAGCGTTGGCAACCATTACAAAAGGAACGTTCATCACATATGTTGTACACTATCATGATACACAAAGTTAAACTATATTACATTTAGAAACATGCATTATATTTCCGTTACTATTGGCGCATTGTAGAGTTTATTATCCCTTATACCCATAGTAAACTTTACCTATGAAAAGCTTGAGATTTGTTAAATGCAAGACTTGCAAGACTCTTGCATGCAAGACCAAGACCAAGACCAAGACTGGGTGTGCAAGACCAAGACCAAGACCAAGGGTTCCAGTGCAAGACCAAGATCAAGACTGGATGTGCAAGACCAAGACCAAGACCAAGAGCACTTCGGTCTTTTTCTTGGTCTTGCGTTTGCTCATTACTAAACTGTTGAACTGAATTAAGCAATTATTTGCACGATTACTGATCTTAATTACCTACAGGATTACCTACACTTATAATTTTATGGGGCACGAGCACGAGTTGGCGCAAAAGTATTGTTCTAAAACTTCAAAAATAGGTTCTTCTGAGACCTCATCATTGGAGGTGGGATGCGTCAAGTTACCGCTTTACGTGGTCATAGGCATTTCAAGATGCCGGAAGAAAAGAGAATGGTGGTCATAGAAAGGCACACTAAAAACAAAGAGTGGTCTAAAGTTCCGATTTCTAATTGTTCTGTATTACAGCAGTATCTAATCGTTGTTATTTCAAGATGGCATCAAAGCAGAAAATTGTGATCAACAAGATGGTGGCAAAAAAGAAAATGCGAACACTAGTGGAATAGCTTGTCTAGCTTGTTTTTCGTTCATTAGAAGCAAGTGTATGGAGGAAAGTGATCTTTAATCTAGTGAAATTTAGTTTTCTCTTACCATCCTCATATTCACCTTTCTTTGATTGTAGTTAGAATTTAATTGGGTTGTAAAACTTTAAACTATTAGGTATAAAATCTACGTACCTTACATATCCTATATAATACTGTGAGTCCACAAAGAAAAAAGAAAAAGGCTAAAATACGCTACTGAAACGTGTTGAACGTCAGTTACAAAAATGACAGTAAAAATTATAGTGGTAGTAGTAATGAAAGCAGCTGTGATAATAATAGTGAGAAAACAGCATAAAATAATAGTCCTAACATCAGGCCTACGCTCAAAGTAGGAACGAATACACAGACTCGAAGGTTCTCCTTGTCAAATGACAACCAAAAGAAATAGGTTTCTGACGAAAGCAAAGGGGAACATTTTAAAGTAAGTTCCATCAAAATCGGACATTCTGTTCGAAAGTTATCGTCGGACGTCACATGCCAACAGACGGACGAACGGACAGATAGCACGTTCTATAATAGGAAACTTCACACTCAAAATTCTCAAGGTTTGTTTCAATGCTATTCGAAGTTTAGATATTAAGCGAGATTTCGACAATCTCAAAAACTCGAAGAGTTTCAAGTGCTGAACAATAAATTTTCGAAACCGAAGTTCGATAACTCTTCAGAGCTCGTTCTTTGCTAAGCTGTTAGTGTACGAGCCTTTGGCGTGGGAGTCCGGGGATCAATTCCCAGCGGGAGCTCATGTGGTTTGGATCCCACGTTAATCAGTAGGTTCCGTCTCATATAGCCTCGCTGCTGAAAGGGACGTTAAAATCAACTCAATAACGATAACTCTTCAGACTTATCGAACTTTCTTAACTCTACCTATATCAGAAACCGTCTCTATCCAGAACTTTAAGCCTTGTGAGAAAACTTTTTCATTGTGTCACTAAACCAGAACATTTGAATAGATACTTGAATTATTATAAACTTCTTTTTATTATTATAAACTTAAAAGCGAAATAAGCTATACTCTGTGCAGTGGATTTTAATTGATATTTTACTTTGCTTTATTGAATGAAGTTATTCAATGCTGTTTAATACAATTCCTCGTGTATACCGACTGAGCTTATGAGGAAACCTATCCAGGTGTAACTCTAACTTCGAGTTGAGACTATGGCCGTTGGATATCTTGTCCCAAAAGAACATAACACGAAAAGGGATATATCCTCAATCGCAACCGTTGCGGAGATATAAGCGTGAAAAGTTAGAAATTGAGCTCCATACTATACATTACAAAGTCAGATTCCGGGTCAGATTTTTCAGCAACGGTCGAGAAAGGAAACTCAGCGAATGCATATCAAATTAGTGTGGGGAGCACAGCACCTTTGGAATGAACAATTTGTGTCCCTGGGCCACTCGCAGGGTTCCAGGCAGGGTCCAACTCAAAATTTGCAAATGGAACCGTGGGTCTAGTAGCATATTGTATGAAAGCTATTGTTAAATAAAAGAAGATCTCAACTGTCTAGGATAAACCTGTGCAAACGGGATACTGGTCAAAATGTCAATACAACCTACATCAGAAAATCTATGGCCACGCTTCTAAGTTGCGACAATAACAAAACAGAAAAACACGTTTGAAATTGCAAGGTGTTGAAGTAAAGCAAATTGCTGCAGAGTCTCTCTCTCAAAAGCACGCTCCGATATAGTTTATTTCTGGACCCTTATTCCAGTTTTCTCCCACCCCACTCCTTTCCAAGTTGCCTCACAGTTTCAAAGTTACTCCTTTTCGTCTTTCCCATCGTATTTCTCGTTCAGCAATTCCCCCGAGAGAAAGTTCACAGTGCCATCTGTGAATTTTAGGCCCCGATGCGCGAAACACATACCGTTGCCTTTTGACCTTCTCACCCTCCACGACGATTCTAGGACACGGAATCTAATGGTCATGGTTATTCTATGGTCATGGTAGAGAGTTGAGATTTCTTCTATGTTCTTTTATTTAACAATAGCTTTCATACAATATACTACTTCACGCACGGTTTCATTTGCAAATTTTCACCCACGGTTCCAGTTGGACTCCGCCTGGGACCCTGCGAGTGGCCAGGAACACAAATTTTTCATTCCAAAGTTGCTGTGCTCCGCACACTAATTTGATATGTATTCGCTGAGTTTCCTTTCTCGACTGTTTCCGAAAAATCTGACCCAGAATCTGACTTTGTAATGTATAGTATGGAGCTCAGTTTCTAACTTTTCACGCTTATATCTTCGAAACGGTTGCGATCTAGAATGTATCCCTTTTCGTGTTATGTTGTTTTAGGACAAGGTATCCAACAGTCATAGTCTCGACTCGAAGTCAGAGTTACACTTGGATAGGTTCCCTCGTTAGTGTCTGCGTTGGGTGAAAAAATGCGCTTGCGCTTGTAACTTACTGTACAAGTTTTGTTGCCTTCTGATGTTTTAATGTTGTACATGTAAGCTAGTAGCTGTGACAATGAACAGGATCGAACCCCACGTTTTCAGATACATTGAATTATTCTTGCACGGAAAGCATCGATTATTCTGCAGCGCACTACAAACATATATTCCACATAATACTCCTCTTAGCCTTATGTAAAGAAAGTAAAGAATCAGACGAAAGTGATAGAATATTGTGTTTGAAGGTACTATTTGAAAGGAAAGTTCTTCAAAGCATATAACGAATTATTGAACCTTAATTTTTCATTAATTTTATTTTATATTTTCCAACAATACATTTTAAATAAGTATTGTGTATTTGTAAAACCATTAGTAAACAACGAACAAGTAAATAGCGAAATGTCTCAACAGGAAAGAATCACATTTTAATTATTATAATATATATTTTTACATTTCATTTTAGTACAACTGTAACATTTTACTGCAAGAATGTAATTTGAACATTACAAAATTATCAACACATAAGCACAAAAACAAACTTATAAATTACGACCTTTAATACAAAGGGTCCCTGGTTTGATCTTACAAACTTGCATTATAATCTGCTTTCTCACTGCTTTCCTGTTCCCTAATATCTCTTTTTAACTTTTCAACCTTTTAATGATTGTCCACTTGCATTCGTCACTCATTTCTCTTAGCCTATATAGGACTGGGGTGTGTTCAAAAAATCTGTCCAACTGAGAAAGTTTATAATAGATTATGTGTGCGTGTGTATGTGGAACTGTTTCTTAGAGATAAGCTATCATTAGCTGTTACCTGAGAGTAGAGCTCCGCGCAAATGTAAAACATGGACCCTGGTTCGATTCCCGGCGGGAGCTCAGGGGGTTTGGATTCCACCTTAATCAGTAGGTCCACGTCTCATATAGACTCGCTGCTGGACGGGACGTTAAACTCAAAATCAACATCAACACAAAACATGGTATCCGTATCATTATAATCCCATCCGTGTACTTATCCCCATCCCTTACATATTGGTCCGCTTCCACTGATAGTGAGATAACGAATATATGTTCCTTTTACCTTTTATAGGAGAAAAATATTTTTAGTAACAGCTTCTGCATTTTTGAGAATCTATAGATTTTGTATTATTCAAGCTCAATAGTCCTCCCTGTTGGTTTGAAAGTACATCCAGTCATGTCAGTAGTAAAAAGTGTTTATACTTGGACAAATTTCTAAATGCCCGTTCTATACTAAATTGAGAACTCTGAATTCAAAGAAGTTATTTTAAAACTTATCAGTTCATGGTGTCAACGTAAAATAATCTAAAAGTTCGAAAGTTTGTAAGTATTAATTATTTCAATATTAAAAATGCTCACTCTTTGATACATTTCTAATTGTAGATTTTATATATATTTGAGGATGCTGAGTTCAAATTCTACATTCATATTTAGAAAATTAAACACAAAATCATCACATAGTGAGTGTTCGCGTTGTGCAAATGCCTTTATTTTGGATAATTTTATTTTGGATTTAAATTATTTAGGCGTCAGACACCTATTTCCAATCGCCCGGGACTTTTCGAGCCTGAACAAGACTAATACTGACAAAAAAATCATTATGTATTGTATGTGTTTTTAGTTTGAAACTTCATTTTTTTCTTTTCAATAAACTCACACGAAATAGTGTTCTAAGTATACGAACATAAATTTAGTTATATTCTATCTCTCGTTAGCTCAGAGGTGATTAGTGTCTGGTACACTTTCAAAAGATTATATTGTGAAAGTGTAGTGTTTTGAATGTTTTCAGAAATCCACAAGGAAAAAAATATAAAAGCAAACGTTTAAATAGTTAGCCCTTTGTTAAGTTTTGCTCATGTAGATTGATTTCACTTATATTGCTTCACTCACTGGAACAGAATATTGTCTTTATTACTCATCACGACATATCACAGACATGTATTATGAGAAGAGACGGCGATTCACTAGTGGGGTGCTCACTATCGATAAGAACTTATTGCAAAGATAATAACCGTATCGTTACAAGATTATTCATATCCGTTTTGTGAGGATAACACTCAATTCAGATCACTTATTAGTAGTAAAATAGCATAATAATCTGCCATTCCCACTGGTCTGGTGTTTAGTACTCAGGTTATCCTGGATCCGATTTCCGGTAGGAGATAAATGAACGCATTATGCTTGTTCCGATTCCACTTTAATCTGTAGGTTCAGATCTCATATAACCCTCGTGTTGAAAAGGGATGCTGAAGTTCAACAACAACACCAATAAGTATAATAACCACAGGCTAACGGGATATTACTTCTCTAATCCTACAATATTACCAGCTGTTAACGGAATACAAATTTTCTAAAAATGAGACTATTATTAGACAATGAGATATATTAACTCATAGATCGCATTGAGCGAAACAAAATGATGTAGATGAGCGTAAATCATTATGCATAGGTTTGGAGAAAATTGCGAAAAACGATTTTTGTAACCATATAAATTAATATTTAAAAATTTGGAACAAGATATACAAACTTATTCTCCTTATCTGAAACAAGGAAGAATTACCTCAAGACTGGGAAGGAACAATCATTGTTCCAATTCGTAAGAAAAGCGACAAAACTGATTGTAATAATTATCACTAGTTAACAAAGGTTTTGTTACATAAAAGGAAATACCTGTTCTTAAAGGAACTTTTTGCGCTGAATTCGAATATGCACTCGGTTTTTCTCCATCACGTACGATTTTCCCGTAACAGAGGGATTTTCGGGAAAATCCCTCAAAAATTTCCCTTTTCATGTATTTTACACCCCAAGATCTTGTCCCCTTGCATATACTAACATAGAAATTATACCTAAGTATACTTTGATTCATATTTAACAAACCCTCCAAGTTTCGTAATAATCGCTTTATTCTTTCTAGAGAAATAAATATGTTTGTATGTATACTGTGTGTACTGTTTATTGCACCTTACAGTAATGCTTTCAGATCTCTTAAGTTGAGGTAAAACGTTTTGCTTTATTACCACAAACACATATATAAAATATAATACAATATAATTTACAAGTGTGACAATTTACAATAAACAATAATACAAATGTACCAAAAGGTCAAGAAAAGACAATCAAAACTATCACAATATATGAAACTTCCATTGGGTTACAAAAACGTACACTACTTCCTTCTTTTGTAAGAAATGTTGCATTCTCTAACAAGACCCCAACAATAGTTCCCCATCATTGAAGGATCCCATCGTCCCTGGTACCTTTTCTCCATTGCCATTATATCTTGGTGGAATCTTTCCCCCTGTTCGTCGCTGAGAGCACCTAGGTTAGCAGGAAAGAAGCTGAGGTGGGAGTGCAAAAAGTGGATTTTTAATAGGATAAGTGGATTAACGGCATGTAAGACCGTTATCACGACTCACTGAACTGCTTTCGCTTTGTAGATATTTACGGGCCCACAAATAGATGCAAAGCAAAAGCAGGTAAATGAGTCGTGATAACGGTCTTACATGCCAAATAATGATATCTAGCTGGCTGGCTTTTTACTTTTCGATTACTTTTATCTGTTTGAAGATAATACAGAAAGCAGTACAATTAGAGGTAGTTTAAGTTTTCACTCCCAACGGCTCCTAAGAGCTGTTCGTCAAGCATGAAGCTAAGTCTCTCTGTTTTTCTATATTGCAGATTTGTTGAAGATGGAGACGGAAATTACCATGAAATCACTGTATGAACTCATACAAGAATGTGGGAGCAGAAAACTTGATGAAAAGTTGTTGATGGAAAATGAACTTCTGAGAAGAACAAAATGCCCACCTGGTGAAGAAGGAACTTTAAGCCGTGCTTCACGATATTTCAAGTCTGAATTTAAACAACTATGGGTAGGCTCAAAGTATATTCACGAACGATTTTTAAAGAACAACGAACGGTGGCTTAACGCAGTTATCAAATTACCAACTTGGATAACAGGAAAACCTGGTCGACCGCGAAAAGACTTTGGTGAATCAACTGAACGAAGCAAGAGGCGTAAGACACAGGATTTAAGGAAGCAGGCGTCTCACGAAGAACTAACATATGCAGCTCACATGAATCAGCGAAGTGCGGGTAATATGGATATGTCAAAAATAATAAAAGATAGTGCATCCTTACCAACAAGAGCGTCGAAGTATAGAGGGATTATCTTGGTTAAAGGCAAACATGTGATCAGAAGGTATACGCCCTCAGAAGACCTAGCACTACTTGTGGAAGCAGATCTAACGAAAAAACAATATGAAGTGATTCGTGCCCCAAATAAACATATTTATCCGTTTATTCATTAGTGAAAGACGCTAGAAGAGACTGTTATTCCAATGAAGATGCAATTACAGTGACAGAAACAAGTGCTGAAATTAATCTACAAACGTTATTAGACCACACTGCTACGAGATTGTGTAAATACTTAGAGGAGGTATTAATACGCCTAAGCGACGAAGAAAAACGTAACTTAGAGTTAGTCTTAAAATGGGGTTGTGATGGATCACAACAGTTCCAATTCAAGCAAAAGTTTCAAAACCAAGCAGATTCTGACGCCAATATGTTTCAAAGCTCCTTTATTCCTTTAACACTGCAATGCAAGATTGGCGACCAAACGACAAATATCTGGCAAATCCCAGTGCCATCTTCAATTCGATTCTGCAGGCCAATACGTATACGATTTGTGCACGAAACAACTGACATCACGAACGAGGAACTTGAGTATGTTGAAAGTCAAGTGCAGCATTTAAAAATGACTGAAGTTTCAATAAGCGCAGGTGTTGTAATACGTGTGAAACGAAGTTTGGTTCCTACAATGGTAGATGTAAAGGTGTGTAATGCTGTCACAGGCATGTCATCAACAATGCGGTGTTATATATGTGGACAAACGTCAAAAGATTTTAACAAATTAACAAAGGTAACAAAAAATACTTATTCTCTAAAGTTTGACCTCTCAATCCTTCATGCAAGGATAAGATTTTTCGAGTCACTTCTCCATTTGTCCTACAAACTTCCCATCAAAAAGTGGCAAGTGAGAAGCGCTGAAGAGCGGAAGATTGTGTCGGAAACGAAGAGAAAAATTCAAGATGACTTGAAAAAGGAACTTTGCCTTCTGGTAGATATTCCTAAAGCAGGATTCGGGAGCACCAATTATGAGAATACCTCCAGGCGATTCTTTGACAACCCTGAGACAGCATCACGAATCACAGGTGTGGATATTAACCTCATTAACAGTTTGAGAGTGATTTTGGAGACAATATCGAGTGACCAAAAGATCAATATCCAAAAATTTGCTGAATACACAGAGGCTACTGCACAACTTTACGTTCAACTATATCGGTGGTACCCAATGTCACCTACTGTACACAAAGTTTTAGTACATGGGACCACCGTTATTAGTTACGCTATATTGCCAATTGGGCAACTTTCTGAAGAAGCAGCTGAAGCTAGAAATAAACATTTTAGCCAGTATCGGCAGGATTTTTCACGAAACTTCTCACGAGAATTATGCATGCGAGATGTTCTTAACAGACTATTGCTCAGTTCTGATCCTTTCTTAAGATGTTCCAAGCCTAAGTCAAGGACAAGGAGAAAGTTCTTTTCAAGCGAAACATTACAACTCCTACTTCCAGCGACACCAGTCGTTCCACTCCTTGCAGGAGCGACAGAAGAAGGCACTGATGAAGGCGAGGATGAAACGGATGCATCATCGGGTGAAGCTTCAGATTAGAATGTGTTACAGTCCTCAATGGTCGTTTGAAGATAGCAAGCAAGGATGACATGTGGTATACTCTCACGTGTTTGGTTATTCGAATTTGTATTATTTCAGTGTGACAAATGTGTATGAAGCTGGTGTGCATTTTCTAGGTTAGATAAAGTTACATTTGCGCTATTTTTACGAATATTCGCTTCTTTTCCACAAGTGGGTACCTGTTTTTATCTTGAGAAGTAGATTGTACACCAACTACGAATAAGTTATTTTTCTGATTACGGAGGCTTTTAATTCAAGAAAAGCGGATACATGACTTTTTTGTTAACAAATTTAGCCTGATTTAATTTTACGTGCAAATTTACTGTAGATAATGTGTGCAATTTTCGAATGACAATACATCATATGCATAGATAGTTTGTTTCCTTTTCACCGAAATGCCACATATAATAAGTAACGGGAAGCTATTCGGCGTTCCTTCAAATTGTATTTAACCATTTTAATATCAGATTCGCACTCATCGACCTCGAATACATCTACATACCCAATTTTGTTGCCATATCGTGGATTTTTGTAGAGTTTGTCCACCATATTGGATCAGCCAATTTGTGTTTTGTAATTTTGACACCAGATTTGTAATCAGCAACCTTACAAACCCCCACGGACCCAGCTTCATATCCATAGCTTGCTTTTCAGCGATTTGTATCCGCCATATTGGATCCGCCATTTTGAATTTTTCAATTCTGGTGTCAAATTTGTAATGAGCGACCATCTAAACCTAAGTATACCAAATTTTATTAGAAATAAAATGCAACTTCCTCTTTCGGCCCTCTTTTGAGGCTAAATACTCCACTGTGGGACGGTATCCTAACAGCACAATGCCTATCATGTTCCCTCAGGTACATGGGTATGTGTCCAGTATATGCCTTATGTACCTCTGAGAGATAAATCACATGGATGGCAAGTGATAGTCACAGTCTATGTCCGCCCCTAAACACATGCTTGAAATGTACCTGGAAACGTATCTAGTATGTTCTAGGCATGTTCCCCATGCTCTCAGCATCAATGAACCACAAAATTACACCCCCAAAATATGTTAAATCGCTTATATGCGTAATGTTTACATTAAGGTGGTCTAAAAACACTTTAAAATACAAGTACCCGGGGTGGGCGCGAACTAAAAACCTTTGGATTAGTAGCCGCGTACTCTACCGACTTGTCCTTCGGAGGCGATGAAGACAATGTTGCTTGTAGAGGGATAAATTGTTGAGGTCTTCTTAATTTGGCTAATCAGAGTGCTCCTTTAATCGTGTATATTCGACTAACCGTTTGGGATAAGAAAATCTACTCGTTATGTAATTTTATAACAAAATGACGAGTGTCTATTTACTTTATTTCATGGTTGTTCCATATTCACTTTGAAATGATCGGCGACAGTTGCTGTCTAATACGTAAATTTGATGCGTTTGTTGTTTCTAGTACTGAACCGCATAGAAAAACAAGCAACAAATGCATCAAATGTGGGAGATGAATTTAGGACACCTAAATGTAGCGTGCCTAGCACATCTTGTGCTGTTAGAGTATCTGAAAAGTATGTTCCTAAAGGACATACCTAGAACATGACAGATATATGTCCTAAGTGACAACATAAAAACAAATGAGTGTTAGAATGCGAAACTGAGCCAGGTATATACATGCTATATTTGTAGTACATAGTTGCAAATATCAATTAGGTGTGCCAAGTGTCGGGTACCTAAGAGGTAGCTGGGGCAACTAAATGGCACATGCCTAGCACATCCTTTGCTGTTAGGGTAAAAAGAGGGGAAAAGAATAAATGAATATAATAATACAGTAGAAAAAGGCAAAAATTGATAGTAAATATTTTTAATTTCGGAAAACATATAGTAGATTAAAAGTACATAATAGCACTAAGCAGTAATTTGAAAGTACTTAATTTTGTTGTTACTAAACATGGTTTGGGAAGGAACAAGTATTCTAAGCAGAGATGTTTGAGTAGGTTTATTTGGATAGACCAAAATGTAATAATGGGGAAAATCCTCCCTGTAATTTGCACGTGATTATATTTGTGGCAAATAATAATATTCTTCTGCCTAAATCTATTTGTCATACGAACTGTTTAGTGTGAAATTGTTAATTATTAACTTACTTTAATTTTAACCAAAATATCGCTTATGCCATACCATTATGTTTTTCATCCATGCGTATATAATTTCACATAGTAAAGTTTAATAATTTGAATTGGAAACACGAGCACTTTTTGTCATTATAAAGACAACAGTATATGGTGATCGATCTGGACGCGCCGTTGACAGAAGAAGAGTAAAATTTTAAAAGCAAACTATTCTTAAACATAAGAGGGTTTCGGTCAGTAACAGTTTGCAAAAACGCAACGCAAGATCTATGTTTTAGTTCCAAAGCTAGAGTAAAGAAAAGAACGCAACCTATTGAATATTCTTTCTGAATACTACAAGCTGGCGCACAATGTCATTCCATCCCCTTAATGTGCTAAATATTTAAACTATGCAAACTTTAATTATAACTAATGTACGCATTATTGACTGAGTTTTATGTGTGATGGACATTATGGCTTCCATATCTAAATGTTCAACAAATTAGTACGTGCTCCATACACAAAACAGTACGTTGCCAGGTTCCATCGGAGATTCTTCTTAGCATTGCTGAAGTAACCCATCTGAAAGCAACTCTAACAGCTTTTTTTTTAATTCACCAATCGTACCTTAACATTGTGTTCCAACAATATTTTTGACTAATGCCCAGAGGGAATTGTCAAACTTTGTTAAGTCCGGGCTTCGAGGTGGCGAGTCAAGTAGAACGGACAATGGTTTTCAAAAGAGAAATGAACAGTTTCTTAATATATCAAGATACTGATGTTGATTAGCAAACTTGTAAAAAGATATGGACCTTAAATTTGTTCCCAGTATATGCCATTTCATATGATGAGATCGGAAGGGTTAATCCCAATCTGCTCATAAAAATAAGGGTTTTCTTTGACCAGAAGACAACATTTCTTGCTTGGGAGCTTCTTTAACATAACTAACAATCACCTTTACATGTTTCAGAATAGTGCCAAGCATCTACAGAAAAGCGTCACATGCCTTCTTCCTTCGGTTTAAATATTGTAAGATAATTCTTTTAAAAAATTCTGAGTCTAATGTTAAGTCATGTTTCATGAATTTGCCCACAGTTCACCAGCGTATACCAAGTTCCGCGGACCGTTTACGAGTTGACATCATTGGTGATCTTTCTACTGACGCCGTGACTTCTCTGCCTTGTTCTTCTCTTATTAATGGTCTTGCACTTGATGGTTTATCCATAACACGCTGATTGGAAACAGTTGTGTTCCGAACGAAATGTGCTCTCTTTGGATAGGACTCTCCTCCGAATCATAGCTAGAAGTCCATCCATACTCACCTGTTACAACGTTTTTCCTATTCTGAGTCTGCTCTAGAGGCCAAGTGCTTGTGACGACGCGTCGTTCAATAGTATAATCTCTTGTATCAGCCACTGTTTATATCTGAAATAAGAAAGAGATACATTTCAATTTCGCCATATATATTTACAATTTATATAAGTACAATTCCATAGGTTGATATTTTATACTAAACGAGGGGGTGATGAGACTTTTTCCGTCCTGTAAGTTGGATCATTGAATTACGTTGTTGACAGTGTGTGGATAAATCTGTTCCTCTAATTATTTTTACTCGCACTAACTTACAAAAACGTTTTACAAACTCCTACAACTATCATTGTTTGGTTTATTAAAAAACGAAGAAATCATTTTATGAGAGAGAAAGAAACGTACAATGTAAAACAAGGCAGATAAAACGTTAAACTTACAAGAAACGTAAGATTTGGCAAACTTGTCAATAAATGAGTAATATGGTGTAACAGCCTCTGTTAAATCCCATACGTCCATGTTTGCTCAGGGCCCAAGTAGAAGGATGTAGTAGGGCGCAAATATTTGCTGGAACAGGTATAATCCTGTATGTTCCTGGTCTGTCATAGTCAGATATGAGAATACCGGAGTTTAAATCTGTCCGTCGGTTCCGAGCTTAGCTCCAAAACGCACAGTTTGTGGTTAGAAAATGGCTGGCATTCAGTGATTCAATTAGTACTGCAAATATTAGTATCATACATGCATCCAAAGGAAATATGCAAACTTCGTCTCAATAGTCCCACTTCTAAAATTACTTAGACGTGGAAAGTTGTGGGTTCATCCTCAGTTTTGTTTTCCTTAGCTCAGTTCACATATTTATAAATATATTGAAAGCGTATGGTATCGAAGCCCGGCGGCCATTATTCAGGTGTTCACTAGCACAGCAGAATCATTCAAGAATTATGATAACAACACTCGAACAGGGCATCGAACTGAACACTCATATATAAATAAATAACTTTTTACCTTGGATGCCCGTAGCGTTTCTTAGTAAAATTTTATAGTAACATGTCCATTTTATACATGCATAATATTTCCTTGCAAAAATACTAAAACAAATAAAACACTGAATTGCTGAACAAGACTGTACTATTGATAAAAATAAATACGTTACATGTTACGTTACGTTCTAACCAAGATCCTCATCAGACATACACTCTACAGACATTCTTCATTATTTATAGAAACAAAGAAAATGCACGTTATGTCTCGATGAAGTACCACTATCCTTTAGCATAGAAGAAGAAAACATCGCTAAGAATTTGAAATTAATGGACAGAGTGTATGTCTGATGAGGATCTTGGTTAGAAGATCGACACGTAACATGTAAAATAATTTATTTTTATCAATAGTACAATCTTGTTCAGCAGTTCAGTGTTTTATTTCTGTTCTTATTTGCAAGACGTGCAGCCATGTTGTATTGACAGTTCAAAAATACTAGTAAGACGAAAATATGTTATACAAATAGAACGTTATTTAATTTTTCTACAAAATCTCTTCCGAAAACTTTTGTTATTGTAATTACTGAATCTAGAACATTATAAAATTTCTGTTCCGTAAAAATTGTACATGTATTAATATTATGAATTTCACATCTTATTATTATGTGTAACTCACATTTGCTAGCTTTCTTATTAACAAAAAATCTCCTGTATTGGATACGGAATTCGAGACACGGACAAAACACGTTAAGATGTCTAGACGCAGTTAACACCACGTATCATAACATCATACTAGCTCTATCTTCTTATGATGAAATATACCAGGTTCTTTTCGGTTTTACAATACACCACTTGTCATGAAAACTATAGTGAATTCTACTACTGGGACAGAATAAAATGATTATACCACATCATTCATGGTTCCTTCTTGTTTTGTTCCTGCGTTCACTGCTCTCTCTCAATCGCGAGGCGCAATTTCAAGTTCCTGTGTTAGTGTACGTGACTTCTGTGTTCATCTGAACGTGGATGGGAGTGAAAACATTTTTAGTCTACCGAAAAAATGGCAAATAGCACTATTATTTTTGTTTATATCAGATTATACATACATTATTACGGTTAACTCTTTCATAGATAACTTCACATCTCTTTTATTTAACATCAAAACACTGGTTTTAGGTAGATAACTTGTTTCGGAAGACTGACTGAAGTTTTCGGGACTGTCCCGATGACTTGCTTAAGATTAAACCATGAGACGAGGCGAGCTTGGTATATGAAGCAACTGCTAAAAATAAATTTGAAGGATCAGGACGGTTGCTAATGTAATACAATTTTTCCTCAAAGCTTTCTGAACTATTTCAAGCGATGTCGAAAGCAAAGAAGGGAATAGTGCCGTAACGTTCAATTAGGTAAAAATAATCATATACAACGTTTCTTTATCATTATATTAGGAAGATTAATTTAAATTATTTTTCAAACACCTGTATGACACCAAGGTAACAACAGAAAAAATGAAAATTTAGTTTAAAGTCTTACAGTTATACTATTTCGGCTAAAGGTGATATGATTATTTTTCACGAAAGTGAATTATTGTGGAATTAAATCTTTGTGCTTCCCAAACGAGAATCGTACCCGGGACCACGTTCATCAATGGCACTGCGCTAGCCACCAGATCAGCGGGGAAGGCAAGATGGGAGCAATACGTAGAGGACAGTTCTTTCTCTTTCGTCACGAATAAGTCAAGTTCCACACGCTAGTCTTATAGATACTAATTATCAAATTATAATTGTAATGTCAATTGTCAATATCTCAAGTTCATATAATCAGAAAATAAACTATATTTTTAAAATTAATATTATCGTTAGGTTCGAATATTTTTTTAAATATATATATGTATGATACGTTAATCACTTTACAAGCTTGCAATATAAATTCTTCATTGTTTATAGGAACAAAGAACATGCACGTTATGTCTCAATGAAGAACTACTATTGTATAACATAGAACATGCAGTCATCTCTGAGAAGTTGAAAGAAATGGACAGTACGGTAAGTACTCACAACAATATGCTTTGTTATTTCTGTTGGATGTAGTAACACATGAAAGCAAATGTGTTTACATGCTTGACAGTAGTGTAGACAGGGATGGGGCTGACTCAGTTCAAGACCCACCGTAGCAGATCGATTATATGTTCTGCTTGTATGGAGTAGATATGTTACATTTACGATACGCGATGTTAAGACGTCTTTTATAATTTATAACAAAAAATAAGTAATACACAGTCAAGGTAGAAAACCTGACTTCCCAGTAGCTGTATATAAGAGTTCAGCAATTAGTTATATAGTGGATTCCTAATCTTTCTGAGGTCTTCTTGTCAATATTGAAGCTCTCTGGGTGCATAGAGAGTATTGAAAAAGAAAATAATTTTCAAGTTAAAAAAGATACTACAGCGACTTCAACTTATAAAATTTTCCGGTTATGATCCAGTCTCATGAGATAACTCGAGAGGCAACTGCAAAAAGAGGTAGGAACGCCGGTAGAGAAATCCAGAATGATTAGCAACTGAGAGCCAGAAACAGCATCCAGTTAAAAGTGTGTTATCTAGATGCACACAGTTCTTCAATGCCCTGGAGTTTAGTTTGTACTCATTTTTATCTGTTTGATTGATAATTCGATTAATACTGCCTCTAATGCCGTGTAACATTTAATAATGGAAAGAAAGTAACTTAGCTAAAAAACCTATATAACTTTTCTGTACCATTATAGTAGTGAGATTAATATAAATTATGTCCCTTGTGTAATTCGCTTAGTCTTTATTTCTTCTTAACGATCATTCCAGCCTTCATCATTTCACTAATTTAATCTGTTGTGGTGAAGTCATTGTGACGTAAAATAAAATGTGGCTCGTGAGAAAAACAATAATAAAATTACAAGTACAATAACATTTACATAAACAATAAAATTTGATGAAGATTAATTGACACGACAGGACTCGAATTTGGATCTGGTGCAAGGCAGTTTCGTATATTACCATTACGTCACAAGTTTTTATGCCAAGTTGACAAATTCAACTACAAGTTAGGAGGTCTATGGAACCATATTTTACCTTAAAAGATCTTGAAATCTAACATTTCTGCACGTCTTGATACAATTTACGAAATTAAAAAATATGGTACTTTAGGCTGCGGGAGTCACCTTAAAACCTCAGCTTCAAGTTAAGGAACTTTTCGAGATATTTTCCACATTGAGAAAAGTCTATGTAATCTGTTTCTAAGTTTACGATCGAAAGGATGAGTAAGTCGTCTAAGTAAACGTCTTCTCATTCATACAGGCATTAGCATCTCTTATACATAGAACGTTTTTAACTAGCTTACAGTGTTTGTGCAATATTAAGTGGCTGATTATGTAGGTAATCGGTTACCTCATTGACCTTCCATTTGGAAGACCGGGATTTGAACCTCGCACTGAGAAAAAATGTAGGTGGCTACTTAAAAAGATAGGTTACATGCGTAATTCCTGTAGTTTTTGCACTTAACGTACAGCAGAAGTGTAAGTGAAAACGCATGTTTTATAATACTTTTTGAATAAGTGTTCCATCTATACGTACTTTCCGTCTGAAACAATGTAGGTGGTCAGTATCTCACATTGAAATGGACGTATATAACATATAGCTGGCGAAGGTAACATAAGTATATGGATGTGAGATCTAAGTCGGCATGATGTAACATGTAACGGCATTGCCTATGCAGGATACGGATAATGTATGCTCCGTACTGATTTCTATAGTAAGCAAGAGGATACCGTATATTTGTACAATATACCGCTGTTCGGAGAACGGATTTTTCTATGTGCGTCAGGCCCAAACTTTTAAAAATATTTCAATTTCAATCTGTACTCAGTGTCATAAGCAAGATTTTCTGTGGAGTAGAGAGGTTCGAATGACTGGGAATGGAGTAGGCCAAGGAATTGAGACGAAGATTTACAAAATTGTTTCCTTCAATTGTTGCAAATTTGATATTTTCAGTTTATTTGAACCATTTTCCAACTTCTGTACGATCAATGTTCTTTGTTCCTTTTAACATGCAATATTTAGTGTAATAATATAATACACACAAGCTGTAATGCACGTTCCAAGCAATTGAGATTCTTCTTAAAACGGAGAAGTAGCTTTAGCATCCTTTTTCTATGGCAAAAGCGTTTTTAGGGCTACCAACAAAGACCTGTACCACGTGTGTTGGGTTCCATATCTGTCCAGGCGTACAAAAACAAAATCTTATGTTTCACTTCAGTAATGGAATTATCGCAATATGGGGTCCATATACTGGTGTGGCTGACTGTACTGACAGTGTGATGTGATTTTTCATACATTGTTGTGATCTTCCATTTTCTGCATTGATATCAGATTGTTCCATAATATTCGTACTAATACAGTGAAATTCGAATTCGATAAGGGTACCAGATCCACGGGGCCATTAGCACTTGAGGCACGTAAATGGCTAAATTACAACTCCGCATCCTAATTAGTTGAGGCAACAACCATACAGCTGCATAACGAGAATACTGTATATACGTGAAAATCAATGATATTCATAAGTTGAACGTCTTTATGTGGAATAACCCTCGAACAGTGAATTTCCGCTAATGATGGACGCATAAGTGAAATGAGAATTAAAGACACAACTTCTGCCTTGAGTCGAGTGAAGACTATTCTCATTATAATCTTTTAAAATATTATTAGCTGAACCTGCGCTCTTTACACAGCGCATCATTCATATATGAGCATGAATCTCCTTGTTATTCCTCACATCTGTACATGTCCCTTTGCAGACACAAGTGAAAGAAGTCTTGGCAAAAATCGGCAAGAGATGCCGTAAAGGGGAGATTATTTACGATTACTTTTTCAATATGTCGTACCGTTTGCAAGATTTGAGCCTACTTCCCGTTGCAGTTTTTAATCCATGTATGATCTGTGTTTTCTTTCTTCTTGCATGTACGTAGTATGTAATAAGCAAATACATACACTAAGTAACTCTATAGCCTATTGTACCCTTTAGGGTCAATGCCACGTTCACAAAAACTCCACTGACTTCTATCCTTAGCCAATTGGATCTTGTTTCTACTTTGTATTCCTATCTCTGCGAGATAGATCTTAATATTGACCTCACATCTACGCTTACGTCTTCCTAATGGTCGTTTTCCGGCTGGTCTTCCAGTTGAGATTTTGAAAGCGTTCCTACTTTCTTCTATCTTGGCTACATGACCTGCCTACCTGAGCCTCCTAGATTTGATGACCCTAACAATGTTGGATAAACCGTATAAATTATGTAGTTCCTCGTTATGAAGAGTCCACCATTCCCCACTCCCGTTTCTCTTGGGTTTGAATATTCGTCTCAGGATCTTGTTCTCAAATACTTTCAATCTATGTTCTTCGTTCCGAGTAAGAGACCATAATTCGCAACCATAAAAAACAACAGGCATGATTATCGTTTTATACATTTTAAAATAAGCTAATACATTCCAGATACAATCAATTATAAAGTCAGTGATATGTGGTGTTCATTGGGCAAAACACTCCAAACAATAAAGATTCAACTTGGACTGGAGAAATGGTTATCCTTCGTTTTTCATTACAATTTAGCCATGAAACAAATAAAACACATGAGAGATATGCAGCTACTATATACATTTATATGCTGTTGGAATGTATAATAGTTAGAATAGGATGCTTTAGTTGTTTTTTAAACACTTCGAGTGTATCCGTAAAAATGTAATAAATAACTAATGGCCATGTTTCTTTAAATATTGAGTTAGAACTGGACAATCTACGCAAAATTTGCAATCGATCGAAAAACGTAATCTTTCTAGAGCTTGTAGTTTCCGAGATCTCACTGTCGAAAGGATTTGCCAGAAACATATGAATAGAGTAAGCCAAAAGCATAAAAAGCATAATAGCAATTTATACATATGGTTGGTACCTTGAACATGGATGGGGTTGTCTAACGGTCTGAAAGAAACCAATTTTAAAAGCATAATAAAGCATAATTTTAGAAAATAAAGCATAAAGCATAATTTAAAATATATAGTATAATTCTTGGAAAATTTGATTTACTGCAAGTTTAACACATAATATATTAATATTTTTAAACCAACATTTACAATGCAAAATCATCGACTACGTAACAATGCAACAATGAAAACCTTTTTATTTCTGTAAATTTTTGTGAAATCCTTTTATGTGTAGAAAATAAAAAAAAAAAATGAATAGTACACAAGAACTCCACACTATATTGTTATGTGTACCTCCTCAACTTGAGCACTTTCTATACTTTTTGTTTATATCTTTTACTTTACTTTTCTGTATGTATGTATCTCTACAAGTGATAGAAAAAACTGACTCGAGTAAAGCACATCTCTTTACAGTGCATTAAGTAGAAAGTTCATTAAATATGAAAGAAATTGCTTCCATAAAATATTAATAAATAGATCAAGATATTTACATTATTTAATGTATAGCAAATGTTATACTACATTACAAGCGATTATTGTAAAATAGAGATTGAAATTAATAAAGCATAATAAAGCATATTTGTTAAAAAAACAAAGCATAATGTGGGTTGCTTTCGTACAAACGTCCACAAACGTATAGTTTAAAAAACACCAGAGATGACAGCACAATTCATTTGCATGTATTTCGGGAAAGGCTTATTAAAATGCAAAGACTTTGAACAATAATTTAAAGAGAATAATTTAGTTTCCGGGGGTGGGGTATAATCAGCAATGAAACATACATAAACTGTATATTAATCGATTTAGATTGACAAAACAAATCAACTGATACCAATCTAAACTACTTCCGGTAAACCACTTCCGGTTTACTGAGCCTAATTTAGTTCCCGGGAGTGACGTACAATGAGAAAACGAAACATATATAAACTATATATCAATCGATTGAACTTGACAAAACAAATCGATCTATACCGATTTAAGTACTTCTGTTTAACCATTTCCGGTTTACAGAACCAAATTTAGTTCCCGAGATTGGTGTACAATCAGCAACGAAACATACATAAACTATATATTAATCGATTCAGATTGACAAAACAAATCGACTGATATCGATTACAACTACTTCCGGTTTACAGAACCTAATCTATATCCCGGTGGTGGGGTACAATCAGCAACGAAACATATATAAACTACATATCAATCGACTCAGCTTTGCAAAACAAATCGATTAATACCGATTTTAACTACTTGCGGTTAATCACATCAGAATTACAGAACCTAATTTAGTTCTTGGGAGTGGGGTAAAATCAGCAACGGAACATATGTAAATTATATATCGATCAATTCAGATTGACAAAAGAAATTGATTGATACCGATTTCAACTACTTCCGGTTAACTATTTCCGGTTTTATAAACCTAATATATTTAATGGTGGTGGAGGATAATCAGCCAGAAAACATATATAAACTATATATCAATACATTCAACTTGACAAAACGAATTGATCGATAGAAAGTTTTATCTAATCTGGTTAACCACTTCCCATTTACTGAGCCTAAATTTGATCCAAGGGTAGGGTATAATCAGCAGGGAAACATATGTAAGCTATATATCAATTGATTCAACTTGACAAAAAAATTGATTAATAAAGATTTTAACTAATTCCGGTTAACCACTGTCGGTTTACTGAGCCTCATTTAGTTGAGGGGAGGGATATAATCAGCAACGAAACATATATAAACTTCATATCAATCGACTCAACTTGACAAAACAAATCGATTGATACTGATTTCACCTATTTCCGGTTAACCACATCAGGTTCAGAGAACGTAATTTAGTTCCCGGGGGTGTTGTATAATCAGCAACGAAATATATCTACATTTTATATCGATGGATTAAGCTTGAAAAACCAAATCGATTGATACCGATCTTAACTATCGGTTAACCTCATCAGGATTACAGAACCTTATATAGCTCCCGGGGGTGGGGTATAATCAGCAACGAAACATATCTAAATTATATATCTTTCGATTCAGATTGACAAAACAAATTGACTGATACCGATTTCAACGACTTCCGGTTAACAATTTCCGGCTTTATGAACCAAATATATATTCCTGGGGTAGGGTATAGTCAGCTATGAAACATATATAAACTATATATCATTCGATTCAAGTTCACAAAACGAAATGATTGATAGAGATTTTAACCACTTCCGGCTATCCACTTCCGGCTATCCACTTCCGGTTATCCACTTCCGGTTTACTGAGCCTAATTTAGTTCCTAAGGTGGAGTATAATCAGCAACGAAGCATATATAAACTATACACCAATCGATTCAGCTTGACAAAACAAAACGATTCATACCATTTTAAATAGTTCCGATTAACCATTTCCGGTTTACAGACACTTAATAATTTCCAGAGGTAGGGTATAATCAGCAACGAAACATATATAAATTATACATCGCTCGATTTAGCTTGACAAAGGAAAACGATTGATATCAATTTTAAATACTTCCGATTAAACATTTCCGGTTTACAGATCCTTATTTATTTTCCGGGGGTGGGGTTCAATCAGCAACGAAAAATCTAGATAAGGTATATAACAATCGAATCAGCTTGACAAAGCAAATCCATTGATTCCGGTTTTAACTACTTTCGATTAACCACTTCCGGTTTACTTAGCCTAGTTTAATTCCCGTGGTTGGTGTATAATCAGCAACAAAACACATCAAAACTAGATATCTATTAATTTAGCCTGACAAAACAAATAGATTGATACCGATCTTTACTACATCCTGTTAACCACTTTCGGTTTACAGAACCTAATTTAGTTCCCTGGGTTGGGGTACAATCAACGACGAAACATATATGAACTACATACCAATCGACTAAGCTGACAGAACAAAATGGTAGATACCGATTTTAACTACTTCCGGTTTATTTAGCCTAATTTAGTTTCCAGAAGTGTGGTATAATCAGAAACGAGACATACCTAAACTGTATATCCATCGATTCAACTTGACAAAAGAAATCTATTCATACCGATTTTAACTATTTTCGTTCAACCACTCGGTTTACAGAACTTCCCGGGGTTGGTATACAATCAGCAATGATACTTATCTAAACTTTATAACAATCGACTATTGACAAAACAAATCGATTGATACCAATTTTAACTACTTCCGGTTAACCTCTTCCAGTTTACAGAATCTTTTCTTCCCGGGGTGGGATATAATCATTAACGTAACATATCTAAACTATATATGAATTGATTCAGCTTGACAAAACGAATTGATTGATACCAATTTTAACTACTTCCGGTTAACCACTTCCGGTTTACTTAGCCTAATTTAGTTCCCAGTGGTGGATATAATCAGCAACGAAACATATCTAAACTATATATAAATCGATTCAGCTTGACAATAGAAAACGATTGATACCGATTTTAAATGCTTCGAATGAATCATTTCCGGTTTTATGAAACTAATATAATTCCAGTTGGTGGGGTTTAATCAGCAACGAAACACATCTTAACTATATACCAATCGACTCAAAGGACAACGATTGTCACCAATTTTGACTACTTCCGGTTACCTTATTTTCTGTCGCCCTTTTCGTTTTGTTTTCTTCTTTATCTCATTTTTTTGTTTGTCAAAATCCCTTTCAAATAAATATGAATCAGGCAAAGTTAACTAAGAAAGTTAAATACCTTCAAAAAGCAAATGTTTTGGTGACAAAGGATCAACAATAATGTGAGCACGTTCTTGGGAACGCCAACTTTTAAAAATTATTGTAGGTATATTTATTGTTTTGTTGAAATTAGAAATCTGAAATAAGAGTGTGAATTGGACCATTCAATTTAATTTTGTAAATAAACTTTAATACTTTGAAAGAAATTATTTTCTCTTGAAGACAACCAAAAGAAAGGGGAAAAGTGCTTGAGTTTTGAATCAAAATCTGAAAGCAGAAAAAGCAATGTGAAAACCAGTGTGAAGTTGTCCACCAAATGTATCCTCAAATGTATATTCTTACATTTCGGAAAAGTGACTTTTTTACCTTCAAAACAATCAACAACAAACGAGAAGGAAACCGCCTTCATCAACTTTATTGCGTAAATATATACTTATGTTTCTCGAACCAAGTTACTTTTCTTCAAAAAAATCAACAAGGAACCCATACTAAACGATTGATTTTGGACTTGAATCGAAGGCCACAATCTACACCTATTTTGTAAATTTCGGTTTCTATTTTCGGAAGAGGGAAAAAAAGGACTTTCTCTTCAAAATAACAAATAATAAACCACTAGCTTATGTTTTGATTCTAAATTTGAAAGTGGGACCAGTGTGAAGTTTGGTCCCATTTCTTTAAAACAATCAATAAGGAACGACTGATTTTGGTTTCGAATCGAAATATGATAGTGGGAGCCAACTTCAAACAGGTGGTCCTAGTGATCGGACATGTAACAACCTAACCGAAGAAAAAACATCGAAATTCTTACTGTTTTCTGTTCATGTAATTGCTTTTTCATGTATGTTTCTGTTTTGTTTTTAAGGAAAAAGACCTGCTAACTAATTAACGTTATTGCTTATCGAGGCTGGAGGGTCAATACTGAGTTCACAAAAACTCTCCACTCACTTCTGTCCTTAGACAACAAAATCCAGTTTCTACTTTATATTCCTATTTCTAAGAGAACCATCTTAATATTGTCCTCCCATCTGCTCCTAGGTGTTCCTATTGGTGTTTTTCCGATTGGATTTTCAGTTAAAATTTTGAAAGCATATAAACGCATATACTTTGTTCCATTCTGGCTACATGACCTGCCCACCTGGGCCAAGATTTCATAACTTTAACAATGTTTGGTAAAAAATATAAATTATGCAGTCCTTCGTTATGAAGTTTCTGCCATTTCCAATTCCTGTCGCTCTCCGGTCCGAACTTTCACCTAGGGATTTTATTCACAAGTACTCTCAGTCTACGTTCTTTTCTCAGAGTAAGCGACCAGTTTCGAAAACCTACAGCAGAACAAGCATGATTATCGTTTTACATATTTTTAAGCTTCAAATTCTACGACGGGATGCTCCAAGATAAAAATGATTTTGATGTGAATAATAACACGAATTGTATGTTTTTAGTCGAGATCTTATTTCTTCGTAGATATGATTTTGGTCTGTTAATATTGATGCTAGACATTTGAAAGCACCCACTGTTTCGAAAGAACTATTTGATTTTTGACGTTCCCATAATTTGAAGTATTCCCATCTAGGCGGATTTCCATGTATCTACTTTTCACTGAATTTACTTCTAAACTCATACCCCTGCAAGCGTTTAATAAAATTACCCGTGCGTTTCTTTCTACTGTTCTACTATCATCATCTTTCAGATTTACATAATCGTCATATGCCGTAATCTGATGAATATCATTCAGTTCTAGACCCCTTGCTGCTATCCTTGAATTTCCTTATAGCATATTGCAAAACGAAGTTGAATAACTATGACAAAACATCCTATTGTTTTAGGCTATTTCAACGTGAAACCTCGTGGAAAAGTATTTTCCATGGCGAACTTTGCTTTTGAATTCATGTAAACACACTTTAAAATAATTTTTCTAGTATGCTAAATTCATTAAGACTATTGTAGGATGTTTTCCTTCTAAACGAGTTGTAGGACTTTCTAGAATCAGTAAATAATTGATGTACTGGATTATAGTATTCCCATATCTTTTCGAATATTTGTGAAATGGTAAATATCTGGCTGATGGTTGGTCGATATCGCATAAATCCGCATTGATAATATCTTGTAACTTAATCTGCTTATTCGATCAATCTTGCAAACATAATATTTAAGAGGATTTTATAGAATGTTGACAGAAGAGAGATGCCTTGATAGTTATTATAGTACAGTAGAATAGTGCCAAAATATTTCATGACTGACTACAAGCGGGAAATTTTTCAGGACAAAAGTACTCTTATAGGAAGTGTGAGAAACGCAGGGATAAAATATGGTAGTGACGTTGCAGGGCCGCAGTAACGTCACATACATGGCCAATCATCTGAAATTTTAAATCATCATAACTCAGGAACCATTGATTCTACGGACTTGATTCGTAGTAGTAATCGCGTGACTTGAGGTCATTTTTCCGCCCCCTGGAGCGTGGCGCCCGCGGTCGCCGCCAAAATTTTGCGCCCCGGGCGCGCGGCGCCTATTTTGGAGTTACGTGGCACGGGGTCAATGACTTAGGAGGCGCCCGCCGCCGCCAAAATTTTGCGCCCCCGGGCGCCCGGCGACAATTTTTTTGGGTTACGTGGCCCGGGGTCAATGACCTAGGGGTACATAGGACAACCCCCTTTTAGATTTTGGTAGGGGTACCATGGCCCACCCCTTAAATTTTGGAAAATGCTCAATTTAAACATTTGGTATTATAGTACAGGACCTCAATATGTATCATGATAAATTTGGATGGTCCATATGGCATTTAGGGGTACAAAATTGCCAAAATATAAACGTAAGAAATATGTTGTACCACGTGTTTGGTTTTTGGTCCATTTTATCCCCTTTGACGAGATTCTATGATTACAGGGGTCCATTTCCTATCATAAGACATGGGTATATTGTTGCACCCTTCTTAAATTTTGGCAATGGGGGTCCACTGAAATTGTCCAATTTAAGCATAGTACAGGACCTCAATATGTTTCGGTGGTCCTATTGCCAATTTTTTTTTAGTACAACCACATGTTCGGTTATTGACTCAATTTATCCTATTTGATAAGGTATGGACGGGTATCCCCTTTCAATTTGGTAGGACCCTTCGGGTGTAGTACGGTCACGTGATCGATGATTTTGTTTTGATGCGCGACGAGGTCCCTGGTCAATGTTCTCTAGGAATTAGGTGGAAACTTTGCCCAGAGTTCTCGTCTTATATCGCACAGTTCTTTTGGAGAATCTGATAACATTGTATGTATCATATTGATGGAATGAGCAGTAAAAACACATAGATAAGCATAAATTGTATTTTATTCATTTTTCTGGTTTCTTCTTTTTTCTTTCTTATTGACAATGTTTGTATATTGAGCTGGGTTTCTTCATTAGACCGCCTCCTCTTCTTGATTGTGATGATTTGTTTCCATGTTTTGCAGCATAGCACCCGTTTGCAAAGCTTCGTATTGTGAATTCTGTATAAAGAACGAGGAAAAAGATGATTATTATAGAAATAGATGATGATTAAACAAATATACTTTCAATGATAAATATGATAAAATTACCTGGAAGGTATATTGCAGCAGTCTACGATCATTAACCGGGGGTACTGTTGTGAACAAGTATTGAATTTCACGCAGAGATTTTCCTTGGGCTTTACAGCACAAATAAAAATAAGCATAATAGCCACATACGGATAAACCAAGACTTTGCATTTGGCTATTATTATATTTATAGTACATACAATGAAGTTTTAAGAATGCAACACGTTGTGGTACATAAGGAGGAATGCCATAACTGTCAAAATATTCTCCAACACCGCGATTATCAATATAAATTGCTATCCAATGGCTTCCTAATTTTGTGGATGGATCTGTATTTACAATGATTGCCAGAGGTAGAGAAATCCGTGAGGGCAACTCATCGCTTGCAAATACCCCGGTAAAATGATTTCAGAATAATGGGCTACCGTTTAAAGCACTAGCTAATTGTAATGTATTCAACATGGTGAATAGAAATGATACATAGCGTATACGTACCTTGTAATTTAAAAGTCCAGGATAATGTTGCGCTGGTGGTCGATCTCTAGGAGTGAGGAAAACTCCCCATACACAATACAGTTTGCAGGTGCTGCTAATTTCTCTTGGAAATGAACTTCCAATCGGATGGCTCCATGTCGTTGTAAATTCCAATAGTGACAATCTCCAGCAGAAGAATCGGGACTTAGGTCAAATACAAACAGTGTATATCCATTCTTGTAGTCGGCTCTTGAAATTGTATTTCCAATATTAGTAAAATGTATGCCAGAGCCTGAGAACAATGTGTGGTACGATGAAATGTAGAGATTGTCTTCAAAGTTGGGTTGCAATGGTTTTGAAGGTACAGCTTTTCCATCCACGTACAATGTAAAGAAATTAACGTTTAGATGTTGAAATTCAAATGGATTGCTGGTAAGAGTTCCACTGGATGCTTCATTCGATGTAAATCCTATAATAATACAATTTGACAATGTTCCCATAAACAGGTTATCAATAGTTTTGGATTGTATATCCTTCGGGATGGTAAATGATTTCATTTGAACCCTTGTCAGAGGATACTTTGCCGGTGTAGATTGTAAAATTTTATTGTGTGCCAATTTAACACTAGGGCTAATGTTGACTTTTTTCACCTGCAACGATGCATCTAGAATATTGATTTTTGCATTGACACCACTTTCACTGGCCATGAGACAAAAGTTTGGTTTTGCAGGAATAAGTTTCACACGTAATTCCACTCCATGAATTAAAAATTTATCTTGATTAAAAATGTCACAATGAAGGTGTCGAATCATATCGAATTTCATACTTTGTTTTGTCAGTTCATAGCGTTGTTGAAATCCTTTGTTTTCCCTGGTGGTTGCGTTCATATGACCAGCCGTATCTTGAAACCACATTGCTGTGTGTAAATGTGTATTTTTTAGCTCCATCACTATAATTGAGCAGTTTTTCCAGGTACGAACGATATCGATGATTATGTGACGGAAATGAAATCAGTTTATTGTTCAAGTAGATTTGTACTTCACTAAACATAGCATTTAGAAAATCATTGACAGGTGCAATTGCTTTATCCGTTTCGGTGAAGGAGGAACCATCTGGTTTCACAATTTGTGCTTGGATGTACAATAAGGTTTGTGGCAAATCAATATATTCATCACTGCTACCACTCCCTAAAAATTCTATTGGTGAATTTTCAGCTATTGAACTAATTGGTTTGTAGCCAATAATACGATTGTCCAGAACACTGGTTTGCGTGGATAACGTTGAAAAAATGTCCAATTCACTTTTTACACATTCACGGGATTGATGATGTAAGAAAGCCATCGTTGAATTAATCAAAAATATCTGGTGACGATGCCAATGATCTCTTGTTTTTCTTATGTGATAATTTACGTCTCTTCGTAGAATTGATGGTGTTGTTGATCGTTGGAAGGTCAACCTCAAACTGAGAGCAGTCATCCCATTTTCGTTCATGATATCCACTTCCCAGCATAGTTTTCAACTTATTTTTAGCTTTTTCTTGTAAATTTTTTTTTGGCCTCTTGCATACGTTGATGAAACGATTCTTCCAGCGGTTCATTCGAGATCACAACATCATTAATCATATTGGCACCTGATTTTAATAATTCTTTTCCCACAGTTTTAGCTCCTTGCTTCACAAGTGGTAACACTGAACGAAATAAGCCACCAAGGAAACTTCCAATGCCATGTCCTGCTTGATAGGGACTTCCCACATAGACGTTGCCGATACCGGACAACGCTTGTTTTTGGTAGTATTGCAAATACGGATCAGTCATGAAGACGACGACGGAAATGTAGTTTTCTACACACCGTTCCAAAGGTGAATGGCATAGGATGACCTGTGCTATCCCTTATATCGATTTGTATTTGCTCAAAATTCATTTTTTCCGCCGGAACATAATGTGCAGGATTAAAGATTTGTACTGCATGACTTCCAAAAGTATGATTCACAGGATCCATGTTGACAATTCGTAGCAAGGGTACCATTGTATCTCCAACAATGACAGATTCAATAATGTCACAATAGACGTACATTTGTGATGGTAAGCCTAATCGTACATCCGGTGTATATTTTCCCTTTTCCATATCTTTTAAATCACTTTTCGGTTCAAATCCAAGCATTAAACTAACACTTGGTGAGATTTGTACAGAAACATGGATTTCCTTATTGGGATGTCTTATGAGGCATATATTATTAGTTGCGTCATGCGATATAAATAAATTGGTTTCTTTTTGATGTATATTAATTGCATGAATAAGATCCCGTATATTGTTATAATAGCGTACAGGGATCGTTACAACTTTCCACAGTTCCTGTTCATTACTACTTGATGATTTGTAATATATTTTATTGTTTTCACTGTTAATGTTCAGCAAAGAATGTGGATAATGAATCTCTACAATTGCCACATCAAATTTCTGGCGAAACTCTACACGTCGTTGTAATTTCGTAATATATGAAGTCAATGTATTTTCTGGAAAATAATCCATGGAACTATTACTGGGAAATGTAACGTAAAAATCTTGATCAGGTTCCATTCTTCTTCTTCTTCAATGAAGTTGCAGGGATCCACGAATTGAATGAGGAAGGATATCCTTTCCACTGAACGAGATACTCCTTTCTGCGACCTTTTGTTCTTGTACGTAATATTTTATCGATGAGGAACGTCGAAGGCAGCGGCACTGGCTGTAACTCTTCTCTGTAGAAAACACCATCGATGAGTTGATGATTTAAAACTTCTAGTCGATACACTGGTGGGTTTCTTCCTACAATGGATTTTACTCTAAATATTTCCCAAGTCCAGTTCTCGAGGTAACCCTTGTCAAAGATACGTTTTGTTTTACTTATACGAACAGTATCACCAACAGATAAATCCGTATCTTGTTTTGAACGTTGTAGCTTTTTGTCGTATAAGTTATGCCACACCTCCAATAAATTGTCCTGAGAAACGTTTGCAGGTGCCATTTTAATACTAGAACCCGACTTTCATTGTATGCTTTTACAAGTAAAGGCAATACTTTGATGTAATTGTATGTTTGATATTTGGTAAAGTATTTCCACATACGATGATTCAATGTCTAATTATATCTTTCTGCGATGCTGGCTTTAATATCTGGATCCTTTGTTGTAACATGTTGCACGTTGTGTTTCCTGAGAAAATTTTGTACTGTCTTGTTGGTAAATTCAGTTCCTTGATCACTACGTAGCACAATTGGTTTCCTCTCCTGGAAAATCATTTCAAGTGCATTCACTATATCCTCGGCACTTTTTGATTTTAGTGGTACAGCCCACCCGTACCGACTAAACACATCAATCACTGTAAGAATATAGCGGTAATTGTCATTATAGTTTTGAAGTGATTGTAAATCATTTAAATCACATTCCCATTGATCATCAATATTGTTGACAAGATAAAAATCTCTACGGAAACGACGACGTACAGGACGATGTAACGTGTAGGTAGGTTGTTTGTTTAACCAAAGTTTTATTTTGGCTAGAGGTATAGATTTTCCTGTGGCTTGCCATAATTTCTTTGCAGTAGAAAACGATGCAGGATGTGCTGGATTGTAGTAAATGGATTTCAACTTTTTGTTCGTGGTTTGTACGTTGACCATTGTGGAATGATACGTTTTCTTTTTGGTCGGACTTCTAAAACATCATCATCATCTTCTTCTTCTTCTTCTCCGGAAGAAAATAATTCAGGTGCCGGTTTTGGTGGTGCAGATTCTTCAGATGTTGTTGTATTATTATGCTTGACAATATAGTTTAATCTTCGTGGATTACCAATCAATTCTTGAGGTGTGTTTGACGATGCAAGGTAGTTGCATCCCAGCCTTTTCCAGCCTTGAGGATTAGAATGTTTCCTCGGTCGAGTCACATCGCACATTAAATCTACAATATTGGATCCATGTAGTTTATTATCGTTGATTTACACTGTTCCTTTATGATCCCACGTAATTGCGTCATCTTGTTTTAAACGACGCAATAGTAGTTCGGCTTTCTTACGATACATTTGTGGTATTGCGGCTAAAATTTCTTGTTTCGTGCTATCGTCACCATCAGGTTTCATTGAAGTAATTGTAAGTGGTATTGGTTCTTCTTGTTTACGTATCACATAAAGATGTTTCTGTAATATTCTATTGTACTGACTTCATTTTTCTTCATCACTTGGATACGATGTATTCAATATAGATTGCATTTCACGATCGAGATTAGATTCTCGATTTTCACTTACACGGGATGATGATGCATGCATTCGTTGAAGCATTTCTGGTGGCACTAAAACCATCTTCTTGCTATGTTCCATGATGTTTATTGTTTAAACAAAATACTGGATAACACACTTCCTACAATAGGTGCAAGTAATGCAGGTAAGAACCCTCCTTGTTGTACGGCTAAATGTTTTTTCTTTTTATCCAATGATTTTGTATTGTCTACGAGATAGCGAAGCGTGTTCTTGTAACGCTTTAATCTTGACTTCTACGCACTTGTCAGTGGAACATTGCCTTTTAAGACATTATAACAACATTCACAAATACTATGAATTAATGAAGCGTCTGCATTGGCAATAATAGCTTTACGCAATCTTGGTTTAGCTTTGTGCAGAGCACGTAGCAGATCAGCGTGTTTCACTGTAGGAGACATCGTGACAGACTAAGTCATTCTTTTCACATGCACAATAATTTAAACATGTTTTGTTGGTACGTAAACATAATGATGCAAATCGTCGGGAAAAATATTTGTGCGAAATCGCATTTCATCGGGTGTATCTTGTTTAAGATCCATCAGTAAATAACCATGTGGATTTCTTGTTGCGTCTGCATAACTTTCTTGTAGAAACAGTGGATGCTCAGGCATGATTTGATAACTCATATGCTTGATTTGTGATTTGTCACGTGGATTTTTAAACAACACCAAATACGAACAATTTAAACTCATAATTCTATTTGCTTTACTTTGATGAAATACATTTTGTTATAAAAATCACTAATATTTCGATGATGCGATCCTTTTGTGAACATATCAACAATATCACTATTCACTTCTCGCATATGGTCATCAATAATAATCAAATGTGGTCCATCTTAAGGTTGAAAATCTTTCATTCGTGGAAGTCCTTCGTGAAATTCTACTGGAACCGGCATTGTTGCATACACATCTTGCCATTCTGCATAATACCAGTATATCTTACGAAATTTCGCATTGATCATAGTTGGGACATGTGACAGTAATCGCTTTACAAAATACGTTTTTTCCACACCCACTAGGTCCTGCGAGAATACAGGTAAATGGATGTTTCCACTGTGTATCCATGATGAACACTAACACCTTGTTTCAAAATGATGCGTATTTAAAGCGAGTACAAAAATTTTTTGTTTTAGTTTGTAAATTCTTGCACTCACTGGTGTGAAAAGGAAAAAAACGTTAATCTGTTTATTGAATAGTTTAAAATGGTTTATTTGATAATCGAATAGTTGAAAACCGTTTATTTGTTAATCGAATAGTTAAAAACCGGATAAAGTTTAACGGTTAACCGTGAAAGCTGATCACTGTTTGATTTAAATTCTATTTGAAAAATTTTTCGTTTCAAATTTTGTTTTGAAATTTTTGTTTCAAAATTTTTTTGAAAATTTTTTTTCAAATTTTTTTCAAATTTTTTGTTTGATATTTTTGTTTGTAAATTTATTGTTTCAAAATTTTTTGTTTGAAAATTTTTCCTTTCAATTTTTTTGTTTAAAATTTTCGTTTCAATTTGTGTTTCGATTTTTTTGTTTGAAAGTTGAAAAAAATGTAAATGTCACGAATCTTTCCTATCAAAGTTTCCACCTAATTCCTAGAGAACATTGACCAGGGACCTCGTCGCGCATCAAAACAAAATCATCGATCACGTGACCGTACTACACCCGAAGGGTCCTACCAAATTGAAAGGGGATACCCGTCCATACCTTATCAAATAGGATAAATTGAGTCAATAACCGAACATGTGGTTGTACTAAAAAAAAATTGGCAATTGGACCACCGAAACATATTGAGGTCCTGTACTATGCTTAAATTGGACAATTTCAGTGGACCCCCATTGCCAAAATTTAAGAAGGGTGCAACAATATACCCATGTCTTATGATAGGAAATGGACCCCTGTAATCATAGAATCTCATCAAAGGGGATAAAATGGACCAAAAAAAAAAAACACGTGGTACAACATATTTCTTACGTTTATATTTTGGCAATTTTGTACCCCTAAATGCCATATGGACCATCCAAATTTATCATGATACATATTGAGGTCCTGTACTATAATACCAAATGTTTAAATTGAGCATTTTCCAAAATTTAAGGGGTGGGCCAAGGTACCGCTCCCGGGGTGCACCAATGTACCCATGTCTTATGATAGATAATGGACCCTTATACATGACCATATAACCATATAAGGTATTAGGACCTCATCAAAGGGGGATAAAATGTACCAAATACCAAACACGTGCTCGTACCAAAATTGTGGCAATTTTGTACCCCTAAAAGGGAACGAGGTGGACCACCCAAATTTATCATAATACATGTTAGGGTCCAGTACTATAATACCAAATGTTGAAATTGGGCAATTTCCAAAATTTAAGGGGTGGGCCAAGGTACCCCTCCCAAATTTTTAAAGGGGTGCACAAATATACCCATATCTTATGAAAGGGAATGGACACCTATACATGACCATATAACTATATAGGATAATAACACCTCATCAAAGGGGATAAAATCGACCAAAAACCAAACACGTGATATAACGTATTGCTTACGTTTATATTTTTGGCAATTTTTTACCCCTAGAAGGAAATGAGATGGACCACCCAAATTTATCATAATACATATTAGGGTCCTGTACTATAATACCCAATGTTTAAATTGGTTAATTTTCAAAATTTAAGAGGTGGGCCAAGGTGCCCCTCCCAAATTTTCCAAGGGATGCATTAATATACCCATGTCTTATGAAAGGCAATGAACCCCTGTATACGTCCATATAACCATATAGGGTAATAACACCTCATCAAAGGGGATAAATTAGGTCAAAAACCTCCGAAATTTGAATTTTTGGCAATTTTTTACCCATGAAAGGGAACGACATAGACCCCCAATACTGATAGAGGTAAATACTATGGTCCTAGGCTACCATACCAAATTTTTCGATTTGGCAATTTCCAAAATTTAAGGGGGTGGTCCTATGTACCCCTGCCAAAATTTAGGGGGTGGGCCAAGATACCCCTGTGAAAATTTAGAGGGGGTTGTCCTAGGTACCCCTCGGTCATTGACCTCGGGCCAAGGTCATTGACCTTTGACCTATGACGTCATAAAAGTCGAGGTCAAAGTCCAAAGTTAGGCAGGGTGTCGCAAGTACTACTTTCATTCACCTTTGGAACTGGAATTGCAAGCTCTACAAATCATTATATCACAGTCATATTCGTAAAACAATATCGTCATGGAGAAATTTGAATATTTTCATTTTTTGCACTCTTTTTAGTTCACTTTTTGCATTTCAATACACAACGGGATCACATTGATGGAAAGACCAAATAGCTTTATTAGACTTTATTACTTTCTGACATATTCAATTTTTAGAACAAATTTGACGTAAAAATAAGGTAAAAGTCCTGAAGGAGCAGACATTTCAAATATTTCAAATATCGATAATGCACACACTATTGATCCGACATAATTGACCCATGCACCGTTGGATCCGGAATCACAAGCACTATAAATCTTTATACCGGACTCATATTCGTAAAAGAATATCTTCATGGAGAAATTTGAATATTTTTTTCATCCATTTTAATTAACATTTTTGCATTTCAACCCATAACAAGCTCACAAATCGGAATATCTCAGAAAATCTTCAATTACAAACACTTCAAAAATCTGGAAGGTGATGTTGGAGATGCCATTCGTGATCCTTGTTCTTTTAATTCTATGAGTGATGGCATGTGTTTGGCTCGAGCTACAAATATCCTTCTTGGTCAAATGTTTAACTAGGTCCTCAAATTTGACTGTTCCTTTGCCAACCATTTACTCCTTCCACATCAGTACCAACCGTAGTGCTGTCCCTTGTTCAACCAAACGTCAACTGTCTTCTCAATAACACAGTTCATTCAATTTAATACCATTAAATGTAAAGGGCGCCATCTTACAAGATCTCAGGATCACACTATCTAACGAGAAACCCCACTCCCTTTGTATATAGGTCTTATTTTCCATGTCAGAACTAGAAAACGTGACATTATAGATCTTCTTTCTGAACATGGAACTTGTGTCTCATACGACAGAGTGCAGCAGGTTTCTGCAACAGTAAGTAATAGTTTGTGTGAATTATTTGAATATTATGAAGTTGAGTCCTCCAAACCTCCTCACCGATGTCTTCACCACTGCTGCTATAGACAATGTTGATCACAATCCTTCATCTTTAACAGCAACATGCAGTTTCCACGGTACCAGCTTTTCAATTATTCAACATCTTTCCGTGTTACATTCTAACCTATAATCCTCATACTATAGATTTTCCAGTAATAGTGTAGAAAAGATGTACAGGAAAATAAAGACTTACAGGTTCATACAACATAGTTCCTGCAGTTCCTACTGTCATAAGTGATCCACATATGTCAACAGTTAACCCTATTTACCCAATTCTTGGAGTCCTATAAATGCTATAAATGCCAGCAACAGACTGGCTTGATTTTGTGTACACAGCAATTACAAGTGAAACCAAATTCTCTGAACAGACGATATCATGGTCAGGCTACCACTCCAAAGAATGTGAACCATAGTATGCCGAAAATCCCAACTCATATTATTACCTGTACCTGAGGAAGCCGTTCATTCTCCAGCAATGGTTCGACATGCTATAGGTATTTTTTCATCAGTAATTTCACATCTCAACCCTCAGCAGACACCAGTTATTATAGGTGATCAACCAGTGTATGCCATGATGGAGCAAGTGCAATGGAAATATCCAGAGAAGTATGAAGAAAACAAAATTTTGGTAATGATAGGAAGGCTTTATATTGAAATGGTTATCATGAGTATGGCTGGAACTTTGTTAGAAGGATCGAGTGGGATCAGATATTAGTGAAGGCGATGTCATCACATTAGGAAGGCCGAATCTCTCCTGAAAGCCCTTTATGTTAACAGAACTAGATATGCTCATCCAGTATAATCAGCTATTCTTCAGCTAAAATTGTATAGTCAGAACTGTGAAGCATCTAGTGATCAAAATATTGCATTTGACGAGTGCTGTAATAAGAGAATAGGCGAATCGTCACAGTTCATGTTCTGAAATACAACACTAAAACTTGAAATTTTACTACTTCAACTTCTAAAGAGTGTACGGCTGGCAAATTCCAGTCTATTCTTTCACACTCTTCTTCAGGTTTGTCCGTAGTTCTTTGTCTGTGCCCATCAGATATCCGTAAAGGTTTACCACCTAGAATCCATTTCACTATGCCAGGTGGATTCCAGTGTTCATACAGAATATCCTTGAATTGGCAACTAGACATCTGCAAATGTACTCCGAGTTTCATAGAAATCATTTCTGAAGTAGAAAAACTGAGAATGCTTTTTCGCATATGGCAGTGATCATATACATGAGCAAAATAAAATCGTCAAAACCGGTGGTGGTGCTGTAGATCTGTTGGGTAAACCTTCTTCCCTTCTGAAATGGATGGTGACTTGTCAAGCAAACGCAAGTATTATTTATAACTAAGAACAGGAGGCTGGTTTTGTTGATAAGACGGGTGTGGATACAGAAAACAGGGAAACTCACACGTGTTAGATTTGCGGTTCCGAAAACACTTGTCAGATGTACTAGAGCAATTTCGTGAACAAGGAAACCCGTTTGAAGATAGCCTTATGACAGCTTTACCAAAGTAATCACCTATGTCAACTGAAGCAAAAGTGTCTATTCGTCAGGCAACAGCAGTAGGTAAATAGCAGTATAATATATAAGGGAAAGACTTACCCAACTCTACAAATCCATACATGATGTCATAAATCGAAACAGTCTACAGATTTTCAAGTTGAAACGAAGTCCTAAATTTTCCAAGCAAAAGAAAAAAAAACTTTTCTGCGCCATGATTCGAACACTCTTTTCAAGCTCTATGTTGCCTGTCAGCATCGTGATGGTGACACCAAAGCCTTCGTCGCACACGAGAGTCATGTCTATTCAATATGCATATCTGAGTTTGGACAATTAAGAAAACCATCCAGCAAATCAGATAAAATCGAATGCATGAAGAAGAAAGCATCTCCAACCGGCACCTTCACTGACGACCTACCCAAGGCAACTGCAACAATGCTTGATGCAGCAGCTATAGTACACACGCTGCCATCAGCCATCAAAAACATTTACTGACTATGCTTCAGGAGTATTTGTCTCGTACGTTGAGCAACCATTAAGATATGTGTCAAGGCTAGATCCCATGTTTGATAATTATTTCACAAACAGCGTGGAAGCGTGTGCTCGTGAGGTACGTCTCTCGGGTCAAACAATTTTAGTGCTCCCAACGACTTGCGTGTCGAAACAATTCAACAGTTTTATATCAGTGGATGAGAACAAAGAACAGTTATTTACTGGCTGACTGTGTAATGCAGATACAACCTCATGAAAAATCTACTATATGTACATACGGTGATGTGGCAAAGCTTCTTCAAATGTTCTGTATACAACAGAATATCATCAACCACCCATGAGGAAGCAGACACCAGACTTATTTCACGTGAAAGATGCTGCTGCTGATTGCCATGCTCATATTGTGATAGTGACGGTAGATTCTGACGTGGTAACGTTAGCCGTATTTGCATATGATTTCATAGCAAATGTGGAAGAATCGTGGATTGACTTTGTTATTGGAAAGAAAAGAACCTCATTCCAGTCCATACTATATACCACTGCATGTCATCAGATATTCGTAAAGGTTTACCATTCTTCCATGGTTTTAAAGAGTGTGATACTGTGTCTGCATTTGCCGGCATTGGTAAAACGACAACATGGAAAAAACGGGAGCAAGTTCCGGAAGTAACTGATGTTTTCCACAGGCTATCAAACGATGACCGTTCCAATGAAGATCATGATTTTAATCTCATTCAGCGGTTCACGATTCTAATGTGTGACAAAACCAGTACCTGTGATTAAGTTAACTATTAGCTACGAGTGTTATTTAAGAACACAACAATTTCAGTAGAGCATATTCAACCAACCGAAGCTTCTCCGATTCAGCACACAAAAACAGCAGCTTTACAGGCAAATATGTGGAGATGTGGAAGGTGCAACCCTAAATTAAAAGATCCTGTTTAGTATGCTTGAGAAGGCGATTTCTGGATATCATGCCCTATAGCTATTATTCCTGAGGCATCACGCTCCTGTCAAGAACTCGTATCGTGCGGTTATAAGTAGCAGTGTTCATCAAATTGCAAGTGTGTAAAGAGTTATCTGTCTTGTACAGTCTTACGTGCATGCGATGTTCAGTGCTCTGGGAATAATAGATGCTCTTTTTCCTCATATTAAGTATGATAATAGGCATTACATGGGAACAAAGCGATCTGCGGATGTTTGTTCGTGACTAGTGTACTTGCTAAAAACAAAGAGATATCACTTCCATTTTTCAAAAATATTTACATGTAAATAAATTTTAAAAAAATGTTAGCATAATGCTACAAAACTGCAATTTCAGATTCACATACTTTTCCACCTCTATCATAAGCGTTAAAGTAATCACTGTTTAGCATTAGCATTCTGGAATAATGATATGCAAATGTTGCAATGAATATTGTTTTGGTAAAATGACCTAAATATCTGTTCCCTTTTATTTTCTGAAGTTCTTGAAGTTTGAAGTTCTTGAAGTTTCTGAAGTTTTTTTGAAGAGTTTGTAATTGAAGATTTCTGAGATATTTCGATTTGGGAGTCCGTTCTGTGTGGAAATGCAAAAATATGAACTAAAATGTATGCAAAAATGAAAATATTCAAATTTCTCCATGAAGATATTATTTTACGAGTATGAGTCTGATATAATGATTTATAGTGCTTGTGATTCCGGATCCAACGGAGCATGGATCAAGTATGTCGGATCAATAGTGTGTGTATTATCGATATTTGAAATATTTGAAATGTCAGTACATTCGGTGCTTTTACCTTATTTTTACGTCAAATTTGTTCTAAAAATTGAATATGTCAGAATGTAATAAAGTCTAATAACCTATTTGGTCTTCTCAGAAAGATTGTTTTATAAGCTATAATAAATGTAATGGGTGTTTCCATCAATGTGATCCCGTTGTGTATTGAAATGCAAAAACGTGAACTAAAATGGATGCAAAAAATGAAAATATTCAAATTTCTCCATGCAGATATTATTTTACGAATATGACTCTTATATAATGATTTGTAGAGCTTGTGATTCCGGTTCCAACGGTGAATGAATCAGGTCTGTGCAGTCAATAGTTCCTGAGTTATAATGATATAAATTTTCAGATGGTCGGCCATGTTTATGACGACACTGCGGCCTTGCGAAGTCACTATCTTCTGGTGTTCCGTTTTTTTCACACTTAATATAAGTGTACTTTTGTCCTAAGTCCTTTTTTCCCACTTGTAGCCAGTCGTGAAATATTTTGGCACTCTTTGGTTCATATCTACTGCACTATTATAGTCAGTTTTTTCACCTTTCTCATAAATTGGAACATCGATGAATTGTGGCCAGTGCCGGTTTTACATATATGTTAAAGAAGCTATAGCTTAGTACCTCAGTCGCTTGAAGACGAAAAACATTTAAAGAAAAAACTGATTGTAGTGTAATTTCCAAATACGAAGAAAAAGCATATATGATAAAACGCACATACAAGATTTGTGTTTTGTATTATTATGTACTAGGCTTTTATGAAGCAAGTAATAGAGCTCTATTTCTCAGACCCACCTGTAAAGAAGTCTCTGTTAGCCAGACTCCCTTATAATGCAGCCCTTGTTTCCTAGGCCAGCTTGTAATGGGCCCTTGTTTCCATTTAGATATAGATTAGGTCCATAAATTAGAATATAGCATATACTTGTATTCAAACCAAAAGACAGCGACATGTTGTCGCTGACAAAGAAAGCTTGACGTATAAAGGGCACCTTTCAATATTTGCTCGATAATTGATCGATTTCGTCTACACCTGCACTGATAATCTCCAATCATTTCATTTACGTATGGGATCGGTCTTGCTATTAGAATGTTTGAGAGGATTTTATAGGATGTTTACAGAAGAAAATGCTTCGATAATTATTACAACCTGCTTTGTGACCTTTCTTGTGAATTGGAACAAAGATTAATTCTCTCCAATCTTGTGGTAATCACTCCTTGTTCCAGATAAGAGAGTAGGTTTCTGTATCTTGTTCCATAAATTTTCTCCTTCAGCTAAAATTAACTCAGCCGGAATTTCGTCTATACCAGGAGATTTGTGTGTCTTTAATTTCTTTAATTTCCTTAGTTTCTTTATCTCTCTATATTCTGCTCTGTGCATTTTCTTTTCCCGCCATATTCTTTTTTGCCTGTGTTTTGAGCAAATCGTCAAAGAAATCTTTCCATCTATTGAAGATACCATTTGTATCAGTGAGAATTGTTCCGTCATCTCTCCTTAAATTATACGGGCTAGGTTGATTCCATTTCTTAAATTCGATGATGCATTTATACATTTCTCGATTGTTTTTACTATTATCCTCAAGTTCACTAATTTTAACTTTCGAAAATCCCATATTTTTGGTCTATACATTTTGGAAGTATCCTATCTGGTGTCAACGAAATTTTGTATAGTTATATCGTTCGATTTTTTTACCCAACGCAGTTTCGCCTGTTTTCCCTTCTCCGCTAGTTTAATACGTTCCTGGTCGAATCATGGTTTGTTCCTACGTTTTTCTTCGTGCCCTATTTTTTCTCTTGCTGAAATTTTACTGCTATCCCTAATTTTAACCCAAGCATCATCAACACTAGTGGTCTCAAATCCTTCTAAAACCGAGAATCTATTCGACACTTCAATCTGCTATTCCTCTCTAGCCTGGTTCTCCTCTAACTTCTTTAAACTAAACCTTTTCGTGTTTAGATGTTGAATATTTTCCTCATTCAAAGATAATCTCTCTTATTATCACTGCTACCAGATAGTGATCAGTGCTTGAGTCAGGTTCTCTGAACGATCAAACATCAATTATGCTAGACTGTCTTTTTCTGTTTACTAAAACGTGGTCAATTTGATTATGTTCTTTCATCTAGGGAGGTCCATGTGTATTTATGAACATCGCTATATGGGAATTTTTTACTCTTCACGATAAGGTTTTTGATGTTGCTAAGGTCAAGATTCTAATGCCGTTGTCATAACTTTCGTTACGCAGACTTTCTTTCCCTTTCGCATTGAAATTCCGTAATCGAATTTTCATATGGTTTTGTGGGAGGAGAACAAATACTCTTTCTACTACTTCTTCGTAGACGTTGTCTTTAATATCATCCTTATATTCTTTTGGGGCATGCACATTTTGTAACGACCCTCTTTGAGCGTTATATTTTCTCAAAGAAATTATTTGATAGGATTATTCAATTAGCTCTTAGTTAGTTTTATTTCTTTCCCTTTTTATTTTCCTAATTCTCGACCCCTTTGATGGTTTCAATATGGTCGACAATTGGGCTAGTGTTTTCTAACTGAAGTACGCTACTTTCTTTGTTAGTCTATGGCCTGCATCGAGTTGGATTTTTCTCAATTCCGCGAGATAGCGTTGGTGGCTTAAAAATTGGAGTATTTATATTTTATTAAGATCGAGTAATTTGTTTTTTAGTATATTCATTAAATAATTATATATATTCAATTTATTTTCGTCTCGTCATATTAAAGTTTATATTCTAATTTTCATTTAGTTTTGAATTATGCTGCGCAATTAAGAGCAGCCAATCAGGGAGCGAGGAGGGTTTTTGAGCGCACTTCTTTGTCTGGCTGCCTGTACCGCAAGAAACATGGCCATTGAAAGGTAGCTTACTGGCAAACCTTCTGCATTAACCGAGGATAAAATGATATACTGAAGGAAACAATGTGATCAGTTACAATTAAGTGACTCTATGAAAGAGGAATGGTGTGTTATAGCAAGAATGAAGGAGTAATATAAATTGTCCAACTTATAAGCTACATTTCCCGATTCGCTGGCCTGTAATTAAACCAGCTTGGTTTCAACTAAGTGCTTAATGATTTTCAACATTGGAATGTGAGAAACCGTAGAGGTTTATCGTAATCCTGTCTGTGCTTTTAACATTCTCTGCAATGACATCAGAAACTGTCTTCCTGTTCTGCGTTTGGTCTGACTCCGCTGCTTTTTAATAATATATTTGTTACGTCGTCAGTGTAGACTATACTCTACAGTGACTTAGTACCTATGGTCGACTCATGTCTGTTGCTGTTGAAGCTGAGCACAAATACTGCATCCAGTTCGTCGCCTACTTCTTCTGATGGTCGCTATCATAGTAATTCTACGCTCTGGCTTAGTGGTCACGTCTGTGGTCGCGTCATGTCGGGTGGCCTGGAAAGAGGGCCGGAGATTGGTTATCGTTCACGATGCTGCTGTAACCGTGCCTCCTGAAATTGGCCTGCTGTGCTAATGTCACTCCACCTGTGGGAATACTGTGAGTAGCTGTTGGACTGACTTTGATCATCCGTCTTCAGGTAACTCTTTATATTATTAAGTTTTAGACGCAACCGGTAGAAGGAGTAACTTTCGTATTGGAACTGTTCAATATCGTCATTATTTAAAATAATTAGTAAAAAGCGTGATACTCTCTCTGTTCATAAATTAGTCCGTCAAGTATTATAAATATCGTGAATTTATTCAATTCTTATTCCTCGACGATATCTAAAAATCTAATACCATTCGTTCTGTATGTAACATGACTGAGTAAACTAAAATTAAGTTCTCCATTCAGTAAGTCGATCCACGCGCCGACGGGGTAGTCCGACGTCAATGTCGTTTCTCTCTTGCATTAAGCGAAAATAGTTTCTTTAGTCAAGCAGATGTATAAATGTATGATTTACTTTACAGCTAGCTCATGTTCGACCCGTTAGTGCGCACTCCTTATTGCTTATTTTATAGTTGTCATGACTTGGTAAAGTTAAAGGTTTAGTTAGCAACAGCTTGCTTATGTTCGACCCGTTAGTGGGCACTCCGTATTGTTTATCTCATTTTATAGTTGTGAAAAAGATTCCCATGTTAAGAAAAAGATTCACGTTAATCCTTGAAGTAATTAAATGTCCGATCTCTAGTTAAGAAGATACTTTAAACCGTCTAGTTGGACGCGTCGAAGACGGTGGGCATTGCTTTTGGTATTCACACCTAGATGTGGTGGTGTCAGGGGCGGAGTTTAGGTTGCTGGCTGGTCTAGTACCTCCTATGAATGTTTCTGCCATATGTATTATTACTGCCGCTGTTTAATTGTAAGCCAGGTCGAGGTGTGGCGCCCTCTTAATACATTTGGTTGCGGAAGGGTAGTGGAAACGTTATATTCTTCGGAAAAAGGATTGGTCGAATCAGCCGCATAACTACTCCCTCTGTAATGAGATGTTTTTGTAAGCAGCAATGTACCTTCTATATCCTTCTTTCACTTATTACGATGTAGCTTATTAAAGGTATCTGTTCGAAACCGAAGGTAGAGTTATCTACCGAATGAATGTTCGAGAAATGTAAACAGCTTCTGACGTATTATCAAGGATAACATCTAAAACACTGTTGTTACTGTTTATTCCATTGCGTTGGTGTGAGAAGTTTTCTAAAAATTCGAGAGACTAAAGTACATATTGTAACATACCTTGTTCGTTACAGATAAGTTAATAGACCCAATATAAATTTGGGATTATATTACTCATAGTATTAGTATTACTATTATGTCGTACTAACAGCACAATATAAAATTCCTGTCTATTGCGTATTCGCAATTGTTGCGTTGCTGTGTGATGGATACGTCACATAAGGTTTTCTTCATGGTTTTTAATTATTTCATCAAGAGATAAACACAGTGTGTCCTTTTTGTCTAGATTGTCCATTTTGCGATAAAATCCATTTGTAACCGAAGCCGAATAAATCGATAAGAATTGTCTTTGTATTTTGTTATTAAGGATACTGCGTTTGAGACTGTTTTGTCTTATAGAGTTCTTCTTCGTCTTCTTATATCGTTTCGTTTGAGTTGTCTTGCTAGTGTTCTTCTTCTTCTTTTGTTTAATACATAGTAAGAGAATATACAGGGATAAGGGAATCACGGAAAGAGACCCGTCGCTAACTTTGATTTATGGTTAGAATTAAGGTTGTAATATTCTTTCCTTTTTATACATATTCCATTTATTAATGTCTGCACTTCGTGGAATTTATCTTCATCTTGCTTAATAAAGCTGTAATAAAATTTCACCGAAATTTCCGACAGAGAGAATGAGAGAGAAGCGAAGCGGTGAAATGACTGTTTTTATATATATTGGGCACTTCACCTCAAGCCGAACAAGATTGGCGTCGTATTTTCCTTTCTTCTGTTAGAAGAAATTTTATTTTGTGATGGACTGAGAGTGAGTTTGTCGTTTTACTCTACATAATAATACGCTTCAAGGAGTAGAGTTATAGAGAGAACGTTATCTTCCCTAAATTCTGGATGGAAGGGAGATAATTCTAACATATGGAAAGTGGAAGTTGATCACGGATATGGTGATTCTCGTGTAAGCCGAACAATACCGCAAAATTAATTATTTCTTCTTTTTGGGGCAGCACTTCAGGTAACGTGACTAACTTTAAGTTTATCTACAATGAGTGTTTTGCATGGGAGCATTGAAGTAAAGTGAACTTAACCTTGTTTCATTGGAAACTTTAGTAGTAAAACGAGAACTACTAAAAGTCAACGGATATGTTTAGTTCAGTTAAATTACTCTGGAACAAGTACATACTAAATGAAACTATTCTTTCTTCGTATTAGCTACAGTGGTTTATCAGAGTTAAAATAGAACCTGCAGTTGTTTATTAGAGTTGAGATAACGAAAGCACTGGTTTCCTTTAGAGGTACAAATTAATATTTGTGAGTACGACAATGTATAGCTTACGAGTGTACCTTATACACGACACGATGTTCGGGTAAAGAGTTCCTATGGGGGAAACCTCCTCCCAAAGGGGCCCAGCTTGTGCTCGGCCCCGAGTAGTCTTAGCCAGCCCTCTCATCACGTAGTCTACATGTTGTGTTAATATCTCTCTCTCTCTCTCTACTGCGAAGTTCATCAACTGTTGGGTTAATTGTATTATAAGTGCACGTGAATATTTTCTATTAGAGCTCCAGTTTGAGTAAATTTGAGTATAATAAAATATATATATATATTGACGGTATTTATCAGTGCTTCTTGCTATATGTGTTAAAAGTTCAAACGATTTCATTGGTAAGATTGCCATTTTACAAAGATTGTCGGAATAGTATCTATACCATAAGTTTGTCCGCCTTCGGGTTATCATATGCTATAGTAAACGAACTGAACATTGTTCCTTTTGCTTAGATTGCTGGTATTCCTAGCTATGTTATGTCGAAATGCTGTCTGTTCAGTAACTGTCTGTCTATAAAAATATATGTCTATCTCATCCATTCGTCCAATGTTGTCTAGTTGACATATATATACATAAAGTCTCATCTAATTGTCCTCTACGAAGAGTGTTATATATATTATTTTGTCCATTGTCTACCTAATCCAGATTGTCTAGTTATTGTCCATACTATCCGTCCACCTTGTCCGCCCGTAAGGGAACACTATTTGTAAACGTCCAAGTCATTAGTTGCTGTGTCGGCCCAGAGAATGTTCGGCTGTACATATTATTTAAGTTGCTACGGCATATTGAGTTATGCGAAATGTGTGAACAGGAGTTCGATGATGCTGAAGTGGTAAATAAGACGTCAGGTGTACTATATTTGACTTCGTATAATTTTTATGAGATTATATAATTGGTAGTAAAGTGCGCCCATGGTTGGAGCTGCCGAACGGGGATGTCAGTAAATATTACCTCCGTTCCTTCGTTGTTTGTTGACGTCGACACCTGAACTGAACCGGAAGCGGTAACACTTCTTTCAGCTGACGCTCGCTCAGGCGAGAATCACTCTGTTCTGTTATTATGCCGTGCCTATTATGAGTCATGTGAATTCCTTAAACTTCATTTAGCTTTCTGTGACTGTAATATAATTGTTTCTCTTAAGTGGTGTGACGAAGTGCTAGGTAATGGTTTCTAATACTTACAGTACAATTTACTTCGACTATTGGTTTACGGACAGTTCTGTTATAAAAAAAAGAGAACAATAAGATCTGATAATGGTTGATATTGTAAACAAATTGGATATGAGGTTGACAGACAGAACTCTAAATGTATTTCCTTGAAGTTTTTTTTCTTTCTTCACTATGTTATGATACTATAATAAATATACAAGCACCTTATGCTAACTGTAATAGTGTGGTTAACTACCACAACCGTCAAAGTTGAAGTGGTATTAATAAATCCTATCTGGAAATGATTTTTTTGAAGCACTTAATATAACTAAGATAAGATACTCATATATAGACACATACATGTTTAAGCGGAGCTTTATTAAAGGAGTTGAGTGGAGCTATTACTCTCTCTTCTAATCTGCATCCACCGGAGGTAAGTTTCTGGTTCTTCATTTTTTTGTTTTCTCTTTTTTTCCCGTTGCGCGATGAGTCCCTTCTCGGTTCCCTTCGAGGTTGCTAGGACTTCGAATCAGGGATCAAGAAGGTGAGTTCAAGGGAGGCGGTCGTTACGTATTGGCAATAATCAGAACTTCCCTTGAACTAGGCTTTAGATTGTAGCAGTCGTTACAATATGTCTAATGATTTTTTTTAAAAAAAACTATGGTTATTGAGTCTAGCTGAACTTTATAATCTCTAACATTGATATAACTCCTGCAACTATCTGCTGTTCTCTAAAGACGTTAAATAAATATAATATGCAAATTATATGGTGTTATTTGGCAAAGGATTTTTTCTTTTTCTCTCCTTCTCATGGTAGCGATGACACCATTGGTGTGCAAGAATCAGGAAATAAATAGCGTTGTGCTTACTGGTCCATAATCGTAGCATAAGAAAGAAAGTAGTTTCGGTGATCCAATTACATTTTTTCTTTTTTTCTTTTTCTTTCTTTCTCCTGTGCAACATTAGCTATGAACAAAACTTCAAACTATGTTACAAATTTGGCCATTCACAGCCAGGATTAGCTTGTTACATATTTAGCGATACCAGTCAGAATGTATCGTTACAAATTTGGCTTTCCAGTTCAGGATTTGGAATAACGTATAACTGGTGCGTTAGAAAATTTTGGCTTACCCAGCTGTTGGATTAATTTTAATGTGATAGAATGTCACACTATTTGTTTGTTGTCGTGTTCATGCGGGAAGAAGCGAGTGATACGGACTGTCGCGTTGTTGGAGAGATATATTGTATTGAGCTCACATATGTATATGATTATTAGATTAATAAGTAAGTAGGATGTCGACTGAGTCGAGAAATCTTCCTCCCAATGGAGATGATATTATTTGCGTTTGTTGGAGCGAACCTTTTGCTACTGAGGAACAGGTTGATTCTGATAAGAAACGTGCCATATCTTGTGACAGATGTCACGAATGGTCGCACTGTTTTGTATCAAATTAAGAGATACCTCTAGTGTTTACGAAGCTGTTAGCTCGGATTCTTTTGTATGGGTCTGTCCTAAATGTGAGGACACACATTCTTCTCCTGAAACATTGGAGCGTGATCGCGAATCACCTCCTAAGCATTTTTCTTCGCCTAGATCCTCGCAAGGAAGCGAGAAACGGGTGGAACAAGCGAATGACATCGCTGAAATGTTAGCTCTTATACTGAGTAAAATAGAAAAAGTTGAGAAAAGTGTTAAAGAAAGTAATGATAAAATAGAAGAAAGTAATGCTGAAATTAACGGTAGGATAGCAGAAAGTAACAAAAATTTTGTTGAAAATGTGCATAGGCTTTCCACTACTGTAAATAAAATTGACGAAAGAATGGGTAGTGTAGAGAATCTCTGTAGTACTTTAACCGTTAATCAGAAAGATTTGCAAGTGCAGTTAGATAATACACCTATGAAAACAGAAGTTGATAATAATGAGTCGTGTGTTTAGTCTGTAGAGTCCCGTGTTGAATCTGTGGAGTCTCGTGTTGATTCCGTGGAAAATGAGGCTGAATCTCATCATAAGGCATTAAAGGTTGTTTTTGATAAAATTAAGAAACTAGAAAATGAATACGATGAAGTTAAGTGTGGACTAGAAAGGTGTAGTAATAGTCAATCGAAGTTCTGAAGCGTTAACATTGATTAATAAAGTGGACAAATAGAGAAACCGATAATCATGTCTGTGGAGTGTGGGAGCCTGAGTAAGGAGGGTGTTCCTTGTAAACGCCCTTGCACTAGTGTTGACTCTCCTGTGTCATTATCCCAGTCAGGGGATAATTTTCCCATTAATACTGTTACTAGTACGTCTGCTGAATGCAATGTGTTCGTTACTAGTTCTGTTAGTTATTCAACTGAATCTTTGTGCAATCAAAACCTGATATTAGATATGAATGGTCTGTTAGTCCTAGTGAAGCTAAGCAGCACTTTAAATACTTTTCCTAATGTTAACTCTTCTATTTATTATAATAGCAATGTAGGTAATATAACTTGCACCACTGATACCGTCACATGGTCGATGTCGAGAGAGATTACTTCTCATGTTGGTAGTAGCCCACCAGTGTTTAATACTAGCCGTTTAAAGCCTGCTTATGATCCTAGTGTTTTTCATACTACTATTGTATCGAATGGTCAAGTACCGCGTAACAGTGTTGCCACCTTCAGTGGTATAACACTAAGTTCATTACCTTTTGTAATAAAGCAAAAAGATTTACAACCTTTTCCTTCGTATTCTGGGGATATTAAACCTGGAGCCCCAAGAAAGTTTTTGAGGGATATTGAGAAATGTTTAAGTATGTGTTCACTTACTGATGGAGACCGATTACGGGTTCTGGAACACTCTATGGTTCGACCTGCCTTTGCTTGGTACAGTTCAGTAGCCCCTGAAATCAAAATTTATCAAGACTTTGTGCACCTCTTTAAGAACCAATATTGTTCGCCTCAAATAGAGCGTGCACAAGAGAAGTCGTTGCAATCTTTGCGCTATGATAAAACTAAATTCGCTTCATTGTTAGACTACGTTCGTTTCGTGGTTGAAAGTTATTACAATATATGTGAAACCCCAAGTACCTCTGAACTTGTGGAATTAATTTTCAATTTTTTACCGCCTAGAGACATGCGTTTGCTATCTGTTCAGCAATACAATAGTGTTGATGAATTAATGAGTATAGTAGCTTTATTATCTGGAATTGAGGATACTTCTATACATGAAATTAGGCCTCCGACAAAGAAGGTATTCGCTAAGCAAGTGAAGATTATTAATCGCAATTCAGAACAAGTTGACAGTGGTTGTCTAACTGAGTTCTTAAGTTATGCTCAGACTGAAAATAGGAATAATAACAATAACAGTAATGGTAATAATTATCAGTATAATAATCGACATCGAGGGAATGGTAGAAATAGTTATCGTGGAAGGAACCGAAGACGTAATGGAGGATAAAAAAACTATAATAGAAGACAAGATGAGGCATCTTCCAATCCGAGGGAAGATCAACCTTCGTCTACTTCGGAAAACTAATGTCGCAGTCCTTTCTGAACACGGGGTGAAACGACTGCTATATATCTCCGATCCCCATAGATAATGATTCTCAAACTAATGTCAAAACTTGTAATGTCTTGGTCAAGTCATTATCTGGAGACGTAAACAATAATGAGAGTAATAATGCTATGTCGTTTAATGTAAATTTTGTAGTTGAAGAGGATGAAGAAAAACAAAACCCTGTTTATTATTTTTCTTCCTCCCCTGTCGTCAAAGGGAACATTGTGGAGTTCAACTAACTTGTACTATTGACTGTGGAACCGAGTTATGCCTTTCAGATTGCAATATTTGGAAACAGTTAAAACTTAAATTTCCATCTGCTAAATTGCGACCGTATACTGGTTTGTCGTTAGGTGCCTTTGCAGGTACAGAGAAGTTTTCAGTTCAAGGTGTCCAGATATTTAGTTTAAATATTCAGGGTCATTTATTTGACATTCAGTTGTTCGTCATTAAGTATCTTCGAACTGATCTCATCTTAGGTTGTCCGTTTTTGGACAAATTCAAAGCTGTTGTCGATAGAGAGAGGAAGGAAATCAGATTGCGTGATAATGCTGATAGTCATGTCGTAATTTCGACTGATCAACCTAACATTCTTATGGTAGCTTTGTCTTCGAACAAGGTTGAGATCGAGAGGACTGAATGGCCATCCGATAAGCAAGGAATACTTTCTTCTGAACTTCCGTCTTCTGATGTTAATATTTTAGAGGTTTCTCCTTCAGTAGTAAATTCAGCCGTCCCTTGTGTGCCAGACGTGCACATGATTCCTGAATCCAATCTCTCAGAATTTGAAATTTAGGACTATATCCCATCTCGAAATGATTTGAATAACAATGTCAAGCAACGTCTGTATGATTTGTTACTTCGACATCGTAATATCTATCTACCATCTGTTACATGCGTGACTGCCGATACTTCATGTTTCAATTGGAAGATTCTTTCTAATGATCCAACTATAGAAACCTACAGAATTAAGGATTGCAAAGAGTAATGAAAAGTCTCTTAGAAATATTTCAGATACGAGATGGATTAGAGGCTTGTGTTTATCTCTCAGCATGTTTTAGAATCTTATTGATTACTTTACTTTCTTTTGAATACAAATAAGTTTAGGAAACCATTCGGCCTTTTGTAGAGTGAAATACAGACATAAGCGGAGGTCAGTGAAAACTGATTTAGGTCCTTCTAAGAATACTACTTTTAATATTTTGTTGTAAGTGCATGTAATATTAATTGAAAGTATAATTTATTAACGCATCAGAGTTCGTAGTATTGTACTATTACAGAATAGTATGAAGATTTTCCATATTTTTCCTAAACGGAGAATCAAGACGCTGCGTTCGGTTTGATATTTTATTTTAGTTTTTCCTACAGTGTAGGGTAGGGAAAATGGTCTGCTTCTAGTTTGCTGGAATTATTCTGCAAAACACTGATTACGCTACGAGATGTTGTAGATCTTTTCAGACGATGATCAGTATTTTTAAACGAATACGTTTTATACGTTAAAGTTTGAAACCACTGCTTTACAGGTATTTGTTTCTTTTTTACTTCCTATATAGCGATGGATGTTCAGACTCCAACATCTTCAAAATCAGAATCCACCCTACGGAGGTATTTACAGGATCGAAATGAAAATCTTTCACAGAAGAAAGCAGGCAAAGAAGGAAGCTTAGTGGTTCGGCACTTGAAGAAAAAACAAGGAAGGATCGAGACAGCAACGTAGAAGATGTGCACAAATGACAGAAGATGAACTTGAAAAGAAAAGAGAGTACGACAGAAGAAGAGCTAGTGATTGGACAATGGGTAGTTGTGAAGCTCGGTGGAATATTGTACCGTGGGACCATTACTAAATTAGACAGCTGTAATGTGATACATGTAAATGTAATGCAGTATTCAGGACCCGGACAGTTCGGTTGGCCTAAGAAAAAGGATACACCTCCTTATCGCTTAAGTGATGTGAAGGCTATAATAGATCCCCCAGTGAAAGTCATGACACCAAAGAAGCGAATATTTCATTATGGATTTCCTAAATGTGTTCTGCTTTGTAATTCTTCTAAGTTAGACTAAAGAACGGTAAAAAGATGAAGTTGCTATGTTAGCTGCGAAAGTGTTCAGAACAAAGTTTTTTGTATTCTCTTATTTTATTTAAGAAACAAGTAGCCTTTCATTTTAATCTCTTAATGCATCACTAACTTTGGAGAGCAATATTTTGAAGACAAACTAATTTGTAGTACTTCACTATTGTAACTATTGAGAAAAATATATGCAGAAAATATTAGCATATACAGTTCAACATTTTATTAGGTAGTAAAATAGTTCTTGTGAACAGACCTACTCACCTGATAAAGTTACGCTAATCATGGATATGTGTCAATGCCACTTTCGAAGCAACAGCGGTCAGAGGTAAGTAACAGGATGTCACAAGCATTGTAACAGCGGTCACGTTGTAACGGGAGGTCACACAAGAAATGTAATTAATATGAATTGGGCTTTTACAATTCTGATAATATTCTACTGTTTTAGTTAATTGGTTTGCAAAGCTTTACTGTAAAAAAATGCAATCAGTCCACTAGCAACGATATTAACTGCAGTAAGTAATCTAATTCAGTATTAAATTTCTCCTTTTCCTAAACAACAATGGATTTTTTAATTTATTGACAACCTACATCAAATTTTTATATAAATTTGAATTAAAAGCTCAAAAGAAATCACAAAAATATTGACAAAAATGGATCATAATTATCATCCATTTTTTGATTCGAAATCAATTCGATCATGAAAGTGTGACCTCCGTTACAATTTTTAAAGCAAGCACACAAAGTCGTGCGTATAACCAGCGACGTACGAGATATTTCATGGAGTCATATAGGGCACTTGTTTCTTTGGATCATAAGCTAATATAAGGCAAAATTTCAGCCTTGTACAATAACTTTAATTTTTCACGATTTTCAGTAATAAAAGTGGCGGGTTAACCTAGTACTACCCACGCGAAGATTGACGAATGTTGGAAACCAATTTCTTAATACAAAATGTACCCCCACCTCTTACACGTTCGCAATTCAAATTTACTACAATGACGGACTGATCAAATTATTTTAAACTATATGGGTAATATTGTGTACAGCCAACTGTCAAATAAATAGTCTACAAAGTAGTTTCGTTGCTATATTATAAACTTACGAAGCTTTTTCATTGTGATTTGTATATTGCGATTTATGACAATTCTGTTTCTTTACTACCGTTTCATTTTTTTTCATCTCGTAGCACAATTCAAAGTGTTTTAACAGAACGCGTGTATACTATGATAAAATAGCTAAAAAGGTGATTACATTACATGTTATATATTTAAGTGCCCAATAAGCAAAATGATCCCTCGCTGTTTGTTACGTGTAATAGATAATTTTGTGGTTGGAAATGGTTGCTGGAAATAATTGAATAAGGCTACAAAGTAGTTGTTTCGTAGTCGTGTGATTAGAGTGGCTGTCTATAGTTCCGAAGGTGCTATGTTCGATTCTGAGTATGTTTTTTTCTGCTTTTTTCCTAATCGTGTGACGTTTCTGATATTCTTCATGTTCGTGAAAAAAGATATGATACGTTTCCACGTGAATTGCAATTTGGAGGCAACAAGTCGTGTGATGTTTGTGGGAAAGTAGTACGCTATTTTTATCAAATTAAAACGAATATAAATTAAATGTATCGCAGAGTGTCGTAATGGCGTATTGGAAAACTCCTTGCTTTCCACGCAGCAGTCCCACGTTCAAGTTTCTTTCTATTAGTTTTTTTATTTTGCAAATGAGTGGTGAAATTTCACTTGGTTTTACTGTGATGCCACGTGAAACTCAATGGAGGCATGAATTAGGAAGCATGGTCACTGAACGTGGTCTTTGAGAAACTTGACGTAACCTAAGTTGCGAATATACAGACCTTGAATCACATAATACTTAATATAAAATGAAATCTTGCAGGTTTTCGTCCCATGATTATGCCGAGTAGGCTAAGGAAGACAGTAATGATGAAAACAATGAAATGGTGGAATCAAAAGGGTGGGAGGAAACGGGAGAAACCTAAGAAAACCCACCACACCATGTTTGTCTACTACAGAGACCACTTGGCGAGAAATGGGATCGAACTAGCGACCTCAGCTATTAGTTACGCACATTGCATAACTACAGTAAATAATTCAATACTAGTATAGAATGTAAGTAAATCTAATGTATTTTGACACGTATCTGGAAAGAACCTAAATTGTTTTGCAAATCCAGAGTGGGGGCAACTTCGACCCCTTGCCCCCGCTGTGATAAGCCATGGTCCCAATTTTTTCCCCTTCACTTATACTAATTCCGTGGGCAGGCCTAAGCTATTCACGTGTTGTTGCTTCACAGACCCTTATTACTGATTATAATATTAATTCAATACCAATTTGGCATTTTGAGGTATTTGTTATAAACGTGCACCCTCGGAATTTGTGGATCTATTTGTCTCAACTATTATCAGGACAGAAAGTGCAACAAAACACTACATCAATTTTTATAAATATTTTTACAAAGTTTGAGATCCACATACCCCGAACCCTTCGCCTGGCTATCCCCTGCTCCAAGAGAATTTTAGTGTCTTACCCCTGCAGTATTTTTTTCCATTGGTAATATATACATATGCTAAATTTGTATGAAATTCCTCCAGGGGTCTATGGTGTTTAGTACGAGCTAACAAACTTTTTTTCTTAGTTACGTTTCCGCACTATATTTAAAAGTATCAAAGTAAGAATCAAAAATTATAGTACCACCCGGCTGCCGTCGCTGTGCAAAATTTCATCATAATCTGACGTAGACCAATGAGTGGAATTTACGTTGTAAGTTTTGAAATCAAATTTTCAATATTGCAAGTAAAAGAAAAACATATAATAAGAAATCTCATGTTTGAAAAGAAATTCGGCTCAAACTCCCTAAGACTATATATAAGTGGTAACAGTACTTTTGGAATGCTCAGAATAAATGTTGCTAAAAGACAATATCCTTTGCATGGACCCGAACCCGTGACCCTCTATGTAGAAATCCTGTACGCTAACCACTCATCTACGAAACCTAACGAAAAGTGTTCCTTTGTTTAAAATTATAACGGAACGGCACTATTATTTGCAATTCTAATTCTCTCTTTCCCTCTCTTATGTTTCACAACTATCACATGTTTCGGACATTTTTGAATATTAGCTATGCTTTATGTCTGATTATTTGGTACTAGTTTTTAAGACACGGTTCTTCCAAACAAAACTTAACTAACACAGTAGCAACCAATGTTTTGTTTACTGATTTTCTGGAGGGGAAAGAAGTTATACTCTTGGCTAGCTCGTGTCAACTTAAAAATTGAAGCTTCAGTCCTGGGTCAGGGGTGACCATCCCACCAGGTACTTGGGCGAACTTTCTCTCAAATTTATCATTCTCCTTTCCCCACCAGAAAAAGAGTGCCTAATTTGTTAACGAGATTCCTCTCCTCCTCTAATGAATTCCACACTGATTTGTATGTCTCATGCATAGAAGGATTTAATTTCGGAGGATTGCTGGCTAAACGTTCATTTGGGGGAGTCCGGGGTTCAGTCCCGGATAAATTTTGAATAAAACCGCAATCTTAGGGTGTAGAGATACCTCGCGATCGAGGTCGAGGTTTAAGTAGCGGTCGATACCTCCATGCCTAGGTCTAGATCAGTGCTGTCCAAATAGAGGCCCGCGGGCCGCATGCGGCCCCCCAAACCATTTTCTGCATCCCACAAAGCTCTAAAGATTTGCGATTGTTATTACTGATACTATTTTCATTTATATTTGTTTATTCTTTTAATGTTTCCACTCTCCTTTCAAAATAAGGCATGTATTTAGCGATTCTATATAACAAAAAGGCGCGGGAATCCACGGCAACACCTTCCCCTAAATCTTCGAATTTGGTTGGAAAAGAGGTCAGCGTTTAATAGTACTTATTTGTGTGAAAGTGCATTTCCCACCATGAAAATTGTGAAGAATTGCTTCATAAGCAGCCTTGGATATTCTTCTCTTTTACATCTTCTACGGCTCACAACAACACAGGAATGGGTGTAGATATCCCAGCCCTTGTTAACATTGCTAGTCACTTCCATTTGTCATGTTGAATATGTATATAAAATTTATTTATAGAGATTATTATTATTATTATTATTATTATTATTAGCTGCGGCCCTCCACTTTACAAGTATAGACGGTTATGGCCCTCAGGTTTATTATAATTGGACACCAGTGGTCTGGATGGATGTAGGGCGCACATAACGAGCAGGTCGCACCACCGCTGTAAGTCCTCAGTTTGAGGAGAAACATTACTGTAACACGTCTGAAATTATTGCATAAAAATCACTGCAAAACAAGATTTTGAAATTGAAAGAACCAAGCAGTTTATAGAGATGGACGCGATACGACACATGTGAAATGCTAAAGCCTCCTCTCTTGTTTCGCAAAAATATTTGAGTCTCATCTCTTCTCCATCTCCATCAATAAATCAAATTCTTTTACATTTTTCAATTTTCTGTGAAGAAATGCCCTCATTCAGCACTCAGGCGGCAAATCATTTCCCAGTAAAATAAAATTAAAAAAAACAGGTACCGTACATCTTCAGCTTCCGGTTTGGAGGCGGTATTAACTGCAGCAAATGAAGTTTCGACACTGTAATTCCATTATCCCACATTTTCTCCCTATGCATATGTGCCTGTGTTTACGGGTATTTCTGTACCTTATATTAGTAGTGAATTTAGAAGAAACCCTTTTTTATTAATCTCGGAATTGGGGGAGAGGAGTGGAGGTTTTAAACATAGATATAATTAACAGTAATTTTTTTCGGTAGAAATTCCATAATTTACGGACTTCAGCCCAAAAACCCCTTCCTGTAACCGGCACTGCTTTATATAATAATAACCTACAGTATAAGTCTCAAATAAATATGAATAACTTATCTGACATTAACATTTCAGTTGATATTTTCTTTCATTCTCTATTTAAAAGTGTCTATTATGATGTTGTTTGTGTTTCTTATCCAATATTGCTGGATTCCTCACTAATTCTATTAATATGTCTTTCATAATCAAATTTAACATTGCAGCAAGACCTCTCGAGTATAGACATACAGAATCCTCTGCAGGCGAAATTTTAAACAAATGAAGAATTTATTCCGTGCAGCGCTTCAGGGAGAACCAAAGAGAACATGACGCACAGCGATGCTTCCGCTGAACATCGATGTAAAAACATACTCGGTTGTTTATCATCGTGACCACTAATTCACCCTCGCGGTCGACCTCTAAACCGCGATGTAGCGTACATCTTCGGCATGAGCATACCCATTTGAATCTATGTGTTTCAAATTCACATATCTGTTTGTTCCAATGAACAGTGTCATTATCGAGACATTGTGTTTGTGCCAGTATCGAGGGTGCGACCGCGATCTATACCTCGACCTCGATCACGAGGTCTCTTCGGTAACATTTTACCGATATATGAACATTTTCATATAATCTAACAATGTTAAAATGACATACTCTGTTGTTACCCGTAGGGATGGACACAAGTGAGTTCGAGCTTATTTTCTTTGAAACTCGATTCGACTAGAAACAGACATTTTTGAGCTCGAACCGAGAACACCGTAAGCCGACTCGAGCCATCTCAGTTGAGCCAAGCCGAGCTGAGCTTGTTATGAAAAATATCTTGTGGCTTCGCTATCTAGACGAGATGAGATGCGAGCAGTGTCCCCTATCGTGAGCAACACTACAAGTATTCCATATTACTGTTTAGCTTACATTTCTCATGGCTTTCGTTTTTCAGTGTAATCAGGCCATGATTTCAAGACGAGTTAAAACGAACGAACCATTTATCAAACTCGACTGAACTCGATGCGAAAAACTCAATCGGCTCGGAACTCGATTCGAGGTTATTCCCTTTGACTTTACTCGAAACTCGACTTAAATTCGAGTCGAGTCGAGTTTTAGCTTGACTCTTGCTCCTCCCTATGCGTTAGAAAAAATGGTTGCTTATTATTATTCTGCTAAACTAATTATATAATAATAACAATGTTTTTATGTAAAATTAAAAATACAGAATATAGAGAAACATTACACTACAACTAATAAAATGAGAACACATGAACTGGGAGTGAATCAAAACTTGCCAGTAACTCTAAAATCGACACATGCTTTTTAAAGCTAATTTCAAACTCTGTAATCAACGAGACTCTAGGATAAGCAAACTGATCTGAAAGAACTCCAATATTACATACAATCAGCAAACTCTTTTCTAGTAATAAAGTAGGCCTGCTCATCAGAACACAATTTATTCATATTAACCCCGTACTATAAATTGTTAATTATGGCACCCTAGTTGTTGATAAATATTTTCCGCCGGGGCAGTTCAGACTGTTTACTTTTACATTCTGTCCACCATCATCCTCAGCTCTTAAGAAAAAAGCATTCTTTCAAATGTTCGAATGGTAAAATATTTTCGTTCTCCATCTTTATAAAAACAACACCAATCAAAGTAAAATAGACTACCAGTATCATTGCACTCCTAATTCACTCACTCAATTCATTGATTTGGAGCTGTCAAAATCTACAACAAAATCTTCCAGGTGCTTGCAATCAGTACACGTGATTTCCCTAAGGCTGTCCTCATCTTCCAAAAACAGCAAGTGGCACTACGAACTTTATAACCAATGCCCTCAATTTCATTCGTGCAGTTGAAACCGATTTTCCTGCAAGCTGTTACACACCGACAATTACTCTAGTTAACTACGTGTCGAACTGCTGAGCCAAAGGACGACGGATCGAATCTCGGAGAAGGACATGAAAATTTTATTACTTGCAGAATTATAAATTTCACCCATAATAAAATGAGCATTCAAACAGTTTATGTTTCCGTGAAAAAGTAAGAATTTACTTTAAGTGAAACTTTTGAGCAGTGAAGCAAAACGAATTGTGCTCATGGTTATCCGAATACCTGACGATTTGAATAAACAATACGACACGCCTTTAGTATGGAGTTAAAGAGCTTTATGATACGTATAAAGAAATCTCACTGACCTAAAATCCATTACTAAATGAGACCTACCAAAAGCTTCAACACCACGTCTGTGTCACTTCGGTGATCGCTGTATCGAAACTTCCTATATAAGTTTCACCTACGTGACGTCTAGTCAGTTGATCGTACTTGCTTTGTTAGCTAACTATATTGAAGGGGTATAGACGAAAAATATGCAAAATCCGTTTTTCAATTTTGTCAGGAAACGAAGAAAATGTGACGGCTTTATGTTTCAGAATTGTTGATTTTTTTTTGGGGGGGGGGGTATTTTCACTCATCTGCTGTAAGTAGTGACTACTGCTGCTAACCATTGCTTTCTTTAATTTTTCATTTACACATCCTATCCTTTTTCGAGTTCAGTTCCACATGCCATTCCATTTAGTTTCATATGTTCTGTTCGATTACATACACATTCCTCAATCACTTATAATATGTCCAAATTAACAAAACGGTTCTCTTACTTTCTTTCTAATAATGATGATTTAGATTTCAAGAGATTTAATTTTAAATAAACATGCAACCAATTTGTTAACTACTACGAGCATTGAGATCTTCCGGATTGTGTGTTAATATATATTCTTCAGTGTTTACATTCTAATAATAATAAATATGTATGCCAAACTTAGGTATAATTGCAGTATACGAAGGTTAAGCGGGTAATAAACCAGTTCAAGCCAATATCTTACTTCAATCTGTATCGTAGATTACAATTATCGTTAAAAGAAATTGAATATTCGTATCCAAAATTGATTTTATCTATAGGATGGATAGGGATGCGCAAGAGACAAGATTTGGGGCCCTCTCATCTCGACAATATGCTGTAGAAGCGATGTTTCGACTCGGAAAATGTATATTTTTCTATTGGAAGAGCTGTGCCTCGATTCGAATTTTGTCAGGAAAATTCTGCCTCGACTCGACTCTGTGCATTCTTAAGGATGGACAGTTTGAAGAGCCCAATATTCCAAAACTGGCGGGGTAACCAACTACACCATTACGAAACATCTCTTTCAGATACAACCATTATTATACACTTCATTTTCACAAGCTTCTTCTTATAATAACTATATCGATTTCCTACTTAAATTCAATTATAGATAATTGTTTCTTATGTAGCAGCTAATATTCATGCTATACAGTATAAAACAAGTACACATTCAATGTAAATAAATAACAATGTAAGATATTACAGATTACTGGCATTGCGATTTAATCCGATTTTAAGCAGTACATGTTTTCTAAATAATTGTTCAAATTGCTTTATAATAATCCAGACAGCATATATATATATATATATATATATATATATATATATATATATATATATATATATATATATATATATATAGGTGTATTTAGGGGACTTCCGGGCGTGATCCCCCCACAGAAATTTTATGTTTATTCAAATAAAATATTGTAAAGTAAATTAAATATCATGTAGAATGTTCACATTTCAAGAATGAAGTTAGCAAAGCCCCCCGAAATATATATACTGTATGAATAATTTTCATTTTGGACGTGTGGTATTAGGTATTCAACTGTGTTCATATTCTCATTTTTAGCGTTTTCATATATGAATTATGGACATGGCCGGTTAGTAAATGGGACAGGGATTTGAAAAGTGACAGTTTGTTGGATAATGTGTTTCCAATCACTTCACAGTAGAAATTTATATTTATAAAAAAATCTCATATATTTAAAAAATAGGAAGAGAAACTTTAACTTTCCGCACGGAGGCTCGCACCGTCGCCCTTTGTTTCAGAAATGTTAGTAGCAGTACTAAACCCGCTTCGCCACAGACAACTTACAAGACAACGTGTTATAATATTGATAATATAATCCAGTGGCGGACGGTGGATTGTGGTTTCGGGTGTTGCAGTACGAACGATAAGAGACCGAAGATATAAAGTTGAGTCATTGACTACTCAGCATAACTTTAGATGCAAATGCTATGTGACATGTTAAATTAAATATAATTCTGTTTTCAAAAAATAATAAATGCAGAACATTTTATCCGATTAGTCACCTTATTTAATTAGTAAGTCCATTCTCCTCTCTTTGATTGGAGAAAATCTGTCGAATACATGGTGGTTGAACTCTGGTATTCTTATTGTCAGGTCTTTTTCGATGGAAAGCATAACCAATGGTGATAACCTTCCTTGGGACATTCAATTCCTTGAAAGTGTCAATTCTTTCTCATGTAGAAAAAAACTTTTCTTCTTTTGCTGACACTATAGGTACAGTTAATATTAATTTCAGAAGCTTTGCAGATTCACTAAATGTTTTTCTCTAGATTATTGCGAACGATTCATTCTAGCAAACTCAGTCCCTGACAATGATCCGAATTCTTCTTCAGCGCTGACTGAAGAGAGTTCGTAACAGAGATTAGTATTATAAAAAAATGTACATTGAACACACTTTATTCACAGTTTATCCAGGAAAATTTAAAATAAATTGAGGAAATGTATCTGGTGCAAACAACACTACTGCCATAAGATATCATGTAAATTTAAACTGATTTTTTTTTCGAAAACTCTCCTGAATTGCCATTTGCTTGTTTCGTCTAAGCCTTAATTACAAATGTATCCTCAGTTGAAAGCTGGTCAATGTTTTTTTAAGTTATTTACAGAAGTCATGGTATACAATTCATTCAGAATTTGGAGGTTATTTACAAAATTAAAGAACACACAATAAAAACCAAACCAGCTGATACAAAAGAGGTACTGGTATATGAATTGCGGATGTCAGATATTCATACATCAACACACACACACATGTGCGTAAAAGAAAAACTACATTCCAAATCATACGTCTTGGTTGTTACGCAATGCACGATGAACACAATAGACTTCCACATGAGGCGAAATAACGCTTACCAATGTGATATGTTCTGGAAAGGAAACCTCGCAATCCGCCAGATGAAAGATCAGCATGTAACAAAAGCCAAAAATCAAAGAACATCAAAACAAACAGCACTGCCAGTTCTACACCCAGAAATATTGACTGGGAGGGGTCCAAAGTATTTGAGGGAGGTCCAATACGTCTACATAATATGGAACATGTCTTATACTGCACCCGAAAAGACGATAAGTAATTCTTACTTACTGTCATCTATATTTTTAGAAAAAAATGATAGAAAGATTATTTTTATAAGAAGAGTTCATGATGAGTCGTAAAATAAAATATTTAGCCTACATTATGACAGGCAGGGTTCGATTCTTGTCTGTCCCTGTTCGGGATAAGCCATTTCTATGACAGGAAGGGTTCGGTTTCTATTCGGGCCAGCCATTTCTATGACAGTATGCGGGTTCGAACCTTGGCTACCCCTGTTCGGGAAGACATTTCTATGACACGATTGGATCGTGTTCTTATTCGGGGAACCATAATTGTGACCCACGTGGGTTCGTATCTTGTTCGGTACGCCTTTTATGGTGATAGTACTGGGTTCGATCCTTATGTGTCCGTTCTCAGAATGGAGCTATTGATTCAATACATAGATCCTACAGATCCCTTGGTGGGCTTGGACATCTACCATGGTCCGTGATTCGATCCTTCTCTACTAATATGTCTCCTTAAATATATAATAACAATTTGAATCATTCATTTCAGCCTACCCTATAGCAACTGGACACACAACTTAAGAGTTCGAACCAGAACGTTTTAGAGAACCAACATAAAATAGATTCTAATTATACATTTAGCGCTGATGCAATTTATTAATATATGTATTATTAAGTTGCATAGGCGCTAATCACTCGTGCTGTAAAGAAAAATAAATTAGGTTATTTCTTAAAATTAACACATGCAAATTTAAACCATTATTATAATTTCGAAAGGATACTCTGCTTTTGATCTTTTTGGTTTTTAATTTAGAACACTAAAACTTTATGAACATATAACAGATCACTTTGGCACTTCAAATGGATACTTGGTAATGATAATAATATTTTAATGTAATTTAGGCCCGTTGATTATCGAAGACGCGGTTGACGCGGTCGTCACGAATTATCAGTTATGTTTCGTTACATTGCTGATTTTTACACCTTCACTAGCACTGTTCACTTCCTCTGACATTGAAAGGGGGGCTATATTGGAAATTCAGGGGTGATGTCCAGTAGGTTGCGGGTTGCTTTCCTCTCATCTTCTTAGTGGTAGGTTCAATGGTATGCCGTTCTCCAGCTCCATACTGCCAAAACTACTTTATTCACACTTGTTAAAAATATTATTTAACGTCGCTCGTTCATTTCGATGGTTCGTTCTAGTTTCTCATGGTAATTTCACTAAACGTATTTGTCAGACTTTTCATTATCGTTGTATTTTCGCACTAGCTAATTCATTCGTGGTGGCTTCTTCGGGTGCATCAGTAACACTAACTTCTCTTTTCTCTCCATCTCGTCTTGTTGCTAAGCAACAGTGCGCTTTGCTACGCAGTTCGTTGATGTCAGAAGCTAAAATAACTATGACAATCCATACATTGGAATTTCTCGAGACGACGTTTGTCCATTGTTCTGGATTTTAGCCCCTTATATGGGAAGGAGAGAGGAACTCTGCGATCTCCGTCGCAGACGAAACGCAGATACCTATATGCACATTCGTTTGTTGGCTGAGAGAAAAATTCTTGTGAGCACTTTTATACGAGGTTTATTTAAAAAGTTAAAAATTTCTTCTTAAAAATTGATTGAGCTGGACCACATGGTTACAAAGGCGCTCGACAGGACGTTTGTTTTTAATCGAAGAGGAAAAACAAACAGAACCCTGCAACACTGATCACTTCACTAGTGTCACCAAATTTCTTCCACTGGTCTTCAAAGGGTTAACGTCACTTAAGTCTTCTTGTGATGATATAACGAAAAAAAATTTTAAAGTCCTTTCGGAAATACGGTTACGAACACGTGGGCCATACGAAACGAAATTCGGATTACGGTTGGGCCATAATTTTAATAAAGTTTATCAATGTCTTTCATTATATTATTATTTGTTATTTCAAAGTGTTTAAGTGCCTCAATTTCAAACACATCAAAATATAAACAAAGTTATTGTTATTTTCTTTTAAAATAACATATTTAATAATTGGAGTAACTAATTACTGTTATTGTTTACCATTAAATACAAAAATATTATATTTACAAGTATATTGTGTAATTACTGTAACCTAAAATATTTACTAATGTAGTGCCTTGTACTCCTATATATAACATGAATTTATTTTCTTACTATTTTCAAAAAGCATTCAATCTTTAATATTAACTTTCATTAAAAACAACTTCCAACATTCTTGAATACTAACACAATAAGTATATATTCAATTCCATTTATTTTTATTAATAGTGGTATTATTTCAATTATCATTACTACTATCAAACAAATATATGACACACAAATTAAATTCAAGTATCAACACACGTAAATATTTTCAAAATATTGGTTAAGGTATAAGAAATTTTTACTTAATTCTACAACAATACTAATTAGTCATAATATTTTACATTTATTACATTCTAGTTAATACTTGACCAAGAATGGACTGAGCAGAGGATGGTTTGTCACACCATTACACCTTTTAAAGTGTCTGCTCTAATAAATTTCGAAGATACCTACCCACATTAAAATGTCATTTATTTCCATCCCCGAAGCAAAGTGAAAAGATAGGATATTTGGGTAAAATTCAAAAATAATATAGAGGGGAATAGTAAGAAAATTGCCTACTCCGGGCATTACATAATATGTATAACCCATAATATTGGAGGGACCTTTGCTTCAATGTCTTCAAGTACTGTTTGAAATAAATTCGTATTCAACGAAAAGATTAATACAAAGTGAAAGCAACAATAGTTGCTGATAATTATCACATACAGAACTTACTTGATACTCATTCATAATAGGATGTCTCATTATATATTCTTTTCAACTGAACGACGCGCCATGAAGGTGGGTACAGGTGTAAAATACTACTACAATAACTTACCAAACCAAAATTCAAGTATCCTCAGCTGATTAGTAATCCCAGAGGCATACTGATTAGGTAAAGTGCTTATTTAGGTTTATTACCGAATAATTTCTCACCAAAATATTTAAATTTGTGATTTAAAACATTTTAATTTTGTAAAATTGCAACAGTGTGATGAAATATTCTGTATAAATTTTCCACATCTTCACAGTTTAAGTTTATTTCATTTCACTCTATTTGAAAATTTTCACTATGCAAATTCACTCTTGCACTTCAAAAGGAAACACTATATTTTCTATAATTCGAAAAATTAAATTTCGTAGTGAATGCGTTAACAAAAAAATATATATACTATTACAAGTAATTTCGTATTACGTATGATGAAAAAATGTCAAGATTTTTTTTTTTGAAATTTCAAAACCATTTCAAATGTCGGTTTCATACAGTACAAGCAGTCCGGCTTAATGAAGTTTTTTGTTTTTATCCTACACCTACTCGAGGCTTTTTCAACACAAAAACAATTTTCAAAGGTTTCATTTGCCAATAAACAACTAGCATGAATGGTTTCTCAATATGTATAACTGCTACATGGCACAAGAAATTGATTAACTTATCACTACTTGAGTTGCAATTACTTTTCTTTTGTGATAATTTTCGATGTGCACCAATTTTACTATATTCAGAATGAACACTAGATTGCCTTTCTCTTTTCACCAGGTTTTTCCATTTACCTGTATGCTTAGCCTTGTTATGACGTCACGATCAGCTGATAGCACATCACTGACAACAGTTGGTGATCGACATTTAATTCTCCTATTACGTTCACTTTCAAAGCGCTTGTGCGTAAAAGATTTATTTACCCGATTACCACATTCTTCCTGAAAAGGTTCGTGATGTTTGTTTGTAAGTGATGAGTGGTCAGTACCTGACTTATTAACTACGCCATGGATCACTAAGTTACTAGTGTGATTTGATTCAAAATTTTGATCATCGTGATGCGACAACACAACTTGACATTTACGATTACTTGTCTGAACATTAATCCGACTGTTACATTTATTTCTTGAAGAACATTTGCGAAAATACTTGGAAAATTTTGAAAAACAATACAGCATACGTTTAACTCTTTTTAATTTCCGTCTGACTTTACGTACTTTCTTTTTATATTGCCGGTGCTTTTTGCCACAACGCACTTGTAAATTATATTTCCGCACCATTTGACAAACAACATTTCGTAACCCACTAAAATATTCTTGACAGGTTTTTAATTTCTCTTCCCACGTTACTGAGTTATGATTACTACTATGAGGCCTACAAGACACAAAGCCATTTTTACTTCCTTCTAAATACACAATTTGAATGCAAGTGACAATACAAAAGATGACATAATTCATTTGTTCTATCTGTATGTTTTTAACTTTCAACTCGCAGCTTAAAGAACTACTCTTCACTTGACAAATGTTTACAACCCTAACAGACACAAAAATAAACAAGTTTTGTGAAACGGAACGCATTCCAATCTACTGGTTAGCAAGGTGCCATAAAAACAATTTTCTTCTAAGAAATACATTACACTACAAGGCTGCGTATTTGGGCTACTCTCATTCCCCTTTTCAACGCAATTTTTTACAACTCTAGTAAACCTTTCTGTAGTGACGCACGCATTGCATCCGTGAATGCCTTTTGTTCCTTTACAAAACAAACAAACAGCTGGAGCAGCCAACCGCTGGCTCACACATACATCTGTACTAGACGTGACCAACTCGATAGTTGGTCGGGGTTACAACAAGACAGCTGGGTTGAATTCATTATTCTTTTTTCTTTCTGTTTCTTTTCTTTCTAGACTGCTGTTCGAGAGAGACAAAACAAATTCTTTGGCTTGGCCTAACTCAATGTTAACGTGACTGACAACAGAAATGATTTCATTTTCTACCTTTAATTCACTCTCAGATATTTCTTCAACCTGTTCAAATTCATTGTCAAGAAATTCAACATTGGCTTGATTTACAACAATAGGTGGTGACTGAGACCTAACACATGGCAAAATAGTACAACTTTCAACACATTCATTTTCACTGTTCGTGCGTATCTTTTCTGAGCTACGGGGGCAATGTCCCACAAAGTACCTACGGACTCATATTCAACAAATTCTAAACTATTTTTAGCAAATTTTCTTTCTAATGGTGCTGTTTTCCTTCTACAACTTTCGTAATTTTGAACATTTTCTAACTTATTAACATTTACAGGAGAATCAGCAAACCTAACCCGTTTTTGTGATGCTGTTTTACAGTTTACCTTCTTTTCATCGCTGGAATCCTTATTACAACTAATCTTGTGATGTCTTAAGTGCTTTTTATATATCCTTTCGGCTACCCTTTCTTTCGCAATACGTACTATCTCTGAAATTTCAAAGTCAATGTTTAACTTACGTTTGATGTCTGACAAAGAAACAGATTTTGATTTATAAACACATTCATCTTTAACTCTTCGATAAAGCTCAGATTCGCGTATTTCATGCATTGGAGACACAATTTTATCTTCAACTCCTGCTCTATATTTTATATTGCTTTCTAAAAGAAATTTTGCAGCTTCCTGTTTAGCTCTTTTACGAATTTTAGATACTTCCTGATCTACCTTCAAAGCATTTTCAACATCTCGCAATGTAAATGGTTTTATTCTATATCTGAATTGCATTTCTACCATTACATACTCTCTTTCTTTTAAAAATTTTCGCATTTCCTTCATGACAGGTACCATTTCTCCATTCACATACATGAAATTCAAACAACAAAATTAAAAAGTACTAAGAAGGCACTACGATTTACCTTAATCAAAAATACAATTAGCGTCGCTTTTATGTGGTTTTATCAAATGTTCCAGTACGTAAATTACTAATTTCGATTTAACGGTTCAGGAGTTCTGTCTCTGTTTCGGAGCGCCGTTATTATGACAGGCAGAGTTCGATTCTTGTCTCTCCCTGTTCGGGATAAGCCATTTCTATGACAGTATGCGGGTTCGAACCTTGGCTATCCCTGTTCGGGAAGACATTTCTATGACACGATTGGATCGTGTTCTTATTCGGGGAACCATAATTGTGACCCACGTGGGTTCGTATCTTGTTCGGTACGCCTTTTATGGTGATAGTACTGGGTTCGATCCTTATGTGTCCGTTCTCAGAATGAAGCTATTGATTCAATACATAGATCCTACAGATCCCTTGGTGGGCTTGGACATCTACCATGGTCCGGGATTCGATCCTTCTCTACTAATATGTCTCCTTAAATATATAATAACAATTTGAATCATTCATTTCAGCCTACCCTATAGCCACTGGACACACAACTTAAGAGTTCGAACCAGAACGTTTTAGAGAACCAACATAAAATAGATTCTAATTATACATTTAGCGCTGATGCAATTTATTAATATATGTATTATTAAGTTGCATAGGCGCTAATCACTCGTGCTGTAAAGAAAAATAAATTAGGTTATTTCTTAAAATTAACACATGAAAATTTAAACCATTATTATAATTTCGAAAGGATACTCTGCTTTTGATCTTTTTGGTTTTTAATTTAGAACACTAAAACTTTATGAACATATAACAGATCACTTTGGCACTTCAAATGGATACTTGGTAATGATAATAATATTTTAATGTAATTTAGGCCCGTTGATTATCGAAGACGCGGTTGACGCGGTTGTCACGAATTATCAGTTATGTTTCGTTACATTGCTGATTTTTACACCTTCACTAGCACTGTTCACTTCCTTTGACATTGAAAGGGGGGCTATATTGGAAATTCAGGGGTGATGTCCAGTAGGTTGCGGGTTGCTTTCCTCTCATCTTCTTAGTGGTAGGTTGAATGGTATGCCGTTCTCCAGCTCCATACTGCCAAAACTACTTTATTCACACTTGTTAAAAATATTATTTAACGTCGCTCGTTCATTTCGATGGTTCGTTCTAGTTTCACATGGTAATTTCACTAAACGTATTTGTCAGACTTTTCATTATCGTTGTATTTTCGCACTAGCTAATTCATTCGTGGTGGCTTCTTCGGGTGCATCAGTAACACTAACTTCTCTTTTCTCTCCATCTCGTCTTGTTGCTAAGCAACAGTGCGCTTTGCTACGCAGTTCGTTGATGTCAGAAGCTAAAAATAACTATGACAATCCATACATTGGAATTTCTCGAGACGACGTTTGTCTATTGTGCTGGATTTTAGCTCCTTATATGGGAAGGAGAGAGGAACTCTGCGATCTCCGTCGCAGACGAAACGCACATACATATATGCACATTCGTTTGTTGGCTGAGAGAAAAATTCTTGTGAGCACTTTTATACGAGGTTTATTTAAAAAGTTAAAAATTTCTTCTTAAAAATTGATTGAGCTGGACCACATGGTTACAACATCAATCGTTTCTCTGTTAAACAAATATAGTTCGCTAAGAAAATTTACAAATGTTAATCAAGTTTCGAAATTTTTGGGAGGTCCGGACCCGGTGGACCCCCTCGTATGCACGCCCCTGAGCATTGCTAACTAGTCCCAAATTCAATGTGGAGTTCCCCATCATACAGTTTTATGTGGAGATTATCAAGAGTGTAAAATATTCTTATTTTATAAAAGAAATATGTTTATACTAAAATACCATCCACACAAGGGGGGAGCGAATATAAATACTGACATTAATATTTGATTCACAAAATACTGTAGAAGAAGCCTGCATTATGAATATAAGCTAAAAATTAACTTGTAAATGCGGGTATATATTCATTTGTTTTCTCATCTACTAGATATTTTCTTTGTTATTTTGTAATTCGGCAATCACTTTTTTATTGTCATTATATTGATTTGCTTCAGTATGGTCCCGTAATTTAAAACTATGAATACATAAAAACAAAATCCATTTGTTAATTGCTAGTGAAAGAAAATTCAGAAATCTTATTTAGCGCGAAAAACCTTCTCGTTCACTGAAAACCGTCCTGTGTTGCAAAAGCTCTGCAACGACCAGTCCCTTTAACTTCTGAGATAGGGGAAAGGAGACTTAATATTTGCTCCAATTGCCGCGCTGAAGGAATCTGGTCGTTGTATGCTCGCTGCAACACAATATAAATTAGAGACTTTGTGACTGATTATTTTCTTGCTTTTTAAAACGGATTAACGGAACGGACATTTACGGAAGTAAAAAAAATGTTATTTAAAGTGTATATATGCGAGTATTAAAAAGTATTTTTTTCTGTTCTTTACTACTATTGACAATAATATTTTTTTCTTGTAATACTTTGTTCGTTGCGCAACGCTGCAACACTAACATTAGCCGCCACTGATAGAATCGCTCCAGCACAGCTTTCTACTTGGATGTTTAAATATCCATTTTCTGTCGTTTTCAGCAATTTCTACTTAAGATAATTGTTGGTTTTGCATATTGGAACTGTGCATGAGGTGTGCAATCAATATTAATCTCAAAAATAAGTAGTTTTTACATTGTTTGTTTTTACATTTTCACATCGCTCGGATGACAGTAGTGTCTTTTTAAAGAGTTCTAGTTAGTGTCTTTTTAAAGAACGGCGGGAACATGCAATTCCCTGTGTATAGATCTGCGGGAATTGTGATGGATCTAGGCTCACTTTTTTGGACTTAGTTTCTGAACGAGTTTCCAACTTTTTGTGAATATGTCTGTACAGTTATTTCCAGTAACCTTGAACGACAGGGACACGAAGACAGATACATCGAAGACATTTAATATTTCAAAGGCTCTCCCACCGGAAATCGAAACTGATACCCCGCCTACTGAACTATCTGATGGTGGGTTGCCTGGTTCGTTCCCAAGGCAAGTAAGCTTGAGACCAGTCTTGGGAAGTAACGTAACGCAAGTAACGCGTTACTTTTTAAGTAACGTTTCCTAGTAACGAGTTACATTTTTTCAAAGTAACTGTAAGGGTAACGGGTAACAAATTTTTAAGTAACGTACCTAGTTTGCCTTATTTTTTCTGCATTACATTTGGGATGAGTAACTACAATATATGTTTTTTTTTTGGAAACCAATGTTCCCTTCCTTTAAGTAAATTTCTCAGAATGAAACAATCGAGCATGAACTACGTATATATGCCAGTGACCGACAGTCACAAACACACAGAGAAACAGATAAGTTCGTATTGCCACTTGCTGTTTCTGAAAGATCAGGAAGATGAGATGGAAAGTGTTCCTTTGTTTAAAATTATAACCGAAGGGCACTATTATGTACAGGACTAATTCTCTCTCTTTCTCTCTCTCTCTCTCTTATGTTTCACAAATATTACATGTTTCGGACATTTTTGATTAGCTATGCTTTATGTCTGATTATTTGGTAGTAATTTTTAGCAGACGGTTCGTCCAAATAAATCTAAACTAACACAGTAGTAACCAATGTTTTGTTTACTGATTTTCTGGAGGGGAAAGAATTTAGACTCTTGGACAGCTCTTAGCATCTTAAAAATTGCGTTTTCCCTCCTGGGCCAGGGGTGGCCAATCCTACAGGTGTGTGAATAAAAACAGGTATGTCTTGAGGTTTCGGTTTGGAGGCGGTATCAAATGTAGCAAATGAAGCTTTGTCACTGCAGTTCCATTATACGACATTTTCTCCCTATGGATATGTGCCTGTCTTTACAGGTATTTCTTTACCTTATATCAGTAATGAATTTAGAAAAAAACCTTTTTTTTAAATCTCGGAATTGGGGGAAAGAAGTATAGTTTTTAAGCATATATATAATTAACAGTAGCTTCTTTTTTTTTCTAATAAGCTACAATATAATTCTCAAATAAATATGAATAATTTACCCGACATTCACATTTCAGTTGCTATTTTCTTCCATTCTCTATTTAAAATTTTCTATTATGATGTTTCTGTGTTTCTTATCCCATATTGCTGGAACATTCCTCACTAGTTCTATTAATATGTCTTTTATAATCACATTTAACAGTGCAGGGAAAACTCCCGAGTAAAAATTATCTCGGTTGTTTATCATCGCTACCACTGGTTACCCTCGCGGTCGACCTCTAGGTCGCATTATAGCGTACATATACCGCATGTGCATACCCATTTGAATCCATGTGTTCGTGCCAGTATCGAGAGTGACACCTCGACCTCGATCGCGAGGTCTCTTCGGTATGTTTCTACCCTTGAGCCTTATTTTAACAACTTGTGCAAACATCCGGAGGTTCCAAACATCCTGGCTACGCCACTACTTGGTAGCATGCATTCTTCGTAAACATCATCAGTCTCTGTTCACTTCTAATATTCAGCCATAATTTTATTCCTTCAAGTCAAAGAGAATACATTCGTTCTCCTTCGCATTTGGAGTTCTTAAAAATAAAATTATGCTATAATTAAACGTGCGATTATGTCATTTTCAATGTAAATTTCTGCCCCCTCCTCCGCAAAATAAACCTCATGGGCGCAATTTGCGTGTGTGTTCCCCCTGTTCCAAATAGAAAAATTGAATTTGGATATTTTCTGCAAGACAATTGGCGAGATATAGAATATCATATTCAGTATTTCTGTTTACTTGGTACTGGAATTAATAGAAGTGGTAGTAATTGTTTTGTGTAAGTATAATTGTGCAGAACAGACATGGATAAATGTTATGTGCTCCTATATATAAATGTAAATTTTTAGAAAAGTTTATGGAGGGGTGGAGAATATTCTTCCCAGGCTGGAACAACAGTAATTAAGTTAGTGACAGGGAAAGAAAAAAAGACACGGGGAATTTGCTTAGCTTTCCCCCTTACAAATAAACGTTTCGTAAGTAACAAACGTTCTGTGTCTGACTTACGACTGCCTACCATTCTGTGTGGCTCTGTGGATGAGTGACTAGACTCGTTGTTTGATAATAGTGAGTTTGATGGTTCAAGTCCTGCTTAGGGCGCTTTAATTTTTTCATTGTTTGTTTCCCGTATTTTATGATGTTTCTCCCCCTCTGTTATCATCTGATACTCTCAACTGAGTTCTCCACATGAATTCAACAATTGATAATGGAATGCTCTCAGGTTCGGGTGAGCTTTTACATGTCTACTTACAAAATCAAAATTTTCGACAAGATATGGATGCTATCCCATTATTTTGTCTCAAATTCTAAATTTGCGTATGTGACTGTATCTCTCTTTCATCATATTTGCATCTCTCGTTCTCCAAGGTCATCAGCTATGACATAAGATGGCTTGGGAGCAAAGATTGAAATCATAAAAGTGCTATACCAATGGTCTCACTATCGCTAACCATTTGATTAAATGTATGTGTTTTCACACTGATGGAGGGGGAAGTATCCTCTCTTCCTATCCTCCTGAAGTGACAGAATATTTATTCAGACTCTGCAAAGTAATTTCAGATCAAACGACTGAAAGAGTGTTCATTCTAAGAGCAACAGGATTGGACTTTAATTTTTTGTTTCAATTTATCGTCTCAAATAGGACAAATATCAAGTAATATGTTTGCCATAAGACCTACACGTCTAAGATTTATTTCATTTTGGAGAAATGATGCTGTAGACAGTAGTGGGAATTTCGCCCAAGTGTTCGGGAATTTTCAGTGCCTGGCGATTATGCCACACGCCTTCCTTTACAACTAATTTGGTTGCATACTTCCCGGCAAATGCATCGGACTCAGTTGGTGGAGCACCTTAGCTGTAAATCTCCATATGGCTGTATCATCCAGAAGTGACCCTCGCTGTACCAAATATAACCATTAGTTTACATTTGTATATTAAAAATTGTGTTTACATATTAATATTATGAGGTAATTAAAATAAAAAGGAAAATATGAATAATGGAATATAGACTCAAATACATTGATGAAATGACCCTCGCGTTACCCACGCGTTCGTTATCGTTCGAATTTTCGTGATTTCGTGTTTTCGGGTTAACATACAAAATGTTATACTTCAGTGCATATCAGTTAAAAATAACTTTAACCCTTTGTGGACCGCTGAAATAGGCAACCCAATAGTATCGTGAATCTGTTACTATAAAAGGGTGTGCGTGTTGAAGAAGTGAATAACCAGGATTCTTGTCCATCTTTTGGATACAATCGATGGACATTCCCCTCGAAGGCCAATATATAACGTCACCGTTATATATTTCTTAATTAACCCTGGTATTTGAAGAGCATTTCTGGGAAGTGCTGCGCACTAGAATAAAAATTCTTAGAAACCTAGATGCTGCGAACTCTTTCGATCATACGTTTATGTGTGTGTGTGTGTGTGTGGGTGTGTGTGTGTGTGTATGTATGTGTGTGTGCATCCATCCACCTACTCTCCTCTTCGTGGGACCAAATACTGACACAAAATTTAAAGTCAGTTTAACATTCTTCAACCTCCTACCCAAAACTGAATTTCGAAGCTAAAAGATAGAGGTGGATTATACGTCACAATGTGCATTTTTTTACTATAATCAGTTATTACTTATGTAATCATGTGTTTAAATGTGATTAATATGTTCCCAATAAGACAGTATTCAATTAATCAACTTTTATCAGGAAAGAAAGTATTCCACTAGTGTATTCTTACGCCTTCAGAGCGACTAGAAGGCCTAATGCGCAGAAAAGGTTGCAGGAGCTTCACCCTGGAAATAGACAGCTAAACTTTTAACTTTTCAACCGTCCCACAAAGTGGTTAATATTTTCTAAATATTGAAATTATATGTGCAGAATGTGAAAGTAGATACCTCCAGTAAATTTTAAAAAATTTAATAACAAGTGCATACATCACTGTGAAATTATCAGCAAGCAAAATGATTTGTGAATATTTTTTTGCGACGTTGATAGCCATGGAAGAAGGAAAAAGCATCCAAGAACTCTCATAAAGGAATTGATTCGTAATATGGTCATAAAAGAAGAATACCTGTCTTCTCTTCAAGAATTATTGTGTATTTCAATAAGTCCCTGAAACCATGATATTTGTGCGTTCTCATCGGCACTGTGTTCGTGCGCGTCTAAACCGTATTCTTGGGCCACTATTTTCTTAATGAGAATATATTGTGTTTGTGTTATACAAATGTGTTCCTTATTACCTAAAGGTTAAAAGATATGCATTAAAATATTCATTGCGTGCGTTAATCTCTAAATCAAGTGACAACAAGTTAATAGTGCTGTTGTGCATATTTCATAGTGTTATTTTTTTATTATTTAACACGCGGTGGCTCAGTGGTAGAGCGTTCACCTCTGGTGCTTGGGGTCTCGGGTTCGATCCCAGCCCCCGCCAAGTGAACTTTGTGGTGGACAAACACCGTGTGCGTGGGTTTTCTCGGGGTTCTCCCGTTTCCTCCCACTTTCTTCATTCCACCATTTCATTCATTACTCATCATCACCGTCTCCTTTAGCCTCACCGGCATAAGCGTGGGACGTAAAACTCAAAGATTTCATTTTATTATTTAACAGGTTAATTATTGTCCTACACTACATGCATGTTTTAATATTTAATTTTTGTGGTAGTTACAATGTATTTAATGTAGCGTAGTGCAAAGGTACATTGGTCCTTCTCTATAACCATCCGGTGCTAGGTTACCTTTTGTATTACTCAATTTTTTCCTTTTTGAAGCTATAGAAGACATTCGGAAATAGAAATACAACTCATATGAGAATGTGGATAAAAAGTTTCTAACCCTACTCTTCCAGTGTAATTGAACCGCCATTGACGGTAGGTACGCAACCACACCTCTTATTATTAATCCAAAAGCACCCGAACCTAGCTACCGTGAGTGTGTATTTTTCCCTTATGAACTCCGATACCGTCATAGAATGGCTTTCCCAAACAGGAACATACGGTAATCGAACCATACATGCACTCATAAATGGCTTTCCCTCACAGGGACTTTAGAAATACGAACCCAGGAATATAATATATAAGAATTTCCATTGTTGTACTTTCCTGTGTGACTAAATCTATACTTGTTATCTGACGTAATTTCGGAAATTTAGAAACTTTCATAAAAGAATCTAACTACAGTAATACCTCACAAATACAATACCAAAATATTTCAGTATTCACTCATTTCTCTGGAAGACTTAAAAGAAACACATAGTTTCTATTTATAAAGAAAATAACATTTCCTGTTATAATTCATCTGAAAAACCTTTAAACTTTTCTTTGTACTTTAAAATTAACGCTAAATATATTGGTTACCAATTCCACATAGGTTTGTAATATGATATGGCATTCTTATTGGCAAAAAAACAAATAAAATAAACAGCACTTACGGTATTACAACATATGAAACGCGAAAGTTCAGGAGGGACGCGATTGTTCTCCATTCGTTTGATAATAACTGGAAAGCCGATTACTGCATCGGCTTTTTAACACTGGAGACTCCAACAATATACTTGTAAAAAACTTTGAACACAAATGCAATTTCTAACTTTTATCTTTCTCGTCTCGTGAAACAGAAATCATTTGAAATTTAGCACTCTGGGTAGGCACATTGTGATCGAAAATCGTCTAGTTGTCAGCATAGTTTTTGTGTGTTCATGTTCATATATTTAGAAGAGTTTATACACATTTCTGTGTTTTAATATTGTATAGTCATTTAAAAAAGTTTGTTCATTATGACATTGAGAAAAACACGACTGTCAAGTAATGAAAGATGTGTGGGGCATTGGGAATCCGTATTTGAGGCATTTTACAGTGTATTCTAAAATTAGTCAACGTTTGTGTGAAAAAGAATATAAACATGATACCGTTAACCATTCGAAAGGCGAATGGGTTAGAAAAGAAAGACTTACTAAGACGTGCGAGAGTACGTGGCAATATCTGAAGCAAAGTATTCCCCAGCAAGCATTTAAGAACATCAAGATGGTTGACAACTACATAGCTGGATATCTACCGAAGACAAATTTTTGTAGATAGTAAGCTAGATGATGGTCCTAACTTTCGATTTTTTTCTGGTTCAGGTATACTGGTTTCCGAAGAAAGGGATTAAGCCTTGAAAGGCCTTATTCCAATGTAGACGAAGAAGATGTGAGTGAAGATATTACACTAGGAAGCAATACTGAAAAAAAATGACCCGAGTGATATATCAAGTGTGAGGCCGTTTCCACTTCCTGAAATAACTAAAGAAGACATGAGAAAAATAAATCAATATACGTCAAAGGATGACGAATATTTAATTTACAATGGTAATAGATAGCAATGTTTTGTCAGGGACCTAAAATTATTAGAAGACAAATGTTGGTTGAATGACAATGTAACTTTCCTTTCCTACCGTGAAGATATACATGACAATACATATGCTGAAGCTTGTCCTGTGATCGACATGATAACTGGCACTTACCGACCTAACAACTACGGAAGAGTATTGACAAATATCACTCTAGAACGTGATCTTCTCTCACGACGTTTTGTCTTCTTTCCGGTAATTGTAAATAGAAACCATGGGACATTAGTTGTTGTTGACAATGAGGAAAGAACAATTTCGTACTACGACTCTTTAGATGGACTCGACAGAAATTATTGCATTGCAGTTAGAAACTATCTACAGTTCATTGTCGAAAGATTGGGAAATACAATTGATATGACAAATTACATAATTAATTCACGTAGAGAAACAAATGTATATGACTGGGATGTTTGTGCTCCTTTACGCCGAGGGCATTATTAAAAAAATTAATTTACTTTTCCCCAGCAACACATGCCTTTGTACAGGAAAACGATTAAAGTAGAATTAATTGCTTTGGATTCTCAGTAACATTAGATTTCGTGTTTATTGAAGATTAATTTACCATCAGTATTGACAATACAGATTGCCGAGAGATAATTTTAATTTCAACGTAGTAATAAATAATTAAATTGTTTCTGAGTCATGCGTAAATTAGAAATAAATTCACTTATAAAATTTTGATTTAGAATTGGAACAGTTGATTATATGTTAATTTACTACCGATATATGATATTTATTTCAATATAACTGTTTCTCGTATATATTAAAATTTGTTATATTTTAACAAATATATTTCTCTGAAATCCAATCCATCAACTTTATTTTTCTTCCACGCGTAAAGTGTTTAATGTTTATTTTCAATGAGCAAGAAATTGACCTTAGTAGGATAACAGAAGGGAAGTGTAAGATTTTAACAGGAACAAACCAGAAATTCAGCAATTACAGTCAGAGCCGTAGCTAGAGATTTTGGCGTCCGGGGCGAAGTAGAATTCGGCGAACCCGTACATTTACCATATCAAATTTTGCAGCCTCTTATTTCTTTTTCAATATAAAAGAAGCAGCTTTCATTGTTGTTATGTTATGCTCAATTTTTTTCATACCATTGCAACAACCAAAAACAATCATTTTGTATTCTTTTAGAAATAAGAACTCTTTTCAAGAGGCTTTTTTCGACTAAAACTTGAAGAACAGTTATAAAAATTTACAGCTATTTACAAGGTTTCATACTATCGATAAGAAATGGAATATCAATACATTAGTAACTATGTGCTTTTAAAATGTTCGAAATAGGAGACAGCATTAATTTCTAGTAATAATTGTAAACTTTCGTAATTTTATTCTGTATATGACCACAAAATAGCATTTTAATTTCGATTCGATTAAACGGGTTGAATTTGTTAATGATTAAATTAAACGAGATTATTTTATTACTATTAAGAATTGGTGGTGTGATATTATTGTTTTAAATTGTAACGCACCAGTTATACACTATTCCGAATCCTCAACTGGAAAGCCAAATTTGTAACGATACATTCTGGCTGGTATCGTTAAATTTGTAACAAGCCAATCCTGGCTGTGAATGGCCAAATTTGTAACGTATAATTTTAAGTTTTGTTCGTAGGTAATGTTGCACAGGGGAAAGAAAGAGAAAGAAAAAAGAAAAAATATAATTGGATCGCCGAAACTACTTTCTTATGCTACGATTTTGGACCAGTAAGCACAACGTTATTTATTTCCTGATTCTTGCACACCAATGGTGTCATCGCTACCATGAGAAGGAGAGAAAAAGAAAAAAAACCCTTTGCCAAATAACACCATATAATTTGCATATTATATTTATTTAACGTCTTTAGCGAACAGCATATAGTTGCAGGAGTTATATCAATGCTAGAGATTATAAAGTTCAGCTAGACTCATTAACCATAGTTTTTTTTAAAATCATTAGACATATGTACTTTAGTCTCTCGAATTTTTAGAAAACTTCTCACACCAACGCAATGGAATAAACAGTAACAACAGTGTTTTAGATGTTATCCTTGATAATACGTCAGACAGCTGTTTACATTTCTCGAACATACATTCGGAACAGATAACTTTAATTAGCTACATCGTAATAAGAGAAATAAGGAATAGAAGGTACATTACTACTTAAAAAAACATCTCATTACAGGGGGAGTAGTTATGCGGCAGATTCAAAGAACATACCGTTTCCACTACCCTTCCGCAACCAAGTGTATTAAGAGGGCGCCACACCTCGACCTGGCTTACAATTAAACAGCGGCGGTAATAATACATATGGCAGAAACATTCATAGGAGGTACTAGACCAGCCAGCAACCTAAACTCCACCCCTGACACCACCACATCTAGGTGTGAATACCAATAGCATTGCCCACCGTCTTCGACGCGTCCAACTAGACGGTTTAAAGTAGCTTCTTAACTAAAGATCGGACATATATATACTTCAAGGATTAACGTGAATCTTTTTTCTTACGTGTCAACTTCAATTACAGATCATGAACTATGGATTACAGCAAACAGTACGGAGTGCCCACTAACGGGTCGAACATGAGCTAACTGTCGCTAACTAGACCTTTTGACTACTAAGTTATCACAACTATAAAATGAAATAAACAATACGGAGTGCCCACTAACGGGTCGAACATGAGCAAGCTGTCGCTAACTAAACCTTTAACTTTACCAAGTCATGACAACTATAAAATAAGCAATACGGAGTGCCCACTAACGGGTTGAACATGAGCTAGCTGTAAAGTAAATCATACATTTATACATCTGCTTAACTAAAGAAACTATTTTCGCGTAATGCAAGAGAGAAACGACATTGACATCGGACTACCCCGTCGGTGTGTGGATCGACTTACTGAATGGAGAGCTCACTTTTAGTTTACTCAGTCATGTTACATACAGAACGAATGGTATTAGACAACATTTTTAGATATCGTGGAGGAATAAGAATTGAATAAATTCACGATATTTATAATACTTGACGGACTAATTTATGAACAGAGAAAGTATCAAGCTTTTTAATAATTATTTTAAATAATGACTATATTGAACAGTTCCAATACGAAAGTTACTTCTTCGACCTGTTGCGTCTAAAACTTAATAATATAAAGAGTTACCTGGAGACGGATGATCAAAGTCAGTCCAACAGCTACCCACTGTATTCCCACAGGTGGAGTGACATTAGCACAGCAGGCCAATTTCAGGAGTCACGGTTACAGCAGCATCGTGAACGACAACCAATCTCCGGCAGTCTCTCCAGCCCACTCGACATGACGCGACCACAGATATTGAATATATATATAATAATATTGAATATATATTATTATTTAATGAATATACTCAAAAACAAATTACTCGATCTTAATAAAATACAAATACTCCAATTTTTAAGCCACTAACGCTATCTTGCGGAATTGAGAAAAATCCAACTCATGCATTCGATAGACTAACAAAGAAAGTATTGTATTTCAGTTTAAAAACACCAGCCCAATTGTCGACCATATTGAATCCATCAAAGGGGACGAGAATTGGGAAAATAAAGAGGGAAAGAAATAACACTAAGTGCTAATTTAATAATCCTATCAAATAATTTCTTTGAGGAAATGTAACGCTCAAAGAGTTTCTTTACATCCACCCAGGGGACAGGAAAATAAATGACCTGACCTTGATCAGTTATTTTAGAACACCCTATATATCACCACTCGAAGGTAAGAATTACTTGTATTGGTAATTACGAAGAAGTTCATCTCTCCGTTCTTTGGAAATTTTGGAAATTTTGTGTTCCCACACTTTCTCCAGTGAGGGTATGCAAAATTGCAGAGTTTTTCAGAATCTTTCGGATCAAGAAAGGGCCTGAGAAACATTTCATGTATTTAGCAAATTCTCCTTTAACTGAATAGGAAAGATGGTGAAGTCGAACCATTACTAGGTCCCCTTCTTCTAACTTAACTTCTTTTCCTGTTTCAAAACTTTCTTAGTTTTGTTAGTAACCTTAGGATACAATGTAATATGACGATCTTGGGTAGGCGTGTTTTCCAGAACACAAGACCAAGGAACATTCTTTTGAAATGCTTCGATAGCAGAATAAGATAAAAATAAATCTGCAGGCGTACAATCAATTCTACTGCATAACGAATAATTAAGGAGTTCCTGATATTGCTTGAGTACAGTACTCCACTTAGAATGATTACTATGACACTCTAATCGAATAATCCGGTTGAGCTCTTTATGGCTCCTCTCAGCCAAGCCGTTCGAAGAAGGTGAATAACTGGACGTTAATATCGATTTCATATTATGTTCCTTGCAATAGTCCTGCCACTGGCGCGAAAGGAACTGTGAACCTTTATATGAGACAATAGCATTAGGATAAGGGAACAAATAAAAATAATTCCTTTACAACATTGAAATTATACCTTTGACATGAGCAGTCTTCAAAGGAAAGAATTAAACAAACCTAGAGTAAATATCTATAATAGAGAAAATATAGTGATAACCATAACTAACTGGGACTTTTCCAACGAGATCGATCGCTAGACGGTCGTGGGGTCTAGTAGCTTCTATATGAATTTCCTCTTTAAGTATTACCTGATTGGCGAACATTGTCTCAGCACAATCAATACAATCTCTAATGTACTGTCGAACCGACAATCTTTGCTTCTTCCAATAGAATAAGGAACGACATACAGACCAACATTTCCTTACCCCAAAATGAGCACACGAATAAACCAGTTCAACTATTTCCTTTACTAATTCCTGAGGAATAACCAAAAGCCATTGGCTCGAATTTTTATGCTTGAAATATAATAAACCTTGATAACATATTACACGCTCTCGAGAATTATCTAATAAAGACCTTAATTTAATGCAGAAATCATCATGCTTCTGTTTTTCCCTGACTTTTTCCACGTTGAAAAGAGAAGAATCCTGAGCAGATAGGAAATTGACATGATACTCTTCTAGCTTAGAAGCCACATCTGGTGGATTCCTACTGAGAGTGTCTGCTATGAAATTCAAGCTTCCGGGACTTTGTTCAAAAACAAGATCGAATCTTTGTAATTTGAGAAGCATGCGAGTTGTTCTGGTGTCTAAATTCTTCATAGAAAGAGAGTGAGGGACAGCAGCATTATCTGTATGAATGTACGTGGTTCTACCAAGGATATATTGCGAAAAGCGTTCACACAGGAACATAACAAAGCAATTCCAACTGAAAGAAAGACAACGAAAGTTCATGAAGTTTAACTCTACGGCTAGCGTAGGCAATGACATTGGATGATCGGACCCCTCAGGGTACTGTGCTAGAAAACCAAATTTTCTCAACAAGCATCTGAATGGATGTGAAATGGCAAATTGACATCAGGTTGCCTCAACGGAAGTGGATTACTGACAATTTCCCTTAATTTATAAAAGAGATCTAACATCTCGGGAGTGAGTTTCTACTTAACATCGTTCGTAATGAGATCAAACAACGGAGAAGTGAGAGTTAAATAATTGTGAATAAACCGCTTTCGCCATCCCAATAATCCTAGATATTGGCGCATTTCCTTCTTAGTGTTTGGGATAGGATAGCAACGAATTGGTTCACTATGACGTGTGTCAACTTTAACAGTCTGACCACTAATGACATGTCCCAGGAAGTTCACTTCCGTCAGGAGGTAGCAACACTTCCGGAAATTCAGGTTAAAAGTGCTACGTTCAAAAATTTTGAACACACGCTCTAGATGTTCGTCTAGGGAAGTGCTAGATATTAAAATGTCATCCAAATACAGAATGACGAAGTCTTTAGCACTTTGATCGAAGAAACTATGCATTACACTTTGAAAAATGGCGGGTGCACTCTTGATCTCTTGAAGCATCACAATCATGACATACTGACGTCCTTTATAAACAAAACTAGTACAGGTATATAACGAAGGTTGTAAACCCACGCTATAAAATCCTGACGAACAGTCGATTCAGTATATTACCTATTGGTTCCACTTGAGCCTTTAGGGCCCGAACGCGAAAGTCCAACAGGCGAAAATCGATGACAGGTCTGACAGCACCAGATGCCTTACGGACACAATGCATGGGGTTCCGGTAAGGCGAGGTCTGTTCGAGGGCTATGCCTAATTCTAACCATTTTTGTAATTCTGTTTCAAACTCCATTTCCATGGATTTTGGCACAGAATAATACGGACCTACAACGAGCTCTTCTTCGGTTAATTCTATTTTATACAAAGGCGTTCGTATCCTACGAGGATATTCACGGAAAATATTACGATTTCGAAGTAACAAATCATACAGACGTTACTTGACATTCTTATTCAAATCATTTCGAGATGGGATATAGTCCTTAATTTCAAATTCTGAGAGATTGGATTCAGGAATCATGTGCACATCTGGCACACAAAGGACGGCTGAATTTACTACTGAAGGAGAAACCTCTAAAATATTAACATGAGAACACGGAAGTTCAGAAGAAAGTATTTCTTGCTTATCGGATGGCCATTCGGTCCTCTCGATCTCAACCTTGTTCGAAGACAAAGCTACCATAAGGATGTTAGGTTGATCAGTTGAAATTACGACATGACTATCAGCATGATCACGCAATCTAATTTTCTTCCTCTCTCTATCGACAACAGCTTTGAATTTGTCCAAAAACGGACAACCTAAGATGAGATCAGTTCGAAGATACATAATGACGAACAACTGAATGTCAAATAAATGACCCTGAATATTTAAACTAAATATCTGGACACCTTGAACTGAAAACTTCTCTGTACCTGCAAAGGCACCTAACGACAAACCAGTATACGGTCGCAATTTAGCAGATGGAAATTTAAGTTTTAACTGTTTCCAAATATTGCAATCTGAAAGGCATAACACGGTTCCACAGTCAATAGTACAAGTTAGTTGAACTTCACAATGTTCCCTTTGACGACAGGGGAGGAAGAAAAATAATAAACAGGGTTTTGTTTTTTTCATTCTCTTCAACTACAAAATTTACATTAAACGACATAGCATTATTACTCTCATTATTGTTTACGTCTCCAGATAATGACTCGACCAAGACATTACAAGTTTTGACATTAGTTTGAGAATCATTATCTATGGGGATCGGAGATATATAGCAGTCGTTTCACCCCGTGTTCAGAAAGGACTGCGACATTAGTTTTCCGAAGTAGATGAAGGTTGATCTAGCCTCGGATTGGAAGATGCCTCATCTTGTCTTCTATTATAGTTTTTTTATCCTCCATTACGTCTTCGGTTCCTTCCACGATAACTGTTTCTACCATTCCCTCGATATCGATTATTATACTGATAATTATTACCATTACTGTTATTGTTATTATTCCTATTTTCAGTCTGAGCATAACTTAAGAACTCAGTTAGACAACCACTGTCAACTTGTTCTGAATTGCGATTAATAATCTTCACTTGCTTAGTGAATACCTTCTTTGTCGGAGGCATAATTTCATGTATAGAAGTATCCTCAATTCCAGATAATAAAGCTACTATACTCATTAATTCATCAACACTATTGTATTGCTGAACAGATAGCAAACGCATGTCCCTAGGCGGTAAAAAATTGAAAATTAATTCCACAAGTTCAGAGGTACTTGGGGTTTCACATATATTGTAATAACTTTCAACCACGAAACAAACGTAGTCTAACAATGAAGCGAATTTAGTTTTATCATAGCGCAAAGATTGCAACGACTTCTCTTGTGCACGCTCTATTTGAGGCGAACAATATTGGTTCTTAAAGAGACGCACAAAGTCTTGATAAATTTTGATTTCAGGGGCTACTGAACTGTACCAAGCAAAGGCAGGTCGAACCATAGAGTGTTCCAGAACCCGTAATCGGTCTCCATCAGTAAGTGAACACATACTTAAACATTTCTCAATATCCCTCAAAAACTTTCTTGGGGCTCCAGGTTTAATATCCCCAGAATACGAAGGAAAAGGTTGTAAATCGTTTTGCTTTATTGCAAAAGGTAATGAACTTAGTGTTATACCACTGAAGGTGGCAACACAGTTACGCGGTACTTGACCATTCGATACAATAGTAGTATGAAAAACACTAGAATCATAAGTAGGCTTTAAACGGCTAGTATTAAACACTGGTAGGCTACTATCAACATGAGAAGTAATCTCTCTCGACATCGACCATGTGACGGTATCAGTGGTGCAAGTTATATTACCTACATTGCTATTATAATAAATAGAAGAGTTAACATTAGGAAAAGTATTTAAAGTGCTGCTTAGCTTCACTAGGACTAACAGACCATTCATATCTAATATCAGGTTTTGATTGGACAAAGATTCAGTTGAATAAATAACAGAACTAGTAACGAACACATCGTATTCAGCAGACGTACTTGTAACAGTATTAATGGGAAAATTATCCTCTGACTGGGATAATGACACAGGAGAGTCAACACTAGTGCAAGGGCGTTTACAAGGAACACCCTCCTTACTCAGGCTCCCACACTCCACAGACATGATTATCGGTTTCTCTAATTTGTCCACTTTACTAATCAATGATAACGCTTCAGAAAAGAGCTTCGATTGACTATTACTACACCTTTCTAGTCCACACTTAACTTCATCGTTTTCGTTTTCTAGTTTCTTAATTTTATCAAAAACAACCTTTAATGCCTTATGATGAGATTCAGCCTCATTTTCCACAGAATCAACATGAGGCTCCACAGATTCAACACGGTACTCTACAGACTAAATACACGACTCATTATTATCAACTTCTGTTTTCATATTATCTAACTGCACTTGCAAATCTTTCTGATTAACGGTTAAAGTACTACAGAGATTCTCTACACTACCCATTCTTTCGTCAATTTTATTTACAGTAGTGGAAAGGCTATGCACATTTTCAACAAAATTTTTGTTACTTTCTGCTATCCTACCGTTAATTTCAGCATTACTTTCTTCTATTTTATCATTACTTTCTTTAACTCTTTTCTCAACTTTTTCTATTTTACTCAGTATAAGAGCTAACATTTCAGCGATGTCATTCTCTTGTTCCACCCGTTTCTCGCTTCCTTGCGAGGATCCTAGGCGAAGAAAAATGCTTAGGAGGTGATTCGCGATCACGCTCCAATGTTTCAGGAGAAGAATGTGTGTCCTCACATTTAGGACAGACCCATACAAAAGAATCCGAGCTAACAGCTTCGTAAACACTAGAGGTATCTCTTAATTTGATACAAAACAGTGCGACCATTCGTGACATCTGTCACAAGATATGGCACGTTTCTTATCAGAATCAACCTGTTCCTCAGTAGCAAAAGGTTCGCTACAACAAACGCAAATAATATCATCTCCATTGGGAGGAAGATTTCTCGACTCAGTCGACATCCTACTTACTTATTAATCTAATAATCATATACATATGTGAGCTCAATACAATATATCTCTCCAACAACGCGACAGTCCGTATCACTCGCTTCTTCCCGCATGAACACGACAACAAACAAATAGTGTGACATTCTATCACATTAAAATTAATCCTACAGCTGGGTAAGCCAAAATTTTCTAACGCACCAGTTATACGTTATTCCAAATCCTGAACTGGAAAGCCAAATTTGTAACGATACATTCTGACTGGTATCGCTAAATATGTAACAAGCTAATCCTGGCTTTGAATGACCAAATTTGTAACATACTTTGAAGTTTTGTTCGTAGCTAATGTTGCACAGGAGAAAGAAAGAGAAAGAAAAAAGAAAAATGTAATTGGATCGCCGAAAGTACTTTCTTTCTTATGCTACGATTATGGACCAGTAAGCAAAACGTTATTTATTTCCTGATTCTTGCACACCAATGGTGTCATCACTACTATGAGAAGGAGAGAAAAAGGAAAAAATTCTTTGCCAAATAACACCATATAATTTGCATATTATATTTATTTAACGTCTTTAGCGAACAGCATATAGTTGCAGGAGTGATATACAGATGATAGAGATTATAAAGTTCAGCTAGACTCAATAACCATAGTTTTTTTAAAAAAAATCATTAGACATATGTACTTTAGTCTCTCGAATTTTTAGAAAACTTCTCACACCAACGCAATGGGGTAAACAGTAACAACAGTGTTTTAGATGTTATCCTTGATAATACGTCAGACGGCTGTTTACATTTCTCGAGCGTTCATTCGGTAGATAACTCTACCTTCGGTCTCGAACAGATAACATTAATAAGCTACATCGTAGTAAGTGAAAGAAGGATACAGAAGGTACATTGCCTCTTACAAACACATATCATTACAGAGGGAGTAGTTACGCGGCTGAGTCGACCAATCCTCCTTCCGAAGAATATAACGTTTCCACTACCCTTTCGCAACCAAATGTATTAAGAGGGCGCCACACCTCGACCTGGCTTACAATTAAACAGCGGCGGTAATAATACATATGGCAGAAACATTCATAGGAGGTACTAGACCAGCCAGCAACCTAAACTCCACCCCTCACACTACCACATCTAGGTGTGAATACCAAAAGCAATGCCCACCGTCTTCGACGCGTCCAACTAGACGGTTTAAAGTAGCTTCTTAACTAAAGATCAGACATATAAATACTTCAAGGATTAACGTGAATCTTTTTCTAACGTGGCAACTTCAATTACAGATCATGAACTATGGATTTTAGCAAACATTACGGAGTGCCCACTAACGGGTCGAACATGAGCTAACTGTCGCTAACTAGACCTTTCGACTTTACTAAGTTATCACAACTATAAAATGAGATAAACAATACGGAGTGTCCACTAACAGGTCGAACATAAGCAAGCTGTCGCTAACTAAACCTTTAACTTTACCAAGTCATGACAACTATAAAATAAGCAATAAGGAGTGCGCACTAACGGGTCGAACATGAGCTAGCTGTAAAGTAAATCATACATTTATACATCTGCTTAACTAAAGAAACTATTTTCGCGTAATGCAAGAGAGAAACGACATTGACATCGGACTACCCCGTCGGCGTGTGGATCGACTTACTGAATGGAGAGCTTATTTTCAGTTTACTCAGTCATGTTACATACAGAACGAATGGTATTAGATTTTTAGATATCGTGGAGGAATAAGAATTGAATAAATTCACGATATTTATAATACTTGAAGGACTTCTTTATTAACAGAGAGAGTATCAAGCTTTTTACTAATTATTTTAAATAATGACTATATTGAACAGTTCCAATACGAAAGTTACTCCTTCGACCGGTTGCGTCTAAAACTTAATAATATAAAGAGTTACCTGGAGACGGATGATCAAAGTCAGTCCAACAGCTACTCACAATATTCCCACAGGTGGAGTGACATTAGCACAGCAGGCCAATTTCAGGAGTCACGGCTACAGCAGCATCGTGAACGACAACCAATCTCCGGCCCTCTTTCCAGGCCACCCGACATGGCGCGACCACAAACGTGACCACTAAGCCAGAGCGTAGAATTACTATGATAGCGACCATCAGAAGAAGTAGGCGACGAACTGGATGCAGTATTTGTGCTCAGCTTCAACGGCAACAGACATGAGTCGACCATAGGTACTAAGTCACTGTAGAGTATAGTCTACACTGACGACGTAACAAATATATTATTAAAAAGCAGCGGAGTCAGACCAAACCCAGAACAGGAAGACAGTTTCTGATGTCATTGCAGAGAATGTTAACACCACAGACAGGGTTACGATAAACCTTTACGGTTCCTCACATTCCAATGTTGAAAATCATTAAGCACTTTGTTGAAACCAAGCTGGTTTAATTACAGGGCAGCGAATCGGGAAATGTAGCTTATAAGTTGAACAATTTATATTACTCCTTCTTTCTCGCTATAACACACCACTCTTCTTTTATAGAGTCACTAAATTGTAACTGATCACATTGTTTCGTTCAGTACATCATTTTATCCTCGGTAATGCAGAGGGTACGCTAGTAAGCTACCTTTCAACGGCTATGTTTCTTGCGGTACAGGCAGCCAGACAAAGAAGTGCGCCCAAAAATCCACCTCGAACCATGATTGGCTGCTCTTAATTGCGCAGCATAACTCAAAACTAAATGAAAATTATAATATAAACTTTAATATGACGAGACCAAAATAAATTGAATATATATTATTATTTAATGAATATATTCAAAAACAAATTACTCGATCTTAATAAAATATAAATACTCTAATTTTTAAGCCACCAACGCCATCTCGCGGAATTGAGAAAAATCCAACTCGATGCAGGCCATAGACTAACAAAGAAAGTAGCGTACTTCAGTTAGAAAACACCAGCCCAATTGTCGACCATATTGAATCCATCAAAGGGGTCGAGAATTAGGAAAATAAAAAGGGAAAGAAATAACACTAACTAAGAGCTAATTGAATACTCCTATCAAATAATTTCTTTGAGAAAATGTAACGCTCAAAGAGGGTCGTTACAAAATGTGCATGCCCCAAAAGAATATAAGGATGTTATTAAACACAGCGTTTACGAAGAAGTAGTAGAAAGAGTATTTGTTCTCCGCCCGCAAAACCATATGAAAATTCTATTACGTAATTTCAATGCGAAAGGGAAAGAAAGTCTGCGTAACGAAAGTTATGACAACGGCATTAGAATCTTGACCTTAGCAACATCAAAAACCTTATCGTGAAGAGTAAAAAATTCCCATATAGCGATGTTCATAAATACACATGGACCTCCCTAGATGAAAGAACATAATCAAATTGACCACGTTTTAGTAAACAGAAAAAGACAGTCTAACATAATTGATGTTTGATCGTTCAGAGAATCTGACTCAGACACTGATCACAGCAGTGATAATAAGAGAGATTATCTTTGAATGAGGAAAATATTCAATATCTAAACACGAAAAGGTTTAGTTTAAAGAAGTTAGAGGAGAACCAGGCTAGAGAGGAATAGCAGATTGAAGTGTCTAATAGATTCTCAGTTTTAGAAGGTTTTGAGACCACTAGTGTTGATGATGCTTGGGTTAAAATTAGGGATAGCAGTAAAATTTCATCAAGAGAAAAAATAGGGCACGCAGAAAAACGTAGGAATAAACCATGATTCGACCAGGAACGTACTGAACTAGCGGAGAAGGGAAAACAGGCGAAACTGCGTTGGGTAAAAAAATCGAACGATATAACTATACAAAATTTCGTTGACACCAGATAGGATACATCGAAAATGTATAGAACAAAAATATGGGATTTTCAAAAGTTAAAATTAGTGAACTTGAGGATAATAGTAAAAACCATCGAGAAATGTATAAATGCATCATCGAATTTAAGAAACGGAATGAACCTCGCGCGTATAATTTAAAGAGATGTGACGGAACAATTCTCACTGACACAAATGATATCTTCAATAGATGGAAAGATTTCTTTGACGATTTGCTCAAAACACAGGCAAAAAAGAATATGGCGGGAAAAGAAAATGCACAGAGCAGAATATAGAGAGATAAAGAAACTAAGGAAATTAAAGAAATTAAAGACACAAATCTCCTGGTATAGACGAAATTCCGGCTGAGTTAATTTTAGCTGAAGGAGAAAATTTATGGAACAAGATACAGAAACCTACTCTCTTATCTGGAACAAGGAGTGATTACCACAAGATTGGAGAGAATTAATCTTTGTTCCAATTCACAAGAAAGGTCACAAAGCAGGTTGTAATAATTATCGAAGCATTTTCTTCTGTAAACATCCTATAAAATCCTCTCAAACATTCTAATAGCAAGACCGATCCCATACGTAAATGAAATGATTGGAGATTATCAGTGCAGATGTAGACGAAATCGATGAATTATTGAGCAAATATTGAAAGGTGCCCTTTATACGTCAAGCTTTCTTTGTCAGCGACAACATGTCGCTGTCTTTTGGTTTGAATACAAGTATATGCTATATTCTAATTTATGGACCTAATCTATATCTAAATGGAAACAAGGGCCCATTACAAGCTGGAATAGGAAACAAGGGCTGCATTATAAGGGAGTCTGGCTAACAGAGACTTCTTTACAGGTGGGTCTGAGAAATAGAGCTCTATTACTTGCTTCATAAAAGCCTAGTACATAATAATACAAAACACAAATCTTGTATGTGCGTTTTATCATATATGCTTTTTCTTCGTATTTGGAAATTACACTACAATCAGTTTTTTCTTTAAATGTTTTTCGTCTTCAAGCGACTGAGGTACTAAGCTATAGCTTCTTTAACATATGTGTAAAACCGGCACTAGCCACAATCAATCATTGTTCCATTTATGAGAAAGGTGAAAAAACTGACTATAATAGTGCAGTAGATATGAACCAAAGAGTGCCAAAATATTTCACGACTGGCTACAAGAGGGAATTTTTTTTTAGGATAAAAGTACACTTATATTAAGTGTGAAAAAAACGGGACACCAGAAGATAGTGACTTCGCAAGGCCGCAGTGACGTCATAAACATGGCCGACCATCTGAAAATTTAAATCATCATAACTCAGGAACCATTGATTGTAAAGACTTGATTCATTCACCGTTGGAACTGGAATCACAAGCTCTACAAATCATTATATCAGTGTCATATTCGTAAAATAATATCTGCATGGAGAAATTTGAATATTTTCATTTTTTGCATCCATTTTAGTTCACGTTTTTGCATTTCAATACACAACGGGATCACATTGATGGAAACACACATTACATTTATTATAGCTTATAAAACAATCTTTCTGAGAAGACCAAATAGGTTATTAGACTTTATTACATTCTGACATATTCAATTTTTAGAACAAATTTGACGTAAAAATAAGGTAAAAGCACCGAATGTACTGACATTTCAAATATTTCAAATATCGATAATACACACACTATTGATCCGACATACTTGATTCATGCTCCGTTGGATCCGGAATCACAAGCACTATAAATCATTATATCAGACTCATACTCGTAAAATAATATCTTCATGGAGAAATTTGAATGTTTTCATTTTTGCATACATTTTAGTTCATATTTTTGCATTTCCACACAGAACGGACTCCCAAATCGAAATATCTCAGAAATCTTCAATTACAAACTCTTCAAAAACTTCAGAAAAACAAGAAAATTAAGAAAAGAACTTCAGAAAATAAGAGGGAACAGATATTTAGGTCATTTTACCAAAACAATATTCATTGCAACATTTGCATATCATTATTCCAGAATGCTAATGCTAAACAGTGATTACTTTAACGCTTATGATAGAGGTGGAAAAGTATGTGAATCTGAAATTGCAGGTTTGTTGCATTATGCTAACATTTTTTAAAAATTTATTTACATGTAAATATTTTTGAAAAATGGAAGTGATATCACTTTGTTTTGAGCAAGTATACTAGTCACGAACAAACATCCGCAGATCGCTTTGTTCCCATGTAATGCCTATTATCATACTTAATATGAGGAAAAAGAGCATCTATTATTCCCAGAGCACTGAACATCGCATGCACGTAAGACTGTACAAGACAGATAACTCTTTACACACTTGCAATTTGATGAACACTGCTTCTTATAACCGCACGATACGAGTTCTTGACAGGAGCGTGATGCCTCAGGAATAATAGCTATAGGGCATGATATCCAGAAATCGTCTTCTCAAGCATACTAAACAGGATCTTTTAATTTAGGGTTGCACTTTCCACATCTCCACATATTTGCCTGTAAAGCTGCTGTTTTTGTGTGCTGAATCAGAGAAGCTTCGGTTGGTTGAATATGCTCTACTGAAATTGTTGTGTTCTTAAATAACACTCGTAGCTAATAGTTAACTTAATCACAGGTACTGGTTTTGTCACACATTAGAATCGTGAACCGCTGAATGAGATTAAAATCATGATCTTCATTGGAACGGTCATCGTTTGATAGCCTGTGGTAAACATCAGTTACTTCCGGAACTTGCTCCCGTTTTTTCCATGTTGTCGTTTTACCAATGCCGGCAAATGCAGACACAGTATCACACTCTTTAAAACCATGGAAGAATGGTAAGCCTTTACGAATATCTGATGACATGCAGTGGTATATAGTATGGACTGGAATGAGGTTCTTTTTCTTTCCAATAACAAAGTTAATCCAGGATTCTTCCACATTTGCTATGAAATCATATGCAAATACGGCTAACGTTACCACGTCAGAATCTACCGTCACTATCACAATATGAGTATGGCAATCAGCAGCAGCATCTTTCACGTGAAATAAGTCTGGTATCTGCTTCCTCATGGGTGGTTGATGATATTATGTTGTATACAGAACATTTGAAGAAGCTTTGCCACATCACCGTATGTACATATAGTAGATTTTTCATGAGGTTGTATCTGCATTACATAGTCAGCCAGTAAATAACTGTTCTTTGTTTTCATCCACTGATATAAAACTGTTGAATTGTTTCGACACGCAAGTCGTTGGGAGCACTAAAATTGTTTGACCCGAGAGACGTACCTCACGAGCACACGCTTCCACGCTGTTTGTGAAATAATTATCAAACATGGGATCTAGCCTTGACACATATCTTAATGGTTGCTCAGGTACGAGACAAATACTTCTGAAGCATAGTTAGTAAATGTTTTTGATGGCTGATGGCAGCGTGTGTACTATAGCTGCTGCATCAAGCATTGTTGCAGTTGCCTTGGGTAGGTCGTCAGTGAAGGTGCCGGTTGGAGATGCTTTCTTCTTCATGCATTCGATTTTATCTGATTTGCTGGATGGTTTTCTTAATTGTCCAAACTCAGATATGCATATTGAATAGACATGACTCTCGTGTGCGACGAAGGCTTTGGTGTCACCATCACGATGCTGACAGGCAACATAGAGCTTGAAAAGAGTGTTCGAATCATGGCGCAGAAATGTTTTTTTCTTTTGGTTGGGAAACTTAGGACTTCGTTTCAACTTGAAAATCTGTATATTGTTTCGATTTATGACATCATGTATGGATTTGTTGAGTTGGGTAAGTCTTTCCCTTATATATTATACTGCTATTTACCTACTGCTGTTGCCTGACGAATAGACACTTTTGCTTCAGTTGACATAGGTGATTACTTTGGTAAAGCTGTCATAAGGCTATCTTCAAACGGGTTTCCTTGTTCACGAAATTGCTCTAGTACATCTGACAAGTGTTTTCGGAACCGCAAATCTAACACGTGTGAGTTTCTCTGTTTTCTGTATCCACACCCGTCTTATAAACTAAACCAGCCTCCTGTTCTTAGTTATAAATAATACTTGCGTTTGCTTGACAAGTCACCATCCATTTCAGAAGGAAAGAAGGTTTACCCAACAGATCTACAGCACCACCACCGGTTTTGACGATTTTATTATTTTGCTCAAGTACATGACCACTGCGATATGTGAAAAAGCATTCTCACTTTTTCTACTTCAGAAATGATTTCTATGAAACTCGGAGTACATTTGCAGATGTCTAGTTGCCAATTCAAGGATATTCTGTGTGAACACTGGAATCCACCTGGCATAGTGAAATGGATTCTAGGTGGTAAACCTTTACGGATATCTGATGGGCACAGACAAAGAACTACGGACAAACCTGAAGAAGAGTGTGAAAGAATAGACTGAAATTTGCCAGCCGTACACTCTTTAGAAGTTGAAGCAGTAAAATTTCAAGTTTTAGTGTTGTATTCCAGAACACGAACTGTGACGATTCGCCTATTCTCTTATTACAGCACTCGTCAAATGCAATATTTTGATCACTAGATGCTTCACAGTTCTGACTATACAATTTTAGCTGAAGAATAGCTGATTATACTGGATGAGCATATCTAGTTCTGTTAACATAAAGGGCTTTCAGGAGAGATTCGGCCTTCCTAATGTGATGACATCGCCTTCACTAATATCTGATCCCACTCGATCCTTCTAACAAAGTTCCAGTCATACTCGTGATAACCATTTCAATATAAAGCCTTCCTATCATTACCAAAATTTTGTTTCCTTCATACTTCTCTGGATATTTCCATTGCACTTGTTCCATCATGGCATACACTGGTTGATCACCTATAATAACTGGTGTCTGCTGAGGGTTGAGATGTGAAATTACTGATGAAAAAATACCCATAGCATGTCGAACCATTGCTGGAGAATGAACGGCTTCCTCAAGTACAGCTAATAATATGAGTTGGGATTTTTGGCATACTATGGTTCACATTCTTTGGAGTGGTAGCCTGCCCATGATATCGTCTGTTCAGAGAATTTGGTTTCACTTGTAATTGCTGTGTACACAGAATCAAGCCAGTCTGTTGCTGCATTTATAGGACTCCAAGAATTGGGTAAATAGGGTTAACTGTTGACATATGTGGATCACTTATGACAGTAGGAACTGCAGGAACTATGTTGTATGAACCTGTAAGTCTTTATTTTCCTGTACATCTTTTCTACACTATTACTGGAAAATCTATAGTATGAGGATTATAGGTTAGAATGTAACACGGAAAGATGTTGAATAATTGAAAAGCTGGTACCGTGGAAACTGTATGTTGCTGTTAAAGATGAAGGATTGTGATCAACATTGTCTATAGCAGCAGTGGTGAAGACATCGGTGAGGAGGTTTGGAGGACTCAACTTCATAATATTCAAATAATTCACACAAACTATTACTTACTGTTGCAGAAACCTGCTGCACTCTGTCGTATGAGACACAAGTTCCATGTTCAGAAAGAAGATCTATAATGTCACGTTTTCTAGTTTTGACATGGAAAATATGACCTATGTACAAAGGGAGTGGGGTTTCTTGTTAGATAGGGTAATCCTGAGATCTTGTAAGATGGCGCCCTTTACATTTAATGGTTTTAAATTGAATGAACTGTGTTATTGAGAAGACAGTTGACTTTTGGTTGAACAAAGGACAGCACTACGGTTGGTACTGATGTGGAAGGAGTAAATGGTTGGCAAAGGAACAGTCAAATTTGAGGACCTAGTTAAACATTTGACCAAGAAGGACATTTGCAGCTCGAGCCAAACACATGCCATCACTCATAGAATTAAAAGAACAAGGATCATGAATGACATCTCCAACATCACCTTCCAGATTTTTGAAGTGTTTGTAATTGAAGATTTTCTGAGATATTCCGATTTGTGAGCTTGTTATGGGTTGAAATGTAAACATGTTATCTAAAATGGATGAAAAAAATATTCAAATTTCTCCATGAAGATATTCTTTTACGAATATGAGTCCGGTATAAAGATTTATAGTGCTTGTGATTCCGGATCCAACGGTGCATGGGTCAAGTATGTCGGATCAATAGTGTGTGCATTATCGATATATGAAATATTTGAAATGTCTGCTCCTTCAGGACTTTTACCTTATTTTTACGTCAAATTTGTTCTAAAAATTGAATATGTCAGAAAGTAATAAAGTCTAATAAAGCTATTTGGTCTTTCCATCAATGCGATCCCGTTGTGTATTGAAATGCAAAAAGTGAACTAAATAGAGTGCAAAAAATGAAAATATTCAAATTTCTCCATGACGATATTGTTTTACGAATATGACTGTGATATAATGATTTGTAGAGCTTGCGATTCCAGTTCCAACGGTGAATGAATCAAGTCCGTAGGATCAATGATTCCTGAGTTATGATGATTAAAATTTCAGATGATCGGCCATGTGTGTGACGTTACTGTGGCCATGCAAAGTCACTACCATCTTTTGTCCCGGTGTTTCTCACACTTCCTATAAGAGTACTTTTGTCCTGAAAAATTTCCCACTTGTAGGCCGTCATGAAATATTTTGGCACTATTCTACTGCACTATAATAACTATCAAGGCATCTCTCTTCTGTCAACATCCTATAAAATCCTCTTAAATATTATGTTTGCAAGATTGATCGAATAAGCAGATTATGTTACAAGATATTATCAGTGCGGATTTATGCGAAATCGACCAACCATCAGCCAGATATTTACCACTTCACAAATATTCGAAAAGATATGGGAATACTATAATCTAGTACATCAATTATTTACTGATTCTAGAAAGTCCTACAACTCGTTTAGAAGGAAAACATCCTACAATAGTCTTAATGAATTTGGCATACTAGAAAAATTATTTTAAAGTGTGTTTACATGAATTCAAAAGAAAAGTTCGCCATGGAAAATACTTTTCCACGAGGTTTCACGTTGAAATAGCCTAAAACAATAGGATGTTTTGTCATAGTTATTCAACTTCGTTTTGCAATATGCTATAAGGAAATTCAAGGATAGCAGCAAGGGGTCTAGAACTGAATGATATTCATCAGATTACGGCATATGACGATTATGTAAATCTGAAAGATGATGGTAGAAGAACAGTAGAAAGAAACGCACAGGTAATTTTATTAAACGCTTGCAGGGGTATGAGATTAGAAGTAAATTCAGTGAAAAGTATTAAATAGATACATGGAAATCCGCCTAGATGGGAATACTTCAAATTATGGGAACGTCAAAAATCAAATAGTTCTTTCGAAACAGTGGGTGCTTTCAAATGTCTAGCATCAATATTAACAGACCAAAACCATATCTACGAAGAAATAATATCTCGACTAAAAACATACAATTCGTGTTATTATTCACATCAAAATCATTTTTATCTTGGAGCATCCCGTCGTAGAATTTGAAGCTTAAAAATTTATAAAACGATAATCATGCCTGTTCTGCTGTATGTTTTCGAAACTGGTCGCTTACTCTGAGAAAAGAACGTAGACTGAGAGTACTTGAGAATAAAATCCCTAGGTGAAAGTTTGGACCGGAGAGCGACAGGAATGGGAAATGGCAGAAACTTCATAACGAAGAACTCTATAATTTATATTTTTTACCAACCATTGTTAAAGTTATGAAATCTTTGCTCAGGTGGGCAGGTCATGTAGCCAGAATGGAACAAAGTATATGCGTTTATATGCTTTCAAAATTTTAACTGAAAATTCAATCGGAAAAAGACCAATAGGAACACCTAGGAGCAGATGGGAGGACAATATTAAGATGGTTCTCTTAGAAATAGTAATATAAAGTAGAAATTAGATTTTGTTGTCTAAGGTCAGAAGTGAATGGAGAGTTTTTGTGAACTCAGTATTGACCCTCCAGCCTCGATAAGCCATAAAGTTAATTAGTTAGCAGGTCTTTTTCCTTAAAAACAAAACAGAAACATACATGAAAAAGCAATTACATGATCAGAGAACAGTAAGAATTTCGATGTTTTTTTCTTCGGTTAGGTTGTTACATGTCCGATCACTAGGACCACTATCATATTTCGATTCGAAACCAAAATCAGTCGTTCCTTATTGATTGTTTTAAAGAAATGGGACCAAACTTCACACTGGTCTTACTTTCAAATTTAGAATCAAAACATAAGCTAGTGGTTTATTATTAATTATTTTGAAGAGAAAGTCCTTTTTTTCCCTCTTCCGAAAATAGAAACCGAAATTTACAAAATAGGTGTAGATTGTGGCCTTCGATTCAAGTCCAAAATCAATCGTTTAGTATGGGTTCCTTGTTGATTTTTTTGAAGAAAAGTAACTTGGTTCGAGAAACATAAGTATATATTTACGCAATAAAGTTGATGAAGGCGGTTTCCTTCTCGTTTGTTGTTGATTGTTTTGAAGGTAAAAAAGTCACTTTTCCGAAATGTAAGAATATACATTTGAGGATACATTTGGTGGACAACTTCACACTGGTTTTCACATTGCTTTTTCTGCTTTCAGATTTTGATTCAAAACTCAAGCACTTTTCCCCTTTCTTTTGGTTGTCTTCAAGAGAAAATAATTTCTTTCAAAGTATTAAAGTTTATTTACAACATTAAATTGAATGGGCCAATTCACACTCTTATTTCAGATTTCTAATTTCAACAAAACAATAAATATACCTACAATAATTTTTAAATGTTGGCGTTCCCAAGAACGTGCTTACATTATTGTTGATCCTTTATCACCAAAACATTTGCTTTTTGAAGGTATTTAACTTTCTTAGTTAACTTTGCCAGATTCATATTTATTTGAAAGGGATTTTGACAAACACAAAAAAAGAGATAAAGAAGAAAACGAAACGAAAAGGGCGAAAGAAAATAAGGTAACCGGAAGTAGTCAAAATCGGTGACAATCGTTTTCCTTTGTCAAGCTGAGTCGATTGGTATATAGTGAAGATATGTTTCGTTGCTGATTGAATTCCACCAACTGGAATTATATTAGGTTCATAAAACCGGAAATGGTTCATTCGAAGCATTTAAAATCGGTATCAATCGTTTTCTATTTTCAAGCTGAATCGATTTATATATATATTTTAGATATGTTTCGTTGCTGATTATATCCACCACTGGGAACTAAATTACGCTAAGTAAACCGGAAGTAGTTAAAATTTGTATCAATAAATTCGTTTTGTCAAGCTGAATCAATTCATATATAGTTTAGATATGTTACGTTAATGATAATATCCCACCTCGGGAAGAAAAGATTCTGTAAACCGGAAGAGGTTAACCGGAAGTAGTTAAAATTGGTATCAATCGATTTGTTTTGTCAATAGTCGATCGATATAAAGTTTAGATAAGTATCATTGCTGATTGTATACCAACCCCGGGAAGTTCTGTATACCGAGTGGTTGAACGGAAATAGTTAAAATCGGTATCAGTAGATTTCTTTTGTCAAGTTGAATCGATGGATATACAGTTTAGGTATGTCTCGTTTCTGATTATACCACACTTCTGGAAACTAAATTAGGCTAAATAAACCGGAAGTAGTTAAAATCGGTATCTACCATTTTGTTCGACACGTTCGTCTACAAATCACTGTGGATAAATAAGCTTTAGTGTTCTGAAAACGTTCTGTGTATATATTATAGACATCGCATAACTGTTCAATCTTTCTTGTTCTTCTGTTGCTACCACAAAGTACGTAACTTCCTAATCTTTTCAATTGAAAAATATAAATTTAAAACCTTTCAGTAAATCACATTCTGGTAAATAACGTTAATTTGTTCAGTCCACAACGTTCATTTTTAATACCAAGTCTGTATGAGTAATAGACCTAAAGTTTGTTATAAGTTTCGTACCTTAGCTGCCGCCTTGAGTCCAAGATGACTCTCCCATATTCAAAGCTAAACCTTATCCATTTATGCACGACTAAGGAACAGCGTCTTCCCGAGAAAGGCAATGAAGCTCCTCAGGGTCGATTTTCGATCTGTCAAACAATTAAATGAATGTTTTTTTTCGCGGGATAGGATCGTCTGCTACATAATAAAATACTACACAATATCCCATATCATTTCAGGTGTCACATCAGAAGTGCGCAGACAAAAGGGCGAGAACAGGAAAGCTTGAGTCAAAACAGCCCCGGGTCAAAAAATCCCGCGTCCAAAGAGTCTTGATCAAAAGGGTCCCGAGTTAAATGGGCCACACGTCGAAAGAGCCGTGTGACAAAACGGTATGTTTGACATTTGTTTCTCGTAGGCAAACGTATCTGAATCGGTAATTAGTAACGAGACACGTGAATGGAATAAAGGAAAAGGTTTTAAGTATGTATTGATATAAAATTTGCATTGAGTGAGGGTGTGAATATAATGGCAGTCATCTTCGATTACGCCATATTTTGTTTCACACAATTTTCTTTAAATGGAAAGGATATTTGTGACATATCAATATTGGCTAAAATATTTTTCGAAACGAGAAACTGAACCCACTTTTCACCTATCGCAATTTTTTTTACGAGATAGAGTGTACTAAATTTTACATTAAAAATTGTGATTTATTTGAAAGAATGTTTACTATATTTCTGTAGGTAACCGTGCACTTTGTCGATTGTCTGACAATAGGTCACTCGGACGTAAAAATTGGAACGTGCTTACTGTAGCAAGGAAGTCTTTTTGTTTCTGTTTCAATGTAATGCCATAAGTCATTCACGGGGTGGTAATGCCATAAATCTTGTCTATGGTTTACCCCTTGGAAGATATTCCCAGGAATGACAGATCGGAAAAAAATGTAGGATTCGATCACACCTCGCTTTCTAATCAATTGTTGTGAAAAGGTTTTATCTTCTGTGTAAGTACAGTAGAGCGTCGATTATCCGAACGTCGGTCAACCGAACGACCGCTAAACCGAACTGTGTACTCGCTCGCACCTGTTACTCTCCCACCCTACCGTCCATCATCCCCCTCACTCCCAAACCAAGTTTCCCACAGTAGTCGCCGCACTGAGCCACCGCTGGCGGAACATTGCTCCTAATGGGGCCTTCATAAGGCGCTGCTGACCGGCCAAGTCGCCAGTCGCTGTGTTTCAACAATCATCACACTTCTCTTTGGCAAATAAACATGTATAGTTTGATTATCCGAACAAACCAGTTTTCCGAACACCCATGTCCCCAAATTACTTGGGATAATCGACGCTCTACTGTATTGTCAAAAATTGAGTCCATATTGTCGCGGCGTCAAGTTGGAGCGCAACGTGATCAAAATTAATTTTGGAGACTTAATGGCAGGAACAATCTCTTTTCGAAGCACTGTCAAACATTTCTCACCTCTCAGACTGCAATAAGTGAAAAAGATCAATAATGATATTTCCTATCATCCCAGCCAAACATTCAGTTTCTCAGACACTGGATATAATGATACAATATGTAATGGGAATTTGCATCACTCCAATAGGATAAGATGTTCATAATCAAATGCGTTTTTTGTCAGTTTACCTGACCGTTCAAGGTAAATGTCTTTTCGTCAGGCAATACAATCTAATTTACGTTAATAGTGGTGTAATCGATATTTTCTATCATCATTTCGCAAAATCCATTACGCTGACGAAAATAATCTTCCGCCAGCTCGTGTACTAAACGCACTTTGTAAGCTTTAAATTTACTGTGGACTACAATTCGTTGGATTGACCTCTGATAAATTATCATCATGTTAGCAACGCTGGTTGTCTATGATTGAGGAGTTTCCCCAAAAGATTGTAACACATCAAAACAATTTACCTCATTCCTACAGAATTTCTGCCTTCCTGATCACACCTGGTCTTCATAACTTTCGCACAATTCTCACTAACACTAGAAGCTACATGCACAACGTTTACAACTAACACACTGTAAGAAGCCTAACTCTATATTCTAAGGCTACAAAAATAGCAGTCATAATAAACTAGTTGATCCAATAAATAACAGTCTTTGTCGCCTACTACTAAAATTTTCGTATCCCTAAAATAATAAACAAATTTGCAATGTATTTTGTGTAAATTATATTCCTTAAACCTAGACAGTACTACACATAAAATTATACCGCACTTCGCGTAACTAAATTAGGCTCTGTAAACCGGAAGTAATTAAATTCGATACCTATCGAAACGTACCGTCAAGCTGAATCGACTGATATATAGATGGTATATGTTTCGTTGCTGATTATTATAAACCCCGAGAACTAAATTATTCTCAGTAAATCGTAAGTAGTTAACCGAAAGTAGTTAAAATCGGTATTAATGGATTTGTTTTGTAAAGCTGAATTGATTGATATATAGTTTATATATGTTCTGTTGCTGATTGTATCCACACCCAGGGAAGTAAATTAAGTTCTGTAAACCGGAAGTGGTAAACCGAAAGTAGTCAAAATCGGTATCAATCGATTTGTTTTCTCAAGCTGGATCGAATGATATATAAGTTTATACATGTTTCCTTGTCGATTATACCCCGCCGCCGGAAAGTAAATTAGGTAGAATAAATTTTAAGTGGTTAACCAGAGGTATATAAAATTGATACCAATCGATTTGTTCTGTCAAGGTGTGTCGATTGGTATATAGTTTATATCTACACTTTTCGTTGCTGACTATACCCCACCCCGGAAACTAAACTTGATAACGGCAAGTAATTAAAATCAATATCGATCGATTTGTTTTGTCATGCTAAGATATAGATTAGATATGTTTCGTTGCTGAATATACCCCACACCCGTAACTAAGTTAGGTACAATAATTAGGAAGTGGCTAATCGGAAATAGTTAAAATTGGTATCAATCGATTTGTTTTGTCCAGCTGAGTCGAACAATATATAGAATAGATATATTTCGTTTCTTATTATACTGCACTTCCGGAAACTAAATTCGGCTCAGTAAACCAGAAGTAGTTACAATCGGTATCAGTCAATTTGTTCTGTCAAACTAAGTCGATTGGTATATAGTTCATATATGTTTCGTCGCTGATTAAACCACACCCTGGGAACTAAATTAGGCTCAGTAAGCCGGAAGTAGTTAAAATTGGCTTCAATTGATTTGTTCTGTCAAGCTGAGAGGATTGGTATATAGTTTATACATGTTTCGTCTGTGATTGTACCTCAGCCCGGGAATTAATTTAGGTTATGTAAACAAAAAGTGGTTAACCGGAAGTATTTAAAATTGGTATGAATCGTTTTGTATTGTCGAGCTTAATCGATTTATATATAGTTTTGATATCTTTCGCTGCTGATTATCCCTCACAAATTGGAACTAATTTAGACCCTGTAAACCGGAAGTCGTTAACCAGAAGAAGTGAAAATCGAAATGAATCAATTCGATTTGTCAAGCTGAATTGATTGATATATAGCTTGGATATATTTCATTGCTAATTATACTCAACCCATGGGATATAAATTAATAACCGGAAGTAGATAAAATCGGCATCAATCGATTTGCTTTGTAAAGCTGAGTCGACTGATATATAGCTTACATATGTTTCGTCACTGATTATACTCCACCCCCGGGAAATAAATGAGGTCCTTTAAACCGGATGTGGTTAACCGGAAGTAGTTAAAATAGGTATCAATCAATTCGTTTTTTTAGGCTGAATCGATTGATATACAACATGGACATGTTCCATTGATGACTATCCCCTACCCCCGGAAGTAGATAACCAGAAATAGTTAAATTAAGTATCGATCGATTTGCTTTTCAGGCTGAGTCGATTGATATATAGTTTGGATATGTTTCGTTGGTGATTGTATCATATTATTATTATTATTATTATTATTATTATTATTATTATTATTATTATTATTATTATTATTATTATATTAATAGAGAGAAAATTACTTGCTGAATGACCTGTACGTATTTTATTCCTATTTTAAATGGTTATTATGGTTTTATATATCTGCTTATTGGTTTGCAACACTCAGAAAGAATAGTTCGAGTCTTCATTGTTTACCCTGGCGACAGGGAGAGCGGCTAAGCTTTTTTAATAGCGGCAACATCCAACTGGTTGACAAACCGCACGTGGCCGCTAACAACCATATGACAGTTTTAATGTTGATAAGAAAACTTGGTTTAGCTTTGAAAACCACTATATACCACCAATTACAAGCCACCGACCCATTGGAGAGTCAGGTGGGTTTCTTTACATCAAATTTTTCTAAGGCTGGAAAGAGAATAGATTGGGATCAATAAACCGAATGTGGTTAACCGGAAGTAGTTAAAGTAGGTATCAATCGGGCGAGTCGATTGATATAGAGATTAAATATGTCGTTTGCTGATTATACCTACCCCGGAAACTGAATTAGGTTTTGTAAATCTTAAGTGGTTTACCGGAAGTAGTTCAAATTGGTATCAATCGATATGTTTTGTCAAGGTCAGTCGATTGATATATAGCTTAGATACGTTTCGTTGCTGATTGTATCCAACCGCAACCCCTGAAATTAGATTAGGCTGAGCAAACCTTAAGAAGTTAAGTCGGTACAAGTTGATTCGTTTTCTCAAGCTGAGATCGATTTATATATAGTTTATATATGTTTCGTTTATAATTATACCGCACTTCCAGGAACTAAATTAGGCTCAGAAAACAGGAAGCAGTTAAAATCCCTATCCATCGATTTGTTCTGTCGAGCTGAGTCGATTGGTATATAGGTTATATATGTCTCGTTGAAGATTAAACCCCAACCCCGAGAAACAACTTATATTCCTTAAACCGGAAGTTGTTAACCAGAAGTTTTTAAAATTCCTACCAAACGTTTTATTTTATAGGCTTAGCCCATTGATGTATAGTTTCGGTATGTTTCTTTGCTGATTGAACACAATTCCTTGAACTAAATTAGGTTATGTAAAGCTGAAGTGATTAACCCGAAGTCGTTGAAATCTCTATGAATCAATTTGTTTTTTGAAGCTGATTCGATTCATATAGACAGTTTATATACATTTTCTTATTGATTATAACCCACTCCCGGAAACTAATTTGGGCTCAATAAACCGGAAGTGGTTAATGGGAATTGCTTAAAATCAGTGTCATTCAATCTGTTTTATCATGCTGCTGATTTTACCCAACCGCCGGAAACTGAATTAGGTTTTGTAAATCTTAAGTGGTTTACCGGAAGTAATTGAAATTGGTATCAATCGATTTGTTTTGTCAAGGTTAGTCTGTAACGATATGGATAGACATAAACTTTCAAATCAACCCTCGTATTTCTCAACGTCAATTCTTAGAAGTAAAAGGCAACCAGCTAACATTTGGAGGAGAACGAAGCACAGGAATTTTTCACCAAAAAGGTGCCTCTCTTTTCCAGACAGCCCTGCTTTCTCCCGTCAGCCCAAACAAGGCAAAAATTTCTCTATTCTCATGACCAACTCTCATGATAACCATAGATTTCATATTTTATTGGGATGATCAATGTCTTCAATATGGTTTTAATTAACTTGTGGATTATCCATTATGTATTATTACTAAAACAATGAAGCAAAAACTTAATGTTTTATGTGCACTATATTTCAGTTTAGTAGTGTATCCTTGCGCTGCTCAACAAGTTACGAACTGACGGTTTTAACAGGCGCGCGTCAGAGTGTTTACGTCCTTCATGTAAGTTCGGCGTATTAAGTTCACACTCTCAACATAGACCATTGAAGTGCATAGGATTTTAGTGTTTAAATCATTAAATAGAATGTAAAATGGTTTCTAGCGCTGTTGTGTTAAAACGCAACTGAAGAAATTATAAGAATTTCACTTATAAGTAAATGATGTTAAGCAGTAAGAAAACGTAAAGGAAACTCACAATAAGCAGTTCTTGACAACTCATATACCGAACCATATTTTTACGAATCCTAATGGAAGTGAAATATCTGCAGTGAACTTTTATCATCAGTCGAATCACCGTATCCACCGATCGCGAATATCGTGCGCGTCAACAGTACCGTTCCGTGATCGTTTAAATTAAGGGCCAATTTGGTGATAAGTGAAAATTACATATATTCTAAATATTGTTCTGTTGTTTCATATTCATATGTGATTTATTTGGTGAAAGTTAAAGTCAATACATACATCTTACCTACAAGTTCTTGTTATTTTCTTGAGAAGTAAGAATATAATAATAATTGCAATATGTGTTTAATAATCTCGTGCTTTCTTCTCAGTGGCTGAAAGATATCATCTTAAATGGGTATTTAACTTAATGAAGGATTCGAGTAAGGTATAGTATCTCTGAAGTGGATCAAACTATTTATTTTGTATTCCGCTGCTTATCTAGTGTTGAACTAGTGTATGGATCCCATTCTCTGTATTTTGTTACAGGTATTGATGAAGTTGTCCATAGCCTGACACGGCAGTGATGGTGGGCACGCGGCTAATGCCTAGTTTATTATTACGCCCGGATCCTGAGACCGTGGGAGAGAATTTCTGTTATTTTGCCAGTATTACAGTTCGTTAATGTTTCTCTAATGCTCCCGGTAGACTGTGGAACAGAATAATGTCTCAAAGTGGTTTTCTTATTAGAAAGATCCAAGTTTCGAACAAGTATTTTTATATTTGGCTTTCCCAAACAGGAATATACAGGATTCCAACCCAAACTCCCATTATATCTGGCCTTTCCCTCACAGGGACATTAGGTCATTGATCCATTAACATTACATCTGGCGCCCGAACAGGGACGGACGAGAATCAAACCCAGTCGGGTTATAAGAATGGCGCCCGAACAGGTACGGACGATTGATATATGGCTTAAATATGTTTCGTTCCTGATTGTATCCAATTCCAACCGCTGGAATTAGATTAGGCTGAGCAAACCGGAAGTAGTTAAAATCGGTACAAGTTGATTTGTTTTGTCAAGCTGAGACCGATTTATATATAATTTACATATGTTTCGTTTATTACTATACCGCACTTCCGGGTAGGCTCGGAAAACCGGAAGCAGCTAAAATCCCTATCCGTCTATTTGTTCTGTCAAAGTAAGTCGATTGATATGTAGGTTAAATATGTCTCGTTGATGATTAAATCACAACCTCGGGAAATAACATAATAATAATAATAATAATAATAATAATAATAATAATAATAATAATAATAATAATAATAATAATAATAATAATAATAATTTATTTGTACTTAACCCCGAAGGCAATTACAAAGCACAAATTGTTAATTTTATAATGGTACAGAATGTGCTACATGTAAAGTAATTCTAACAACTAACCATTACTCATGTTTTGCTCACGTACAGTCAATACATATCAGATATAATAACAATCTTTACACTTTATTAAGTACCATTTGGGCGCATTTTTTTTAAATATTGAGCATTTTAATTGAAATATGTCCAGACTCATAGAATGTATTTTATTGCCTCTATCACATATCCTATACAACGGAGAGTTTTTTGCTAAATTTGTTTTGTTGTCAGGCATATAAAACATTTGTCTGAATCTCAGGTTTTGACGTGGGCAATAGAATGATAATATACCTAAGAAAGACATATTATCTTCTTGGTTATCAATAAGTTTTTTCAAGTACAATACGCATTGAATAAACCTTCAATCCTCCAGTGACAAAAGCTGAAACCTTCTGAGAAGTATATTGTAAGATACATAACGAGTTGGTATATTATCAGTTTTATAATTAATATATTTTAACATTTTCTTTTGTACCTTTTCTATTTGTTCATTTGGTGTTTGGTAGTATGGTTCCCAAATTATAGAAGCGTACTCTAATTTTGTTCTTACAAAAGAGTTATATAATGTTAATATTGTTTTTGTTTTGAAAATGCCAGCACGATCGTTTAATAAATCCAAGCATTTTAAACGCCTTATTTGTTTTGATATCCATATGATATGTAAACTTTAGATTTGCATCAAACCATAATCCCAGATCCTTGACAACTTGCCTCTCCAGTACTTGATTCCCTATAATATATTTAAATATAACAGGTTTCTTGGTGATTGAAAATGTTACAACATTGCATTTTGAAATATTGAGTTCAAATTTGTTTCTTTGACACCATTCACTCAACCTCACTAGATCTGTCTATAATTTTTCACAATCATCTCTTGTAGAAATTTGTTTGTATAATTTAGTATCATCAGCAAACATTAGACACGAAGAATATTGGAACTCTTCAGGTAAATCGTTTATCATAATTAAAAATAGTAAAGGCCCTAAATTGGATCCTTGTGGTACTCCAGAATATACAGAATATTGTTTAGATTTAAAATTATTATACGTTACATATTGGATTCTGTTACTTAAATATGACTTAATAGTCGGATTAATTCATTTGAAATACCAATTCCTTTAATCTTTTTAAGAAGTATTTCGTGATTAATCAAATCAAAAGCTCGCTTAAAATCAGTATACACTACATCAATTTGAGACCTTATGGTAAAAGCTTCACTAATTGCTTGACCTATATTCAACAAATTTGTTACTGTTGATCTGTTATGTCTAAAACAATATTGTGAATCAGAGAGATATCGTGAGATGTGATTAAACAGGTGTTTACAGATTACTGATTCGAATGTTTTAGCTGGAGAAGAAATCAAACTTATCGGCCTGTGGTCTTGTATTAATTTTACAGGATTAAGTTTTGGAACTGGACATATTGTTGATATTTTAAATTTTGCAGGAAAATAACACTGAGTGACAGACAGATTAAATATGTAGGCCAATGGCTTAAGAAATTCCTTACAACCTTTAAAAATGTAAGATGGTATACCATCATTACTAATTGACCTTTTACTTTTAATTTTGTCAATAGCTTCGATTACTTCTGTTTCAGTGATCCTATCCAGTGACATTGTATCTACAATCGAAGAAACATCATTCAGAAAAATATCTGATAGTTTAATATTAGGTATTTCAGAACTATATACTGATTGAAAATGCTTAGCAAAAGCTTCGCATTTCAATTTATTGTCAACAATTTTTTCTTTGTTATATTCAAGTACAGATTGATTTATGTTTGAAGATTTTTCATATTAAAATAGTTCCAAAATTTCCTAGGTTCCTTTACGATTAGCTGTTCTCTTGCTTTGTTATAATAACGAAAAGCTATTTCAATACTATTTTTTACTTGTATCCTTAGTGCAACAAATTGCATGTAATCTGAGTAAAGTCTTGATTTTTTTTAAAAAATCTTTCTATAACGTTCTTTCTTCCTTAACATTTTTATTATTTCAGGAGTAAACCAGGTTGAATATGAACGTTTCCTCTTTATATTTTTAGGTGTACATTCATTTAAAACTCCATATAACTCAGAATAGAAAAGCTCGACACAATTATCGATATCCTTAATCTCATATAAGAAATCCCATTTCTTATATCTCAATAACTGATAAAGTTTCAAAAAATCATAGTTACAAAAGTTGTAGACTAAGTCTTCCATTTCATTTCGTGTCTTACAGTTTTTATAAAACGGAATACTAATATTCAAACATAGGTGATGACGATCTGGTTGAACACAATGAACATCAGATTCAAGAACTTTAACGTGTAATACATTAGTAAATACAACATATAAAATTGTATTGTTTAGATTTCTTACTTTATTGATTTGTGAGAAATTTAAAAAAATACTTTATGTAAGACATTGTTCTCCAAATTAGGCAAATTTAAAAAATAGGTAATATATATCAAACGTATTTTTAACTACTGCCATCTTAAATTATAGCCTACATATTTCAAGATTACACTGGAATAGAATTTGGAAATCCAGGTACATCTTCTTCAGTTTTAATAATCATACCCTGGCTATTTTCGTTTTTCCTAATTAAAATCTGTCCATTGCCATTTACCCAATAGTATTTATGCTGTGTATTTCTTGCAGCTGTTCTAGCTTTCCAAAATAATTGCTTATTTTTAGGAGTTAAATTTACATTCACAAATATTCTACTATAATTACTTCCAGATACAAAATTATTACTTAATAAACCCGTATTTCTTCTAGTCAACCACCTATCTCTCATTATGCGCGTTGTAAATTGTACAATTATTGCTTTTGGTTTATTTTTACCGTTTGATAATCGGTGAACAACATCAATATCTTCCTCACCACATTTTATTCTTAATTTTTGAGCCATGTCGATTACAACTTCCTTTAAATTTTCACCAGTACGCTCCTGTATACCATGTATTTCAATATTTTTATTACGTCCATACTGATTAAGATAATTTATTTCTACATCCTGAAATTTTAATTGCTTTTTCAATTCTGTGTTTTCTGCTTTTAGCTTGGTTATATCCTTATCCCGTTGAATATTACCCTTAATCTTTGGTTCAAGTTTCTTCAACAATTCATCGTGTTGATTAGACAAAAATTGAACACTAGCTGTTAATTGAGCAATTTGGGCACAGAGTTCCTCAAGCTTCATTCCTATATCAGTAGGATTCAAAGATTTGTCATCCAATTTTGAGGATGTACTTTTGTTAATTAGCATTGACTCAGTTGCGCTCGGTGGTACAGTTTTTGTAATTACCACCTCCCTCGGATTAGAACCACTACAGTCTCTACATACCCATTCCTTTATAATACCCGTCTGCTTCATGTCCGTATATTTCTCCACAGATATTTTGTAACACACTATATGAAATAATTTATTGCAATTCTTTTTTGAACACTGTAGTGCGTCATCACAGCGACTAACTTTTGAATTACAAATTGTACAAGAAGACATTGTGATCGCACTACTGTATTAAATATATTTAAATCGGGATTCAAAATGGCGTCAAAGTTTACGTTCCTGCTTTGGTATATCTTCAGTATGGTTCCTGCTTATCAAAGAATTTGGCACTAGTACTTTAATTCCCGATAACCAAATTGAACCGCATATAACAGTATATTTATACTATACAGCACACTATGTTAATTATACTTATATCGGGATCCAAAATGGCGGAAATTTTAATAGTGGTTGCTGCTAGTAATCGCTTTAGAAATTGACACACTAATTTTCCATAACACAGGGATTCGGAGAAGCAAAAACACGTAAGTAATATGTTGTATGCTATATGAAGTACAAATACTGAGAATGAATCACAGAAATAGTAATTACTAAAGGAAAATATGCTTCAGTAATGTACTAGATTCAACTTCTAGCATATAGGTCTAACTATTCAACTTACTTGTTGAAGATAATTTCACAATTGCAATAACAGACAAAGCTCTGCTCAGTTGTTTGTTTACATTTGTAACTAAACGCCTAAACTGGATAATTATTCACTTCTATCACTTAAAGATGTTATTATCACAATCTCTGGCTATTCATATTCATGTCGCTGTCTTCAAATGAGTTGAAAAATCAGAAGAACTTTTTAAAGTAAATTATTTGAAGAGAGCACTCACTCAACAGATCCACCTTGCTCGACAATATGCACTCAATATATTCCGTAAACCAGAAGTTGTTAAACAGAAGTTGTTAAAATTCGTATCAATCGTCCTGTTTTACAGGCTTAGCCCATTGATATATAGCTTCGGTATGTGTCTTTGCAGATTGAACACAATTCCTTGAACTAAATTAGGTTCTGTAAAGCGGAAGTTGTTAACCGGAAGTAGTTGCTATTTATATCAATCGATTTGTTTGTCAAGCTGATTCGATTTATATATACAGTTTATATATGTTTCCTTTCTGCTTAAACGCACCACCGTATCTAATATGGACTCAACAAACCGGAAGTAGTTAAAATCAGTATAAATTTACTTGTTTTCTCAAGTTTAGTCCATTGGTATATAGTTTAAATGTTTTGCTGCTGATTATACCCCACCGCGGGAACTAAGTTAGATAACCGGAAGTAGTATAAATCACTTTGAATCGATCTGCTTTGTCAAGTTAGGTCGATTGATATATGGTTTATATATGTTTCGTTGGTGATTGTATTCCATTGAGGCACTCAACTAGGCTCAGTAAACAAGAAGTGGTTAATCGGAAGTAGCTAAAATTGGAATCAATCGAGCTGTTTTGTCAAGGTGAGTCGGTTAATATATAGATTAGATATGTTTTGTTGCTGATTGTACTCCACACCCGGAATTAAGTTAGCCTACATAAATAGTAAATGGTTAACGGGAAGTAGTTAAAATGGGTATCAATAGATTTGATTTCTCAAGCTGAGTCGACTGGTTTAAAGTCTATATATTTTTCGTTTTTTATTATACGGCACTTTCGGGAAGTAAATTAGGTTCTGTAAACCGAAAGGAGTTAAATGCGTATTAATCGATTTGTACTGCCAAAGTGAGTCGATTGATTTATAGTTTACATATGTTTCGCCACTGATTGTACCCCAATCCTAGGAATTAGGTTCTGTGAAACCGAAGTGCTTAATGGGAAGTAGTTAAAATTGCTATCGATAAATTCGTTTTGTCAAGTTGAGTCGATTCATATGTAGCTTATATATGTTTCGTTGCTTTTTATAACTCACCCATTGGAACTAAATTATTTTCTGTAAACCAATAGTGGCTAACCGGAAGTAGTCGAAATCAGTATCAATCAATTCCTTTTGTCAAGCTCGGCCGATTGATATATAGTTTAGATACGATTCTTTGCTGATTCTATCCCTCGAAACTAAGTTCGTTTCTGAAAACCGATAATGGTTAACCGGAAGTAATTGAACTCGGAATCAATCCACTAGCTTTGTGTAGCTGATTCGAATGATATATATTTTATATATGTTTCGCTGCTGATTGTACAACCCCCTCGGGAAATAAATTAGGTTCTCAAAACCGGAAGTGTTCAACCGGAATTTATTGATACAGGTTTCGACCGATTTGGTTTGTCAAGCTGAATCGATTAATACATATATTTTGTATGTTTTGTTTCTAATTATACTCACCCGCTGGAAATAAATTAGGCTCAGTAAACCGGAAGTAGTTAAAATCGGTATCAATCAATTCGTTCACTCAATTTGAATCAATTGATATATAACTTACATATGTTTCGTTGCTGACTATACCCAATCCTCCGGAAATCAGTTAGGCTCAGTAAGTATATAATCTAAAGTAGTTAGGAAGTATATAATCTAAAGTAGTTAAAGTCGGTATCAATCCATTTCCTTTGTCGAGTTGAGTCGATTGATGTATAGCTTATATATGTCTCCTGGCTCAAGATAACCCATCCTGGTTATCATTAAATAACCCACCCCGGTAATTATATTAGGCTAATAAAACCGGAAGTGGTTAGCCGGAAGTAGTTAACCGGAAGTAGTTAAAATTGGTATCTGCAAGCTGAATTGTCTAATATATAATCCATATGTTTCGTGGCTGATTGTGCACCACCTCCGGGAACTATATTAGGTTCCGTAAACCGGAAGCAATTAACAAGAAGTAGCTGAAATTGGTATCAAGAGATTTTTTTGTTATGGTGAGTGGATTGATATAAAGTTTATATATATTTCGGTGTTAATTATATCGCAACTCCGGGAAATAAATTAAGTTCAGTATGGCTGAGGTGGTTAACCGCAAGCACTTGAAAGCGGTATCAGTCAATTTGCTTTATCAAGCTGAATCGATTGATATATATAGTATGCATATGTTTCATTGCTGATTATTCCCAACCCATGGGATATAAATTAATAACCGAAAGAAGATAAAATCGGCATCAATCGATTTGCTTTGTACAGCTGAGGCGACTGATATATAGCTTATATATGTTTCGTCTCTGATTAAGCCCCACGCCCGGGAATTAATTGAGGTTCTGTAAACCGGATGTGGTTATCCGGAAGTAGTTAAAATAGATATCAATCAATTCGGTTTTTGAAGCTGAATCGATTGTTATACAGCTTGGATATGTTTCATTGATGATTATTCCCTACCCCCTGGAATTAAAGTAGATAACCAGAAATAGTTAAATTAAGTATCGATCGATTTGCTTTTCAGGTTGAGTCGATTGATATATAGTTTGTATATGTTTCGTTGGTGTTTGTATTGCACCTTAGGGCACTAAGTTAGGCTAACTATATCGGAAGTAACTAATCAGAAGTAGTTAAAATCGCTATCAATCGATTTCCTTTGTCAATGTGAGTCGATTGATATACAGTTTATATATGTGTCGTCTCTGATTGTACCTACCACCAGGGAATTTCATTGGTTCCCGTAAACGAAAACTGGTTGACCGTAAGCAGTTAAAATTGGTATCAATCAATTCGTTTTGTCAAGCTGAGTCCATTGATATATAATTTAGATATATTTCGTTACTGACTATACCTCACCCCCTGGAACTGAATTAGGTTCTGTAAACCGGAAAGGGTTAAGCGGACGTAGTTGAAATTGGTATCAATGGATTTGTTTCGTCAAGGTGACGGTATCAATAGATTTGCTTTCTCAAACTGAGACGACTGGTTTAAAATCTATATATTTTTCGTTTTTTATTATACGGCACTTTCGGGAAGTAAATTAGGTTCTGTATAACGAAGGGAGTTAAATGCGTGTTAATCGATTTGTACTGCCAAAGTGAGTCGATTGATTTATAGTTTACAAATGTTTCGCCGCTGATTGTAACACAATCCTAGGAATTAAATTAGGTTCTGTGAAACAGAAGTGCTTGATAGGAAGTAGTTAAAATCGCTATCAATAAATTCGTTTTGTCAATGTGAGTCGTTTGATATATAGTTTATATATGTTTCGTTGCTGATTGTACAACCCCCTCGGGAAATAAATTAGGTTCTCTAAACCGGAAGAGGTCAACCGGAATTAGTTGATACAGGTTTCGATCAATTTGGTTTGTCAAGCTGAATCGATTAATACATATATTCTGTATGCTTTGTTTCTTACTATACTCACCCGCTGGAAATAAATTAGGCTCAGTAAGCCGGAAGTGGTTAAACGAAGTGGTTAACTGGAAGTAGTTAAAATCGTTATCAACCAATTCCTTCACTCAATATGAATCATTTGATATATAACTTATATATGTTTCGTTGCTGACTATACCCAATCCTCTGGAAATCAGTTAGGCTCAGCAACAGAAAGTAGATAATCTGAAGTAGTTAAAGTCGGTATCAATCCATTTCCTTTGTCAAGTTGAGTCGATTGATGTATAGCTTATATATGTCTCCTGGCTCAAGATAACCCATCCTGGTTATCATTAAATAACCCACCCCGGTAATTATATTAGGCTAATAAAACCGGAAGTGGTTAGCCGGAAGTAGTTAAAATTGGTATCTGCAAGCTGAATTGTCTAATATATAATCCATATGTTTCGTGGCTGAATGTGCACCACCTCCGGGAACTATATTAGGTTCTGTAAACCGGAAGCAATTAACAAGAAGTAGCTGAAATTGGTATCAAGAGAATTTTTTGTTATGGTGAGTGGATTGATATAAAGTTTATATGTATTTCGTGGTTAATTATATCGCACCCCCGGGAAATAAATTAAGCTCAGTATACCGGAGGTGGTTAACCGCAAGCATTTGAAATCCGTATCAGTCAATTTGCTTTGTCAAGTTGAATCGATTGATATATATAGTATGCATATGTTTCATTGCTGATTATTCCTAACCCATGGGATATAAATTAATAACCGGAAGTAGATAAAATCGGCATCAATCGATTTGCTTTGTACAGCTGAGGTGACTGATATATAGCTTATATATATTTCGTCTCTGATTAAACCCCACCCGCGGGAATTAATTGAGGCCTAAGTTAGATAACCGGAAATAGTTTAAATCACTATGAATCAATCTGCTTTGTCAAATTGAGTCGATTGATATATAGTTCATATGTTTCGTTTGTTTCGTTGGTGATTGTATTCCATGAAGGCACTAAACTAGGCTCAGTAGAGAAGAAATGGTTAATCGGAAGTAGCTAAAATTGGAATTAATCGAGTTGTTTTGTCAAGATGAGTCGTTTAATATATAGATTAGATACGTTTTGTTCCAGATTGTACTCTACACCCGGAATTAAGTTAGCCTACATAAATAGAAAATGGTTAACGGGAAGTAGTTAAAATGGGTATCAATAGATTTGCTTTCTCATGCTGAGTCGACTGGTTTAAAGTCTATATATTTTTCGTTTTTTATTATACGGCACTTTCGGGAAGTAAATTAGGTTCTCTATACTGAAGGGAGTTAAATGCGTATTAATCGATTTGTACTGCCAAAGTGAGTCAATTGATTTTAGTTTGCATATGTTTCGCCGCTGATTGTACCCCAATCCTAGGAATTAAATTAGGTTCTGTGAAATAGAAGTGCTTGACGGGAAGTAGTTAAAATCGCTATCGATAAATTCGTTTTGTCAAGTTGAGTCGATTGATATATAGCTTATATATGTTTCGTTGCTTTTTATAACCCACCCATTGGAACTAAATTATTTTCTGTAAACCAATAGTGGCTAACCGGAAGCAGTCGAAAACAGTTTCAAACAATTCCTTTTATCAAGCTGGGCCGATTGATATATAATTTAGATACGTTTCTTTGCTGATTCTATCCCCCGGAAACTAAGTTCGTTTCTGAAAACCGATAGTGGTTAACCGGAAGTAGTTGAAGTCGGAATCAATCCACTTGTTTTGTGTAGCTGATTCGACTGATATATAGTTTATATACGTTTCGTTGCTGATTGTACAACCCCCTCGGGAAATAAATTAGGTTCTCTAAACCGGAGGTGGTCAACCGGAATTAGTTGATAGAGATTTCGATCGATTTGGTTTGTCAAGCTGAATCGATTAATACATATATTCTGTATGTTTTGTTTCTTATTATACTCACCCGCTGGAAATAAAATAGGCTCAGTAAACCGGAAGTGGTTAAATGGAAGTGGTTAACTGGAAGTAGTTAAAATCGGTATCAATTAATTCCTTCACTCAATATGGATCAATTGATATATAACTTACATATGTTTCGTTGCTGACTATACCCAATCCTCTGGAAATCAGTTAGGCTCAGTAAACCGGAAGTAGATAATCTGAAGTAGTTAAAGTCGGTATCAATCTATTTCCTTTGTCAAGTTGAGTTGATTGATGTATAGCTTATATATGTCTCCTGGCTAAAGATAACCCTTCCTGGCTATCATTAAATAACCTACCCCGGTACATATATATGGCTAATGAAACCGGAAGTGGTTACTCGGAAGTGGTTAACCGGAGGTAGTTAAAATCGGTATGAACCAATTTGTTTCGTTTAGGTGAATTGTTTAATATATAGTGCATGTTTCGTGGCTGATTGTGCACCACCTCCGGGAACTATATTAGGTTCCGTAAACGGGAAGCAAATAACAATAATTAGCTGAAATTGGTATCAAGCAAATTTTTTGTTATGGTGAGTGGATTGATATAAAGTTTTTATATATTCCGTTGTTAATTATATCGCACCCCCGGAAAATAAATTAGGCTCAGTATACCGGAGGTGGTTAACCGCAAGCACTTGAAATCGGTATCAGTCAATTTGCTTTGTCAAGCTGAATCGATTGATATATATAGTATGCATATGTTTCATTGCTGATTATTCCCAACCCATGGGATATAAATTAATAACCGAAAGAAGATAAAATCGGCATCAATCGATTTGCTTTGTACAGCTGAGGCGACTGATATATAGCTTATATATGTTTCGTCTCTGATTAAGCCCCACGCCCGGGAATTAATTGAGGTTCTGTAAACCGGATGTGGTTATCCGGAAGTAGTTAAAATAGATATCAATCAATTCGGTTTTTGAAGCTGAATCGATTGTTATACAGCTTGGATATGTTTCATTGATGATTATTCCCTACCCCCGGGAATTAAAGTAGATAACCAGAAATAGTTAAATTAAGTATCGATCGATTTGCTTTTCAGGTTGAGTCGATTGATATATAGTTTGTATATGTTTCGTTGGTGTTTGTATTGCACCTTAGGGCACTAAGTTAGGCTAACTATATCGGAAGTAGTTAAAATCGCTATCAATCGATTTCCTTTGTCAATGTGAGTCGATTGATATACAGTTTATATATGTGTCGTCTCTGATTGTACCTACCACCAGGGAATTTCATTGGTTCCCGTAAACGAAAAGTGGTTGACCGTAAGCAGTTAAAATTGGTATCAATCAATTCGTTTTGTCAAGCTGAGTCCATTGATATATAATTTAGATATATTTCGTTACTGACTATACCTCACCCCCTGGAACTGAATTAGGTTCTGTAAACCGGAAAGGGTTAAGCGGACGTAGTTGAAATTGGTATCAATGGATTTGTTTCGTCAAGGTGACGGTATCAATAGATTTGCTTTCTCAAACTGAGACGACTGGTTTAAAATCTATATATTTTTCGTTTTTTATTATACGGCACTTTCGGGAAGTAAATTAGGTTCTGTATAACGAAGGGAGTTAAATGCGTGTTAATCGATTTGTACTGCCAAAGTGAGTCGATTGATTTATAGTTTACAAATGTTTCGCCGCTGATTGTAACACAATCCTAGGAATTAAATTAGGTTCTGTGAAACAGAAGTGCTTGATAGGAAGTAGTTAAAATCGCTATCAATAAATTCGTTTTGTCAATGTGAGTCGTTTGATATATAGTTTATATATGTTTCGTTGCTGATTGTACAACCCCCTCGGGAAATAAATTAGGTTCTCTAAACCGGAAGAGGTCAACCGGAATTAGTTGATACAGGTTTCGATCAATTTGGTTTGTCAAGCTGAATCGATTAATACATATATTCTGTATGCTTTGTTTCTTACTATACTCACCCGCTGGAAATAAATTAGGCTCAGTAAGCCGGAAGTGGTTAAACGAAGTGGTTAACTGGAAGTAGTTAAAATCGTTATCAACCAATTCCTTCACTCAATATGAATCATTTGATATATAACTTATATATGTTTCGTTGCTGACTATACCCAATCCTCTGGAAATCAGTTAGGCTCAGCAACAGAAAGTAGATAATCTGAAGTAGTTAAAGTCGGTATCAATCCATTTCCTTTGTCAAGTTGAGTCGATTGATGTATAGCTTATATATGTCTCCTGGCTCAAGATAACCCATCCTGGTTATCATTAAATAACCCACCCCGGTAATTATATTAGGCTAATAAAACCGGAAGTGGTTAGCCGGAAGTAGTTAAAATTGGTATCTGCAAGCTGAATTGTCTAATATATAATCCATATGTTTCGTGGCTGAATGTGCACCACCTCCGGGAACTATATTAGGTTCTGTAAACCGGAAGCAATTAACAAGAAGTAGCTGAAATTGGTATCAAGAGAATTTTTTGTTATGGTGAGTGGATTGATATAAAGTTTATATGTATTTCGTGGTTAATTATATCGCACCCCCGGGAAATAAATTAAGCTCAGTATACCGGAGGTGGTTAACCGCAAGCATTTGAAATCCGTATCAGTCAATTTGCTTTGTCAAGTTGAATCGATTGATATATATAGTATGCATATGTTTCATTGCTGATTATTCCTAACCCATGGGATATAAATTAATAACCGGAAGTAGATAAAATCGGCATCAATCGATTTGCTTTGTACAGCTGAGGTGACTGATATATAGCTTATATATATTTCGTCTCTGATTAAACCCCACCCGCGGGAATTAATTGAGGCCTAAGTTAGATAACCGGAAATAGTTTAAATCACTATGAATCAATCTGCTTTGTCAAATTGAGTCGATTGATATATAGTTCATATGTTTCGTTTGTTTCGTTGGTGATTGTATTCCATGAAGGCACTAAACTAGGCTCAGTAGAGAAGAAATGGTTAATCGGAAGTAGCTAAAATTGGAATTAATCGAGTTGTTTTGTCAAGATGAGTCGTTTAATATATAGATTAGATACGTTTTGTTCCAGATTGTACTCTACACCCGGAATTAAGTTAGCCTACATAAATAGAAAATGGTTAACGGGAAGTAGTTAAAATGGGTATCAATAGATTTGCTTTCTCATGCTGAGTCGACTGGTTTAAAGTCTATATATTTTTCGTTTTTTATTATACGGCACTTTCGGGAAGTAAATTAGGTTCTCTATACTGAAGGGAGTTAAATGCGTATTAATCGATTTGTACTGCCAAAGTGAGTCAATTGATTTTAGTTTGCATATGTTTCGCCGCTGATTGTACCCCAATCCTAGGAATTAAATTAGGTTCTGTGAAATAGAAGTGCTTGACGGGAAGTAGTTAAAATCGCTATCGATAAATTCGTTTTGTCAAGTTGAGTCGATTGATATATAGCTTATATATGTTTCGTTGCTTTTTATAACCCACCCATTGGAACTAAATTATTTTCTGTAAACCAATAGTGGCTAACCGGAAGCAGTCGAAAACAGTTTCAAACAATTCCTTTTATCAAGCTGGGCCGATTGATATATAATTTAGATACGTTTCTTTGCTGATTCTATCCCCCGGAAACTAAGTTCGTTTCTGAAAACCGATAGTGGTTAACCGGAAGTAGTTGAAGTCGGAATCAATCCACTTGTTTTGTGTAGCTGATTCGACTGATATATAGTTTATATACGTTTCGTTGCTGATTGTACAACCCCCTCGGGAAATAAATTAGGTTCTCTAAACCGGAGGTGGTCAACCGGAATTAGTTGATAGAGATTTCGATCGATTTGGTTTGTCAAGCTGAATCGATTAATACATATATTCTGTATGTTTTGTTTCTTATTATACTCACCCGCTGGAAATAAAATAGGCTCAGTAAACCGGAAGTGGTTAAATGGAAGTGGTTAACTGGAAGTAGTTAAAATCGGTATCAATTAATTCCTTCACTCAATATGGATCAATTGATATATAACTTACATATGTTTCGTTGCTGACTATACCCAATCCTCTGGAAATCAGTTAGGCTCAGTAAACCGGAAGTAGATAATCTGAAGTAGTTAAAGTCGGTATCAATCTATTTCCTTTGTCAAGTTGAGTTGATTGATGTATAGCTTATATATGTCTCCTGGCTAAAGATAACCCTTCCTGGCTATCATTAAATAACCTACCCCGGTACATATATATGGCTAATGAAACCGGAAGTGGTTACTCGGAAGTGGTTAACCGGAGGTAGTTAAAATCGGTATGAACCAATTTGTTTCGTTTAGGTGAATTGTTTAATATATAGTGCATGTTTCGTGGCTGATTGTGCACCACCTCCGGGAACTATATTAGGTTCCGTAAACGGGAAGCAAATAACAATAATTAGCTGAAATTGGTATCAAGCAAATTTTTTGTTATGGTGAGTGGATTGATATAAAGTTTTTATATATTCCGTTGTTAATTATATCGCACCCCCGGAAAATAAATTAGGCTCAGTATACCGGAGGTGGTTAACCGCAAGCACTTGAAATCGGTATCAGTCAATTTGCTTTGTCAAGCTGAATCGATTGATATATATAGTATGCATATGTTTCATTGCTGATTATTCCCAACCCATGGGATATAAATTAATAACCGAAAGAAGATAAAATCGGCATCAATCGATTTGCTTTGTACAGCTGAGGCGACTGATATATAGCTTATATATGTTTCGTCTCTGATTAAGCCCCACGCCCGGGAATTAATTGAGGTTCTGTAAACCGGATGTGGTTATCCGGAAGTAGTTAAAATAGATATCAATCAATTCGGTTTTTGAAGCTGAATCGATTGTTATACAGCTTGGATATGTTTCATTGATGATTATTCCCTACCCCCGGGAATTAAAGTAGATAACCAGAAATAGTTAAATTAAGTATCGATCGATTTGCTTTTCAGGTTGAGTCGATTGATATATAGTTTGTATATGTTTCGTTGGTGTTTGTATTGCACCTTAGGGCACTAAGTTAGGCTAACTATATCGGAAGTAGTTAAAATCGCTATCAATCGATTTCCTTTGTCAATGTGAGTCGATTGATATACAGTTTATATATGTGTCGTCTCTGATTGTACCTACCACCAGGGAATTTCATTGGTTCCCGTAAACGAAAAGTGGTTGACCGTAAGTAGTTAAAATTGGTATCAATCAATTCGTTTTGTCAAGCTGAGTCCATTGATATATAATTTAGATATATTTCGTTACTGACTATACCTCACCCCCTGGAACTGAATTAGGTTCTGTAAACCGGAAAGGGTTAAGCGGACGTAGTTGAAATTGGTATCAATGGATTTGTTTCGTCAAGGTGATGGTATCAATAGATTTGCTTTCTCAAACTGAGACGACTGGTTTAAAATCTATATATTTTTCGTTTTTTATTATACGGCACTTTCGGGAAGTAAATTAGGTTCTGTATAACGAAGGGAGTTAAATGCGTGTTAATCGATTTGTACTGCCAAAGTGAGTCGATTGATTTATAGTTTACAAATGTTTCGCCGCTGATTGTAACACAATCCTAGGAATTAAATTAGGTTCTGTGAAACAGAAGTGCTTGATAGGAAGTAGTTAAAATCGCTATCAATAAATTCGTTTTGTCAATGTGAGTCGTTTGATATATAGTTTATATATGTTTCGTTGCTGATTGTACAACCCCCTCAGGAAATAAATTAGGTTCTCTAAACCGGAAGAGGTCAACCGGAATTAGTTGATACAGGTTTCGATCAATTTGGTTTGTCAAGCTGAATCGATTAATACATATATTCTGTATGCTTTGTTTCTTACTATACTCACCCGCTGGAAATAAATTAGGCTCAGTAAGCCGGAAGTGGTTAAACGAAGTGGTTAACTGGAAGTAGTTAAAATCGTCATCAACCAATTCCTTCACTCAATATGAAGCATTTGATATATAACTTATATATGTTTCGTTGCTGACTATACCCAATCCTCTGGAAATCAGTTAGGCTCAGCAACAGAAAGTAGATAATCTGAAGTAGTTAAAGTCGGTATCAATCCATTTCCTTTGTCAAGTTGAGTCGATTGATGTATAGCTTATATATGTCTCCTGGCTCAAGATAACCCATCCTGGTTATCATTAAATAACCCACCCCGGTAATTATATTAGGCTAATAAAACCGGAAGTGGTTAGCCGGAAGTAGTTAAAATTGGTATCTGCAAGCTGAATTGTCTAATATATAATCCATATGTTTCGTGGCTGATTGTGCACCACCTCCGGGAACTATATTAGGTTCTGTAAACCGGAAGCAATTAACAAGAAGTAGCTGAAATTGGTATCAAGAGAATTTTTTGTTATGGTGAGTGGATTGATATAAAGTTTATATGTATTTCGTGGTTAATTATATCGCACCCCCGGGAAATAAATTAAGCTCAGTATACCGGAGGTGGTTAACCGCAAGCATTTGAAATCCGTATCAGTCAATTTGCTTTGTCAAGTTGAATCGATTGATATATATAGTATGCATATGTTTCATTGCTGATTATTCCCAACCCATGGGATATAAATTAATAACCGGAAGTAGATAAAATCGGCATCAATCGATTTGCTTTGTACAGCTGAGGTGACTGATATATAGCTTATATATATTTCGTCTCTGATTAAACCCTACCCGCAGGAATTAATTGAGGCCTAAGTTAGATAACCGGAAATAGTTTAAATCACTATGAATCAATCTGCTTTGTCAAATTGAGTCGATTGATATATAGTTCATATGTTTCGTTTGTTTCGTTGGTGATTGTATTCCATGAAGGCACTAAACTAGGCTCAGTAGAGAAGAAATGGTTAATCGGAAGTAGCTAAAATTGGAATTAATCGAGTTGTTTTGTCAAGATGAGTCGTTTAATATATAGATTAGATACGTTTTGTTCCAGATTGTACTCTACACCCGGAATTAAGTTAGCCTACATAAATAGAAAATGGTTAACGGGAAGTAGTTAAAATGGGTATCAATAGATTTGCTTTCTCATGCTGAGTCGACTGGTTTAAAGTCTATATATTTTTCGTTTTTTATTATACGGCACTTTCGGGAAGTAAATTAGGTTCTCTATACTCAAGGGAGTTAAATGCGTATTAATCGATTTGTACTGCCAAAGTGAGTCGATTGATTTTAGTTTACATATGTTTCGCCGCTGATTGTACCCCAATCCTAGGAATTAAATTAGGTTCTGTGAAATAGAAGTGCTTGACGGGAAGTAGTTAAAATCGCTATCGATAAATTCGTTTTGTCAAGTTGAGTCGATTGATATATAGCTTATATATGTTTCGTTGCTTTTTATAACCCACCCATTGGAACTAAATTATTTTCTGTAAACCAATAGTGGCTAACCAGAAGCAGTCGAAAACAGTTTCAAACAATTCCTTTTATCAAGCTGGGCCGATTGATATATAATTTAGATACGTTTCTTTGCTGATTCTATCCCCCGGAAACTAAGTTCGTTTCTGAAAACCGATAGTGGTTAACCGGAAGTAGTTGAAGTCGGAATCAATCCACTTGTTTTGTGTAGCTGATTCGACTGATATATAGTTTATATACGTTTCGTTGCTGATTGTACAACCCCCTCGGGAAATAAATTAGGTTCTCTAAACCGGAGGTGGTCAACCGGAATTAGTTGATAGAGATTTCGATCGATTTGGTTTGTCAAGCTGAATCGATTAATACATATATTCTGTATGTTTTGTTTCTTATTATACTCACCTGCTGGAAATAAAATAGGCTCAGTAAACCGGAAGTGGTTAAATGGAAGTGGTTAACTGGAAGTAGTTAAAATCGGTATCAATTAATTCCTTCACTCAATATGGATCAATTGATATATAACTTACATATGTTTCGTTGCTGACTATACCCAATCCTCTGGAAATCAGTTAGGCTCAGTAAACCGGAAGTAGATAATCTGAAGTAGTTAAAGTCGGTATCAATCTATTTCCTTTGTCAAGTTGAGTTGATTGATGTATAGCTTATATATGTCTCCTGGCTAAAGATAACCCATCCTGGCTATCATTAAATAACCTACCCCGGTACATATATATGGCTAATGAAACCGGAAGTGGTTACTCGGAAGTGGTTAACCGGAGGTAGTTAAAATCGGTATGAACCAATTTGTTTCGTTTAGGTGAATTGTTTAATATATAGTGCATGTTTCGTGGCTGATTGTGCACCACCTCAACTAATTCCGGTATCAACTAATGGGTAAAATCTACTGATACCCATTTTAACTACTTCCCAGTAAATAGTAAATGGTTAATGGGAAGTAGTTAAAATGGGTATCAGTAGATTTGCTTTCTCAAGCTGAGACGACTGGTTTAAAGTCTATATATTTTTCGTTCTTTATTATACGGCACTTTCGGGAAGTACAGTAAATTAGGTTCTGTATAACGAAGGGAGTTAATTGCGTACTGATCGATTTGTTCTGTCAAAGTGAGTCGATTGATTTATAGTTTACAGATGTTTCACCGCTGATTGTACCCCAATCCTAGGAATTAAATTAGGTTCTGTGAAACAGAAGTGCTTGACGGGAAGTAGTTAAAATCGCTATCAATAAATTCGTTTTGTCAAGTTGAGTCGATTGATATATAGCTTATAGATGCTTCGTTGCTTTTTATAACCCACCCATTGGAACTAAAATATTTTCTCTAAAACAATAGTGGCTAACCGGAAGTAGTCGAAAACAGTTTCAATCGATTCCTTTTATCAAGCTGGGCCGATTGATATATAGATTAGATACGTTTCTTTGCTGATTCTATTCCCCGGAAACTAAGTTCGTTTCTGTAAACCGATAGTGGTTAACCGGAAGTAGTTGAAGTCGGAATCAATCCACTAGCTTTGTGTAGCTGATTCGACTGATATATAGTTTATATGTGTTTCGCTGCTGATTGTACAACCCACTCGGGAAATAAATTAGGTTCTCTAAACCGGAAGTGGTCAACCGGAATTAGTTGATACAGGTTTCGACCGATTTGGTTTGTCAAGCTGAATCGATTAATACATATATTCTGTAAGTTTTGTTTCTTATTATACTCACCCGCTGGAAATAAATTAGGCTCAGTAAACCGGAAATAGTTAAAATCGGAATCAATCAATTCGTTCACTCAATTTGAATGAATGGATATATAACTTACATATGTTTCGTTGCTGACTATACCCAATCCTCTGGAAATCAGTTAGGCTCAGTAAACCGGAAGTAGACAATCTGAAGTAGTTAAAGTCGGTATCAATCCATTTTCTTTGTCAAGTTGAGTCGATTGATGTATAGCTTGTATATGTCTCCTGGCTAAAGATAACCCATCCTGGCTATTATTAAATAACCCAGCCCGGTAAATATATTAGGCTAATAAAACCGAAAGTGGTTAGCCGGAAGTGGTTAATCGGAGGTAGTTAAAATCGGTATGAATCAATTTGTTTCGTCAAGGTGATTTTTTTAATATATAGTCCATATGTTTCGTGGCTGATTGTGCACCACCTCCGGGAACTATATTAGGTTCCGTAAACCGGAGGCAATTAACAAGAAGTAGCTGAAATTGGTATCAAGCGAATTTTTTGTTATGGTGAGTGGATTGATATAAAGTTTATATGTATATCTTTGTTAATTATATCGCACCCCCGGAAAATAAATTAAGCTCAGTATACCGGAGGTGGTTAACCGCAAGCATTTGAAATCGGAATTGCTGATTGTACCAAACACTCGAAACTAATTTACGCTAAATAAATCGGAAATAGCTAACCGGAATTCAAATTAATTAGTTAATATTGGTATTAATCGTTTTGCTTATGTTTCGCTGGTGATTGTACCCCACCCCCGGAACTAAATAAAGTCTTTTCAGCCTTAGAACAAAGTAGCCGTAAACAAAGCGAAGTGCTTCGGCAGCGAGAGACGCGAACAGGAAGGTCACCTGCTTGCTTACTGTCGTCACATAATTTTCAAAGTGTAAGGCTACAGTTGGTTGGTAAATAACTAACGCACTGACACTGACTACTGCTGTGTTGGAAATATGTAATCGACATACTTTTCTTTAACACGAGACGAAAATGGAAAATTGTCACACATTGTCGTCATATAACTCTGCATTCTACAATAATTTTAAATGAGTCAAGTAGGCTCGGGAAAGCATACGTATACGCAGTAAATACTATATGTCCTAATACGGGTGAGGTTAAAATAAAGCTACATCTGTTGTTAAATATTATATATATATTGTTTATTATGACAAAATGCAGGATAAATTCAGATATCTTCATTTGAAATTATTACTTTAGTAGGGATTATATTGCGGTAGGATACTACTGCTTGAGACCAACAACCAATTACAAGTCACCGACCCACTGAAGAGTCAGGCGGGTTTCTTTACCTTTACTTTTTTCTAAGGCTGGAAAGATAATAGATTAGGATCAATAAACCGAAAGTGGTTAGCCGGAAGTAGTTAAAGTAGGTATGAATCGGGCGAGTCGGTTGATATAGAGATTAAATATGTCGTTTGCTGATTGTACACCACCCCCGGAACTAAGTTATTTTCTGTAAACCGGAAGTGGTTACCAGGAATTGGTTAAAATCGGTGCCAATCAATTAGTTTTGTCAAGTTGAATCGATTGATATATAGTTTATATATGTTTCGTTTCTGATTATATCCTACCCTCGGAAACTGAATTAGCTTTTGTAAATCTTAAGTGGTTTACCGCAAGTAGTTAAAATTGGTATCAATCGATTTGTTTTGTCAAGGTCAGTCGATTGATATATAGCTTAGATACGTTTCCTTGCTGATTGTGTCCAACCGCAACCCCTGGAACTAGATTAGGCGGAGCCAATCTTAAGAAGTTAAAGTCGGTACAAGTTGATTTGTTTTCTCAAGCTGAGATCGATTTATATATAGATTATATATGTTTCGTTTATAATTATACCGCACTTCCAGGAACTAAATTAGGCTCAGAAAACAGGAAGCAGTTAAAATCCCTATCCATCGATTTGTTTGTCGAGCTGAATCGATTGGTATATAGGTTATATATGTCTCGTTGATGATTAAACGACAACCTCGGGAAATAACATATTCCGTAAACCAGAAGTTGTTAAAAATTCGTATTATATCGTTTTGTTTTACAGGCTTAGCCCATTGATATATAGTTTCGGTATGTTTCTTTGCTGATTGAACACAAATCGTTAAACTAAATTAGGTTCTGTAAAGCGCAAGTGGGTAACCGGAAGAAGTTGATATCTATATCAATCGCTTTGTTTTGTCAAGCTGCTTCGATTCATATATGCAGTTTATATATGTTTCCTTTCTGCTTAAACTCAACCCCGGATCTAATTTGGACTCAATAAACCGGAAGTAGTGAACAGGAAGTAGTTAAGATCCCTATCAATTTATTTGCTTTTTCAAGTTGAGACGATTGATATATAGCTTATTTATGTTTCGTTGGTGATTCTATTACATGGAGGCACTAAACTAGGCTCAGTAAACAAGAAGTGGTTAATCGGAGGTAGCTAAAATTAGAATCAATCGAGTTGTTTTGTCAAGCTGATTCGTTTAACATATAGATTAGATATGATTCGATGCTGATTGTACTCCACACCCGGAATTAAGTTAGCCTAAATAAATTGGAAACGATTAACGGGAAGTAGTTAAAATGGATATCAATAGATTTGCTTTGTCAAGCTGAGTCGACTCTTATAAAGCTTATATATTTTTCATTTTTATTATACGGCACTTCCGGGAAGTAAATTAGGTTCAGTAAACCGAAGGTAGTTAAAATCCGTATTAATGGATTTGGTCTGTCAAAGTGAGTCGATTGATATATAGTTTACATATGTTTCATCGCTGATTGTACCCCAGTCCGTTGAATTAAATTAGGTTCTGTGAAACAGAAGTGCTTGACGGGAAGTAGTTAAAATCCCTATCAATAAATTCGTTTCGTGAAGTTGAGTCGATGGATATATAGCTTATATACGTTTCGTGGCTGATTATAGCCCACCCATGGAAACTAAATTATTTTCTGTAAATCAATAGTAGTTAACCGGAAGTAGTGAAAACAGTTTCAATCGATTTCTATTGTCAAGCTGAGTCGATTGATATATAGTTTATATACGTTTCTTTGCTGATTCTATTCCCGGGAAACTAAGTTGGTTTCTATAAACCGGTAGTGGTTAACCGGAAGTAGTTGAAGTCGGAATCAATACATTTGTTTTATGTAGCTGATTCGACTGATATATAGTTTATATATGTTTCGTGGCTGATTGTTCACCCCCTCCGGGAACTATATTAGGTTCCGTAAACCGGAAGCGGTTAACAAGAAATAGGTGAAATTGGCATCCAGCAAATTTTGTTGTTATTGTGAGTCGATTGATATAAAGTTTATATATATTTCGTTGTTGATTATATCGCACCCCCGGGAAATAAATTAAGCTCAGTATACCGGAGGTGGTTAACCGGAAGCACTTGAAATCGGTATCAGTCAATTTGTTTTGTCAAGCTGAATCGATTGATATATAGTATGCATATGTTTCAGTGCTTATTATACCCCAATCCCTGGAACTCAATTAGGCTTAGTAAACAGGAAGTAGCTAATTTGAAGTAGTTAAAATCGGTATCAATCCATTTCCTTTGTCAAGCTGAGTCGATTGATATAAAGTTTATATATATTTCGTTGTTGATTATACCCCACGACGGGGGATAAATTAGGCTCAGTGCAACCGGAAGTGGTTAACCGGAAGTAGTTAAAATTTATATGAATCAATCCGTCCTCTTAAGTTGAATCGATTAATATATAGTTTACATATGTTTCGTTGCTCATTATAAACCACTCCTGGAACAAATTTAATTTAACAAGTAGACCTCACCACTTCGCTGTTGCGTTAGCAAAAGGAAACAACTTCTGTTCAAATGCAGGTTTGTAAATATGACACTGACAAAAATTTTAGCTGCTAATGAGCACTAGAAACATGGGAAGAGGAAATAGAAACATGAATGTGGGAAAGGCGTGTATAACAGAATTTGATAATTGCAAGACCGATTTTTTTCCGAAAAAGATGGAGGAACAATAGTTATGGCTTTAACTATATAAATCGAGTTAGGAGGGATGTTTTTATGGCATTCCGGATCATAACCGCCATCTTGAAATTCGCCATATTGGATCGACGTCAACTTTTTCAAACAGAAAGAGGTTCATGACAGGCAACAAACAACAATGATTTTTTCCATGCAATCTCATACACTAATTAGTTTGTCCACTTCTAGAACGGTTTATAACTTACAGTTATTTGAATAATGAGGAATTTGTGGTTTGTAACAGATAACAGATAACTACAGTGGCAATGAACATAGCTCCAGAGACAGCATTCTTACAGAACAAAATTACGTCAATGAAAGAAATGCAAGTCCTCAGCATTTATAAAGTGGTTTTTACCTTGCCAGTTCGTATGTGCGTTTGTGCATTCAACTGAAACTATAAGTAGTAGTGGCAGCACGATGAAGACAATAGAAATATTGGCTGCCAATGGCATTGCTGGTCGTAGCAGCTATGGTAGAAGTCAGGAGCTTACGTGCATCACGTACCATTCTACAGCGTCAAAATTCTTTGTTAGGAGACGAGTGCAGGAAATAATTATTCTCACTCTCAGTTCTACCCGTGAACTCGGAATTGTTTGAGAAATACTTATTTCGTTTATTGTATTGTGTTTGTAATACTGTGAGTTGTGTGTGTGTGTATGTGTTAGGGAGTGCGTGTGTAGGCAACAAATATAGACTAAAAACGACACAAAATGACGTTAAATAAAACAAACATTGTCATGTACCTTTTGCAGCAGTTGCAAGCATTACGATTCAAGCACAAAGCAACAAATATATCAGAACAGGAAAGAGCAATCGCAGATGACATAATTGGATTCCTAACGGATGAAGAACTGGAATTCGAAATGGAATACACTCTGGATGTTCTAGAGGATTTACATCATGAGATAAATAATCAAGAATCTAGTATGGAAGCGGAAGGGGGTAATCATTCAACAGATTCCGAAGATGCCGACAGAACACCAAGTTTCCAAGAAAGTACTTCAGACGCATCATTTCCATCACCAGCTAAACGCAAGAAAGGCGCTTCACTCTCGGTTGAGAAGACGAAACAAATTATTAACTACATGAAACAACATCCAAACCACAGTAAAAAGACAATATGTAACCGATTTTGCATTTACGAGTGGACCTACGATCGTATTGTTAAGAAAGAAAAATTAAGGACTATCACGCGAAGACAAAAGTTCCCTTTTACGGGAAGCATTTTACATACAGTTTATACACGCACGTCAAGTACTTTTGCAAAGGGTATCAGACAGTGATCTTCAGCGAATGGCATGCCACGTTGCGCGTGATATTGGGTATGAACAGTTTAAAGCCTCGGAGGCCTGGCTACTGAACTTCAATCGACATTATAATATCGAGCTACGGAAAGTGACAACCTTTAAAACAAGACTTCATCATGAGCGCCAGCCTCACTAATGCAGACTGCTAGAGACTATGTTCAGAGTATCAAACAGACGTTGCCTTATTTTGAGTTTAAATATGTCTGTAATGCTAACCAAAGTGGCGTTCAATTTGAAATGCATCGCCTGTGAACTTTAGATATAAAAGGGGGAAAAATGAGGCCCTTGCAATAAATGTAAATTGTGTGACACACTCCTACACAATCATGCCCATAATTAATTTAAAGGGAGAGTTAGTTGGTAAGCTGTTCATTGTTCTCCAGGAAAAGACCGGAATAGTGCCTGTAACATTACAGACTGGATTTCATAGGTTAGTGAAGAAACTTGGCAATATACATGTGACAGCATCAACATCTGGCAAAGTGGGATTACATGTGTACTGCAACGTAAATTGTATTTTGGGAAACGCTTGGCAATATTCTGTGTTGCGTTGCCTTCTCTTATTACTTATAAACGTACTAGCCAAGACGTAAAACACAACTTACATTTTTAGAATGGGTCGCCACTTTTTATAAAAAGAAGAAAAACTTACCAATGAACTAACTTTCCTTCAATCGTTCACGTGTTCAGGTTCGTTGCTTCAAGACGCGTGCTATTATAATTTCTTTGCCACAAGACATCTTATAATAAATCAGAACCATAGTGATTGTAAAAAAATACATATATCTAGCAGTCATTCCTGAAGGACAAAAAATAGTCAATTTACTTAACACTTACGGTACAGGTAAAACTGTATGCCGAAAATCTTATCGTAGTTACTAATACACGTAATACTATGCAGCTGTGCTGTAATATTTTTAAAATGCAGATAAGTCTCTTTAGTATTTTCCGATTATATTGAACAATACTATTACTTATAAGTGCAACCACCACATTCTAGCACTATAATTAAGTTAATACCCGTCTACTTTCAAAGAACAACCATGACGTTTTTACTATTTTTCCACTTTGCATTAGCACTTAGTTTTCGTTTGTAATTTTGAAGCATAAAATGCACAAAAAAATGTTGTACTGTAAATATTCCATTTCTTTAAAAGATATACTTATCCTGCTCATCAATTGGTTAATTTCAACAATTATTGTGAGATAAGTAACACACTCCAATCTCCTCTACTTTTCTTGCCGCGCAATTCCCGAAGGTGAACAGTTCAACTTACTCTCTTTCTTTACGGAAGTTCTTTTCAAAAGCACAGCATACAAATTATAAAGACTAACTTTGATAATTGTAAAGACACTAGTTAAACAATCAAAAACGCACCAAACCAAAAGACTGAGCCATAATCAGAATTACATAAACAAATGAAAACACACAAAAACATAAACAGAATATTCAAAATATTGTAGGGGAAAAACTGACGCTACATCCTCCTCTGCCACACGAAAAATAATATGAGTAAAAATATTATTAACAGTTTTCAAATCGTTCCTTTTTTGCTTATATTATTTAGCCTCACTTAGATATTTCACTAAAATTACTTAGTCTTCAATATATAAAAGTTTATGTTAAATAATGATGTAAAGATAATTCACTATTTCAGCGTCCAGTATATACACAAATGCTATCAAAGAATGTACATACAAGGAAAACGAAAATAAAACTATAAATTTACTAAATATTGATATATAATAAGGCACAAAACAACTTAACTTGATGAAACTACAACATAGTCTTTTAACAGTTCTTCTCGTTTCTCTTGGGAACAATCAAATATTTTTAAATTTGAACAATTCTGAATGCTAGCAGCATTTCCTTTAAGATCTTGCAACATGCGACTATTCTTCATAAGTTTAGCTACTACATACGGTCCTGTGTAAGTACTCATGTATTTGTGTATTTTTTTCTTAAAGATTGACGAAATAGCATGTGTCTTAACTAACACCAAATCTTCTCTTTGATTATCACTTCCTTTCCTGATGACTTTACCGTGTTTTTGTTCTTTTTAGAATTTATTTCTGACAACTTCTAAGAAACGATCCTTGATATCTACATTCTCCATTTCTTTAGTCCAGGGATAGTTAGATTTAAAACATGCTGAAGCTGAATATGAAAGAAATAGTTCAGATGGACTATACCCTGCTGTTTCCTTTATAAGGGGATGTCATGATATGCCTCATTTTATATTTTGTAAAAAATTCTTTCCACACTTTCGAATTGAACTGAGCTCCTTGATCAGTAATACGACATGCTGCAATAGGATAGTGATGGAAATATCTCTTTTCTAATACTGCAACAATTTCTTTCGTCTTCGCTAATTTTAATTGGTAACAGCAAATGAACTTTGAATAAATATCCAAAATGGAAATTATATAATACTATCTGGAACTGCCTGGAAGATTAACAACAATATCAACACAAAACTTCTCGTGTGGTTTCTCAGCAGTTATAGGTTTCTATAGCTATTTTTCTATTAGTGAACTTAGACGTAGCACAATAAAGGCAGTTTCTTTATGCATTTCGCGAAGGCAGACCTCATACGTTTACAATAAAACACTGATTTAGCGAAAGCTAGACATTTTCTTAATCCCAAATGTCCGTTAACATGTATCTTTTGGGCCACATCGGAAATCATCTTTGTGGGGATCACTAACAACCAATTCGGTGTTTCCCGATTTCTTTGATAAATTATACCATCCAAAATTTTAACTTTATCCTGGAACTGTAAATCTGCTGCCAGAGATCTTAGCTTTACACAATAATCATCTGAAGCTTGACCTTGTTTTATTTCATCAAAACTTACAAGTGAGTCGTCTTTTTGAGACATGAAGTTTACTCGGTATATTTGAGCTTCCTTTTCTTAGACATAAGATGGATACCTGCCGAAAATGTCCGCAAATCTGTTTTCTACTCCTGGCAAATGTACAAACTACAAGTCAAACCTCTGCAGTTTTATAATCATGCGGGTCGTGCGCGGATCCAAGTTCTCTAGTGTCAACGCATGCTTTGCTCCAGCATTATCGCATTGTATGATAGTTTTTCTTGCTAATAGATAATATGAAAACTGCTCGCACAAAAATAACACTGCCAGTGGTTCTAACCGAAATATTGATAATGACATCTCATGGGCTTTAACACGTCTGCTAGGGTAACCAATTACATTCAATTCCTCTTCTTCAGGATGTTGTGCAATATAACTAGCGAGATTTTGGGCAGTGTCATCAGTATAGATATGGCATATTAGATTAAAATCACGAACGTAATTCTCGATTTCTTGTTAGGATATTACACCCTCTTCTTCTTCTTGGATCGGATCATGCACTTCTAAATAATCTGAAATAGTTAAAATCGGTATCAATCCATTTCCTTTGTCAAGTTGAGTCGATTGAAGAATAGTTTATGTTTCCTACGTGATTATAACCCACCCAGGGAAATATATTAGGTTAATAAAACCGGAAGTGGTTAAGCGCAAGTAGTTAAAATCGGCACAATCAGTTTGTTTCGTCAAGTTGAATTGTTTAATATATAGTTCATATGTGTTTCGTGGCTGATTGTACACCACATTCGAAAACTATATTAGGTTCTGTAAACCGGAAGTGGTTAACGGGAAGTAGTTGAAATTGGTATCAGTCGACTTGCTTTGTCAACCTGAATCTATTGATAGATAGTTTACATATGTTTCTTTGTTGAATATATCCCACCCCCGGAAAATAAATTAGGCTCAGTATATCGGAGGTGGTCAACCGAAAGTACATGAAATCGGTATCAATAGATTTGTTTTTTCAAGCTGATGTATAGTATAGGTATGTTTCGTTGATGATTATATACCAATCCCTGGAGCTCAGTTAGGCTTAGTATACCGGAAGTGGCTAATCTGAAGTAGTTAAAATTGGTATCAATCCATTTCCTTTGTCAGGCTGAGTCGATTGATATATAGTTTATATATGATTCGTGGCTAATTATACCCCATCGCCGGGAAATATTTTTAGTTAATAAAACCGGAAGTGGTTAAGCGTAAGTAGTTGAAATCGGTATCAGTCAATTTATTTTGTCAAGCGGAATCGATTTATATAAAATGTAGATATGTTTCGTTCCTAATTTTACACAACTTCCGGGAAATAAATTAGGTTCTTTAAACCAGAGATGGCTAATCGGAAGTAGTTGAAATTGGTATCAATCGATTTGTTTTGTCAATCTAAACCGATCGATATAAAATTTAGATATGTTTCGTTGTTGATTATACCCCACTCCTAGAAACTAAATTAGGTTCTCTAATCCTGATGTGGTTAACTGGAAGTAAGTGAAATCGGTATCAATTGATTTGTTTTGTCAAGCTGAGTTGATTGATATGAAGTTTATATATGTTTCATTGTTGATTATACCCCACTCAGGGAACTAAATTAGACACAGTTAATCGGAAGCGGTTAAACTTAACTAATTAAGATCTCTATCAATCGATTTCATTTGTAAAGCTGGGTCGATTGATATATATTTGATATATATTGATAACTAATGCTCGTGTCGTGCCTTAGTGGGATGTAGAATGCTTTTTGACACGATATTAGTTGCTTCTGTCTATTATCCGTAATAGACAGGAATTAGTTGACTATCATGCGAGAGGTAGTATTATAAATTATATTCTGAACTCATGCTATTAAATTAGTCATTTATTGTCAAGATTTGATGTTGGATTATGTGTATTTTTTATGTTTATGACTAGTTAGTTAATTGTTTGATCACATCAGATAGACTGTTGGCTATTCACTCATCTGAGAGCAACTCGAGATGTAATACCACATACCTGAAGTTGATGGAATCGAACTCATGGACTCTGAGTTAGGTGTTAGCGTTGAACCACAGTGGAAGGGTTTCCACTGAGAACGTGCTGTTGATCCTCTGAGACTGATCCTAGGAACTGATCCTCCTTCGGGTCTCCAGGAACTGATCCTCAGAACTGATCTCCAGTAACTGATCCTGATTCTCTTTGACGTTACCTTTTTACGTCATCCACTAGACGATGATCTTGTGGTTTCTGTCCTTACCAAATGTTGATGTTATTACATCTCTTTGCTGAAACCGTAGTTTCTACATTGTCTCTCAGTGATCAAATTTCCAAACAGTCTACGTTTGCGATTTCCACAATTTTACCCAACTTTCAGAATGTGTTAGTGTTAACAGAAATTTACAAAATTTTACAATTTCATCTTTTCTTAATGTTTGTTTACATTGTGATGGCACGTGCAGACTCGTGTCTGTGTCGTTACTTCATTCAAAACAAACAACCATAAGCATAATGTAATCTTATTGGGTAACTAGTCTGTCTGCATTATTTCTCATTTCTGAATGTAAGCCAATTTTAAAATATAATTTAATTTTCATCTTTAGCCAAATAAATGAATTTAACATAGAGAATTGATATCCAAATTTGACGTTCGTTGACAATATGTTCCGTTGCAGATTGAACCCCAAACCAAGGAACTAAATTAGATATTGTAAACCGGAAGTGGCTAACCGGAATTAGTTAAAATTGCTATCAATCAATTCGTTTTGTTAGGCTGAATCGATTGATATATGGAATAGATATGTTTCGTTGCTGATTATATCCATCCCCCGAAACTAAATTAGGCTCAGTAAACCGGAAGTGGTTTACCAGGAGTATTTGAAATCGGTATCAATCTATTTCTTTTGTCAAGCTGAGTTGATTGATATATAGTTTATATATGTTTCTTTGCTGATTATTCTCCACCCCCGGAAACTAAATTATTCGCAATTTAAAAGGATAAACTTTGTCCACTTGATATTATAGAGGCAGCGAGTACCACCATCAAAATCTCTTCAATCCAAACCGGTCAATGCGACAGTTTTCCTTTACAACTGTATGTTCATTTAAAACGATGGGCTAGGCGTCGATGGCAGCGTACACTACATCCAGCATATAAGACACTATGCAACAAACTGCGTGCAAAGCTCAAGATGCTAACTATGCGACAGCACCAACAATACTGGGAAGACGCTTTTCGAAATGTCACAGTAAATGATCGCAAAATCTGGACGTACTCCAAATCATTCCAACGTGCTACAAACGCTTCAAAGGCTAGACTCATAGAAGGACCTCAAAGACTTATTCAAGGCCCTGAGTCGCAAGCTGATATTCGATAAACATCTTACTTGGAAATCTCATCTGAAACAATTGGAAGCTAATATCCGGCGCCGTGTGTACCTTTTACGAAACCTTAAAGGCACCACGTGGGGTCTTAATACAAAACTTCAACTACTAACATATGAAGTCTTTGTACGCCCAGCAATCACGTATGGACATCTTGCCTGGTTATAAGCATCACCAACTTTCTATGAGCGTATAAAAGTTCTCGAAAGACACGCCTTATGTCTGGCCTACTCTCTCGTTCCCATATTCCCACTGCTGAAATATATCGTCGTACGCAATTTCCAAACATTTTGCCACACCTCTATCATTTACGCCAACGCTACATAGCAACACGAATCCATTTGGCATATCCCATCTTCCATGAGCTGTTAGACGAAGTTCGTGCTGTACCACGCTATGCCTAACCACCACTGGATCATCTCTTAGCAATATACGAATTTAACGAATCCATAGATCAGTATAATCCTGACCGCCGTATCTACCACCGAAATCCACATACGTATACCTGTATATTGCCCATAACCTCCGTACATGTACTCAAGATGCATTTTAACACAATAGCCAACTATACACATTCTCGTAAACTTGATTATGCTATTAGTTCCCTACGTCAATCCACATTATTATAAATGCCTGAAATCATTCTCCATGTCACATAAATAAAAAAAGTTGAAAATATCTCTGGCCACAGAGAAGGTGTTGCCTTCTACGGCCCGCTCATCCATTGCATGGGAATGAAACTCTTGTTAACAAAAGCGTTTTCATCTCATCTCAAACCACACCTTATATTGTAATTACTTCAACAAAATTACTCTTCCTGTACGATAGGTGTGCTGAATCGTTTGTCAATCAAGATTATGATCAACCGCTTGCATCCTAATACTTGCAACAAGAAAAGTTTAACAAGCTTTCTCTCAACTATGACAAAACTGACTGGATCTGATATCGAAATTTCTTAACTGCAAAACTTTCTAACATTCCCGAACCAACATCAGAAGGCGGCATGTATAACTCTCTTAATCTCCTAACCAGTACAATCAATCAGGCCTCCAACACCTTCATTCCTAAATCCAGTTCAAATCCCCTACAGTCCGAAATTACCTACGCTCCTAAGTAGATCTCGTCAGTTCTATCGCGACTACGAGCGTACGGAAAACCGAGAATTCTTAGTTCAACACGGATACATGTAACGCCTCGTCACCAATCACATCACAACATATAAACATCGGCTGTGGATTAAAACATGTAATTCGTTAGCTGATACTTTCCATCTAACGCAGTACTGGAAATGGTTCAATCAACTCAACGGCAAACGTAGTATCAACACATATCCTATTGTTCTTCATAATCAACCGCTTCAAACAGATACTGACGAGGCAAATGCTTTCGCTACTTATCTGAAGGATATATTCACAGAGCCTTTAACACATCCTTATCCTCGACACCAAGTTGACCGACTTGATTTTGAATCTGCACGCCTCCAGCCCGCACTCAGCCACACATTGGGTAATAATCAAGAACTTACATAACCCATTACAGTAAATAGCATTCTAAATGTCACCAAACGAAAACGCAACAGTGCACCTGGCATGGATAATATCTCTTACCGGCATATTAAAGAGGCCCATTACTGTTTCCTTCATTTCCTGGCTATACTCTTCACATTCATACTCCGCACAGGTTTCTTTCCTATCACATGGAAAATGTCCAAAACTTGAATGTTTCTGAAACTAACAAACCTACCAACCTTATATCTTCCTGCCGTCCCATTTAGTTAACCAGTACACTCAGAAAAATCTTCTAACGAATTCTAGATTTTCGCCTCCACGCTTTCTGCACAGATCGTCGCCTATTATCGATTTATCAAGACGGATTTCGCCCCCAATTCAGTATAAATGATCAGCTACTTCGCCTTTTCAACCATATTTACAACCAATTTCTTTCCACGAAACTTTTTTGTCTAGTAATTTTTGACTTAGAGAAAGCCTTTTGGCACCAACGCCTGATCTACAAACTTACTAAATATAAACTGCATCTTACCTACATACGATTTATATTCAATTTTATCACAGGACGCATAGCCTACATCTCCAGTAACAACGCATGATTTGATCCAGTCTTTTTACATTCAGGCGTTCCACAGGGATCTGCCTTTTCTCCGCTCCTTTACCTTCTCTATGTGGGAGATATTCCGCCTCTTCCAGCTACTAGAAGCACTTTTCAATACGCGGACGACACCGCATTTCTGACACTTGGCAAAACCGTACAGCATATCAACAAATATCTTCAGGAAGATATCGACCTATTCACCTCCTGGTGTTCCAAATGGCGACTCAAGATCAACGCCGACAAAACTCAAGCAAATGTTTTTGTCCCTCACTAAGGTCCTCCACAACCCAACACTGATGAATGTCTATGTTCAAGGAACACGAATCCACACTTCCAACAGCCAAATATCTAGTACTTCTCTTGTACAAACATCTCACCTGGAGACCTTACTTAAAATCTATTTTGTCCATGCCTATAGTCGAATTAACTTGACTGGCACCAATTGGGGTCTCAAAGCCTCTACAGTTCTTACTACGTATAAGGTCTTCCTCCGGCCAGTATTGACTTACGGATTCACAGCCTGGATACCCACAGCTCCCTTCTTTTATAAAAAACTACAAATCTTACAACTTCATGCCTTCAGAATCGCTTACCGTATATCCTTACCTAGCCCCAATGCCGATCGCTATAGTCGCATTACTTTTCTTATATTTCTTTCCCACAAAGAACATCTTCGCTTAAAATATATCACAGATCGACTGACAATGAACCACCCTCTACTCATGGACACAGTACATACTGCAGCCGACTACGTTACTCTCCCACCAATATGTCCCACCCGTATCTCTCTCTACTTTTTATTCTCTATCGCTACACTGTCCCTCCGAATCATCCCGACATTCCTCTTCTCGATGCATTTCATCTCCATATTCATTCACATTTCATCTTTCCATCTCATCATCCACAGTAATCCTACTGTACTAACAGGGCACCAACTGTTTTACATGAATGCCCCGTGTTGCCCTGGGGCGAGAAAATAACCTCACTTCTTCTTGTAACCTCACCTATGTGTTTTGATGTGTATTGCACGTACTCATTACTTTCATACCTCATAATCATTCCATATCTATCTTTTGTTAATGTTTATGATCGCAAAATCATAAAATCCAAAGAAAAATGAATGTTAATAAATAAATAAATAAACAAATATCACTTATCCCAACAAAAGTAGTCCATAATCCATTCTCCTGATTACCTCTTCCCTAGTCAAGGGCGTGACCCTTGGGTGGGGCTAGCTTTGGGCTAGGAAAAAATGTTTTCATCATAATTTCCCAGAGCTCTGCTCTGAAGCGCCACCACTTGCATGGTGACGAGTTTTCCTATATTCTTCTTTTTCCTCATCCTGGGGTTTTATCACTGTCTCTTTCTCAAAAACCGTCTGTCAGACTCATCAAGCCAAGCCCAATTGGTTTTACAGATCGAGTCAGGGCACTTCCCCCCTGGAAAACTATACATACTGGTCGTCCCACCTTCATTATTTTCATGAACTCCCACTTCATCACTCATATATTCATTGTACTGCATTGCGACATTCCAGCACACAACGGTTTATTGCGATGGGAGATTCAGATGCTCACCCCGGATCCTTGGGGGATGGACGCCATTCTGTCTTCCCCCTTTTCTTCGTCACTCCATCTCCTTCGACCACGGAGGTGGTTAAAAGAAAGAATAAGGGCACTAGACAGAATAAGGAAACGTTCTTTACCCTACAACTTCGTAATTATCTTCCAAGTACACCACCTACAGAATTAGTCAAAACTAGAAATGTTATATCCTAAAATCCTCAGATGCACAGTTTCCCATCACAGTTAGGAATAAGGCTTCTTTTGAAATCTTTGGCAAGAATGATACAATTACCACTCTTTCTTCTGCACGTCAGAAGCAACCACCACCACCTAGGCGTCCACCTTTCTTGTCTGTAATCATCCGAGGGGTCGACACATGCTATTCTGACAATGAGATTTAAGAAGAACTCCAACTCGCAGGTTACACCATCGATAAAGTCATGCGTATACGTAACAACTCTGGACCCACATGTGTGGTAGGTGTACTTACCGCCTCACAAAACGCCATACATTCCTTGCTCACTATTGGGGCTTACATATATTATCGTCGGCACTGGGTCGAGTACATATTTACATATGTAGTGGTGTAGTGAACATATGTGTGTTGTGTATATGTATACTTTTCCCCTCCATCCCTAACTGCCAAAAATTATGAAGCCGCCACTGACCATAGTACTTTAACAAAGAAGAATAGCACAAAGTAGATTGAGTAATTGCACTGCACATAGGCTTTTTATGACATTTAAAATTATAAAAACTTACATCAAAAACATTTGTAACATAAATAAATTTTCAAAGTAAAAAGCAGTAAAACCTGTGCACAGTTGGACCTGAGAGGACTTACGCCTTTCTCTTATTTGTTTGTTTCGTTTTGCTTTTGGCTGCCTCTCAGGCTCCTTTATCTGTCTGTTTCTCTTTCTGTTGCTGCTTCTGTTGTGTCTCCGTTTTTCTTTCCCGACCAGCGCTAGTCTCCATTCACGTCAACTCCCTCTAATCTGTTTGGCTTGTAGAGGAGAGATTGAAAATCCTTCTTTTGGCTTGGAGGCGATTCGAACTTGCGACGTCGACCACGCCGATAACTACTCATAGCTGGCCAGACCATGAGCGAGTCCACTCGACTAACACGAACTCAAGGAAATCAAGTGAAAATCGGTCCTTTTATTGGGGCTTACATATATTATCGTCGGCACTGGGTCGAGTACATATTTACATATGTAGTGGTGTAGTGAACATATGTGTGTTGTGAACAAATACTTTTATATGAACAAATACTTCTACAAACAACGCCATTTATTAGCAAAGTGATAAAGTAAATGATATGCAACGCTATCTTCTGAGTAACTTCCTGAATATGTTAACCTAGCCGTCATATTCAGCTTAAGCATCAATGTTCAAAAAAGAATGATATGTCAGTCTTGCCAACCCACTTATCAAATATTAGTGTTTACCCCAAATTAGATAAAATTCCAAGTTTTCTAAAGAATAACCTTTTCCCGAAAACAAAAATAAACCCGTAAAAAATTACCGAAATTTTGAATTTGTTATAACTTTGTCAAATATTAACCGATTTTCAAAACTCAAACGACAACCAATAGAGAAATAAATGTGCATTTTTTTGAATATATTGTAGGTTGCATAGCTCTAAGGATACTATTTTGAATTTGCTGTAACTTCGTCAAATATTAATCGATTTTCAAAATTCAAACGGCAATCAATAGAGAAAGAAATACGCTATCTTTTGAATGACTTGAAGGTTGCATAACTCTAAGGATATTATTACAAAAACTTAAATAACTCTCTTATTTATATATGGATCTTTAAAATTCAAATGGTATTGCATTCTGTATATCTAAAGGTCTTAGTGTTATAGCTTTATAACCATAAAACTCTTAAAATCAATTAACTATAATTTAAAACATACTTAAAATTAAAGTTTGGATACTGATAATGGAATCTTCTGTTAATCTCGTTCTGTATGGGAAACAATGATTTCTTAACCTCTGTCCACTGGTCATAATTCAAGCTGAATAGACAACCGTTAATTTGAAATACTACTTCCGTTTCGGTTTGAACATTTTTTACAATTACATTGAAATTATTAGTAATAATGAACTTTTTTGGGGGATCCATACTAACCACTCCATTTTTTACTTTAGAAAAAAATTATAATCATTTTTGTTACTTCTTAGAATCATTTTTAAAGAACAGTTGATGTATTTTGTAACCATTAGAAAGATCTTTCATTCCATCATACCTCATAAACAGTTTCTTAGTTTTCATCTCTTTTAAAATTTGATCAGTATCTTCATTATATCTCTGTGGTAATAAGGTTTAGTTTTTCTGATTTAGATGTACTAATACCCTTTCCCCAGTGTATTTTGTTTGTATCAATTTCCATGAGGTTATTTCGTATGATTTTCCTTCTTCCACATCTTGCAATTTAACAAGCTTTAAAATGTTAATATTGTTTTTCTTGTTGAATTGTGAGGCCATTTCTCATTTATTGTATAAAACTTTTAAAAATTTGTTCATTTTTGTAGTGATCTTATCGCGTTATATATATGTAGTTAATTCTATCAACAATGTATTTTATATGTTCGTCTGTTAATTCTCCATTCATTACTTTAATAACATTAAGCTCATCCTTAAACATAGCAATTTAAGTAACCATATTTTCATAATACTCTTTCTTCGAAGCTATATTAAATCGTGTTGATAAACCAGTGATAACGGCAGAAGCAGATGCAAATGCTGTTGTAAAATTGAATAGACTGTAACAGGAATAAATATATTGATAAACCCCGTTGAAGCAGAAAGTAGTATCGAAAATGTAATAAGATTAACATAAATACATTTCAACCTCTTAAATTTCCTCTTATTTTTTGCTAGTAAGTTTTGGAGTGTTAATATTGTATCCTCTATTATTACAATTAGATTCTCTCGTAGAATGTTATCTGGAATATTTATTTTATTAAATAAGTTTTTATGGTCGTTTTTTAAATTATCGGTTTCATTAAATAAACAAAGTGGAACGTTTCGGTCCTATTAAACACAATTCATCTTAGCTTAAACACAAGTAGAACGTTTCGTTCCTATTAAATACAATTCATACTTCATCTTAGCTTAATCACAAGTGGAACGTTTCGCTCCGTTTTGTACGGTTTGGATCACAATCTGTTTATCTTCTTGGTCTATATATAAGTTTTTATGATAATTACCATAAAAACACTTTACAAACTAAAAAACATCTAATGGAATTTAAATTTTCTCAATCATCTTTTCTTTTTGAACATCATATTCAAGGTTTTTCTTGCCAATCATTACAAAATAACAAATCGTTTTATCTGGTACATCGCTTTCAAAATTAACAGTTAATTTCAAATTGGTTCTATCATTTACAGTTACTGATTTATGCTTGCTTGTGTTAATTACGAACATGTTTCTATTTTCTAAAAACTCTTCAGGATAATAAAACATATCAGTGTTTCCAATCTTAACTTTACCTGGATATGGTTCATCATTCTCATACGTTCCATCCTGCTTTTTAGTTTTCCAAATAGCAAATGCATTATCATCAGAATCACTTCTTTTAAATGTATATTTCAATCCTTCTTTCCACATAATATCTTTATAATCAGAACAAATTCCTGGTAAAAGTCTTAGTAAAATCACTAATTCTTCATCTGTTCTTCGCCATGTAATTCCTTCCTATCCACATTCATCATAATGATTTGCTTCTGGTTTTGAAATTGTACATGTGTTTACAGCTGTCGAAGTTAAACCAGGATAATCTATAATATCTAATATTTGTCCATTCTTACTAACTTGTATTAGAGAAAACAGATGTGGGAAGAAGTTATTAACAAGTCTAATATTTTGATCAGCAGTATATTCTCCATTAGCATCTCTACCTCTAATTTCAAAGGTTACATAAATATCGGCATAATAAGGATGAACGAACCCATCCTCAACATCTATATCAAACTCAATAGATCTCTTTGGCTTATTTAAATTTTCGATTGTCTTTTGGTTAGGTTTAAATGATTGTAATTCATATGACTCTATTTTATCCATATTTATTATAACGAAAAAATATTGTTATCGTTTTATGAGTTCAACCCATAAAAAAACTTAAATATAACTTCTCCAGATATCCTTATTTCTATTCACCTGACTAATGATTTCTCAAAAACTATCCATCTATAAACATTTTTAGTACTACAATACACAAATGCCCACAGATTACCTCGTTAAAATGTTGTAGGCTATACGATTTTTACTGTACTCTATATTATAACCAAGATATTTTTCAAGTGTTTTTGGTGAATTACCTCCGAATGAATGAAACACATACTTTCTATTTCCTTCTTTCCAATAACAAATGCAATGAGTTCCTACATTTTTAGACGTATCAAAGTTAACAATAACACACTCATTCTTCTTTGGTTGTTTAGGTAATTCATCACTCATAAATACACCTCTAAATTTTCTTATATTAAGCTGTTTAACAAGATGAATTAGATCCAAGTTACTTAAAGGTTTAATTTCTTCTTTTTTATTTTTTGGGCTTTTCGTTTTTTGAAACCTTACCAACTTGTTTCTCTTCCATTGCCAAGTTATGTCTCTTTTGTTCTTCTAATTCTGCTTTATTCTTTTTCACATCTTCTACCGTTTTGACTACAGTAGCAACTCCAGCAGTAGCTGAACCAAAAACACCTATTAAAGCTAAATGGTTGGAATAGTAAATATAAAACCTCCATAGTGAACTTTATTATCATTCGCCTTTATATCTTTGTTTAGTTTCTTAACTTGAGGTATAGAAAGAGTTAAATGCATTTTTGTACCTTCTTTCATCTTTTTAGCTTTATCATTCATCTGTTTCTTAGTTAAAATTGATCAATATTTAATTGTTTAAGTTCCTCGTTAGGAATTGTAACTGTAAAACTACTTAACTTCATACTTATATTTATTATAAAACTTTTATGGAAAAATCCATAAAAATTAAACACAATACTTATAAACCTAAACCAAACCTTACTTTTGTGTTCATAGCTAAAGCAGTTCCAAGAGCAGATAGTTTCTCACGTATTAGATTAGCATCTTTAACAAAATCTCTTTCCCATGCTTTATTTTCTAATTCTTTGTCTGCAATATGTCTAGAAGCTATATCTTTATTATCCCTGTAGTAAATATCATGTTCTCAACAAACTTCGTCTAATGGATTAATACATTTATCTCCTCTTTCTAACCTTTCTTGCAGCTTCGTAAAAGGCTCGCAAAATTCATAGCCCGGTATATGTAACTCTGGTATCCCCTTCATGTTTAAAATCCTATTCATTAATCCTTTTCCATACTTCTCACTGTACAAAATTTTGGTGGTAACGTATTCAATATCTTTATCAAAAAACCCATACCCTTTGGATCATTAGGAATAAATTGTGACAGTTTAGAATTAATCATATCCATTATACCTACTTTCTCATTATAAAAGTTATAATTTCCACCTTTTTCTTCTCCATCTATAACTAATTATCTACCTATTAACTTTCTCACATCATCCACCCATATATATTCTTTAGGTAATTCGTTGCATATTTTTATTCCATCTTCAGACTGAGGTGTTTTCTTTCTTGGTGGTGTTGGTTTTATATATTCATCCCAAATAGGTTTGATAATTTATTTGTATTTTTCACTTCTACTAGACCGTTGTTTTCTTGTATTTGGGTCATTGTTATGAAATACTACATTAGAATGAATGACTATTTGTGTATATTTTTCTAGATCATCTTCATTATAGTTTTTTGGATTATGTTTTTTAGTAATTCCCATAAACCTTCTCTTCCTGTATAATGTCGATTATTAAAAACTAAATCACCACCATGAATTTTAACTTCCGTATCCCCAATCATATGTACGATTTTTCCATCATCATTATATGGTTGAATTCCAAAACTTTTATCATCTCTAGTTGCATAATATCTCGAAGCAATCTTACCAAAATGGGTAGCTGGTAAAAATTTTATTCCTTCAACTTTATACTTAATTTGCTTTTTCATATGTTTGATTTCTTCTGTTATAGGCGTATCACTTTCATTTATTGAATTCTCATACATAGGAGGAGTTACTAACAAGCTTTAATCTACTTTCGCGCTTTTATTTACAACTGGAACTAACTCTTTAATTATTTTTTTATTTTCTTCTGCTACTTTTGAAATATTTTGTCCTAAACCTTCAATTGCATCTATAACAGATTGATCTTGCTCTTTATATTTTTCATATTTACTTCGATTAGCTTGTTTAATTTCCTTAAATCTTTTCACAAGTTCTTTTAACTTTATATATTTCTTAGCTTCAGCAGCATCTAACTGACTCATTTATTATATAAAGAAAAAATTAAAAAAAAACGTAACCTAACGTAATACAACATACACGTTTAGATACGTTCAATTACGTTTCGCTCCAGTCTATACTTTTAAAAAGTCTTTAATTATATTTCTGTATTTGCCATTATTCGTTTTCCTAGACATATCTATTGTTAAGAAACCATGCTCTTTTTCCCAACACTTATTGCATAAAGAATGTAATTTTTCAAACTACATATCTGATCCAACAAATTCATCATATATGTGTTTTAAATTTGTGTTATCCTGTCTAAAGATGCAAAGAAAATTGAAGTTATCTTTTATTAGCGGTTTGGGACTCTAGAATATGTTTGTCCAAGATAGAAACAGCTCAAACCTTTATAACGACCTCGAGTAAAATATTCTCTAACATGGTGTTGTTGTTCTAAAATGCAATCATCAAACACTACCACATAATCATTCTCACATTCATCTAATGGAATAATTTCTTCGTTGTTTACTTTTACTATTGCAATTGTGTTATTAATATTACAATCTATATCTCGAAAAAGTTGTATTAGCTGTTGGTATTAAGGTTGATGTAGGATTTTAGAATAGATATAAACATTTGCATATTTTAACCGTTCAGGTGGTAGTAAAAAATTATCAATCATTAGTGTTGTTTTTCCGCATCCACTAGGTCCAACTATTAGACATCTTATATCATCAGGTAACAACACAACGTTCCTCTTTTTCTTTGTGGCTTTTTCTGTTAACCTTACTTTAATATCCCAATTATCCATTTTATTATTTATTATTTAATAAATGAAAGTATTTAATTTAAATGGTTATTCATCTGTATTAAACATGTCTTTGCATTATCCATTTGAAAACAACTTAGTAATAGCCCTTGCAGGATTTTACACATCATACTTAACTCCAAACATTACAGAAAGAAATAATAAATTAACATTTTGTAGTAACATTCCTGACTTTCCTAATCTTACAAAACAACTCATAGTTCAAGCTGGTCAATATAATTTAAAAGAATTACAAGAAATATTAAATCAAATCTTCCATACTCCCCCGATCCTTTTAAAAATATTAAATTTGCTGAGAACAGAGAGAAAAATAGAGTTAAAATATTTAACGAGAGTTGTAACATGATCTTAGATACCATTAATACTGTATTAGGTTTTAGCGAGAAAAACTTGGCCAGTAACATACAACATGTTGGAGATAAGATACCAAAATTTTACCCATTCGATACTATAAATATTCACTCTGATTTAGCAGAAGGTATGATTCTAAAACATAATGATTCAACACATAACGAAACAGATTTAATCGCAACATTTAGAACAAATGCAAAATTTAGAGAACCAATTATATACGAGCCTAGAGAACAGATATTTTTCCCAATATATCACAATAAATCTAATAATTTCAAAGTTTCAATTGGAGATGAGAATGGTGATTTGATTGATTTTGGTGGAGCTCGTATAACTGTTCTTCTCGCTGTTAAATAGATGTAAATTGTGTATATAATAAATATGGATATCTTTGGTAAGGATAAAAGTAGGATGAATGATGGCATTAGTGAAGAGCTCAAAACCTTAGTGATCTAGATAAAGTTTTTACATCAAATAATAGAACATGGGTTCATTTTAAAAAGAAAAGACTTGTTAATATAGCTGATGCTATTGACCAACAAGATGTAGTAACTTTTCATCAGCTTGAACCAGTAAATAGTCAATTAGAAAGTGAGAGAAACAAATTTAGGATGTATTAAAATCATTACAAGACACATACATAAAGATAGATGATATTAACGCTTTTAGGAAAGAATATATGGAAGAAATTAAAAAGACTAATAATAATGTAGTTCTTTTGTTTCGTGCAAAGGTTCCTATATCAGAATTCAATCAATACAAAGCAGAAATATCATCGCAGTTAGGGAATGTTGTTAGAAAGAATGATAAATAAATTTGTTACAAAAGAAGATTTCCAAAAGTCAAACAAAGAAGCGAATATGTTCATTATGAAGAAAGAAACTATAAATCTATTATGTCGATTAAGAACCAAAAATGTTAAAGATTCAATCTTTAGAATATTTAATCTATCGAATTGTTATAAGTTTCTCTATAATGGGAAAATAATGCATATGGAATTAAGTTTGGATAAATACTATCTACATATATTTTTGAACGATACTTTAGTTGAAACTTTTCCTTTAGACATTAAAAATGGTGATATAATTACGTTTGAAGCAGATAAAAATTCAGCTTTCGAAGAAGGACAATTATTAACTGTTATTATATACGTAGAAATTGAACTTAAATGATTTTCTATACAATAAATAAGATGTATTGTGTTAAGTGTAAGAAATCAACAGATACGGAGAAAAATACCATTAAAATAGAACAAACAAAGAATGGAAGATATATTAAGAAAGGTATTTGTTCTGTATGAAGGTGTTACTAAATCTCAATTCGTTAAAAAGAAAGATTGACTAGAAGAAGGTAAAGGTATTACAGAAGACAATACAAGAAATTCACAAACCTTCCAGAAAGAATTATCCTAGGTTAAATGTTATTCTTAAAGGTATAGATGACTTATGTCAATCATATCTTTTAGAAATGGATAGCGGAGTATTAAAAGGTGTTTCCAAATTAAATGAAGGCTATAAGTATCTGCTAACGATTATAGATGTGTTTTCGAAATATGCTTTTGCGGTTCCAGTTAAAGATAAGAGCGGTAAGAATGTTACAGAAGCATTTGAATCCATATTAAGAGCGAGAAAACCTAATAACTTACAAACTGATCAAGGCAAAGAGTTTTACAATAAAGAATTTAAGATGTTGATGGAGAAAAGTAAGATTAATCATTACTCAACCTATAGTAGTAAGAAAGGTTCTGTTGTTGAGAGATTTAATAGAGCTCTTAAACAAAACATGTGGAAGAAGTTTACACCACAAGGGAATTATAAATGGATAGAGATATTACCAACACTAGTTAGCGAATATAATAATCGTGTGCATAGAACAATTTGTTTAAAGCCTATACAAGTTAACAAAAAGAATGAGCGAACAATATTAGAGAAAGTGTATAAAAAAGAATATAAGCGTTTAAACCCATATACAAATTAGGCGATTATATTCGTATAAGTAAATGGAAAGGGTTATTTGAGAAAGGATATACACTTAATTGGTCAACAGAAGTATTTGTTATTAGCGAAGTTATTCCATCTAATCCACTTACGTATAGAATTAAAGATTTAGAAGATGTGCATGGTAGATTTTACGAACCAGAACTATTAAAGACGAAACTTAAAGATGAATACTTGGTGGAAAAGGTTTTGAGAAAAAACTGACAAAGTATATGTTAAATGGTTAGGATTTAATGATTCGCATAATTACTGGATAGATAAAAGTAATGTTGTAATGTAAATATAAATGTTATCTTTTATGGTTATTATTCCATAAAAGGCTAGTATATTATAATAACAAACTAACTGGATCAAATTCGGATTAGTTTGAAAACTCATCTTACACAGTAACAAAGAAAAGTTTATCCTTCTAATTCTAGGAACTTTATTAAAGCAACTTACGAAATAAAACTTGTAGATAGCGAGGAAAAAATAAGTTAAAAAGTTATTTTCTGAACAATAAATATGGGTACAATGGATAGTTATCTTAGTTTAAACGATATTTGTTACGAACAGATTAAAGACAATTATTGGTATGGTATTTTTGGTGATTTCAAATTGATTGTACATAAGAGTACAGGATATTTCAAAGCTACTAAGTTGTGTAAAAATGGGGGAAAAAATTTAAACATTGGACAAGGTTAGATAAATCAAAAGATCTCCTACGCTATTATAACAAGAAATTAGGTGGGCCAGATCTGCACCACCAAAACTCATTTTACATAGTTGAGTCAAAATTAACAAACAAACAAGATCTATTAGTATCAGAAACATATGGAAGAAAAGAATTAATATTGAGTATCTCGTTTTGGATTTCAAATGAGTTTAATGATAAATGTTACAATATAATCGAAGATTACTTCAGACAAGACTTTAAACAGATTCAAAAAGACAAAAAAGAGTTTCAAATAAGAATAGGGAAAATAGAACAAACAATGGAGAGATTAAGAATTCAAAACGAGGGCTTAAAAGAAATTGCAGCACAATATACAGACGTTAATTCAAAAGATAATTGCCTAATCATATACAAGAAGAACAAACTTAATGCTCCCTTCCCTTATTATGCTATCACATATCAAAAGAGAAGCCTATATAAGCCTCTTAATGAAGCAAAAGAAAAATATCCAAATCATGAGATAATATACGAAAAGTTTAGAGATTCTAACAGCATTAAGTTATTCAACCTAGTACAACAAGAACTAGATATTAGTAAAGGTAAGGATAATGAGTTTTGTACATCCCTATCAGAAGAAGATTGGGTTAAAGAAATTGATGGTTTATATGATCGGTTAATATCTAATCCTATGTAAAAGCTTTAAATATAACTTGTATGATTATTTTTCATAAAAGCTTAACATTAATCTACACTAACCTAATTCCAGTCTTCTCCTTCATAAAAAAACGTGCTATCAATATCAGGACTTTCAGAATATCTAGAATAAACCGGATTAACAAAATCAAGTTCTTCTGCAGAATATTCAATATCGTTGTCGTCGTTGTTGTTATTGTCGTTGTTATGTATAACCGCTCTACACAAAGGACAAGTGTTATTATTTCCTAACCAGGTAAGCATACACTCAAGACAGAACACATGTTCGCATGTTGCTTTACTCAATTGAGTTTTTGTTTCTTTGCATATTGGACATTCTTCTGAGTTTTGTATTAAGTGTAAACCTGATGATAGTAATATTAGTTTGTTTCTAAAGGGATTGCTAACATGGTTATTTACTCTTAAGAATTCAACTATATTGATCTTGTCTTTGATCGCCATTAGAAAGTTTTCAGAGAACCCCCTATCCAAACAAGTATATACTATCTTGCTTAAATCTAAGCCTTTTCTTTCAAACTAGAGAATGTATTTTTCGCTTTTATTATCTAAACTAACTTTTGGCCAATAAACTTTATTTTGGTATTTTCTCACATGTGTTTCATCTAGTTGTGGTGTAATAACTTGCTAATCGATATGAGAATTAAATTCGCTCAAGAAGGTTGATAGTTTTTTTTCTATGTAACACTTTTTAGAAACACTATTCGGAGTTTATCTTTAAAGATTCTTAGGAACGCAAGTTTGAGCTAATTTGAATGATGAGAAATTATATCCCAATGTACGTATTCTCTGAATTGTGTACAAAACTTAATAGCTTGTTTCTGTGTATACTTTCTCCAGTTATTTTTTTCACTGAACGCAAACCAATCAATCTCTTCTTTAAACTCATTAAGAAAATCTTCACTCATTTTTCGAGCATATTCGTACGTGTAGTAATCCCAATGAATATGTTGTCTTGTATGTTCTTTATGTTTTAATACGAATTCTCGTTTTATATGATGATAACATCTTGGTTCACTATGGTTCACACAATTTGTCCCAGGAAAGTTTATCACCATACTTGTTAATGATGTTTTCGTGTTTAAGTTCGTCTTTTCTTTTTGATAATCTGACCCAATCGATGTGTTCTTCATGATTTTCAATAAACGAAAGTAATAGTTTATGGTTTGATGTAACTGAACGCCAATGTACCTTGTTTTTAAAACTATGTAGAAAGTCATTGGATAAGTTCTTTATTTCTGAAATTTGTTTCCATTCTTCGAAATTTCGACTATTAAGTAGATCTACAACTATATTTCTACAAAGCGGATTTTGAAAGTAGTTTACGATATGTTCAGGATTTAATTTTTGAACAATGTATTTTATAAGTTCAGTTAGTTGTGAATTTATTGCAGTTGTTTTAGCTTGTTCATTTGGTTGTTGTGAATTTTTGGTAGTTGTTCTTAGAGACTTATTTCTGTGCTCGTTGATTAAGGTTATTAATTCTGCTTTCCTAAGCTTTGAATAACCATGTATTCCTTTCTCTCTGCAGTATTGTTTAAGTTGGCGAATAGTTTTCCTCTCCATAGTCTCGTTTTCTATATTAATTAAAAAATAATAATCATTTTTGCTAAATTTCTATATAATAAATATGGAAGCACATTGTGATTTGACACAAAATAAGGTTAGCCTTATTCACCAAGATCTTAAAGTCATAACAGCACTACTAGAAAAACAAATATTATTAAAAGAGCAATAAATGTTATTAAAAGAAAAAGAGAATGCAGCACTAGAAAGATCTACACCAGAATCAAATTGGGATATTGACAAAGAACTTGAGTCTACAAATGATAGTGAGGAGGTAGATTGTTAAAAATGAATTAGTTTTCATTAGATCAATAATAGCTTTCATGGGTTATTATCATGAAAGCCATGTTCTAATACAATATGCTAATAGACATTGAGATTTCCTAGGTAACATGAATATTAGCTGTTGTATTAGAAAACGAAAATGATTAAAATTATTTTTTATATAATAAAAAGTGATAGAATAATAATTAATTTAATTAAACGTACTGTAATTGAATTAAAAACATTTGTAAAGGAAAGGGAATAAAAGGATATTCCCGATTAAGAAAAGCAGAACTTATTGACAAACTTATTGAACATGAAGATGACCAAAACAGATTAAACTTTAACCTAACATTTCCATTTCAAGAAGACATTTTTGAAAACCAAAACCTAAGAGATTAAGTAGGAAGACTGTTCCCATTTAAAAAAGACGTATTTGAAGAACCTAAACCAGCACGTGTACCCATCAAAATAGAATTAGAAGAAACAGCATTCGAGAGGCGTTTACAAACTATTAAAGTTGAAAATACAGGCATATATAAAGATCCAATAACATTTTTAGATACGAGTGGAAGAGTTGCTATTAACAAAATCAAAGAAGAATTAAAATTTCACCCCGTTAAAGTTAACCTTGTTTTCATTTGTGATTATATAAAAGATAAAGAAATATAAGAAAACAATTTCAAAATATCAAACGAGAGAATATTAGAATCAACTGACTTAAATGAATATATACATCATGCAAAACAAAAACTTCGTAGAGAAATAGAGGAATTTGAAGGTAGAGGATCAGGATGGACATTACATCAAATTAAATACTTACAAATCAGATTAAACAAGTATGTACCATTAAGAGCTTCCCAAACCAATTAAAGATAAGAAAGTAGTGATTAATATTAAAAATAACGACAATAAATGCTTCTTATACGCTATTGCAAGTTACTTAAAACCTAAAGACAGGTGTTCTCAGTATCAAAGACCTTCGCATTATAAACAGCTTGATAATAAGTTGCAAAAGAAGTATTGTGACAACATTGAATTTCCAGTACAATTAAAAAATATTCCAAAATTTGAAAGTAATATCTCTATCAATGTTTACAGCTATGACAAGAACTATAATGTATATCCACTTCAAGTCACAAAAACAAAGCAATAAAAACATGTTAATTTATTATATGTAAAAGATGATCAAAATAATAGTCATTTTTGTTGGATAAAAGACCTATCACGATTAATAAGAAGTCAAATAACAAAACATACTGAAAAGTTATACTTCTGTGATAGATGTTTAACAAGACACTTTAGAAATGAGATGCAGTTACAAGACCATGAGCTATATTGTAAAGAACATGAGGCTGTTGGAATAGAACTTCCTAAATCATATGACAATCAAATAGAGTTTCAAAACTATAATCGATCATTGAGGGTTCCATTTACGATAATTGCTGACTTTGAATGTATCTTATGTAAATTAAACATAGAACACAAATGTACTAAAACAGTAAAATATCAAAAGGATGTTCCAATGAGTTTTTGTTACTATGTCAAATATTCAAATGGATACTATAAAGCCCCTGTTAGTTATATAGGTCCAGATGCTGCAAAAGTATTTATTGAAATGTTACGAAAAGAAGCAATAGAAATCAAATAAATGTATAAAAGTGTAGTTGATATGAACCCGCTTATCGAGGAAGAAATAGAAGCTTATAACAGTTCAGATACTTGTCATATATGTGAGAAAAATTTGAATGACTTACCACCAGCCGTTGAGAAAAAAATAAATATATTAAAGGGGGAAAAGGGTTCTTCAAAGATAGAGATGATATGAGTGAAAAAATAAAAGAATGGAAGCATGACTTAAAAAAGTGTTTGTATAAAATAAATAAAAATAAAGCAAAAGTAAGAGATCATGATCATTTAACTGGAAAATTTAAAGGTGCAGCTCACAGTTATTGCAATTTAAACTGTAAAAATCCTAATTTTATTCCAGTATTTTTGCACAACTTAACTGGTTATGATACTCATCTATTTATTAGAGAACTAGCTTATGATACAAACAAAATAAAACTGATTGCAAATAATGAAGAAAGGTACATAACATAGAGAAATAAATAAAAGTAGGAACAAAAGATGGTATTAACTTAAGATTTGTTGATTCATTTAGATTTATGTCAAAGAGTTTAGCAGAGTTAACTAGTAATTTAAAACCAGAACAATTTCGAGAAACATTAAAGTTTTTCCCGATTGATAAACTTGAGCTACTTACTACTAAAGGTGATTATCCATTTGTTTGTTGATTCATGTGAAAAATTAAAAGAATCTGTTCCATTATCTCCAGACAAATCTACAAACAGATTAACAGGAGAAAAAAATGAGTCCTGAACACCATAAGCATCATGTACGAGTTTGTAAAGAATTCGATCTGAAGTTAATGTGGGACTATACTGAACATTATAACAAAATAGATGTTCTTCAATTAACAGATATATTTGAGAACTTTAAAGGCATATGGATTAGATCCTGCATGGAATTATACAGCACCTGGCTTATCGTGGGATGCAATGTTAACGATGACTGAAATTAAGCTAGAAATGTTAACTGATTATGATAAAATATTAATGATAGGAAAGGGTATAAAAGGTGGAATTTCGCAATGCAGTAAACGATATGTAAAAGCAGATAACAAATGCATGACGAATTATAATAAAGATGAGAGTTCAACATATTTAACATATCTAGATGCAAATAACTTGTATGGTTGGGCTATGAGCCAAAGAATGCCTTTAAAAGATTTTAAGTGGCTTAAACCTGATATAGATATAATGAATATTCCACATGATTCTGAAACTGGCTGTATACTAGAAGTTGATTTAGAATATCCAAAGCGTTTACATAACAAACATTCTGATTCACCATTAACTACAGAAAACATGTGTCCACCAGAATCTAAACAGTCAAAATTATTAACAACACTTTACAATAAAGAAATATATGTCATTCACTATAGGAACTTAAAACTATATATGTCACTTGGAATGAAATTAAAGAAAGTGCATAGGATATTAGAATTCAAACAATCAGACTGGTTAAAGAAATACATTGATTTAAATACAAATATGAGAACGCATTCTAACAATGATTATAAAGAAGGCATATTTAAAAATGTTAAAACGTATAAGGAATTAAACCTAATTAGAAGTCATAAGAATGAGCTATATATTATAACAGTTAGTACGCTAGCATTAGATTCTGCAGACGATAAAAGATATATAATACGGGATGGGGTAAATACACTAGCTTGGGGGCATTCTAAGATAGAAAAGAAGTAGATGTAAGTTCTTTATAGTTAAGCGCTATAAAGCTCCATACGCAAACAACATGTTTAGTAATTATGTTAGTCATCTAGTGGTGATTTGTAGTTAGTGATATTATATCCATTTTCTTTAAATTCTGGCAATCTTTTCTGTATCCAATTATGAAGCTTTATATGGGATATGGAACAAAAGTTCTCATTATAATATGCAGGAATTCCACATACAGGACATTTATTATTATTTTCTTCGTTAGTTATGTCATAAGAAAATGTAGTTTCGTTCCTTCTAGTAAAATATGGCGGGAAACCAACACATATTAAATCTTAAATAAAATAACTTGTGGTGCTGGTGTTAGGCCTATGGGACTATATGTTGAATCTACAAACTTACATTCCGATAATGTAGCTGGTCTTAAAATCATAAATGGTGTGTCTATATCCTTAAATAAAAGATACATTATTTTTATAAAGTCATGCTCTAACATTTTATTATGTATTTCAGCCATTCGTTCTCTAGATAAGAGTGAATAATCTAGCAATGATCCAGAATATTTTAAACCATGTTCAATTTCTTTCTTCTCTGCTCTATAACATATTTTACACTTATCAGACCTCTTGTCCCCATTTTGAGCGAATTTTCGGTATTGTTTTAATTTTCCACAAATTATACACTTTTTCATGATTTATTAAATATAAAATATCCAAAATAATTATTTCATTTTTGTTATAACTAGATAGATTTCATGATTTTGATTTTAAATACCTATGTGCAGTGCAATTACTCAATCTACTTTCTGCTATTCTTCTTTGTTAAAGTACTATGGTCAGTGGCGGCTTCATAATTTTTGGTAGTTAGAGATGGAGGGAAAAAGTTGTCTGCAGAACATATATATGTACACTACTCTTCTCGCCTGTTCCTCTTCGTGTGCGTTGCAAAATTGCCAAACTTACAGTGATCATAGCACAGATAATTGCAAGAATCCATTAGTTTGTGGTTATTGTGCAACCGTCATCAAACACGCACTTGTCGGAATCTCGAACGGCCACTTGAATGTCCAACCGGCCACGACCAACATCCGGCCTACACCTGTAAGTGCAAGAATAGACCAAAACCTGACCAACAAAACACACATTTAGTAGTTAGACTTGGTATCCCAGAGTCTTCACCTCATCCCAGCCAACAAACTACCGATCCAGTTACCATTCACCAACTCCAATTTCTAACTCCCACTTAACAGAACATCCATCTCTTTCAGCGCAATCACATTCTACAACAACTCACCAAGGCCGCTAAATCTGTTGTTAATGTTAACTTCTGTGCCACCTATACAAACAACTACGTCCATTTCCATACGTCTCCACAAGAAACAGCCGTTTAACTCTGTCCAGTATGGATTTAGTCTTCCTCTTCCTTAATATCTGCTCTCTACCAAAGAAAAACACTTTATTTCAAGCACTTTTACTTGAAGAACACGTTTCAGCCTTCTTGTAGAACGAGACATTTCTTACGATAAACATCACCGGTAAGGTTCCTCGTTATACGCTTGTACGTCACGATAACACAGCACCAGCATTACGGGCAAATAGAGGCGTAGCAATCGGATTTAGAAATCACATACCTCACCGCAATCACATTTGTCCCATTCTTCACATCCCAGAGCATATCATCGCTACCTTATATTTCAAGTCTTTCATGATCACCTTCGCTACTATTTACGTTCGCCCAGGACATCCTATTCTACTCACATTCTTATTCACATGTCTCACACCTATAAACATTATCTCATCCTCTCTGATATCAACTATCATAGTCGCACTCTTGTTGAACGTACACAATTCTGAGATCATATAACCATTCACACCACTGGCGTTCTACACATTCCTCCTACTAGACCTGTATCAAATACCATCCCTGACATTGCCATCACTTCAAATACACTTGCTGCTAACATCACCCTTACAGTCCTCGACCTCCTCGGCAGTGATCATGCCCCGATCAAGCTCTCATATTATATGGGCAATGCTGGACCTCACGATGCACCTCCGCTAATTCGAACTCCGCGTTTCGACAAATCTGATTGGGATCATTATCGCACCTATCTTACCACTTCCGTAGGTCATTTGCAACCTCCCACTACATCAGATAAGCTTTACACACATATTGAAGCGATCACTTCAGAAATCACCCATGCATCGGAACTGTATATTCCCACCACCAGTTCCACGCCATATCAGCCTAAATTGCCTCCGCATTACCTCACTCAAATCAAACGTTCCCGGCAAGCTTACCAAGATTACATAAGAACACAAAATCCCGAAGCTCTTCACCTTCAGCATCAGCTGCAATGTTCAGTCAAAAACTACATTCAAGCCCACAAACCTCGTCAATGGATCAAAACTTGTAATAACCTTGCTGACACAGCTCATTCTTCACGTTATTGGAAACGTCTTAACGCACTCTGTGGAAAGTACATCAAAACCTCATACCGTCTCATCATCGACAACAACCACACATCATCTGATCAAGATAAAGGAAACGCTTTTGCCGACTATCTACAAGACATCTTTACACCATCCCGTCACGACAATATTTTTCCTCATCCACTCTACCATGTCAACAATGCACATCCAATTCTTCAACCAAATCTTAATCATATTTTGCCGCGGCATGAAGTCACAGCTCCTATCACTGTCACTGATATCACAACAGTCGTTCAACATAAACGAAATTCTGCTCCTGGTTATGATTCCTTCACATATAGTCTTATCAAAGAAAGTCCTGTTTCTCTACTTCTTCTCCTAGCCTCTATTTACAGTTTTATTCTTAGAACTGGCTTTTTCCCCGCTGACTGGAAGATGTCCAAACCCTCATGTTTCCGAAACCAAACAAACCTCTTAGCGCCGTCTCTTCCTACCGACCTATACAATTTACTTCCACTTTTAGTTAACTTCTTGAGCGCATCCTTGTGAATAGGCTTCATCCATACCTCCATGCACGTCGTCTCATTCCCTCTTTCCAAGCAGGATATCGGCCGTTATATTCCATTAACAATCAGCTTCAACTAACCACTCTTATCACAAACACTATATTTCAGTCCGTCCATCCTGCCTCGTTCTATTCGACCTAGAGAAAGCATTCGATAAAGTCTAGCATCTTGCATTTATTTTCAAACTCATTAAGTTTAAATTACCCATGTCTTGCATTCCCTATATTTTTTTACTTTTTGGCATGCCGTATCACATATGTTAATATCAACAATCATATATCGCATCCTATCTTCCTAAATTCTGGTATCCCACAAGGTTCAGCTCTATCCCCTTTGCTGTATTTACTGTTTGTTTTTCGGTTTTCCTTCTCTTCCAGACGAAGTGTATGCTTTTCAGTATGCAGATAATACACCCTTCCTTTCCCTTGGTCGCACCATCAACCATATCAATCTCATCTTACAAAAATCTATAAATCGTTTCTCGCACTAGTGTTTCTTTCATTGACAATTCAAGATCTACGATCCGTCCGTCTAAAACTGTTACTTACCTTGGAATTGTTTTTGACCACTATCTCACCTAGCCTCCTCAACTTAACTACCTCCAAATCAAAGTATATAATCATTTGAATCTTGTAAAACGTCTCACTGGCACTACCCGAGGCCCCAACTCAACCATAGTTCTCAACACTTATAGAGCATTTCTTCGCCCTGTCCTTACATACGTATTCACGGCTTGGATATGAGATCCCGCCTCCTACTACTACAAACTTGCAACATTTGAACGTCATGCCTTACGCATTGCCTATCGCATTTCGCTTCCCGTTCCAACTAGATACCTCTATTTCCTCATTACATGTCCTACACTCCTTTACCATCTCGAATCTCTTCGCCTCAATTTCATCACTGTCCGCTATATACAGCAGCTACCACTTCTCCTCGCCACTATTCACTACCTTACCATCGACTCGCCCTCGATATTACCATCTCCCTCTAAATTTGTTGTTTACATTGTTCTGTTATACCTTGCCGCCCAACCATCCCGACTTAGAAATATTGCAGGTTCATCAATTGCATGTCCATCTCCCTCATATTTTTCCATCGTACCAAGCACAGTGATCTCCCTCTGTCTCTAACAGGGCCTCCCTCGTGTTCATTGGACTAGCGTCGACCCTAGGCAGAACATAACCCGCATTTGTACTGCTAACATCCCCTACGCGTGGTAGCGTCATCTGCACTCATCTCATCTTTTATGCTCATCTATGCCGATAAAATATGTGTATCAAATTATTCTGTATTATATAATTTATGTATAATATGTTTTCTCCTATATGTCTAATGTATCCTTTGCCTCACTGGTGATTATGGTCGCAAAGACCGTAATGACCTGACATCTAAAGTTTTGCTTTAATAAAGTAAAGTCTCATAGCCCAACGTCCGTAATCCCATATGCCATACTTCCTATGCAACCCTTCCCTTAAAGAGGGTGTAGCCCTCTACAGAGTAGCTAGCCTGCGGGCTAGCAAAAAAACCGTTTTCATTGGTGCTGCAGCATTTTAAGATGTCTGAAGAAGGATATGTTAGATATCCGAAACTGTTACAAATTATAATTTAAAATAAAGTGGGTTTTAAGCTTTGGTCAGTGTTTCTTTTGTTAAAATCATCAATCCAAAGCTGTGGATAGTCCTATTATTCTTGATATTACATTCTTAACATTAAAGTCACATATGTAATTTTAATTTACGTGTGGTACACTTGAGTATCGGCAGAGCGCGCCATTTCCGGCATACGGTTTATTTCTGATCTTTGGATCTAAGATGTGTATGACTTTGCCAACTATAATTACTCATACATAATGTTCCCGTTTTGAATAACAATTAATGGGCAGTTTTAAACAATGATGATTTCAGGATTTAGCTGTCGAAGGAAATTCCTTCTCGAGCTACGAAATTCGTCCGGGGGACTACTCCGATTCTGGTTAACCTGGGTTAAGAGGTTTTTCCAACGTTTATTCAGAGTTCCTCCGGGAGATATATTCTGAAATCATCACTGACCCTAAATATGCACAAACGTTACTGTGGAAAACCAGTGAGCTACTATACTGTTAGAACAATGTATCGATTCATCCTACAACTGGAATACTTAATAGTAACTATAATATGTCCTAAAATTATATAAAACAGCCAGTAATAGTCCTTTTAAACAATGCGATTTAACGTTAACTTTTGACCTGGCAACGTGCAAAATTACTCCGCTTTCTGTGAGTTACATTCAGCTGCCTAGCTGAGGTATATGGGTACAAAAAATTTGCAAGTTATGACTGTTGCGTTTCCTATGCCAAATATCGACTTATAAGGAAAGAAGACACTCATAATAATTTTTTGTTTGTTATTGAAAAAGAACTGAAAATATTTCAATTAACTTTTGTATTGACAGGAATCTGTATCACTGAATGTGATGCTTCATTCGCTAAACATTCAGAATTTTTATAAGATCATTTTGCAGTTCACAGAATGCAGTAAGATATTTCTTGCTAAAAAAAAGGCTTGAAATAAAGTTTTCTTTAAGAGTACGGTAAAGAAGATATACCTATTGTATTCGCAGTTTCGTCCGAGTGAAGACTATTGAAATTTATCCCCATCAAGAAAAGACTGGTTGTCGACACAGGTACCTCATAAAAGGACAAAGATAATACAAAAATATTGATCACAAGCTACGTCTTGTACTATAGTGAAAATTCGATAAAATATAAAATAAAATAATACGATGGAAATTTAAAAGTTATAAGGATACACAAAGAGAGTAAAAATGCAAAATATTTAACAAGAAAAATAAAAGTATTGATAAAACATACCAGATAAAACCTGAAAATAAAAATGTCAAAGAACGTTGACTTTATCAAGAATACATATAAACACGAGAATGCGGCCATTAAAAATGGGATTTTCTCAAAAACTGACTATTATTAGACAATCTTAAACGATTTTTTTAAGTCTGAGCTTTCCGAGCGTTCAAGGAAGCTATGCTGAATACTCAGGGGTACGAAATATTCTTGAAAATACAAGTGCTTGCGTCACGAACTAAATACACTGAAAAAAAAATCCGTTCTCTGGACAGTGGTATATTGTATACACGACTCCAAAAGTGCATTACCACCTGCTATTCTCCTTTTCCTGCAATAGCAGGCAACCTAAAAAGCTCGGCGGTTGGGTTGGTTGTGAATTCGAAAGGCGTTGGAACAAACTTCAATTTTGTAACAAATATATCAGTGTGGCAAACTGCAAATAAGAGAATAAAACTAATTTTTAAAAATGACAATTTTATTATTGTGACGGAGTTGGATGACATCAAAAGTTACAAAATGATCCTACCTAAGCAGTTCAAAAAAATGAATGCCAACAAACAGATACCAGAGGAAAGCATTTCTCTTTCCCCCCAAAAAAAATAATCTCATAAAAAAGAAAAAAAGTTACATAATGTAAAGTTTTAATATAAAACCCACACAAAAATTTAGAAAGTTGACACCCGAAAGGCAAGAACAACTGAAGCGAAGTGAACGAAATTGGGCACAGATATTGGAAACATAAAATGAGGGAATACGGGTTTCGTATTTTCCAGGAAAAAATGGTTGAGTGGGGCACGGACACCTACAAACCTTTCATCACGGAATATCAAAAGTGCCAGTAACAGTATGTGGGATGTTTTTAAAGGACAGGAAGAATTGCAAATAAGCTTTGTGTATGGACAATACGCAAAATAATAAACGAATACTGTTATTTTATTTTCTCCGAAGAAACGGTTTTACGGGGCAAAAGCCCACACTGGAAGTTTTTTAAGTTGACGCCCGAAAGGCAAAAAGAAGTGAACCCAAGTGAATGAAATTGTTCACAGATATTGTAGACATAAAATGAGGGAATAAGGTTTCGTATTTTCCTTGAAAAAAGGGTTAAGGGGCACGGACCCCTGCAAACATTTGATCACGAAATATCGAAAGTGCTAGTAACAGTATGTCAGATGTGTGTAAAGGACATGAAGAATTGCAACATAACTTGGTGTATGGACAATACGCAAAATATAAACGAATACGGGCATTTTATGTTCTTCGAAAAAACGGTTTTAGGGGGCAAAAGCACTCACCCAAAATTTTGAAAGTTGACGCAAAGGAGGTAAGAAGAGGAGAACCGAATTAAAAGAAATTGTGCACAGATATTGCAGACGTAAAATGAGGATACGGGTTTCGTATTTTTCTGGATAAAACGGTTGGGTGGGGCACAGACCCGTCCATACTTTTGATCACGAAAAATCAAAAATGCTAGTAACATTATGTCAGATGTGTGTAAAGGACATGAAGAATTTCAAGGAAACTTTGTGCATGGACAATACGCAAAAATAAAGGAATACGGTTTGTTTTATTTTCTGGGGAAAATGTATTTCATGGGGAAAAGAACGCCATCCAAAATTTTGAAAGTTGACGCCCGAAAGGTAAGAAGTGAACCTAAATGAATGAAATTTTGTACAGATATTGTAGACACAAAATGAGGGAATACGGTTTCATATTTTCCTGGAAAAGACGGTTAGGTGGGGCACTGACCCCTCCAAATCTTTGATCACGGAATATCAAAAGTTCAAGTAACAGTATGTCAGATATGTGTAAACGATATAAAGAATTGCAACGAAGCTGTGTATGGACAATGCGCAAAAAATAAACGAATACCGTTTTTTTATTTTCTAAAAAAAGCGGTTTTAGGGGGCAAAAGCCCCCATCCAAAATTTCGGAATTTGACGAACGAAAAGCAAAAAGGAGTACCGAATTGAATGAAATTGTGCACAGATATTGTAGACATGAAATAAGGGAATACGGGTTTCATATTTTTCTGAAAAAAAATGGTTGAATGGGGCACGGACCCCTGAAAACCTGTGATCACGGAATATCAAAAGAGCTAGTAACAGTATGTCAGATGTGTGTAAAGGATATGACGAATTCCAACTAAGCTTTGTGTATGGACAATACGCAAAAATAAACGAATACTGTTTTTTATTTTCTGCGAAGAAACGGTTTTAGGGTGCAAAAGCCCCCACCTAAAGCTTTGAAATTTGATGTCCGAAAGGCAAAAAGAAGTGAAGCGACATGAATGAAATTGTTCACAGATATGGCAGACATAAAATGAGGGAATACGGGTTTCATATTTTCCTGAAAAAAAGGGTAGGGTGGGACGCGGAACCCTCCAAACATTTGATCATGAAATATTAAAAGTGGTAGTAACAGTATGTAAGATGTGTGTACAGGACATGAAGAATTGCAACGAAATTTTGTATATGGACAATACGAAAAAATAAAGAAATACGGTTTGTTTTATTTCCTGTGGAAAATCAGTTTCAGGTGCAAAAGAACACACCCCAAAATTTAGAAATTTCAAGCCCAAAGGTAAGAAAAGGTGAACCGAAATGAATGAAATTTGGCACAGATATTGTAAACATAAAATGATGTTATACGGGTTTCGTATTGTCTGGAAAAAACGGTTAGGTGAAGCACGGACCCCTCCAAATCTTTGATCACGGAATATCAAAAGTGCCAGTAACAATATGTCAGATGTGTGTAAAGGACATGATGAATTGCAATGAAACTTTGCGCAAAGACAAACCCCAAAAAACTAAATGAATAAGGGTTTTTATTTTCTGCGAGGGAACGGTTTTAAGGGGCAAAAGATCACACCCAAAATTTTGAAAGTTACGCCACAAAGGTAATAATAAATGAACCGAAGTTAATGAAATTGTACACATAAAATGAGGGAATACGGTGTTCGAATTTTCCTGGAAAAATCGGTTGGGTGAGGTACGGACCCCTCCAAACATTCGATCACGAAATGTCAAAAGTGCTAGTAAGAATATGTCAGATGTGTACAGGAAATGGAGAAATGCAACGAAACTTTGTGTATGGACAATACATAAAAGATTAAGGAATGCGGTTTTTTATTTCCTGTGAAGAAACGGTTTAAGGGGGCAAAAGAACCAACCCGAAAATTGTGAAACTTGACGCCCGAAAGGTAAGAAGAAGTCAACTGACCTGAATGAAATTTCGCAGATATTTTAGACGTAAAATGAGGGAATACGGCTTTCGTATTGTCTGGAAAAAACGTTGGGTGGGGCCCGCACCCCTCCAAATCTTTGATCACGGAATATCAAAAGTTCAAGTAACAGTATGTCAGATATGTGTAAACGATATAAAGAATTGCAACGAAGCTGTGTATGGACAATGCGCAAAAAATAAACGAATACCGTTTTTTTATTTTCTGCGGAAAAACGGGTTTATGAGGCAAAAGCTTCCATCCAAAATTTTGAAAGTTGACGCCCGAGAGGCTAAACGAAGTAGACCGAAGTGAATTAAATGTGCACAAATATTGTAGAGGTAAGATGAGGGAATACATGTTTCGTGTTTTCCTAAAGGAAAAAAACTGTTGAGTGGACCGAGGAGTTGAGTGGCAGGAGGAGTGGACCGAAACGAAGGAACTTGTATATAGATAGTGGATATGTAAAATAAGGCCTTTCGTGTTTCACAAGTGTCGTGTCTCCATCCGATTTCTTGAAGTAGATGTCAGATAGCGACAACGGTCAGCGATGGAGTTCGTCTTCAAGACCGGCGATGACTCTACCACACGGATTCACAGGAAGTTGTTCCCTGTTTATGGGGAGGACACATTGGATCGCAGTAGTATCCAGGGATGGTTGCAGAGGTTTAAAGAAGGTGATTTCTCTCTACTGGACAATCCACGATGCGGTAGACCATTCACGGTAGTTAGTGATGAGAATAAGAAGACCATTAATCAAATCATCCAAAATGACAGACGTGTGAGGACACGACAGCTTGCTGAAATGACTGGTTTGTCATTGGGTAGTGTGGTATCAGTGGTACTCTCACTAGGGTACAGAAAAATCTCTGCACGTTGGGTCCCTAGATTATTGACAAGAGAAATGAAAAAGATGAAGAAGGATGTGTGCGAGGAGGGTTTCATGACGACCTTTACTGAAGAGTGGAAAAAGTGTTTTGACGGCAACATTACCCAGGATGAAACATGGTTGTTTTTGCCCGAACCTGAAAGCAAAACACGTCTGAAGGCCCACCTGCGGGGTAAAACATTTGATAGTGAGAAAGACCTTATTTGCTGTGTCAAGCGATGGTATAAAAGTCAATCCCCGAATTTTACCAAAGTGCATTTACATCATGGAAAGAACTTTGGACCAGATGCGTCACAGTTGATGTAGACTAACTTGAGTAGGCTCAGTGTATAGCTAAATGTTCCAAGTATGATCACAAAAAAATTCGTTCTCCTCCTGCAACAAATAAAAGAAATACAGACCACTGTGCAAAACTTTTTTGAACACCCTTTGTAGATATGTGAGCTATTTCTTTGTTTGTAGATATGTGAGCTATTTCTTGTCCATAATATGACTAATAATGCTAAAAGACTCACAGATCGAATTTAGTTCCTACCTTAATCATTTCTTACAATCAACGTACAATTGTAGTTCTTAGCCTTTCAAAAATGATAAGCCCCATAGACTCCTACCACCATACAAATAATAGTGTCAATAATACTATCTATTAAAAACTATACAAATAATAATATGAATAATACTATCTATTAAAAACTTATACTATCTTAACGGTAACCCTCCAACAAACTGTAAGCAACCCCTGTAAAATGAAATGAAGTATTTCATTTTAACAAGCCACGATTATGCTCTTTAGGCTAAGGGAGACAATGATTAAGGCAAGTGAATGTTGATGGAAGATATGATGGAATGAGAATGTGGAAGGAAATTGGAGTATCCCGAGAAAACCCACATATGATTCGATGGTGTCCAGCACAAAGTTTCTTGTCTGAGGATCGAACCGGAGGCCCCACGTACCAGAGGCAAGTGTTTACCACTGAGTCACCGTGTTCTCCCCCAATCCCTAAGAGACGCGGGCATCCAGTTAAGAATAACTGACAGAAAAACGTACTTATTTTCGCACGAAGGAAACTCCACGAATCCCACAATCTGATCGTTTGACTTTCTTGTATGTTGGTTTATCACACACAATATTTAGCATATCGATACACCTGTCAGAATCATAGTGTTTCCTCCAAAGTAGGGACAGGGTGACTTAGTGATAGAGTGCTTACTTCTGGTGCGGGATGGACCTCGTTCGATCCCAGACTATAAAAGTTTGTAGTGGATACCATCGTACTACTAACAAGATTCCTGTTAGTTGAAATATCGTATTTAATTGTACTTAACTTGCCTCAGTCAACATTTCATAAAATATCCCAATATTTTTTAAATTTCTTTGGGGTGATCTTTGTGCTGCCCCTTTACACACCTGTTCACAAAAAGCTGGAAACTCGTTCAGAAACTAAGTCCGAAAAAGTGAGCCTAGATCCGTCACAATTTACGCAGATCTATACATAGGATCTAGCTGCAAACCGTACTGTCATCCGAGCGATGTGAAAATGTAAAAACAAAATCAAACTACTTATTTCTGAGATTAGTATTGATTGCACACCTCATGCACAGTTCCAATATGCAAAATCAACCATTATCTTAAATAGAAATTGCTGAAAACGACAGAAAATGGATATATAAACCTCCAAGTAGGAACATGTGCTTGAAATGATTCTATTATCAATATTATAACACAATCTCTTGTAATTTGCGTCTGTGGTCAAGCGGGTTTAGTACTGTTACTGACATTTCTGAAACGAAGGGCGACGGTTCGAGCCTCCATGCGGAAAGTTAGAGTTTTCTTCCTTTTTTCCAAATATATGAGAAATTTAATAAATATAAATTTCTACAGTGAAGTGATTGGAAACACATTATCCGACAAACTGTCACTTTTCAAATCCCTGTCACATTTTCTAGCCCGCCATGTGCATATTTCATATACGAAAACGCTAAAATGAGAAATGTGAACACAGTTAAATACCTAAAACCACACGTCCAAAATGAAAATTATTCATATATATATTTCGGGGTGCTTTGCTAACTTCATTCTTGGAAATGTGAACATTCTACAAGATAATTCTTTCACTTTACAATATTTTATTTGAATAAACAAAGAATTTCGAGGAGGGGTCAAGCCCGGAAGTCCCCCAAAATACACACACACACACACATGTATATATCTATCTATCTATATCTATATCTATATCTATCTATCTATCTATCTATCTATCTATCTATCTATATATATATATATATATATATATATATATATATATATATATATATATATATATATATGCTTGTATTATTTTGCATTACAAAAACTTAGGATTGTTTACAAAAACAATTATTTAGAAAATATGTACTGCTTAAAATTGGATTAAATCGCAATGCCAGTAATATCTTACATATTTATTTATTTACATTGAATGTGTACTTGTTTTATACTGTATAGCATGGATTTTAGCTACTACATAAGAAACAATTATCTATAATTGAATTTAAGTAGGAAATCGATATACTTATTATAACAAGAAGCTTGTGAAAATAAAGTGCATAATAATGGTTGTATCCGAAATGGATGTCGCGTAATGGTGTAATTGTTTACACCGCCATTTTGGAATACTGGGCTCTTCAAACTGTCCATCCTAGGGATGCGCAGAGTCGAGTCGAGACAGAATTTTCCTGACACAATTCGAGTCGAGACACAGCTCTTGCAATAGAAAAATATACATTTGTCGAGTCGAGACATCACTTTTACAGCATATTGTTGAGACGAGACGGCCTCAAATCTTGTCTCTTGCGCATATCCATCCTACCTAGATAAAATCAATTTTGGATGCGAATATTCAATTTCTTTTAACGGTAATTGTAGAAGTGAAGTCTTTGAGTTTTACGTCCCACGGTTATGCCGGTTAGGCTAAAGGAGACGGTGATGATGAGTAATGAATGATATAGTGGAATGAAGAAAGTGGGAGGAAACGGGAGAACCCCCAGAAAACCCACGCAAGCGGTGTTTGTCCACCACAAAGTTCACTTGGCGCTGGCTAAGATCTACGGTTATTGTAATCTACGATACAGATTGAAGTAAGATGTTGGCTTGAACTGCTTTATTACTCACTTAACCTTTTTATACTGGAATTATATCTAATTTTGGCATACATATTTATTATTCTTATAATGTAAACACTGAAAAATAAATATGAATACATAATGAGGAAGGACTCAATGCTCGTAGTAATTAACAAATTGGTTGCAAGTTTATTTAAAATTGACTCTCTTGAAATCTAAATCATCATTATTAGAAAGAAAGCTAGAGAACCGTTTTGTTAATTTGGACATATTATAAGAGATTGAGGAATGTGTATTTAATCGAACAGAATATATGAAACTAAATGGAATGGCATGTAGAACCGAACTTGAAAGATAATAGGATGTGTAAATGAAAAATGAAAGAAAGCAATGGTTAAAAGCAGTAGTCACTACTTACAGCAGATGGGTGAACTCTGTCCCTCCCCCCCAAAAAAAATTCAATAATTCTGAAACATAAGGGCTTCACATTTTCTTCGTTTAGTGACAAAATAAAAAAAAAATGGATTTTGCATATTTTTTGTCTATACCTTTTAATATAGTTAGCTAACAAACCAAGTACGGTCGACTGACTAGACGTCAAGTGAGTGAAATTTATATAGGAAGTTTCGATACAGCGTTCACCGAAGTGACGCAGACGTCGTGTTGAAGCTTCTGGTAGGTCCTATTTCGTAATGGATTTTAGGTCAGTGAGATTTCTTTATACGTATGAGAGGGCTCTTTAACTCCATACTAAAGGCGTGTCGTATGACTTATTCAAATCGTCAGGTATTCGGACAACCATGAGCCCAATTCGTTTTGCTTCACTGCTCACAAGTTCAACTTGAAATAAATTCTTACTTTTCCACGGAAACAAACTGTTTTAATGCTCATTTTATTATTGGTGAAATGTATAATTCTGCAAGTAACAACAATTTTCATGTTAATCTCCGAGATTCGATCCCTCGTCCTTTGGCTCAGCCGTTCGACAAGTAGACAACTACACTAATTTTCGTTGTGTAACAGGTTGCAGGAAAATTGGTTTGAACTACACGAAGGAAATTGAGGGCATTGATTATAGCTGGATTGAGGCAACTACCATGTGCTCCCATGTATACATAATTTCGAAATACTTTATCCTTAAGTATTACAATGATGAATTGTTTCTACAGTACAGTTAATAACAGATCGACATATCCTATTACACTTAAAAGAGAAAAATACAGATTTACAGAATATTTTCAATTGTGAACGTTGGATTGTGGGTTCGAAACTATCATCTTTAGTTTATTGTTTCCCGAAGATACTCGAAGTTGAACTTAGGAAATGTTTGCCCCAAAAGACCAGTATTACACAGTCCAAATTCAAAAACAAGTTCTTATAGCAACTATAGTGATTTCCTAATTAAATGTAATTTAGAGTTACCCCGTGCCGTAAACCTAGGTGGACCATCGATGGGTAACTAGCGACCTCTCGCCAAAAATTGATGGCCCCACTGCAACGATCCGCGGCGGTCCCACTTCCGTTTTGAAAATTATACCACTAGTGGGCTACCGCTGGCAGAAACGCAACGAAATGCCAATGAATTACAAAATTACTCCACCAAAATATGTTAAATAGCCTATATGCATGATTCATTTACATTGAGATGAGTCTAAAAGCACTTACAAAATATATATAAAGTTCTCCCGGAATGGCGCGAAACAGCAACCTTGTGATGTAGAAGCATGGGTTACTCTTGACCCCGGAGCTCACTTTAGGAACATTCGTCAGGAAAAACAAATATATAATAATAAAGGAATGCACATCGAAAGACGGGCCGAAAAGAAGTCATCACCGCTACGTGGTAACTGTAACACCCCTACTCTAGATGTCTGTTTCAACTCGACGAAATCCTGCCGCCAGGGACACACTAGCGGCAGTCTTTCGATGCGTCGCTATATCGACGATCGACATTTACCGGCAAGTGGACCACTAGATATTGCCGACGTTAACGGCACGGGGTCAAGTTTCATCTTACAAATGTGAGATATTCTATTTTTGGCATAAATTTTAACTCCTTTCCTATGTTAGGATACGCATTTTAATAAAAATGGCGTGACAACAAGCCAGTCCGGGCATGGCACCCTAAAATGTTCTAGGAGGGGCTATCTTCATGGTTTCTATATATTATGTTTGGTATTTCTCTTTGTATACATTTCGTGAGTCAGAGGGCGGCCCACCCTGGCCCCTTCGGGTGCCCATGAGTCAGAGGTAGCTGAAAGTGTTAACTAATAAAAAGCATTTCAAATGGTTAAGCCATTTTTTGTTCTGATAGACGACGTCTTTTTCATTTATATCCTATGTAGATAGATACAGATTAATAGCATTATTACTGTCTTATTATTTATTTAATTTTTACCATATACTTTTCTCAACGTTTAAGTCCTTAGGCTAAAGAAAACGGGTGATTCATGCAAATAAATTCTAGTTCAAATAAAATTTTAATGGACCCTTAACGGGAATTGAACCCGCGACTATAAGACCCAACAACGAACGCGCTAGGCATTAGATATTAAAACAAAACTGACTTACCGAACGTTCCTCAGTAACTGTTTTTTATATTTTTAATTGTTTTACTCGGTTTTATAGTTTTAGCAGTACATCTTTAACAACAGGAGCACGAACACAGAATTATCACAGATAAGTTAAAAAGACAATCCTCTTCCAGCGAGAATAGAACTCGGTACCCCGTACACCAAAGGCACACGTGCTAACCACTGGACTATCTGTGTAGTGTAAACATATGAGCAGAAATAAATATATATTGCACATTCGGACGAAACGCAAACGTCCCAATGAAAGCAATATTAAAGGAAAAATGGAAAAACTTAGTGAGCTCTTGAAAGAGCTCGAAGGTCACCTGAGTATGAAGACAAATCATTATTCAGGTATTAATATTTCGATGACGCATCTTAATCTTCTTGGTAATGAGTTAACCAAGCTAGCGACATATTGATGTCCCTGTGCTATTTCTTCACACGTGTGAGAAACTAGCTCCCAAAGTGCGTCAGCTGTCCTTGGTGGGGGATCAGGCCAATTTTCGTGTAGAGTTTTTGTGACTTCCGCCCATAGATTTTCCAATGGGTTCAAGTCAGATCCTGTTGGAACCCAGTCGACTAGCTCAACATTGGGTTCCTCTTGAAACCAGGCTTGAATTAGATTAGAATCATGTATTGAGCTATATGATCTTGTTGAACTTCTACAATGCCGTCTTTAAATAAATTTCTCGCAGAGGGGAGCATGCCATATTGCACAATATCCAGATACTTCTGGCTGTTCAATCGGCCTTCTATACGGTGTAATTCACCAACTGTATCTTTACACAGCCATCCCCAGCAGTGAATAGTAACACTCCCCATTCGATGCGTTCTGTGCATGTACTGTGGATCGTAACGTTTTCCTCTGGGGCTATACAGAAGTCGAGGACCATCATTTGCTGAAGAGAATATCTTTTCGTCTGTGAAGATTACATGATCCCAATTACGACAAATATTTGCCTCAGCAAATGGTAGCCGATCAACTTTATGACTATCCGTCAATTGCTCTTTACACGCGGCTCGATATGCGGGAAGCCCTGCATCTTTAAAGCGTCGCCGAGCGGTGAAGGAGGCAGGAAAACGAGACGCTATCACTAACATGACATGAAAGGATGACATGAAAGGATTGCGAAGGCTTACATCAACTAGGGCCCGATCTTGTTGTGGGTTTGAAACCCTTTGAAGGCCAGTGCCGGGTTTTCTAGACACGTTACCTGTTTCTGAGTATTTCTTCCACCAAGTATATGCTGTAGAACAGGGAACACCAAGACGTTCGCTAGCTTGTCTCACACTTATACCACCGTATTCAACAAGAGCAGTAAGCTGCTCGCGAACATTCTGACTACGATGAGCCATGACTAATTAATCAATTGCAGCTCTTAGGCTGTAGGTGATTTCGTTACTCGTAGACTTAAGTGGAGAAACTCGTCTGCAGCGACAAGGCATGCGTCATGTTTTCGTAGTTCAGCATTTTTCACGAAAATTTTTTTTACAGAGTTGTGTGACACAAAACACACACACACACACACACACACACACACACACACATATATATATATATATATATATATATATATATATATATATATATATATATATATATATATATATATAAATCAGGAACATGAATAATCTACATTTTTAACGTCTGTCTTAACGTTTTCATACATAAATTATGGAAATGGCGGGCTAGTAAATGTAACAATGATTTGAAAAGTGACAGTTCGTCTGATTGTTTTTCAAAGCACTTCAAAGTAGAAATTTATATTTATAACAGTGTTCCCATATACTTAAAAAAAGGAAGAAATTAAAACGAACTTCCCGCACGGAGGCTCGAACCGCGGCCCTTCGCTTCAGAAATTTCAATCATCATTACTAAACCCGCTTGGCTACGGAAGCACTTGATAGGAAATGCGTTATAATATTGATAATTATATCGCTCCAAGCGCAAGTTGACACTTGAAGTTTTAAATAGTCATTTTCGGTCTTTTTCAGTAATTTCTACTTAAGATACTGATTGTTTTTGCGTATTGGAACTGTGCATGAAGTGTGCAATCAATATTAATCTCAGAAATAAGTAGTTTGATTTTGTTTCTACATTTTCACATCGCTCGGATGACAGTACGGTTTGCAGCTAGTGTCTATATAAAGAACGGAGGGAAAATGCAATTCCCTGTGTATAGATTTGCGGGAATTGTGACGAATCTAGGCTCACTTTTTCGGACTTAGTTTCTGAACGAGTATCCAGCTTTTTGTGAACAAGTGTGTACCATATCGAGTTGTGCATTAATGGAAGCTATGTCTAAAAATAATATACATTTCCTTTCCCTCGACTTCGATCCGACATTTTGTTCTCGAGTTACGGCTGTTTTGGACATTTTTCCAAAAGGTTTTTGGCTGGTCATAGCGCCAAAAGGAAGCATTTGTGCACTCAGGTTGTCTTATCTTGGTGTCAGGAATCAGCTCCCAAACGTTGTCGGTGTTGTTTTGAAACACCCTGTATATTTCTATCCTATTTCTGATTAGCTCCTGTTTGCCAATCAATTTCCAGTATACACAAAACAAACCAAACGTGAACTAAATGAACTAAATCGCCTTCCCCTATGCTTTCTTCTTTTATAGTAATTATTATATATTTATATTGTAGTTGACAGAGATTGCCAATATTGATGGAAATATCTGTTAAAATGCTAGTAGTGGAATCCCCTCTTTAGTAAAGAAATACCCTCCTTGCATCCTACCGCCATATTAGGCGAGAATGGATTAGGCAATATGGGAATTCCCATCTCGCCTAAAATGGCGGACATTTTTATCTTAGAGATATAAGTGGCTGATAAATCGTTAGGCGAGGTAGGATTAGGCGAGATGGGATGAAATCATCTGAAAAGGTAGGGGGACGGTAGGTAGTGGCATGACGTCACGGCGTCCCCCATGCCTATCTTTGCCCATGGTAATTTCTTTGGAACTGGTGGGACGCCGTACACATTTTTTGGAGGTGGGGGGCTGGGTTCCCACCCACTTTTACCCCTTCTGCTAAGTATTAATTGCTGTGAGGACTAACCAGAAATATTATGTGGTAATAATAATAATAATAATAATAATAATAATAATAATAATAATAATAATAATAATAATAAAGGATCTGAATGATAAATATATTTTTTCAACTTTCTAGTACAATTCCTGTGTGAATCTGGATATATTGTTTTTTTATAAGGAATAAAGAGGCTTGAAACAACAAATTGGGAAATATAATTTGTATAACAGAAAACTAGCCTTCAGTTGTTTTCAAAGAACTAAGCAACACAACTGAGCTTGTGTCTGTGTGTGTGTTTTTTCTTCTTTAACACAACGTTACAAGGCACAAAACAACGCCTGCAGGCAGCTTGCTTTTAGCCTGAGGCAGTTTCAGTACTAACATTAAGACTCATTTTGTCAATTTATGTGTAGCTATCAATCACACAGGTTCTTTGCAACGCTGAATTTTACAAGAAAGGTTTTGTTCATCGGTTTACAAGAAAGTCCATCGTGCGTTGTAGTCACTTACTTCCCCTCTTTTGCACACTGTCTGAAATTTAACTTGTATACTGTAGTGAGTTACAGAAAAGAGAATGCTATTTTTTTTTAAAAAAAATGACATTATCAAATAAGATTGAAAATTATCGCAATATATTCAAGATGAAAAATATTCATTTAACAGTCGTCGTACTTAGTTGTCAGCACTGAAATTCCCATAATGTGCTTTCTTCTTTACTAATATGAGCACCGAGCTTCTTCGTATGTAAGTGATTAGCGTGCGCGCCTTTGACGTGAGAGACCCGGGTTCGATTCAAGGCGAGAGCTCATGTGGTTCGAATTTCATGATTAATCAGTAGGTCCCGTCTCATATAGCCTCGCTGCTCAAAGGGACGATAAAATCAACTCAACTCTTATTGAGCACCATAGGAGATATAACTCCGAGGAGAATTTTGTCCCTGGAAAACCTCACAAAATCATCAACGGTACCCACCTAGACAGACAAAAGGAAGAATAGAGGCTTTCTCCCAGAAAACTGCGTTCGAGTGTGGGGGTTACACAGGCCAGTATTCACGGGAGTCTAGGGGGCCGACTCACCCTAAATTTTTGCATGAGAATGAAATATGAGCATTAAAGTAGTCAGCCCTTAGGATTCGTTGAAAAAAACTCTAAACATGTGCTGTGACTAGTATGCAAACTAAAGATTTTTTTAGCAAAAGAAATATAAATTTCTTGCTTTAGACTCTGCCCTGTAATCCAGTTTTCCTGGAGGCGTGATAGTATGGTTGGAAACGGCCTATCAGATTCAAGCTCCGAACTCACATTAAATAGACCGTCCTTTATAACCTTGGTGTTGTATAAAAGCGGAAAACAAAAATATACCGATAGCTGCAGTAACAGATATTATAGGAAAGGGATTTGTAGCTGGTTTTGAAATAGAGAAAGGACAGTACCCGAGCTTTATTAGTATTACTAGCATATATTACCCGCTTCGCTGGGTTGAAATTAAGATTAAAATGCACTACTCCGTATTCCGTGAAATACGCTGTTTTTGTTTTCAATGGCATCGATTGAAACAGCATTGGAAAAATCATTGATTATTTCGAAGATCCCAAAAATCATGGATTCAACATTAATATTAGTCATTTTCGGTCATTTATATGTATATTTTCCCCTCCTCCATGTTGCGGGCCTAGGCATCGAAAGTGTCACTGTTCATCTCAGAGACCCCCCAAAAATATCGGTCAGCACTAATATCGGTCATTTTCGATCATTTTTCAATATCTCTTTCTCCACCTCCCCCAAGTTGTGTGATTGAATTTGAATTGAAATGGGATCGAAAGTACCACTGTTCATATAAGCGACCCAGAAAACTATAAATTCGACATTGATAGTGGCCATTATCGATCATTTTTATATATCTCTTTCTCCCCTTCCCGCAAGTGGCGAAGCTGATTGTGCATTTAAAACGAATCGAAAATGTCACAGTTCATCAGAACGATCCCGAAAATTATGGATTAGACACCAATATTGGTCATTTTCGATTATTATTATTATTATATATAGCTCTCCTCCCCCTCCTCCATGCTGCGGCACACGTCATCAGAATTGTCACTGTTAATATAAGCTATTCCTAAAACTATGCATTCGACACTAATATTAGTCATTTTCGATCATTTTTAAATGTGTATCCCCCTCCCCTACTTTGTACCCTCCCGCTCCTCAACCATCAGGGCTGAACTTGGATTGAAACAGCATCAGAAGTGTCACTGTTTCTCTCATCGACCCCGAACACTATGACTTCAACACTAATATCGGTAATTTTCGATCATTTTAAAAATTTTCTCCCCCCCCCTCCCCTACTTTGCATCGTCAAAGTGAATAGCCTAAAGCAATCCCTGTCCCTAAACTCATGTATGTTGGAAATTTGATTGAGATCGGTCAGGTGGTTCAAGAGTGATGAAGTCACAAAGGTAGTCATTTTTATTTTAATTTTTTACATATACAGGGTTTGTCCGGAAAGTAATAGGACTGAGTCGATTTAAAAAATATATTGAGCCAATCGTTACAATTCTTTAAAAATTTCAAAATAGGCTCCTTCTGCGTCGATGCAGCGCTGCCAGCGCGATTTCCAAGCATTGAAGGCGTCACGGAAATCATTCTCCGGAATAGCCTTGAGAGCCGCGGTGCAAGCTGCTTTGATCCCCTCTGTCCGGGGGCCACATCTGGGGTGTAGGGCAGCTGCGGAAGCGTTGGGATGCCGGCCTTGGTCAGGTAGCTGTTCACAAGAAAGGCGGTGTGAGCCGGGGCGTTGTCGTGGTGCAGCTTCCAGTCGGCTCCATGTCTGGTCGGACCCGATTGACCCTTCGTTTGAGTCTCTTGAGCACTTCCACGTAAAACTTGGCGTTGACGGTTTGTCCAGGAGGAACAAATTCATGGTGGACGATGCCTTTGATGTCAAAAAAGACAATGAGCATCGTTTTCACTTTGGATTTGCTCATTCTTCCCTTTTTGGGCGAGGAGACGCCGGCGTGTGCCACTCGGAAGATTGCCTCTTTGTCTCGGGATCATACTCAAAGATCCATGATTCGTCACCTGTGATTACATTATTCAAAAATTGGGGGTCACTTTCACACATGTTCAAATTTTTTTGGCACAATTCCACTCGCCGCAATTTCTGGTCGTCAGTGAGCACTTTTGGGACAATCTTCGCGCACACCTTGCGCATTTTCAAATGCTCCGTCTTAATTTCATGAACCACAGTTTTTGGTAAATTTAACATCTGGGCAATTAAACGAATACTTAGTCGACGGTTTGAGTTCAAAACTTCGCGCACACGAGTCACATTGTTGGTGTTTGTAGAAGTCGAAGGTCTTCCAGCACGGTCTTCATCGGCGTCCTCTTCCCGGCCCTCCGAATAGGTCTTGTGCCACCGAAACACACCACTTCTTGCTAAAGCATCATCTGGGTAAGCCTGCTTGATCATATCAAACGTCTCTGTCGCAGATTTACCGAGTTTTTAAGAGAATTTAATCGCGTACCTCTGCTCTAACGAACGCTGCATTTTCGGCTTGCACCACTCACAGAAACACGTCGCGCGAAAAAGCCTGTCCTGACTCTCCGTGTGCTCGGAGACAACTGACCAGCCGCTCGTTCGTTAGCTAGGAACTCCCTCTACCGGATGCAGTCGGTGTGCGCACGCTCCGAAGTGCAGTCATGGCGGAATAAAATCAGTCCTATTACTTCCCGGACAAACCCTGTATTTCCCCCTCCCCCTCTCCCACGTTGGCTCGTCAAAGTGAAGTGATAAAAACACCCAAAGCCCGACCCTCATACGTGTTGAAAATTTGATCGAGATTGGTTAAGTAGTTCAAAAGTTATTAGATTTTATTAGTTTTTATTTATACGTCCCCCTTCCCTAGAATGTTAAAGTGAAATTACAAAACTGTTTCTAGATTTAAACTTCATATATCTTGAAAATTTGATTGAGATCGGTCAGATAGTTCAAGAGTTATTAAGTTACAAAAATAGTCACTTTCAGTCTTATATAAATTGATTTTTATATATCTCCCCCTCCTTCTCCTCCCTCCGGTGCTCCGTCAAATTTAAATCATAAAAACGGTCCCAGGCTTGAACCTAATCTATGTTAAAATTTGATCAAGATCGGTCGAGTGGTTCAGGAGTTATAAAGTTTTATTTATTTTTTACTCCCCCTCCCCTCAGCTCTACCAACAAAGTGAATAGCCTAAAGCCAGCCCAGCCTTGAAACTCATCCATGTTAAAAATTTGATCGAAATCGGTTGGATAGTTCAGGAGATTTACTCACAAGTTATTTTCAATTTTATATATAGAGATTGGTAGTGTCGAATCTAGGTAATTTCCCATTGGGACAAAGTAAAATTTTACGGCACTTTCCACCAGCCACGCAGCCCTTTCCAACAGAACGGCGGATGCATTTCTTTTACCACTAGCAATCCTCAACATTGAGACTTTTCCCAAATAGGCAGTCCTGGCTTCGATAAACGAAAAAGTTTGAAGGGCCAGATCAGGGCAGTGAAGAGAAGAGTCATCTTTTTTTAGCTACACAACACGACTAGCCGACGTGACGGCCACCATGGTCTCGCATCATGTGGTCCATTTTTTAAAAATTTTTAATGGAGACCTGCCTACGTATTTTGAATTGCAGAGGAAGGTAGGTTTGTATGAGCATACTGGTATTGAAATTTGAAAGACGTTTAGGCCAAATTGAATTCAATAGGTGATTGTATTTCTTTTTTAGGAGCTTTTACTTTTTACTTTTGCATCTTGTCGTCCCCTAAACTGCCGCTCGGAGCGTTCGCCCCTTTCCCCTAGACTTGCCACTGATTATTGGAGATGACTGTAATCTGCACAGAAGGTCATGGATTAATTAGAAACAATAATATAGTAAGAAACTAAAACGTAAATATAATGAAAATAATAACTCGCTGATTGTGCGAGCTGTTTTTCTCTTTTTTCCCCACAGCTGATCTAATAGTGTCTGTGCCGCACTCAGAACACGTACAGGAGAATTGGCAACGCCACACGCGAGGCCGCCTGAATTAAATACGAGCTGAAACTTCTGAGTGATTCTACCAACCTACATTCAAGGTTTCTTTATAATGACAAAAATTATATTGTATATTTTACGTTGAACTTCGCTTACAATATTGTGTTCTTCTCTCCAAGACTTTAAGTTCAATCCCCTTCTTTCTCTTCGTTGATAAAAACTAACGACCTTTTTTTACTTATTCGTTTCATGATTTCTTTTCCACACAGCTACTGAACTTTGAATTTAGAAATTTGCGTACCAAATAAATTAATTTTCACTAAGATACAGACAAACTAATAATTACACAGAAGGAATCAATACAATCATAATCTTGAAATTCCGTCTCGTCTCGGCTCAAAAAGTGGAATAGTTTCCCATTTAAATCAATGGGGATCATTTCAAAAATTCCGACAGTATTCAGTCCTCGTAAGTGAAAACTGTCGCTGATCATTAGAAAGTTAATATGGGAGAACTATGAAATAAAGTAAGCAGACACGCGTCATTTTGTAATAATTACATGCCGAGTGTATTTTATCTGATCCGAAGCTGTTATCGTCGAATATACACGATTAACGGAGCTCTGATTGGCTAAATTAAAAAGACCTCAGCCCTTTATCCCTCTACAGGCGAATTTTTCTTCGTCGCTACCGGTGGGAATACAGGTTTCTTATTATCCTGAGAAAAAGAAAATCGTTTAGGTGGGACACAGCCCCCTCCAAAACTGATGGTGAAATGTCAAAAGTGCTAATAACAGTATGTCAGAAGTGCTTGAAGGACACGAAAAACTGAAACGACACATTGTGTAGGGACAATACGCTAAAATAAACGAATACTTTTCTTTACTTTCTGCGGATAAACGGTGTTAGGGGGCAAAAGCCCCACCCAAAATTTTGAAAGTTCAGGCCCTAAAGGCCAGACTAAGTGAACCGAAGTGAATAAAATTGTGCACAGATATTGATGACATAAAATGAGGGAAAACGTGTTTCCTTTTTTCCTGACAAAAAGAATGCAGTTTAGGTGGGACTCAGACCCCTCCAAAACTTTGATCGAGAAATATCAAAGTGCTAATAATAGTATGTCAGAAGTGCTTGAAGGACTACACATTGTGTAGGAACAATACGCCAAAAATAAACGACTATGGTTTTTTTTATTTTCTGCGGAGAAACGGCTTTAGGGGGCAAAAGCCCCCACCCAAAATTTTGGAATTTGAGGCCCAGAAGGCAAGAAAAAGTGCATCGAATTGAATGACATTGTGCACATATATTGTGAACGTAAAATGAGATAATTGGGTTTCGTATTTTCTTGAAAAAAAAAAACAACCGGTTGAGTGAGGTACGTACCTTGTAATTCGTTTATTATAAAATATCGAAAGTGAAAATAAGCATACGTCAGAAGCACGAAAAGACTGGAGAATTGCAACGAAACTTTGGTATAGGGACAATTTGCAAAACAATAAATGAAACGTGTTTTAATATTTGTGGAAAAACAGTACTGGGGCCTAGGTCCCATCCGAAAAAAAGTAAATATTACGGTAATAGCGCAGGAAGGAGCGAACCGAAGCAAATGAAATTGTGTGTAGATATTATATAGACCCAGTGTAAAATAAGGCCTTTTGTCTTTCTCAATTGTCCCTATCCGTTTTGCTTCAAATTTGGCAGATCAACAGCAAACTGGAAATAAATTGACACGTTTTTTATGCGCAAAAACATTGTAAGGATTAAAGGTTCCTCCTGAAATACTATAAAATACGCTATACTGTTTGTGCTTGTAGTTGATATGACAAATTAAAAAAAAATCGGATAAAGACACGACACTTGTGAAACACAAAAGGCCCTATTTTAAATATCCAATATTTATATACAATTTCATTCGCTTCGGTTCACTCCTCCCGCCACTCAAGGAACGGTCTACTCAAGAGTTTTTTTGCTTTCAGGAAAATACGAAACATGTATTCCATCAACTTACCTCTACAATATTAGTGCATATTTCATTCACTTCGGTCCACTTCTTCTTGCCTTCTTGGGTCAAATTCCAAAATGTCTGACGGGGACTCTTGCCCCCCAAAACCCGTTTCCCCCGAAAATAAAAAAAACGTATTCATTTATTTTTTGTCTATTGTTCATACACAAAGTTACGTTGCATTCCTCATTTCTTTTACAAACATCTGACATACTGTTACTACCACTTTTGATATTTAGTGATCAAATGTTTCTAGTGTTCTGTGCCCCACCCAACCCTTTTTTCCATGAAAATATGGAACCAGTATTCCCTCATTTTATGTCTGCCATATCTGTGTACAATTTCATTCATTTCAGTTCACTTCTTTTTCCCTTTCGGGTGTCAACTTTCAAAACTTTAGGTGGGAACTTTTGCACCCTAAAACTGTTTCTTCGCAGAAAATAAAAAAACAGTATTCGTTTATTTTTTTTGCATATTGTCCATACACAAAGCTTAGTTGGAATTCTTCGTATCCTTTACAATCATCTGACATACTGTTACTAGCTCTTTTGATATTCCGTGATCAAAGGTTTGTAGGGGTCCGAGCCCCATTCAACCATTTTTCCCGAAAAATATGAAACATGTATTCCCTAATTTTGTGTCTACAATATCTGTGCATAATTTCATTCACTTAAGTATACTCCTTTTTGCTTTTCGGGCGTCAATTTCCGAAATTTTGGATTGTGGCTTTTGCCCCTAAAACAGTTTTTCCGCAGAAAATAAAAAACGTATTCGTTTAATTTTTGCATATTGTCCATACACAAAGTTTCGTGGCAATTCTTCCTGTCCCTTACACACATCTGACATACAGTTACTAGCACTTTTGATATTTCGTGGTCAAAGGTATGGAGGGGTCGGTACCTCACCTAACCATCTTTTCCAGGAAAATATGAAACCCGTATTCAATCATTTTGTGTCTACAATATCTGTACAAAATTTCATTCATTTTGGTTCACTTCTTACCTTTCGGTCAACTTTCAAAATTTTGGGTGGCGTTCTTTTGCCCATGAAACTCATTTTCCGCAGAAAATAAAACAAATTGTATTCCTTTATTTTTTGCATATTATCCATACACAAAGTTTCCTTGCAATTCTTCATGTCCTTTACACACATCTGACATAATGTTACGAGCACTTTTGATTTTTCGTGATCAAAGGTGTGGAGGGGTCGGTGCCCCACCCAACCATTTTATCCAGAAAAATACGAAACCCGTATCCTCATTTTACGTCTGCAATATCTGTGCACAATTTCATTCATTTCGGTTCCCCTGTTCTTGCCTCCTTTGCGTCAATTTTCAAAATTATGGGTGGGTGCTTTTGCCCACTAAAAACGTTTTCCCGCAAAACATAAAATGCCCATATTCGTTTATATTTTGCGTATTGTCCATACACCAAGTTATGTTGCAATTCTTCATGTCCTTTACACACATCTGACATACTGTTACTAGCACTTTCGATATTTCGTGATCAAAAGTTTGGAGGGTTCCGTGCCTCACCAAATCTTTTTTTCAAGGAATATAGGAAACTGTATTCCCCCATTTTATGTCTACATTATCAGTGTACAATTCCATTCACTTCGGTTCACTTCTTTTTGCTTTTCGGGCGTCAATTTCCGAAATTTTTTTATGGCGGCTTTTGCCCTCTAAAACCGTTTTCCCACAGAAAATAAAAATACCATATTCGTTTATTTTTAGCGTATTGTCGATACACAAAGTTTCGTTGCAATTCTTCCTGTCCTTTAAAAACATCCCACATACTGTTACTGGCACTTTTGATATTCCATGATCAAAGGTTTGTAGGGGTCCGTGCTCCATCTAACCGTTTTCTCCAGACAATACGAAACCCGTATACCCTCATTTAATGTTTACAATATCGGCGCCAAATTTCTTTCTTTTCGGTTCACTTCTTCTTACCTTTCGGGAGTCAACTTTCAAAATTTTGGGCTGGGTTTTTTTGCCCCCTTAAACCATATTTCGAAAGAAAATAAACAAAATGTTTACCTTCATTTTTTGCACATTGTCCATGTGCATAGTTTCCTTGCAATTAGTCATTCGTTTACACACATCTGACATACAGTTACTAGCACTTTTGATATTTCGTGATCAAAGGTTTGGAAGGATCCGCGCCCCACCTAACCGTCTTTTCCAGGAAAATATGAAACCCGTATTCCCTTATTTTGTGTCTACAATACCTGTACAAAATTTCATTCATTTTCGTTCACTTCTTACCTTTCGGGCGTCAACTTTCAAAATTTTGGGTGGCGTTCTTTTGCCCCTGAAACCCATTTTCCGCAGAAAATAAAACAAACCGTATTCCTTTGTTTTTTGCGTACTATGCATTTACAAAGTTTCCTTGCAATTCTTCATGTCCTTTACACACATCTGATATAATGTTACTAGCACTTTTGAGTTTTCGTGATCAAAGGTATGGAGGGGTCGGTGCCGCACCCAACCGTTTTATCCAGAAAAATACGAGACCCGTATCCTCAGTTTACGTCTGCAATATCTGTGTACAATTTCATTCACTTCCGTTCCCCTCTTCTGGCCTCCTTTGCGTCAACTTTCAAAATTATGGGTGGGTGCTTTTCCCCACTAAAACCGTTTTTCCGCAGAACATAAAAAACGCGTATTCGTTTATATTTTGCATATTGCCAAACACCAAGTTATGTTGCATTTCTTCTTGTCCTTTAAACACATCTGACATACTGTTAATAGCTCTTTTGATATTTCGTGATCAAAGGTCTGTACTTGTCCGTGGCCCGTTCAACCATTTTGTCCAGGAAAATTCGAAACCCATATTCCCTCATTTTACGTCTACAATATCTGTGCAGAATTTCATTCACTTGGGTTCACTTCGTTTTGCCTTTCGGGCGTCAACTTTCAAAACTGTAGGTGGGGCTTTTGCCCCGTAAAACCGTTTTTTCGCGGAAAATAAAAAAAACGTATTCGTTTATTTTTTGCATATTGTCAATACGTAAAGTTTCGTTGCAATTCTTCCTGTCCTTTACACACATCTGACATACCGTTACTGGTACTTTCGATATTTCGTGATTAAATATTTGGAGAGGTTCTCGCCTCATCCAACTGTTTTTTTTTTCAAGAAAATACGAAACCCGTTTTCCCTCATTTTATATTTCCAATATCTGTGCACTATTTGATTCACTTCGTTTCACTTGTTATTGCCTTTAGGGTGTCTACTTTCTAAATTTTTGTTTGGGTTTTATATTAAAACTTTACATTATGTAACTTTTTTCTGTTTTATGTGATTATTTTTTTGGGAGGAAAGAGAATGCTTTCCTCTGGTATCTATTTGTTGCCATTCATTTTGTTTGAACTGCTTAAGTAAGATCATTTTGTAACTTTTGATGTCATCCAACTCCGTCACGATAATAAAATTCTCATTGTTAACAATTTGCTTTATTCTCTTATTTGGACTTTGCCACACTGTTATATTTGTTACAAAATTGAGGTTTGGTCCAGCGCCTTTCGAATTCGCAACCAACCTGACCGCTCAGCTTTCTGAGTTGCCTGCTATTGCAGGAAAAGGAGAATAGCAGGTGGTAATGCACTTTTGGAGTCGTGTATACAAATATACGGAATCCTTTTGCTTACTAAGAAATCAGTATGGAGTATACGTTATACGTATGCTACATAGGTACTGTCCTTACAAGGGAAGAGAGAGAGATTATATATCGAAGTGAAAGATGATTTATACACCAATCGAAAGCACTATAGCCTATTAAGAAAGCGTAATATTTTTTTCCGAATGCATATACTGTGTGAGTTATATGAATATACAGGGGTCCAGAAAGACCATTGCTACCCCCCAAAATTGAAATTGTGGGATAGATGTTAAAACAGAGAAGCATGTGTTTGGTCATTTTAAACATACAAAATACCAAAGCAAAAATTGTTGTCCCAATGTCACCCGCAGAGTCCCAGGCGGGTCCAACTCAAAAATTTCATATAGTAATGGGGTCAGGTAGCATATTGTTCAAAAGCTGTTGAGAGATGAAAGGAGACGGAAGAAGTCTCGATTCTCTGAAATTACCCTGTGTAAAATGGCGTCCCAAAAACGTTATAGCAAAGTCTATGGCAACCTCTATAAATCTGAAACTGTGAGACAAATGTCAAAATAGGAAAACACGTGTTTCATCATTGCAAAAGTACAATGATTTAAGGTGAACATATTTGTTCCACGGTCCCCGCAGAGTCTCAGACGGAGTCGTGCTCAAAATTTTGAAACAACAAAGGGGATCAAGTAGCACATCGTTTGAAATCTGTTGTTAAAGGGAGCAGATGGAATAAGTCTGGACGCTATATGATAACACTGCGCAAAAAATCTTGCGTGTCAGTTTTTCTTTCTGTAGTCGGGTTTTCCTTTGTTTTCACTTTAATTAATGTACGCAACTAAACAAAAGAATTGTCCCTACTCTGAGGTTTTGCCCTTTGGGGCCCATTAATGTCTAGAGAAAAAAGAAAGGGAAAGAAACGAGAACAAAAAAATCTAAAAAAGACGAAGGTTGTATATCAAAGCGGAAGATTGTTTATACACCGTCGAAAGTACTAATTATGCTCATTAAGAAAATGTAATATTATTGTTCCGAATGGATGTACGGTGTGAGTCACATGCGTTTTTAATTGTAAGTTTTCCAATTTTCACCGAATATCTAATCAGATCGCATCGGAAATTGTTTGAATATAGTCCGAAACTGATTTCGTAAAGATTTGCGTTTGACAAAACTGCACAGTGTTATCGTAAGTGATAATTGCACAGTGTTATCGTAGAGCGTCCAAACTTGTTCCATCTGCTTTCATTTAACAACACCTTTCAAACGATATGTTACTTGACCTCTTTGCCATTTGAAAATTTTGAGTGGGATCTCGTCTTGGAACTTGCGAGTGACCCTGGGACAGCATTTTTTGCTTTGGTTTAAAATGATCAGACATGTGTTTCTCTGTTTTGATATCTGCCTCATCGTTTGCGATTTCTAGGGGTAGCAACGGATTTTCTGTACTCCTGTATATTCATATAACCCGCACAGTATATGCATTCGGAAAATTTTTATTACAGTTTCTTAATAGGCGTCTTTAGTGCTTTGGATAGTATATAAACCATCTTCCACTTCGATATATAGAGGAAAGTGGGTGAATACCGCGCACTTAATGTTTAATTGCGAATTACGCAGACATTTTGGGATGAAAAAACTAAGAAATCTGGGACACATAATCACATCCTTTATCTTTAAATGCATGTATAAGCCGTTATGTCAACTGCATTAGATTATGAAAAAAACAAGCGAAAAAGTGAGTGAGGCAAACGCGCGGTATTCACCACCCCCGTGAGGTAATAGCGCGTAGATAATTTTCTAATATTAAATAATCCAATGTAACATAGAAACCTAACTTATGTTAATGTATTTAATAAACTTCTACGTACTATAAACTTGAAATACTGAAAACAGAGAAATAAACTTGAAATTATATACTTGAAATGCAATACTTGAAATAAAACATGAAATAGCATATGCTACAAGCATTAACACAAACTATTGTCAAGTCTACTTGCACAGTGCTTCTTCTGTCCAGCTTTTGCATTTAGTTTTCTTTAAATATTTTCTCGACATCTGCGAAAATAAGAGGAGAGGAAAATTTTGAGTATATTTTAAAAAACAATGAGGGGAAAACCGCGCACTAATGTAATACATTGCGCGCCATTACCACATATGCATCTTCACACACACACACACACACAAAATAAAATAGAACATGCTAATATTATCGTGTAGTTGTTTTATATTTTAAAAGAACATAGTGTCCTACTTACTTTAGCAACATAATTTTGTTCTTCTTCAAACACACAACGTTTTAATGTTTCTGCTGAACTTATAAGCACTTTCCCACTTTGTCTTTGAACATGTACTGCGCAATTACGAGGTGCTATCCAGAGTTTTCGGGACTAGTGCTGCCATCTCGAAAGTAGTAGGGTCTAGTAGTAGAGCTTTGCACCAATAGGTGGCAAGACGAGCATATCTGATCAGTGAGAGTGCACAGTTCATGCAGCTGGGTTGATGTGTTGAGTTTCCACAGTGCTTTTCATGATACTCTGTGCGTGGTGTGTGTGGCGATTTTACGATGGATTCGAGAATACAAAAGCGCGTTTGTATCAAATTCTGTGCGAATCTTGAGAAAAATGCTACTGACACTTTTGCAATGATTCAACAAGTTTTGGGGAACACAGTTTGAGCCGTACACGTGTGTTTGAGTGGCATGCTCGGTTCAGCGCCTGTCGTACTGTACATACATCGAAGACGATGCGCACACTGAAAGGCCCGTTAGCCGCACAACGCCAGACATTGTTTCCAAAGTTCAACAAGCGTATCCTGGAAGTACTCTTCTTTGAGGGTGTTTAGCACCGCCAGCGATGCTTCTCGAATCCTCTCAAGTGTTTCGAACAGACGGCCTTTCAACTTGCTTTTTAGCTTTCATCGCCGGTGACAACCCGTGACAAGAAGGTTGGTCATTCAGATGCGGTCTGCCGAATCTCCGTGCAAACTGCCACACGCTGTGCCTTCTGATCAGCAGTCAAGATTCTTGGCACAAATTTTACGACGACACGATGCATGCCAAATTCAACTGTCAAAATTCGTTGGCATGTCCCATAAAAAATCCCACTTCATCAGCAAAGTCATAAATGATTCGATTTCGATCTTCACGAACCAATTGTTGAAGTTTGGGAACAATGGCTGGCGTTGTGCGGCTAACGGGGCTACCAGTGTGGACATCCTCTTCGATGTCTAAACGGACGGCCCTGAACCGAGTATGCCACTGAAACACACCCGCACGGCTCATCCTGTGTTCCCCAAATACTTGTTGAAATATTGCAAAAGCCTGTGTAGCACTTTTCCCAAGATTCGCATAGAATTTGATACACACGCGCTGTTGTATTCTCGGATCTATCGTAAAATCACCACACACAGTGTATCATGAAAAGCACTGTGGAAACTAAACACATCAACCCAGCTGCATGAAACTGTGCACTCTCACTCATGAGATATTTTAGTCCCCGTTATAAATATCATACTCTGCGATATCATAGAGAAACTTTGATTCGCGGTATTGCCCTCCTGCGCGGTATTCGCCCACTTTCCTGTAATCTCCCTCTCTTCTATTGTTAGATGTGGGTCAATCCCTATTGTTAGATGTGGGTTAGAGGTGGTCGCTGGACCATATCCGAAACTTATAAAACTTTAAATGTGATGAACCTTGTGTATGATAGGGTCAAAAACATCATTCACGCTGTCGTATGTACAAGTGTTTCTGAATGGCGGCCATCTTTGTTGTCGGTGGAGTACCACTTTTAGCTTTTGCATGCGTTTATAAAACTACAGTTGCTCGGGACGTACAGACGAATACCAAACAAAAACGAATGTTTGTCTAAGAGGCTAAGGTACATGGAGAACATATATCCTTGCTTCTAAATAATATGCAAAGTTGCAACCCAATACATGAAATCACTAGCAAAAGTACAGAAAATTAAACTTTTAAAGAGGCTGTAATTTGGAATGGCAAAATGTGGGGGGTTCATAAGTTTTGTGCTGAATACTATTGTATGTAAAGAGTCTGCAGAAATATCCACACCTATGATACTACTGGCACCTTAGATTTATGGAGGTCCGAAAGTTGATTTGGACGCCATATTTGGGAAGTAATATCTTAGGAGAGCAAAGTGCTACAAATTGCTGTTTGGCCACAAAGCAATCTGTACGTGAATAAACTATTGCTAAAAAATCATGACTGATATTACATGGAGAAGAAAGTGAGGACATGCTAAAAACACGAAGAAAGCACTCGCGTGACGATGGCCATAGCCGGAAAAAAAATTAAATGTTTTGATATGCTATATCTCAAAACCTACTCATGGTTCAGCAATTAGACCCTCTTTTGTTTGTGTTCAGTTGTGCAAAAGCTTGTGAGTGGCGTTTGTTCCATCTTTCTGGCTCCATGATCATTGCCATTTCTACAGGATGGTCAATTTATCTTGACCATCCGCTATAACGGACAAACCGTAAGAGAGAGAAAAACGACACTTGGCACAAAGCAAGTATACGAAAAGACGTATGTAAGTATGTATTAAACAAAAAAAGACCCTACCAATAGTGTTGCCAACCCAATATAAAGTTATTTTTCAAAGATATTTAAAGTGACTTTTTAAATGGCACTACGTCACATTATTACATATTTGAAATCAACGTGTCAAACGTAAACTTCTAATATCACTTTTATTTTTCAGTGTTGCAAACTAAGGATGTTATAGTATCACACACATCCAAAGTTCGGAAGCCATTATCGCAAATACAGCATAACGGAGACACCGGTATAATGCATATCGAAAGTTCTTTAGTGTTGGAACCATGCTCATGGTATAACTTGTTTCGAAAGAATAGAAACAAAGTTACCAGGCCTTGAAAATTTTAATTTTTTTGAAAAGCTTTATTTCGAAAAAATACTGAGATAAGTATTATATCTAGTTACTTGTGTTGCTTGAATTGATGTGTAAATTATTTTGTCGTTTACAGCATTTCGATATCTGAAACCATGCCGGAGATATGATAAACATTGCTGAAGTTTGCAACACTGATTAAATCGTGTAATTTCGAGAGGTTGTAATTACAGCTGCTAGGCTATTGCTGTAATGCTATAGAAGAGAAATGAAACAACATACATTTTAAATATTTTCACAAATATGCCATTTTCAGCAGGATAGGATAGATAGATGTAACACAACCTTGTGAACACATTAACTTCCGTAACTGCCATTGGTTTTCAGTGATACGTTGTTGATACATTAAGAACCTTAATACCGCTGTCCATTTCGACAATGGGTGTCGTGGGTGCAAGAGGAAGCTAACCCCCTTAGCATATAGAGGTGACAATGATCAAGGAACTAGAAAGGCGGAACAAACGCAACTAGCAAGAGTAACTTAACTGAACACAAACAAAAGCGTACTTAATGCGTAGTTTTTTAGATCTTGCATGAAACATATCAAAACATTTAATTTTTCCAGGCTACGACCTACGTCACACACCTGCTTTCTTCTCGTTTTTACCACGTCCTTACTTTTTTCTACATGTAATATCAGTCATGATTTTTTTCCAATAGTTTATTCACATACAGAATTATTTTGTGGTCTAAGCAGCAATTTTTAGCACTTTGCTCTCCTGGGATATTACGCTCCAAACATGGCATCAAAATCACAAACTTCAACTTTCGAACCCCATAAATCTATGGTGCCAGTAGTATCATAAGTGTGGATATTTCTGCAGACTCTTTACATAGAATAGTATTCAGCACAAAGTTATGAACACCTCACTTTATACTATTCCAAATTAAAGTCCCGTTAAAAGTGTAATTTCTTTACTTTCGCTAGTGATTTCATGTATCGGTTTGCAACCGTGTACCTCAGTAACTCCTTTAATCATTCGTTTTTGTTTGGTGTTCATCTGATTTGTATGTCCTCAGAAGGCCCGTATCCAAGAGGGTCTACGGTGGCTGCGCCCCTCTATATTTGTGCTGGCCTCCCGAAAATTTTCACGGTAGGCTTGCAAATGAACTGTAATATTGTGATGAATTATAATATGGTTGGATCGGGCCCTTCCTAACTTCTGCCGTGCCCCCTCCACAGTTTTGGCTTTCTACCGGCCTGGTCCTCAGTAACTGTAGTTTTCGTAAACGCTGTTATTGTTATGTTATGAATGATGTTATTGACCTTCTCATACACAAGGTTCATCACACTCAAACTTGTATAATTTTCGGAGATGGTCGGGCAAACATTTTTGCTATATTTGGACCACTTCAGATGAATTGACCCGTGTCATGCAGAACGGAAATGGAGAATGGTGGAAACTTCATAATGAGGAACTACATAATTTATAGGTTTATCAAATGTTGTTGGTGTCATTAAGTCTAGGATGCTCAGTTGAGTTGAGTTGATTTTGAGTTTATCATCCCGATCAGCAGCGAGGCTATGTGAGACGTGGACCTGCTGATTAACGTGGAATCCGAACCACATGAGCTCCCGCCGGGAATCGAACCCGGGTCTCCCGCGCCAAAGGCGCGTACGCTGACCGCTTAGCCACGGAGGAGTCTAGGAGGCTCAGGTGGCCAGGTCATGTAGTGAGGATGGAAGAAAGTAGGAACGATTTCAAAGTCTTGAGTGGAAGACCGATCGGAAAACAACCATTAGGAAGACCTAGTGGAAGACCTAGACAAACTACATGCTAGTCCCCTCTTCACACCAGATTTGAAATTTTTCGATGCCAATTGTTCGATCAGGTTTGATCAACTTTACTAACAGAGAAATAGTGGTTGGAAAATGGTGGTCCAATGAGTAGCGTAACTAAAGGCTTGGAGGCCCTCCCGCAGACAGCGTGGAGCGGGGCCCCTTTTCTACGCTCCACTTCACGATTTGGGGGCTCTCTGATGGCTTGAAGCCCCCCACAATGCGGTTTCTGCGGGGTCTTTATTTACGCTCTGGGGCCAGTCCTCCTACACCTCCGATTCGACTTGTTCTTATGTCAATTGTTTGATCAGGTATGATCAACAATTTTTAACGTTTGATCAGCTTTAGTAACATAAATATAAACTATATTTAGTAGGGGATAACTACACGCTAGCCCCCTCTCCGGATATGGCTTAAGGAACCAGATAGTTCATAGCCGCAGAAACAAAATACTTCCATCTGTTGCTATTTTGAGCAGCTCCAATTCAATGTGAATCATACGGCTGTGTTCTAATTCTTAAATAATACTTTTGTTACATTTGTAATAAGCAAAACCGTTTTGAAATACAATTATTAGAAATAAGTACATGTAATATTTAAATATACCGCAAAGACTACACAATTTATCATTTAATGCCGTTGAATTCATTGTTCTGTCACTTTCTTCACATAGATTTTTTGAATCATAATTTGTGGTAACACTGCAAATGTCTACAGATATCAACGTTAATGGTTGCTTTTATGCATTTTATCTGGGGCATAACACCATTATCTATGATTTTGGTTATTCACATTGCAGTATTTGATTTCATTCTTGGCAAACTAACAGACAAAAGAAAAAATGTTAAAATGTCATCCGATTCGACGTATTACCGGCCCTCAAAGATTCTATTTCATCCTTAGGATTATAGGATTAGGAATTAGGATTCTGCGCTGTCGCAGGGATGGCCAAGTTAGCCCGTGATGAGAGATGACGTCCTCGGCTAACCGAGAGAAGGGGAAGGAAGAAAGCGGTCTAGGACCTATGTTAAGTACCATCCCGGCATTTGTCTGGTGTGAATGAGGTAAACCCAGAAAAATCCAATCAGAATTTCTGGCCTCAGAAAGATTGTACTCTTTCGACCGAGTGTCCCCACCGGGAATAGAACCCGGGACCGCTCGCACCAAAGGCGAGAGAGTGTTAGCGACTACGCTATGCGTTACCACTCTTACAATTCTTGCGCAGAAAGTACCATTACCTTAAATTTTTGAACCTTGTCGAATTTGTCACTTGTAGTCAATATACGAATTAATTTATTTAGAAAGAGCAAAACCCAATTTCTATTTAGTCACGGGAGATTTCAATTTTTCAGGGGGAGGAATTCCCCGGTATTCTCCACGCAGTCCGCATACTGCTTGTAGCTGCTGTTTGTAAAGGCTTGATTTGTAGTGGAAGCCAGAAAGTTTGGCGTTCTAAATTTTTTATCTCAAATTTCTATTTTCCTGATAATTTCTTTCTTTCGAAGGATATTATGTTAATTCACTTCAAATTCATGTAAATAATAAATTCTTTTTTGTGTGTTAAATTTATCATAATACAGTGAAACACAGCCCTACGTTCTTTGCTTTATTTAGCCACCCCGCAGTCACTCTCAATAGTACTATCAAACTTATGGCAGTTCTGCGTCGGGTGTTTATTAAGGAAGGGAGAATGAAAACAACTATTTTGCACCGCTCGCTGGAGTCACTTCCTCTAAAGAGGATGGAGCAGGAGGTGCTATTTTCTTTTAAAGTCAGTTACCTAAAAATTTTCTTTCCTTTTCTCCTTTTCACTCACCCGAACCAGAATTCTAATTGATTGCTTTATGAATAGTACGCTGTCGAAGACATACGAACTATTACGAAGCCAAACTGTAACTGAGTACACTGGCAAAAGAGAGGAGCAAGCTTTTGAAAACGTGTTTGAGTACGGGTAATCAGATTGAGGGAAAGAAACCCAAAAGACAACTGAATACAGGGATTCAGAAGGACACATGAATCCTTGTAATCAAAGTAACGAAAGTAGTCATTACTTTTTATGATTCCTTGAACTCACCGAATCCAAAGGAATCGAATACCAGAAAGGAATCAGAATTCCCATCACTACTTAATACAGGCGTACCACACTAGGTTATAAGTTGTCATTGTCGGTAACGAAAACACAGAGCTCTTACGTTTGGAACAATCTGTGTACAAAATTAAAATCAGGGCACTATTCTAACAACGCAAGAAACTCTCTCCGGTATTCCTGGGAACATGTATTTTGTTTGGCAAATAACAATCTAAAGTCGAATATGTCGGAAACATTTCCCATGGTGGAAGAATACATTCGTGTAGTAAACAAAGAGATGGCCAAACAAATTAGTCCGCGATAAACTTTTCATAGAACTAACGTACTATGCGCATGTAGCCCGGGAACGGGTTACAGACAAGTCATATGTCACAACAACTGTCCACCAAACAGAGGAAAACTTGAAAGGTGGTCGGTAATACAGCGCACATGAGCTCCACATTTTGCAAAAGTTTCATGATAATAAACTAATGATAGTATATTCAACTTAACAGATATGCCTAACATAAAGGATAGCAACAGATTTAGTGCGGAAAGCAACAATAGCTTGGCGAATACCCAGATGATGATCAGTGTCCAGTTGATTCAGCAAGAAAGAAGAAGCATACGAATAACAACCAAAGTCTAACTTGGACCGAATGAGACTAAGGCATTATTGTAACAGGATAATACGATCAGTATTATAGGTGCGATGGAAAAGATCACAAAGCAAATGAAGAGTTTGGACACAATAGTGTTTCACATTAAGAGTGTGCGGTACCTATGCTATGCAGCCATTAAAGGTCAAATTAAGAATTTTTACTGTATCAACAAACAAGACACGAGTGCCACAAAGAAACGCTACGGCTCAAGAAGACAAGTTTGTCGGTAGCAGCGTGTATTTTCTAAGCAGAGGACTGAAAGCATATCTCCCCGAACAAGGCAATTTAATGTCAGTGATGTTATCGAGTACTATCGCGAAAAATGTCTGAAGCTACAATAAACAAGGTCATCAACGTACACCAGATCTCAGCACTGTTCACAGCGACAGCACACAGTGTGACGGCAGGACAGCATATGATGCTATATGGCGAGTGTCTGTAAGCTAGAAACCTTGCTACTATGGCCCACAATATATATGTTGAAAGTGATTTTGTATAAAGTGTAGTAACATAACAGTTTTATTAATTGTGAAATGATGTCAGGAGAGAAATTTTGACAATCTTTAATTATACCCATAGTAAAAAATTAAACATATGCAAGAACACGACTAGAATATTGCAAGAAATCTTAAGCAGTATATCCTGAGATATACAACCTATTCCTAAAGCAGTGTTTGTCGACTTACATAAGGCTGAGTCGAACTCCAGAGTCAAGAAAGATGTTTTATAATTCTCAGCTTTAGGGCTGCGGATTTTAACTGGTTGATGTGAATAAAAGTGCTAAAATTCCACAGAATTGTGTTCCGAGTAAGAGTCAGAAGAAATTTGGCAACCCAAAATGTTGGCTATCTCTGTGAGATTAGTCTTCAGGACTCCATTTATTAATAAAGAGGACACAGTAGTCTCGAACAGTAGTAATTATTTTGCGAATCCTGCCACACAGACGTTACGGGATTTTAGCTGAAAAATTTTCCACCTTTTAGGATTTAAAGATTTAATAAAATATTGTGCATGAGTATCCAGATTGTGGAAGTGTTCATAATTCTCGGCAATGGGATACTAACTAAAAGTAGATAGACATATATCCATGAACCCCTTTGAGCCTCGTTGTCATGGACCTTTGTCTTTGCATCCTGGAATTATGGGAAGCAATACAGTTAGATAGATTGACTTAGTCAATTATAGACAGCGAAACTAGTTCAGTTACCAAAATATTTGCCTTTGCTGAGTTCTTAATTTAAAACCTTCAAAATGTTTCAGATCGACAACTGGCAGATCTACATTGAACATAGACCATATCGCACAGAGAAAGATCAATATGTGACCAGGACTTGGGGTCTGTTGAAAAAAAAAATGAGTAGGGCTCCTTTTATTAAGAGCAACTCTTCTTGCAAAGTTTAGTTACCTGATGGCCTCAGTTGTGTATAGGAATAGAGTCCATAAACAATAATACGAAAGAAGATGTCCGACAATCAACATTGGGGACCAAGTTGACTGTAATCCTGAAATAGAACCACTGGTGTAAAGGCTTCAGACCTAGGAACACTGTAAATAGTAAATTGTGATAAGACGGGAATGTAAGACTAGTCTCACAACTACTTGTAAACCAGAAATAAGAAGAAAGTGGTTTCTACAATGAAAGTGGTCCAATACAATGACGACGATAGCACCAGAAGCTCGACAACTGTGTGCTTCTTATTTCTGGAAAGCATGTAATAAGATAAGTAATTGCATCGGCTGAAATTGGGTTTGCTACAAACAGATAATGGTTGATTAGAGGTTATAAGCACGCTATTTCAATTCTTCAAGTTTCAATGTTTCATTAGAGAAACGGCTTATTGCAAAAGATCAACGTTTAAGACAAACCTTGTCTCGCAACCTATACCGTCCATTAGCAATCTATCACTCCGTCTTCCACCATATCAGATGTCTATAAAATCGAAGGTGGCTTCACAGTAATGGAGATTTCCGTTTCCTCTCAGAGAAGTCAAGGCTGTTAGTATTACGTATGTTCCGGCTTAATTTGACGCAAGCAATATATGACGATAAAATGGTGTTAACTTGAGCACACAGCCACGAAAAAATTTAGTAATTTGGAAAGTTCATTAGATAAAGAAACGACTGGGTTTTTTGATTCATTAATCTTAGATGGAGAGGGTTCAATTTACACGGAAATCACAGATATTCAGGTAGCACAGAATTGCAAGAAGTAGCTGTGAAACAGCTAAACAAAACAGGAAATACATTTGGAACGCTTACCTCTAGGCGACAGTTAACATTGACAGCAGAAATCTTGACAACAAGCATAAGATTTTGGATAAGATTTTCCCAATTGAAAGACAGACCAGACTAGATCAAGCAAAATGTCCACCCTCACACTTCATGCTAGAGGGCCTGGTCACCGTACAAGCCTCCTCAATATTACTTTCCTTGCTACATTTCATACAAAGAACAGACGTTATATTACACGAAATGCTGACATGTATGACAACGTAAATGACTAGGAGGGTAGGGTTGGAATTTGTGGAAATAATATCCATCTTTTACAAATATCCAAATGGAAAGTAAGAGACAATGACTAAGTTAGAATAGTTCATCTGATTTCTTAGGCATGGTTCGAGCAACTTCAATAACATGCTGGTCAGCTATGTAAGATCACCTCATCGGATCACCTCATCAGTTGTGTTCTAGATCCCAACAAGGAATTCCTCTAGGACTAACATTCAGAAGTTCTATTGTGATGGCAATGAAGTTCTATTGTGATAGCAAACAGGCTTATGCTTCTGTTTACTGTATATTAACTGTTTTCACAAACAATGGAACATTCTTACTTTCCCAACACATTTTACTTGTCTTGCAGTGTGAGTTATTATGTATGATTAACACTCTCAACATCTGTTAATTACGAATGAGGACAAGCCCTTATCCCACTCAGATGCTTTTACTCGCTACTGTTAGTTTCAAATCTAATTTTATCTTTATTATAATGCGGCTAACCACTTCAACTGCTATACTATCCTTCCACGATACTTTTATAACGTTATATAGATATATCTATCTATCTATCAGGTCTTCCATTTGCGCTGTATAAAGTGAAGTTGGACAACCAACCATACAGTGAAGTAAGCTGTGTTATCTAAATCCGAGGGTAACCTGCTTACAAAAGCACTTTTTCTTGGTATAAATAAAATAAAATGAAGTCTTTGACTTTTACGTCCCATGGTTATGCCGGTTAGGCTAAAAGAGACGGTGATGATGGGTAATGAATAAAACGGTGGAATGAAGAAAGTGGGATCAAACGGGAGAACCCCGAGAAAACACACACACAAGGTGTTTGTCCACCACAAAATTCACTTGCTGGGGGCTGGGATCGAACCTCGGACCCCAAGCACCAGAGGTGAACGCCCTACCACTGAGCCACCGCGGCCCACTTTGTGTTTCTATAAAAAATATATCATAGATTTAAAAAAAATATATTCAAAGTATCATGCGAGTCGCTTTCGGCGATACTAAAGGTAACAAACTGTATCCGTATAGCATATGAGATGTGAAAGTTGTTTAGAAATTATTACTGCTGCAAGAAACATACATTAAGAACAATCTGCATTTACAGAAATGAAGTGAATAAAAGAAACAAAGAAAAAAAGGAAAATAACCCAAACGTCCGAATCAAGAAAACTGCTAAGACAGGTTACGAATTTCAACAATTACTCCATGACGAAAGATATGTTGCATCAATCGTGCGTTATTGTTCATAATTAACTCTAGCCGAAATTCTGAATAATAAACTAGCAATTAGTAAATCAACGCACTGATCTAATTTCTTCACTAATTAAAAAAAATCTTATTTTACACAATCTAAACTACACCTGTAATTTCCAATTAGCAGACGACAGCGAGTTAGCATCAAAACCATTACTTAATATCTTCCATCTAAAATAAATAATCTCTTTCTACATATCTAAATCTTCGATTCAAACTTAATTATGAAATCCCCTCAATCATTTAACTGACTTAATCCACATATGCCAGATAATAGCATCAAACATATCAGTATGAACATCAGGAATACAATTAAGTCATATAGAAAGCATCTTATCTATTGAAAATAAGATTACACGATCATAATTTGCTTAATGTTCTAAAGTAGCATGCACACCGAAACAAATTATAGAGAATACTAGCATACAAACATTTCGAAAACATTCGTAGGTATTCATTTACATTCCTTACTGCAAATTCCTTGTGTAGTTTATACCACCACCAACAACTTAATTTGAATTAGTGTTGTCATAGGCAGCTGTCGAAATATCATACACAAGTGACTAAAATCTATACTATATTGAACATTTATGTTCATCCCATTTGCGAATAGTAATTATACTAGTATGTGCACACGATATAGGAACTTAAACGATTTGTATTATCACAACGTAGGAAGACTTATTAAGCTAAATTACACAAAAATGCACATAATTTGGTATTAAAGATTCATACATAGAAGCACCAAAATTGTATGCCTGGACATTAACACAGACACATACCTAAACGAAAAGCAGATGTTTTATTCCTTGTGGCTCGTTTGCTTATCTTCTGTAATGTTCGGTTCGGTTTAAATGCAACTGAAAAAACATTCAATAAAGCTTCAGAAATAAAATCAACTACATCTATTCTATATCTATTTAGCCGTCTTCCAAATCGTGTATTCAGATGTTTGAAAATATTTTAGACCTATATTTAGAATTAAAAAAGCATTTCACACTGGCAAATTACTTACTAACTGAAAATTACGAAACTGAATTACATATTCTATTGTTTCGTGTACTGCTAATCAGTATATCAGTGAATCATTACAGCAATTAAAATAACAATAGTAACATTAGAAATATGACGTTTATATTCCATCTCATAGGGTCTACCAGCTTGCAATGACTTGTACGTCTGTCGTTGTAATTTAGGTTTATTTCTAGGGACAGGTACCAATGAAACTGATAGAGCAAGACAAAAATTTCTGTGACATTATTTGTCATATAAGTGTTCAAAAGGTTGTCCATTAAGCCAACTGAATTAAACGAACCTCTGTATTGGCATGTACTTTTCGAAGCATCGCTGGTGTCACAGAGACACTTGCGTGAATAATTCTTTGTTGTAGAACTTACAGCTTTCAGGCTCCGCTTTAAACCTTTGCTCCTTAATGTAGCCCCACAAGAAAAAATCAACAGCGGTTAAATCTGAGGACCATGGTATCCACGCGATAGGGCTCCTACGACCAATCCATAGTTCAAGATACATTTCAACAAGACATTGTCGTACTGAGAGAATTTGATGTGATCCCTTATTTTTGCGATTATATCCGGCACTCCTGTCATCCTTCTAATCCGTGTATTTCTTTTCCTCTTTTTCTGGGTTATACAGAGAATGCGTTTTTCCATGCTTCTTTGTATAGTCTAAAGACAATGAGTGCCTGATTTTATAAGTGTCCAGGTCTCCTATTTATACCTGAAAACATATAGAATACATTCCTTGAATATTTTCCGTTCCAGACACATCTGTATTTTATTTTCCCTGTATTCTGTATTTCTGTATTCTGTATTTCCTTTCTTTAGATTTAGCTCTTTATGATATCTTGAAGTTCTATGTTGCTGTTAGATAGGAGAATTGTATCATAGGTGAAATGTAGATGGGTCTGACATTCCCCATTAATATTTATTTTCTTGTTTTCCCAATTATCAATACAGAATACACTTTTAAGTATGTTTGTAAACAGTTTGGTGGAACTTGTATCTCCCTGTTGTATTCCCTTTTGAACTCGCAATCTTCGTAGAATCAAATGACAGGGAAGTCCCAATGGCTTCTTCATAGCTCTTTTCTAACGATGTTGATAGAGGCAACTTATACTCGTCTGATCTCTGGAGGAGTTCCCTCACTATTTCTACATCGTCCCTTGTGCAATAGCAACTCCTAAATCCGGCCTGTTCTCTTGGTTGGGCAGGGTCTATCTGTTTCTCTAGTCGACGCGCCAGTACTTTTGTTCACACATTAAGCCGAAAAGAGACTTGTGGGTCTGTAATTCCGCAGATATGTGGCTCCTTTTATTGCGAAACAATATCATCATTGTACTTTTCCATTTCTCAGGGACACTATCTTCTTGCATCCTAGCATAAAGCCGTGCTAGGGTTTTTTCACTTTCTAACTAGCTTCATTTAGTACGTCTAATGTTAACTGCATCTTCCCCTGATAAGTTTCTACGTTTAATGTTTTTAATGGCGTATGTAACACCATAAATTATATCAGTCTTAATCATTCTTTCAACGGTCTTTACTGTGTAATGTTGTAGAACTCAACATTGTGTTGTACACCTAGAGCCTAAATTACAAGATAACATCATAATTACTGCATTACAAAAGAATCAGTAATCACTGTGATGGGTAGATTATAATATCGTCAATTTCACACTATTTTCACTTCTCCCTTCATTTTATTCGTGTAAGGTATATTCACTAAACTCAAAATATTTTCGAAACTCAAAGTTTAATTTTGCATAAGATAACACTCGTTTACATCTATAGTATGTCACGGAAATGAATGACGATGACATGTGATTAGTTCGCTCTGCAATTTATCGTTTCTATTATATTTTTTTGCAAGTCAACGAAGAGCTAGTCGTACTTTACGAGTTAGTAAACCTTCAGTTCATAGAATTTTGAAAGAAAGACGCTGCAAGCTTCTCTGAACCAACAGCTCAATGAAAATGATTTTGGAACAAGACTTGCTTTCTGGAGAAGAATAATACATATTTTAGACGAGACTTTTGACTTCATCCAATAGTATTCTGTGGACTTATTCGAATTATTTTCCTAATGATTCCAACCTTAACACGCACAAAATATGTTACTGGGCACCTGAAAATTCGAAATGAGTAAGTGCGCAAATTACGCAACCTGACCGTGTAAATGCATGGTGTGGCATACTTGGAGACGACCTCACTGGGCCTGTTTTCTCAAACCTTGACCTACGGGACAACTATATTTGAATTTGATTCAAAATGAGTTGAACCTGCAGAATTTGTTGCAATTTATTGTTGGTCATCAATCATTGGTTTCAACACGACAGCACACTACCTTACCATATTCTCGCAATGCGACAATATCTTGAAGCAGTGTATCTTGAACAATGGATTGGTTGGGGGGTCCGATTGCGTGAATACCACGGTCCCCAGATTTATCCCTTGTTGACTTTTTCTGGTCGGGTTACATTAAGGAGAAAGGGTTTTAAGTAGAACCTGAAAACTGTGAGGTTCTAAAACAAAGAATTATTCACGCATCTATCTCTGTGACACTACAGATGCTTAGCGAACAAGCCACAAGGAATAAAATATCTGCTTTCCGTTGTGATGTGTGTGTCTGTGTTAATGTCCAGGCATACAATTTTGGTGCTTCTATGTATGAATCTTTAATACCAAATTATGTGCATTTTTGTGTAATTTAGCTTAATAAGTCTTCCTACGTTGTGATAATACAAATCGTTTAAGTTCCTATATCGTGTGCACATACTAGTATAATTACTATTCGCAAATGGGATGAACATAAATGTTCAATATAGTATAGATTTTAGTCACTTGTGTATGATATTTCGACAGCTGCCTATGACAACACTAATTCAAATTAAGTTGGTGGTGGTGGTATAAACTACACAAGGAATTTGCAGTAAGGAATGTAAATGAATACCTACGAATGCTTTCGAAATGTTTGTATGCTAGTATTCTCTATAATTTGTTTCGGTGTGCATGCTACTTTAGAACATTAAGCAAATTATGATCGTGTAATCTTATTCAATAGATAAGATGCTTTCTATATGACTTAATTGTATTCCTGATGTTCATACTGATATGTTTGATGCTATTATCTGGCATATGTGGATTAAGTCAGTTAAATGATTGAGGGGATTTCATAATTAAGTTTGAATCGAAGATTTAGATATGTAGAAAGAGATTATTTATTTTAGATGGAAGATATTAAGTAATGGTTTTGATGCTAACTCGCTGTCGTCTGCTAATTGGAAATTACAGGTGTAGTTTAGATTGTGTAAAATAAGATTTTTTTTTAATTAGTGAAGAAATTAGATCAGTGCGTTGATTTACTAATTGCTAGTTTATTATTCAGAATTTCGGCTAGAGTTAATTATGAACAATAACGCACGATTGATGCAACATATCTTTCGTCATGGAGTAATTGTTGAAATTCGTAAACTGTCTTAGCTGTTTTCTTGAGTCGGACGTTTGGTTATTTTCCTTTTTTTCTTTGTTTCTTTTATTCACTTCATTTACTGTAAATGCAGATTGTTCTTAATGTATGTTTCTTGCAGCAGTAATAATTTCTAAACAACTTTCACATCTCATATGCTATACGAATACAGTTTGTTCCCTTTAGTATCGGCGAAACCGACTTGCATAATATCTCCAATATGCTTCTTAAATGTATGATATACGTTTTGTACGAAGACAATGTGCTTCTGTAAGCTGATTACCCTCGGATTTAGGCAAGCCAGGTTACTTCACTGTATGGTTGGTTTTTCAATTTCACTATTGTACGGCACAAAGGGACCACCTGGTATATATATATATCCCTACTTTGGTCCCGCTTCTTGAACTTCACTCTAAGAAGTCCTGGCCTATTGAATTTGAAGATTAAGCCCTAAGTGTTTTTTCGTTGAACACAATAAATTGATAATAAAAAGAGTGGTCACTACAACATTATACAGGAGCATTTAATGGAAGAATTGATATTATTCCGTTGCAATCCTGTAGATACACTCTCGCTATAGAATAAGCGTAGGAAGACGTGGTCAAGGGAAATGGGAGATCTTTCCATTCATTTGAATCGACAAAAGGACTCACCCCCTGAAGATGATTAACAGAAACTAAAACAAAACAAAAACTAAATAATTAAAATTTATCTCAGCAATAAAACAAATCACACTTCAGAAAGCAATGAAAATTTACTTTAATATGATAATGTACTTAGCTTTCCTAAAAGGAAACCGTCCATTGATTATAGATTTTCCAGAATCTCATCATCACCCGCAAGTCCGGCAGCGGCAATCGCAACCGATAGGGCAGGTAAATAGCACGCAAGTGAATGGGTAGTTACTGAATGATAGCTAAAGTTGCCTTCTAATCTTCAACATTTTCTCCAGGTTGAGGGTAAACTGCATGAGGCGGGATATGTTCCGTTGGAAAATGTCTTATTGGCGTTGAGAGTAATACACGCTTTGCCATAATTTTAGTGTATAAGATATTTTGTTATCTTAAGGATATTAAAAGAATAATCTTAAACTAGCTTGCTCAGTTACATTTACTCATAACTAATTGTTTCATATTTCAGTTTGATATTGATAATATAGTTTTTCCATATATTTGCCCTATGTGCCTAAAGAATCTCGAGAGCAACTATGACTATTTTGCAGAACATCGTGAAGCAAAGGATGCAAGTTCAAGTGTATTTGAAAAGGTAAGTAAGATTACGCTAGAAACAATTGTATAATATGAAATACATTTTTTATGAGTGACAAAGAGAGAAAGACGTAGATATGGAGGATGTACTTACATTTTACTAGACACTTCTTCGTTCGAGTCATGAGGTTGGTCTTCCTATTCTGTCTAATGATCATCCAACCCTTTGTATTAGTTTTGAACTAATCTTATCTTTAAGCAGAATAGTAAATCTCTCTGGGTAATCCCGTTCTACATAATATTCTCACAAGGCCAAGAAGGGATATTTAAATTTGAAGGAATTTCGCTAGTAATTCTTTTCCTGATATCTGAAGTTGCTTTCAGGATCTCTTGATATTCGCATATTACTTCCATATCCCTGAAATGAAGTAAGGTATTTGTCATCATTCTGTCACCAACTGGCTATAGCATCACCAATGTCAGTTAGTTGTATGAAAAAGCTTCAATGAATTTTTCAATTGGAGTTTCTGATATAAAGCGTGAATAAGCATAACGAATGCGTGACAGAAGTTATAAAATAAGTAAGGTAATGCATGCAAAAGTTGCCTTAGTTAATGGTGTTTTACTGAAACACTCTATACTATTTGTAAGGTTCCCACACTTGAAATATTTTTACCTGCCGCTATTAGTGTTTATTTTACTTATAATATTAGTTTAAATACGCGGTCTATAAGTGCAAGTGCTCCATCAATAGAATAATTTTACTAAGCGCACTTAAGCTTTTCAAAAAGTTAATACTTAAAAGTAATAAAATAAATGTAATATTGTAACATAGCAAATAGAGCGTGGAGAAAATGCTAGGCTAATAAGTATCAGAGTTTTGAACTGACATTTCATATATAATTTTAACCTTTGATACCTCTTGCAATATGGACAATTTTCATTATTACATAAACTTGCGAAACACAAGAGTCAGTACAATAACATAGAATTTGATAGAATTTACTCCTTAAAGGCCTATTCCGCCACGTGTGACAATGGCCGACATATGACATGCGCCAGGTCACAGATGTTGGTATGCGTAGCATGCGGCTTGTTAGCAAAGGTACAGACCGCTCCACAGAAGTTGGTAGAATACTTTTCCACTGAAATTGCGTTGCCATTATTTTGCAGGTGCCCAACTTAATCCCTTGAGTGATCAGTTACGTCTGTTTCACAATTACTTCCGCTGTTCTTGCCTCATCTAAAGTAGTCTTCGTCAAGTCTCTGACGGAATATAGTCCTTTCATTCAGACACACATTCGCGTGATAGATTTTTGAAACGAACATTACAATGTGTTCATCAGATTAACTAATTAAGTAACTATATGGGGTATGGAACCCGGAAGTTCAGTGCCGAACTCACAAAAGCTCTCCATCGACTTCTACAGAGGCTGTTCAGTCTACATTTGGCCAATTTCGACTTAGTACCTAACAATTTAGAAGAATTCATGGCGCCAGGTCCGTAAGTGCTCGATGTGTTTCCCTTGGTTCCTAACAATAGCCCGACAGCGTAATTTCCACTGTAATAGGCTTCTGAAGAACTGAAAGGGGAATCTTGTTACAGTCCCTTTGCACAGCTTTCCAAAGTCCTTCCACAGTTCCCTCACGCCGTTTTCCCAAAGCCCGCTTCAGTAATCCAAATCCACAATAGTCCATAGGACTTGCATCTGGAGATTTAACAGGTACCTTATTGAAAGGTATCACCTGTATAACACTTGCCTCCTCCATCTGCCTGTAGAATGCGAGGAACGATTTTGAGATATGTGATGAGGCCTTGTCCATGTGAGTCCGCACCAGATTGGCGTCATTTCCGTACATTGTTGGAATCCCATGCCCGCAGATCGGCCGAATGATCTGCTCCTGAAAATACTGCGAATTTATTTTGCAGTTCTTCGCCACCGTACGAATCTTCAGTTTACCTCGGTAACAGTAGCATTAAGTACATGAACCCTCTCGAGAAGGATTCTTTTCAGACACCGACTCACTTTCTGAAATTCTTAGCGCCTTTCTCTCGGTACATGATGGCTATCAGTTTGCCGTAGTCGGAAAGGTAAATCCATGCTTCATCGAGCGTTACGAGTTACATCCACCTTTGTTTTGCCACATGCCGTTCAGACAGCTTCCGGGTGGTACACTTTCGTTCCTTTTGGTGGACATCCGTGAGAAGATGGCCGCGAGCTTTCATAGCTTTTTCCAGCTTGAGTTGATGGTGTAACGTTCGGCTCACAGTCCCCAAAGACACATCAAGACAATTAGTCATACACCTTTGTGTTGGCGGATTTTCTTGAATTGCCATTTTGTGAAGTTTCCTCTGCATAGTGGAGGTGGCATTGATGCTGTCCGTTTCCCAAGGCAATTTTGTTGGTGATCCAAATGGTGGAGCTTCGTTGTTCTTGTACTTTTTAATAACATTTTTATTCCACTTAAAGTGATGTTGCAACCATTCTTCTTGCACTGTTTTCTAATGGCAGAAACACTAAAGTGGGCGTCATAAAGAGCTGCAACATAGCCTTCCCAAAACCGGCTTAGTTTGGGCGGCATTTTGGTTCCAGAGCGGAAACCCACACACTTGGAAACAAATTTAACACAACACTCATAGCAATGGTTCTGTTTTGTGCGTTATTGTCGTCCGTGCAGAAAAACAACTCCGTTCCCAGGAAGCCACTGCATAACACTGCAGGACGCCACGTGCCAGGTCGGTGGAGTCCATTCTGCCCGAAAGGGGGAAGGAACGAAATCGGTCAAACGTAGGCTGAACAACGTCTGTATCCTTTGCCAAATTGATCCTTATGTTTTAATTTCGTTATATAAGCAATGATGTTTGTTTGACAGAACAAGTCCAACAACCTCGGTTTTATATGGATAGTGTCTTTTCTGGGAAATCTATGGAAAGCCAGTAGGTGCTCTGACCTGTGACGATGACTGGAGTGTATATTATGCAGGCATCTACTCTTAAGTGCAATTACTGAACTTTTGTATACGACTAATAGCAAATGGTGAGTAGTTTCAAGACGGCCACCAGAGATCCTGTAGATATACTGGTATTAAAATAATGGAATAGTCCATGATTTGTTATTGAATTTTAGGGATTATTAAATGATATTCAAAAATCAAGAGGCCCTAAAACAGGGAAAAGAATCACTAATGGAAACTCTTCAAATTTAAACATCCCTTTCTGAATAGATTAGGAAGAACAAAAATTTACGTTCTGCGTATAAATAGGATTGGGTCAAAATGCGACAGAAAGTGTTGGAAGCAGAACAGGGAGAAATCTTCATAATAGCAGGGAATATGTGTTACGATTAATTATCCTTTATCTAATTAAAAAATAGAGAGTAGTGTTTGCATATTCGTGAAGCAATATACAGTACATTATGCATAAATATATGATAAGAATAATTGACCTAACGTTAAAAAAACAAGTGAGTTCCGTTTCACACTATGAAAGTTCGATAGTTGTGCAATAAACTTATGGAATTGACGACTATTCAGCACATACGATCTGATATAATTAACAGCTGACATTACTGGCTTTGAAACTACTGTCAAGTAAGATAACCAAATATTTTCCGTACAAAACTCTTGATGAGTGATACAATGTGAGAATAATGGTTTGAACCACTGCCATTTTTACGGGTTTTCAACGAGAGAAACGATACATTTATTTTTCCACACATATTTTTGCCACCACCAGTAGTGATACACTTTATTTTTTTCATTAAAGATTGTTTCTCTCCATTGGTTGTACTGAATATTATGAATGTCAAAAAACTCTTAATATAGGACTTAACTTTTATCTGTCCTTCGAATAAAATATAATACCTGAGCAGTATCTGAAACACTTCTTGACTCATCCAGGGGCATAGAGAACCACTCTAAATTTCGATTTTTCTCAGACAATTTAGATAACATATTTTCTGCAATATCATTTACTCCTCGAGTCACAATGTTTGCTGACAAACTGAAGTTTCTTAATAAATTAACTTTCCTCTGCTGCTACAATCATGTAATACTTGATTAATTGGCCTCAGTAAATAGTTTCTTTCGAGGCCTGTCGAAAAAGTATCCCACCATTGTCTTGGAAAAGCAATACATTCACCGGGCATTTTCGTCATGCTAACCTGCTTCAAACTAGTTCCCATATGTTTCTACTGAGTGTTGTGGTGTTTTGATTGTTCGAAAGGTGCCTGAAATCGCTGATCTGGAACTGATATGACAGCAGACGTCGAATTGCACTAAATATCTTGGCTGCAGAAGTGAGTTTCTATTTGGTACTTTTTTGATTTCCACTAACTGACAAAAGTCTCACGAGGTTATACCTGGAGAGTAGGAAGCTTGAACTGTCGATATCTTGTGCTGTGCTGAAAAGGATAAGCATATGAGCTGCATGAATGGAATCATTAATCCGGCGCAGTATTCGGGGTTTGAAGTCCATAGGTCTGGTTATTTTGGACAAAGAGCGCCATATAAACAACGGGAAAAGTTTAAAGATAATTCCTTTATACTGTATGTCCTTCCTCTAGATACTATTGATGCAAATTGGCACGGAAATTGAAGAACACATGCCCCTTAGGCTAAAAACTATGGAGATCCCTGTATTAGTTTAGAAGTTACAAGGGCATTTCAAGATGCTTGGTCCATCCTATTTGAGTTCAAAACGATTGTACTTACAAAAATAGAAACCACGTTCGTACGCCAATAGTTTCCCATAATTAGGAAAAGGCATTGTCCAAGGTCCCTGCCTTCAGACCCACCTAAGCTTCAAAACTTACAACGAAAACACTAAGCAAGTGACACTTCAAACGAACTCCTATAAAGTTCAAAGAAAGAAGTTAACATTCTTATTCATTATTTGGCTTCTAGTTGGGACTGGAGGTATGCTATTTGAAGTAGAGGAATACATTCAAACAAATTACCTACTTAAGTAATACGAAATTATCTTGAGTGCAAAAGTCGCTTAAAATACTTTCGAAAGAAATTATCTTTGAAAGTACTATAGGAAGGGGCATACCACATAAATTCAAAATATTTAAATAAGATCATCAGGCGAGTGATTCTCAAATTAAAGCTGGTAATAAAGCTGGTAATTGGATACTGACAATTAAGTTGTATCTTTTCTTAGTTCTCGTCATTAGTTAGTTTTTCTAACAGCATTTAGAGACTTACTATTCTCAGCAATTTATTTTCTAAAACAAAATATGAGTTCAGAGATTGTTTAATTCACTAAATATTCATTTACTTAATAAAAGTAGAAGAATATAATATTGACTGACTTCAATTTCACACTGGATATCTCACTATAGCAATTACATTCACCATTAATTTTCTTGCAATTTCTTTACATTATATGGGAATTCCTCACCACGTGTCTACCAGACACACTAGTCAAAATATTCAACTTTGGGCGAATTTTAGAAATAATCTCTCAACTCGAACTTTAGAATTGATTTTTAAATATTCAATTCCGATACATTACTTAATAAAAAATGAGGTTATACAGGTAACAAACCATTTGACGATTTTAAAAGACTATCTTTTCACTAATACTGAAGAAAAATAAACGATCTTAGTGTCTTTAGAAAGAAGTAGGTTTTGAAGTTATATTCTGACCTTAGATACACTTCATATTAACTTTACGTGTAATACGCCAGACGTTCAAGCGGCATCTCATTCATGCCGAATCTTCTCAAGAATGTCTGGAGTGGCGTTTCCGATTGTTTTGGTAGTGCGCCTTCTCAAAACACTATTGCAAGAAGTGGAGGATGTGAACATTGACCCTCACAAAACCCGACAGTAAGAAATCGTACGCTGTGATTTCCACATATAGAATATGTTGTCTGTTGCTGTTTCTCGACTAATCTACCATCCTGCCAGATATCGATTTAGGTATCCCCGGACATTTATACGCCAATATGAAGGGCCTCGCGTTGTTGGAAAATCGGCATGTGTTCCTCTTGTTCCGTGAGCTGGTGCATTAGCCAACCTTCCAACATGCCAAGGTCAAGTTTTACATCAAATGTTCTCACTTAAAAAGTGCCAAACACACTTTTCTTAGATACGGAACAAAACACATTGATATTGAGGCTGTCACGTTCTACCTCAATAACAAAGCAGTGATTCTCAGACAAGATAGCGATGACCTCATCGAATAAATTAAACGTTCATCACACATAAAATAATTCTTTTCTACAAACCCTCATCATCTCCAAGTTGGCCATTAAATCCTCACAAAACGCAAGCCTTTTTGACGGAACACCGGGCCGTGGGTTTTGTAACAGCTGCAGTTTGTACGGCCACAAGAACAATCGTTCCCGTAGAATACCATTTACAGTTGACGTTCGTCATACATGACAATTCAAAAATCATGATAATAACAAGATATCAAGAGATAACGTTTGTCGTATTACATCGAGTGAATCTAAAGTCAGAAAGAATCTTCGAACCTTCCTCTTCTAAATGATACTAAGATCAAATAGTGCTTGTGAGTATTTGTGAGAATATAGTATTCTGAAACGTCTGAAAATTTGTTACGGTCCTGTACTAATAACCCACTAGTAATTGAATTCTGAAAAAAAAATTGTTGTTACTTTCAAAAGAAAGACACGAACGGCTACACTTTTAACGTGTCATGCTAAGAAGGTCAGAATACTTCACTTCAGCTGCTACAAAACCGGTGTTTTAAATTTGTAACCATTTTAAAAGTTTAAAGTTGATTGTTCAGTGCTTGTGATAACGACCATTCTGATAGATACTGCAACAGTCCAGCCACCAATAAATATTCTCTGTCTTCTCACCTTCCCGACCTGCCAGTCATAGCGCCGAAACAAGGCACTTCTACCTCCAGGTTTCCCTATACGTTTTGTTTAATTTTGGTATTATTAGGAATCATCCGCCGATATCTATTGGTGTTCTTTGCGAACTCCCAGTATAGCAGTAAATACAAATGGAATTAAATACTGTTTTCTTTTTATTTTCAGAAATGTCTCACCTGCAAGAATTCGACTCCGACAATACCAATCAATTCTGCATCAGATTTCTATGAACTGGTAGAGGACATGTATAGTTTCTGTTTTGGAAATGCGGTAATGTAATAATAGTTTCATGAAATAATAGTAATGTGTATTTTTTGTAATTTGCTAACTTTAGTTGTTTTCTCTCTTTCCTTTGTTGCTGTTGTTTTCTAGGAGGATATTATAACTTGAAGATTCAAAACCGGGACCAAAGTAAAACCAGTTTATGCATCTAAGTATACAACGTCGATTAGTTACGCGAAACTAATAACGCATAGATACATCATGTAAGTGATTTTTGGAGATCATACTTATCTAATATATCACAAGTTTGAAGTTTTCAACTTTACATAGTTCAAGACTTTAATGGTTAAAAGAGGAGTGAAAATAATGTAATGGGAAAAATAGATTACAACTTCCTCGTTGTCGTAAAAGGTTTATGTTTCTTTTTTTATGGAAAAGTAATTGGCGAATATGACAAAGCGAATATGTATGACGGTAAGATAGGATATTCCATTCCAATTTCCCAAACGTAGATAAACTATGAATGATAGAGCAATGAAATTTTAGAGACTTTAAGAAAAACTCAAACAATTGTATTATCCATACACTTATATGCTTGCACACGTGTCCCATTAGCAATACGAATAATATCCAGTCTGTATATCCAACTTCTTGCCTTGTTCTCTCCAACATCTCACCTGTCACTGTTGTAATTATATCAAAGATTCGGTTTCGTAACTCTGGGATGTTCATCGCAGTCGGAAACAACTGATCTTTGACGTAATTTCAAAAGAAGAAGAACAGGGGAGTGACGTCCGGTGAACGTGGTAGCTACTGTATCACTCCATCTCATCCTATCCAGCGATTAGGAAATGTCGAGTTGAGGAAGTACCAAAAATCCAGATTCCAGTGCGAGGAGTCCCATCGAGGTGGAAGATAATGTCTAACTATAGAAGAAGTACCTGAGGATATACAAATTGCTCCAACATATCCAAATATACAGAGCTTTATTGTATCTTCACTGAGAAAAATAAAGGACCGACGATCCGTAACTTCGTTTGGGCTATTATGGACATATTCTCTGTATACAATTGGATTTTCAGATACGCAGATCCATACGTTATGCCAGTTGACAATCTCCGACACGGGAAATGCTGTTTCGTCTGAAAACAAATGATGTCAGCGAAGTGAGTGTTCAAATCGATACGTTCCGGCATTTCCATGCTTGTTATTTGGCCTCAATTGTTGCACAACTGTGTTTTACACTGATACTAGTGAAGCCGGTTATATAAACCCGATGCATTGATGTTGGAGGCATATTGGGTTTCGTAGATCAGTGATTCTCAACCGATGTGTCGCGACTCATTGGTATGACACGCAGCTTCTAACGCGTGTCCCGAATTTTTATAATTTAAAAGTCATGAATTTAATAATACTTTGTTAGAATCGAGACAGACTGTACCAGCCAACACCTCTAACGGCAGCAATAATGTTCAGTGCTACATAGAGTCATTATGAAAACTAATAAGTTTTACTATTATAATTGATATTTATATATATAATAAAATAATAATAATAATATCAAAAGAGGTTGAAAGCCGCTGGCCTAGATGCCAGTAGATGGATCTACTCTAGCTTCTCTGAGAAACGTGCCGACAACGAGCTCCACTGTATCATTTAATGTTTTTGAAAACTTACTGAACCACAGATTAACTGATTTAACAACAGATGCAACTACTTTAAACACTCGTCTGAAATTTCGTCGCGTTGAAAGAACAGATTTTGTCTCAGCGTTCGACACTAATGCCTGTGAGCTGTTGAATTGACGCTACCTTTATGTGTGTGACTGTGGTGATGCGTAGTGGGCAAATGAACAACTTCAAGTTAAAGAAACAAAACTTGGCGATCTGTCCTTTCCTTTGCTGTTAGTTATTTTACAGTTCACCGCACTTCGTCCACAGTAATTAATTGAACTTAGGGAATTTGAACAGAACACACTTAACAGCTCTTTTCACAAACTGATATTTCTTATCGGTACTTATAGTGTGTTAGTGCGAATGAAATATCTGCCGTAGATTTATAATTTAAAAGGGCAAATCATTGAACCCTATACTATCTGGTTAACCAAAGTAGTGGCATCTGTAAGATAACACTTTTGTCATAGCTCAGTTCAAGATTGGATCCTGTGGGGAAATCTTGTGGGTACGATGCGAAGTAGTCTTCTGTCGCATGTTACACCGCCCAATCATCAGGGAAGATCTGCCCTTCCTTGAAGTAATATAGATTCCGGATAATGTGGTAGTTAATGCGAGAGGTGATGAAAATTTTTAAAAAAAACTTTCAACTCATGGAGAGCCTGTACCGTCATTTGTGAGACATGCAAGAAGTGCTGTGCAACATGAGAACATCTGGACTTTGATCATATTTGGATGCTTACGGACAAGTTTGCGGTCCATTTATTTAGCCTGAGAAAGACATGATGGATAACTCTCACAATAGACCACTGTACCAGCAGCAACACCTACTTTGAGTAAAGAGGTGATGTACCTTCATACGAACACTATTGTTACTATATTCTTAGCGCACACACCTTTTGGGCAGGGGACCAGGACTGTATTCCTAGCTTCATCTGATGAGGTTTGGACCGCACGTTAAGCTGTAGATAGCCTCGCTGCTGAAAAGGACACTAAAGTCCAAATCGAAATCCGTGTACCTTGACATATCCACCCTTGTGGCTATGTGGTTAGCATACCCAACTTTGGCGTGGATGACTAGAATTCTCTTCGCGGTGGGACTCATGTTGCTCGGATCCCATTTAAGCTGTAAGTCCTCATCTTACATAGCCTCGTTGCTGAAAGGGGCGCTAAACTCAAAGCCCATATCAAAATCGACAGAGCCTTGATATGTTGGAAGGTTGGTTAATGCCACAGATCACGAAAGATAAAGAGGGATTCATTTTCCAGAAAGGTGGAGGCCTTCCACACTGGCATAGCGGTATTTAAATCGACACCTTCTGGGAAGATGCATTAATCGTACAGCTGCCGCAGACATATTCTGCATATGACTATCACGTTGACCGGACCTCACAGTGTGTTATTTCTTCTTGTGTGGTTTTATGGCGTTTACACCCCTCCACTTCCAGCTGTGCTGCGAAAATTGAGAAGGCGCATTATCAGATAATCGAGATCATCTCGCCAAAAAATCTCGAGAGCGCTTGGTAAGAATGGTATCACCGCTTGGACGTATGCTGTGGCACACTTGGGGCTCAAATTTAGTATATTTAAAGTCAAAACTTCTAACTTGCATCTTTTCAATGACACTAAGATAATGTATTTCTGTTTATTATAAGTAAAAATATAGCCTTTCGAATTGTCCAATGCTTTGTAACCACTGTATATTGGGTTGGTACGATTGAAATGTGCGGAAACATGTTTTATCCGTTCTCCCCCTAAAGAAAGAGAAGGAAGTAATATAAACTACAATACCTGGTTTTTCAAAGTAATCTTCGCGTACAGCCACATATTTACAAAGTTCCTAAGTCAACCACTATGTTGCACGACAAGTCCAGAGTCTATGACGCAAACCCAGCATAAAGTTGCACCGCCCGACCATAAGGAAATTTTCCCTAATGAGAAGTAGTTATTATTCCGGTAATGATGGTAGTAAATGATGTAGTTTACAGTAACAATCCGCATTGATGGTGTCATGTTGAAGGGGAAAAACATGACGTGTCAAGCCTTTATCATGCACAACCATATCAGCAACAGCATCTTATGCGGGTTTCGTAAATCGTCCTAGATGTTGATCTTAATTCAATCACTGTACTGACCATTTACGATTGTCGTAGGGGAACAACTTTTTATTATAAGTGATAATCCAATGTGGAAATTTTCCTAGTTAGTCTATTAACTCGGAGAATTGCACACATCCAGACGGGGATTGTTTTAATCCAGTATTAACACGTTAGCTTCCATGTGGGTCAGATCGGACCTACTGGAGTGATCTAAGAAAATGTTCTTGTAGGTCCGATCGGACCCGCAATTTCTAATTCGTCGAATTGACGTTTGAGTACTTGTATTGTAAAATCCTGTCTCTACTGTTATTGAACTGTAGTGTTTTTATTACACATGTACGTTTTGGTCTTTGATATTGATCATTAACGCCGCTAGGGGCGCTAAATACCAAGTAACAAGCATTTGTTGCTTTTGTAGACCCGATCGGATCTATGTTTTGCTTTTTCAGTGACATGTTAAAAAGTTTAACAATGGATTCATTATTTATTCTAATTTATTTTTACAAGATGTCAGTGTCCCTGCCATTTGCTGATTTTCAGAAAAGTCTAGATCACTACACTGCCATTACTAATCAGATCGAGTTCTGCGCATATTTCTTTGTTTTTCATTGCACAAAGATGTTACTTATTAGCACTAAAAGCAAGATGAATATGTCCATACTTCTCACTTCTGCACATGTAGTAATAAACAAATAACTTTCTAACAGTATTACCAGTTCAACTGTAATTTATCCCCTTGCCCATAAACAAAATATACACACGTAGGTCCGATCGGACCCCCAACATTTATGCACGCTGATTCAATACATTGTCTTAGATTATGTTTCAATATTAATATATTGTTTAAAAAATATGAACAAAACAAGAATAATGTAAGTAAGTACGCTTGACACTCTACATGTATGGAGTTCAAGTTGTGGGACACGTTGCGTCAGTGCAGCTATTGGTTGCATTACTGAGGATCATTTGTATAAAACATAAATTCGGATATTTTAGCCGTCCTAGCCTAAAATATATAATATAAAAACAAACTACTTGGTGACTTTGTACATTTTCGTTTTTATTTTTCCAGAAATTGGTTACTGAAAAGAAAAATATTTGCCAGGATTGCGTTATTAAGATGTCTAAACTACAAGTTTTCCTTAAACAGCTTAGCCAGAGCTTAACTCTTCAGAAGATCCTTAAATCTCCAGAAAATTGTTCACAGGTAAATTTTAGATATTGATTTATGATTTTTTTCTGATTATACTTTTCACGAGCTTTTCATGATCTACATGGTTAGCTTACGCACCTTAGGGATCGATTCGCGGGTGGAGCTCATGCTGTTTGAATCCGACGTTAAAATGTAGATCCACTCTGTATATAGTTTCACTTCTGAAAAATCGCTAAATTCCAAAACAAAAAATCTTTGCAACTTTTATATATAAAAATCAACTTATCTTGAAAATGAAATACAAGAACTAACATGGTAAACTACGCAAGGTCAGTATTTTATAATAAAGGGTATTCACAAGATAATATTGGAAGTCTGAAAAATGATGGATAGAAAAGAAGATAAAAGTGGAAGCAAAACATATATATGTCTTGCTGTATCTGTGGTTTGTTTGAAAAATGAGATAAGTTAAACTGTACGTGGGTTTTGAAATGCATATCTTCTGCATTTATGGAGTATGTGTTATGAGAGTGAATAACATAACAACCACACCGTTTCGTGGCGGAATTTATCCTGCGTATTTCTGGGGTGCAGTGTCAAAATAGCCGCACTATTGGAACATTGTCAATGGGTAGAGAGAGAAGATCGAGATTTGAGTAAAAAAAGGTTTGAGAAGTCTTATTTCAGTGTAGATATGCAGCACTCCCGTGTCCCGAGAAACAGACCCATTCTTTATTTCTCGAAGCTCAACTATATCGACCACCTTATACTCTGTATTTTGCAAAATTAAATATATATATATATATATATATATATATATATATATATGTCTCAAAATCCATACAGAAGAGGCTTATTAAACAATATTTGAAATATATACAATTCGATATAACTGGAATCTATACATAGACACTTGAAAAACAAGTAACTTGTAGCTATCAACTTTTCTTTGCCCTTTTACTGCAAATCACTTAGTTTCACTACTGTTCAAGGTTTTTTCAATCGTAATGTTATTAATAGTGGTGCTTTCCTACTCGGATTTGTATCCCACTCGTTGCTGGACCTAGTTGTGAACACCCTATAAGTTTTAACTAACTCAATACCTTGTAGTTTCTCTTTTTAACACGCTGGCGCTGCATAACTAAACTGTAATAAGACTTCTCAAAACGTTATTACACAATCTTCTGTCGACATAGTATTTTGAAATCGTTACACAATCTCATAGTAGGAAAAATAGTTCATATTTTTCTATAGCCGGATATATGTAAAGATCGAATATCCTATTATGAAAGATAAATTAGTGAGGAAAAATGTCTCTATTAATATCTGAAACTGCATAATATCTTACTTAAGTATGCATCTTCTACATCTATATAAAAAGAATATACGATACTAAGAAACAAAATCCCATATCCAGTCATCATTCTACTCAGGTTAGTTGAAACTAGGTTGTCATTAGTCATCATAATTGACCTTCACAACTATTCAGAATTCATTTCTTCAAAGAGGCACCTTAACCATAATTTGTTACATATAATCAATGTATACATTAATTATATCATATCATAATATCATAAGTAAATATTTATTGAAATTCGATAAATGTATTAATAGAAAATGATATATTTCATATAAGAGTCCAAATACTCCTTTCATCCATGATCTGAGCGTCGTCTATCCAGCAGAATCGATCCTCGATGATATATGCGATCCAGTGACAACATAAATTACGACGATGAATTACAATAGTGCATTACAAGAACAATTAGTCAATGTCGATAGGTCTTATCTCCGAAGAGTATCCATAGAACACAATTATATTCATTCACATAGACAATAATTGAATGAGTCATACAAGATAAATGATTGTAACTAAATGTAAGGATAAAACTTCCTAATAAAATTCAGGAATCATTTTGAGACTACATTTCTAGAAATTAACAAAATATACTTATATCGTTATATATTTTAGCACTGATTGACATTGTGGATTCACGAAATCTTTTAGTTATGGGATTTTCTGATATCACGCTCATCGATAACAACTTGCACCTGAATGGTATTAGAATTTAAGATCTTAATTATGGAATAAGACACTAGCCATATATTGCAAAAGCTTTTCGCCACTTTAACTATTACAAATATTGGACTTGTGATTTTATTAGGACCTTGTCCCCTACTTGATAAGAAGTTGAGACTTCTTTCCCATGCTTGTTCCATATTTTTAAGAGTATTTACCCATATATTAGGATCTCTGGCTGACATCAGTGGAATCTATACTCTGTTTGACATCTAAAGAATTACAAACATCCTATGTATAAATTAAGTGTATGGGGCACTTTTGATGTCCTGAATGTATTGATGTATTAAGTGAAAACTCTACGTCATGAATACTACGATCCCATTTAGTTTGTTTATTTAAAAAAAGATTTTCAAACAGTTTTGGTCTATTTTAATGATCCTTCACTGGGATTGCTATCAGTATGGTACGGTGAAATTCTTATGTCAAGTATCCTATTAGCATACCGGAAATCTTTCAAAGAAGACAGCATAAAGATGTGTCAGTGAGTGAATAAATCCATGTTGACACATTAGTTTGTACAGTTTACTAATTAATGTTTGACTAGGTAGATTCCAAAAAGGTTCTGAAAATACTCTTTTCGTTAAGGAATCAGTCACTATCGAACAGAAGCGGCCGGATGGTGTATCTACCTTAGGTCCAATGACACTGCAAGCCCAATTCCCGTTAGGAAATTTCTCAAATCTAGAAACCAATTGTCCCTTACTCTTATTTTATTACTTTCACTAAATTGAACAGAAGAGCAAGACGTTATTAATTTTTTATTTGTAGGATCATGTTTTCCCATGTATAACCTGAACAAATCTTTGCTACAGTTTTAGAAAATTCTAGGTGCAATTAACTGAACCCTTAGAGAGATAAACTTAATAAGAGTTGTAATAGCTCGTGTTTTCATACATAGCATTAATTTTACAAGCTTATACTCGGGTGCATTCTTCTTGTTATTGATACTATCAATAATATTTTTTAACTCTAGATCTTTTTGCTGCTTCTTTTATATGGATAACTGAACAGTAGGCTTGTTCCACACATTTACTATCAACATATTTATTACTTGTTCGTCTATGGCTAGATCCTCCTGAGAATCCTCAGTCTTCTATGTTATGTATGCGGAAAATAAAATTCGCTGTCGCATTCAATGAAGAAGGAAAAGATATTACAACATAATTATATTCAAAGAATTTCTAGAACAGACTACCATATTTTTCACCCTTTTCAAATTCTTACTGTATACGATAAACCCAAATAATCTACACGCGATTCAAAAGGTGAGTAAAAGAAGGTTCGGAAAAGTTGCATTGTCTCTAAAGCAGTCATAAGTTAGAATATAAAATTTGGTTTATTCACATCATATTTACGCAAATTCCGGGAGTAGAATGGAAGCAAAACTACCTTTCCTATAGCCTTATGATACTGCGAAATGGCTCTCCCTAAAGAATGTGTTGAATCGTCCGATGAGACCACGAAGCATGAATTAAGATCAGGAAGCTTAAGAACGAAGTAACTTTTGCATAACTCTTTCAATTGTTTGAATGCATGTTTTTGTTAATCGGCCCATTCGAATAAAGCTTTGGTAGATCTTAAACTCGAAATGGGTTCAAGAACTTCTTGAAACCATGCAATATATCTGACATAATATTTCGAAGGAGACCAAAGACAACTTATCTTAAGCCTATTCTTTTGAACAGGTAATTTCGATATGAATTTAACTTTGAATGAATCCATATGCATGTTACCATCTTCTATTATTTGTTCCAAATACGAAATTCGCTTCTGAAAAGACTTACACTTATCAGCTGACAACGTTAACCCATTTTCTTCTAATTTACTTATTACTATATCCAATGTAGGCTTCTGAGATCTAAATTTGTGCTACTTATAATCACATCATGTGCATACCATGTTACTCTACGATCTTTCATGGAATAAAAGATGTCTAATTGTACTTAATAGAAAAGATGCACTCGCAGTTCCAAATCGGACGTAACGATATTTAAATAAACCGCGATATGCGAGGAACACAGCTAACTTACTACAATCCTCACTAAGTCTGATGGTATAATAAGCTTGCATTAAATCTAATCTACTAAAAATTACCCCATCAGCAAGTTCAGCAAACAGGTTCTCTATTCTTGGAGTGTCCTGTGAATTTACTGCGAATCATTGGTTTAGATCAATATAATTAATTACAAGTCTTCCGGATCCGTCTCTATTACCTACCATAAAGTAAGGAAAATAAAACTCGCTAGTACTGGGAAATATTATATGCTTTTCTATAAGAGCATCAAAAATTTCATCCATTTCTTTTTGTGCCTTTCCCAACATTGGATATGTTTTATGACGAATCGGAGAATAATCTTTAAACTGGGTTATTCGATATTTAAAATCGTTAACGTTACGTACAAGATTACAAAACTATAGGATATTTATTACACGAACTCTGTACATACTCACTTAATGTTGAACCTGTTTCAAGAAGTGCTGAACTACCATCTATAACATCTATGGAAATCTCTATCTCAAGCTCTTTGGCCATCTGGAAGATGACTGGAGAATTACCACACTGAATAGGAGAGGTGGCAGCCAAGGATGGAGTACTTAGTTCCAACCTCATCCAATTGTTTGCATGAACTGGAAGATCTGGGAAATTCTGCAAATCAGTACCATTGGACGATTGACCTGGAATGGCAACACAGGATACAGTACGCTGGCTCCTTCACTATTTCCCCTCTGCATTCAGGATGACCTAACAAACTTTTTGACCTTTGGTTGGAACACCTGGTTGCTTGTTCTCTCGATTTGTCCCATGTTTGGGCGGATGTAGAAACTTTTTCATGCCGGTACCGCAAGAAGATCGATCGATCAATCAGTTCCACACTCGCCTGATTCAACCATTGCAACCCCTTCCGACTGAGATTTGTTAACTCGCTAACACTTGAAATGGACTATATAATCAAGAGAGGTAGCAACCCTGTAATTTTCAGAGGAGCTAGTATCATTGCTCATTTCCCGTGGCTTAGAATCCCTGGAAGAAAATTACTCACTAGATCTTATAATTTATGAAGAATCCATATCCTCACAAATGATGCTAGCTAAAGATGAATCAACATGAAAATTAATCTCAGCATCCTTCTCGTCTGAATCACAGTTATCCAAATTGAGATCATAGAGTTTGCATGGAAAAACATTTTTGACCCTGGAACACAACCCCCACTGCAAGATAAATCTTTATTAACAGTCAATACCAGTTAGTTGTGAATACCCACTGTTGGAAGGACAACAAGGTTTATTATACATTTATTTTACATCAATTACACTGTTCCAGCTTTAAGACCTAGTTTTAATTTTTTTTATTAATGTCTGTAGATGGTTGTAAATATCGAAGTTCTCTAATGGCAATGATGAAGGTTTGTCTCAAGTGCTGGCGGTGCCAAAAAGAATTCCGATTTATACACATGCTTATGGAATCTCAATGGTGCGGGCAGCGCCCTCCAGTTCAATTTTATTATTGTCGGCACTGCGTTCAGTAAATTTATCGATTTTTATCCGAATAAAACGTTTTTAACTGTTATTCCGGTTAATAAACTATTCTTTATTAAGAAAGGACACCAACGAACATGAATCCAAAATCCCGGGAAATGTTCCCCGAAATATATATACACGGAAATGCAGCAATCATTTCTGAATTACCTATTTTAGAAGACTTCTCAACACTGAACCATTACATTAACTGAATAATTAGGTTATAAGTAAACCCTCGAAACAATTTGTGGTGATCGAACGTGGGATTTTGACCACACGCGTTTGACCATAGCAGAAACGGAAACGCTTGGTGATATCAAATTTACCATATGTTTTATTAAAGACACTTCGAGCAATATCTTTTGCATAGCTGACTTTCCACTATATTGGCTTCTATTTACCTCTGATTTTTTTATTTTATTATATATTTTAATCACGCGGACCTAACACCTCGAAAGACGATATTGTCCTTCACATTGAAAACACTGAGGCTTTGGATTACCAAGTGTAGTTTTTAATTCGAGTTCACTTTTCTCATGTCCAGTTAATACTGAAAATGTGGTAATATTTTTAAGATGTAACATATGCTATTTAACTGCATCTATTAAGGTATCAAGACTACTTGGAGGAGTATGACGAAAAAGACCATAGGCTAATTGCTGGTTTAATCCACTCCATATTATATCCTTCACCACACTTTAGTGTAAGACATCCTTCACAATGGCGTGACTATCACAAACATTCTCAATATAGTCCATATCAGTCTCATGTATTTGTTGTAAACAATATACATAAGTGTCAAATGTGTAATTACAACCAACCCCAGTAAATAAACTTTGTAAATAATGTATGGTCAATTTGTACCTAATCTTTCGTTACAGATAATTGACATTAATTCACAAAGCAAGAAATTTACAACTTTACCGAAAGCGGCCATGATTAGGTGTTCATTCAGAGAAATAACGTTTCGCTTCTTATAAACAGATAACAAGAATTTCAATCTATCGCACTTGGTATCTGCTTGCATAAGGTTGAGAAATATTGAGTAGCAGCTTCAATAATGAGCTTATCCATGTTTATTTTAAAAGGTGAAAATACCCTTAATAAATTACTTTCACCCCGATTTCTATTATAATTGTATTGCATATTACTTACATTTTCATTACTTAAATCCCATCTCGGCACCAAGGCTACAGCTTTTTTTTATCATCCGAAGTATTATAGAACATAATCATGTCAATATCAAGTAATGGTGACAATGTTGTGTACACCATATAACACCCGTGTCACCATATGGACGAGTCTGTACCTGGTAGTTGACACAACAGGACAAGCTATCGTTTATGTTACAGCATAGTATAAACAACAATTCATCTTCATTCGGAAAGGAAGATGAAAGATCTGTATTAATAATGGATTTGTGATTTCATGTGAACTGAAATGAAATCTTTAGTTTTAAGTCCCATGCTTATGCCGGTTAGGTAAAGGAGACGGTGATGATGAGCGATGAATGAAATGGTGGAATGAAGAAAGTGGGAGGAAACGGGAGAGCCCCGAGAAAACCCACGCACACGGTGTTTGTCCACCACAAAGTTCACTTGGCGGGGGCTGGGATCGAACCCGGGACCCTAAGCACCAGAGGTGAACGCTCTACCACTGAGCCACCGCGTCCCTTCATGTGAACAGAAACGACCGTGATCGCTATTGGGATGCAAGCTACCCGGGATAACTAACACTAGTCTTCCAAACCTATCCTATTTGAAGATAGCTATATTTATATACAAATCTCAATTCTGAACTTTTTTTTTCAGTGTCGTGAATAACACGTAGCAAAGGGTAAACAACAAGCAGGTTTGTGAACACCTCCTCACAGACAACAAAAATACGCATTAACTATACCCGCATCTTATCAACAGATACGGCGTATAACCTTGATTTGTGACTGATTGATACGTAATCTGTTTATACTAGCTGAATTCAACAACACTTGATAAGCAAGATATCAACAAAGTGACTGATGGTACTTAGATTAATATTACAATGTGAATAACAAATCTGTTTACATAACACTAACAGAAAAGGAAAATATTTCAATAGTTATAATACATTATATTTATGATTACTGATTAATATACCAACTCTGACGATATTCTTATGAGAAAGAAAAGGGTGCATTTGATATCTTTATATATGCCAAAACAGATGGTATATATATATATATATATATATATATATATATATATATATATATATATATATATATATAATACATGTAACAAAATACTCCAAACTGCAATTTCCTTGTATAACAATAAACGCAGGCATTTCAAAATTGGAACTATTTACTGTTCTTTATAAATTATTATATCTTTTTACTTATGTGTAGAATTTAGTTTTATTTCCAGAGAACAAGAGGTAATCCCATTCTTTATTTCACGAAGCTCAACTTTATCGACCATCTTATTCCCCTGTGTTTTGCAAATTCAAATATATCTAAAAAAAAAATCCACGCAGAAAAGGCTTACTAAACAATAGTTGAAATATATGCAATTCCATACAACTTGAATCTATACCATAGGCCCTTGAAAAATAAGTAACTTGTAGGTATTAACTTTTCTTTGCCATTTCATTCCAATTACTCCACTTAGTTTCACTACTCAAGGTACTTTCATTCGTGTTCTTACTACTAGTGGTGCTTTCTCACTCGTTGATTGTATCCTTCTCGCTGTTGGACCTAGTTATGAGCACCCGTGTAAATTCTAACTACCTCAGCTCACCATAATTTTCCTTTATAATACGGGAACGGTGCATAACTACACTATGATAAGACTTCTCAGAGCTTTTTCTGTTTTACATGAATCTCTCCTTTCTCTGCCTATATAATTCTTTTCGAAATCGTTACAGAGCAGATCTGCATCTACGTCTAGAAGCTCTGGAGACGAAGTTATACCAATCGCAGGACCAAGTGGTGGCAGTAAGGTGAAGTAAGTAATTCGAATATTACACTAATACAGTGATATTGATACAAATCCGCCATAGCCGATCCCAAGCCCATGTTGAGAAATTTGGAAGATGTCTCTTAAAAAGTTGTTTTGAACATTCGAAAATTTCATTCCCTAGCAGATATGGTGAAACTTTTGGTGAATGACTAGTCTACAATGAAAGCTTCTGATGGAAAATAATAAGACCGCTGTAACAGGGATCAGTCTTCTGAGGTTACTCTCAATTAACGAGTGTAGGGAAGAAAATGGTACATTCGAGTACTAGTTGTATTTACATTTAAAGAAAGATAATTAGATACCTGTTCCGTTGTTATTAAAAGATACCGGAATCTTTGTAATGAAAGAATGTTGAACGTATGCATAACATGGATTAAGACCTACACATGTAATTCAGCATTGCGGATGTATTCTGTTAATTAAATACACTATATATGTGTAGATATCCATGTACTCTATCACAAAAGTTAACAAGACATATTAAGGCAGATCTGGTAACATGATGGAATCGCATATCACGGCACTGTCAACTGATGTTTTACTGTTGCTAATGGATGTTGGCAGTTACAATTAGTGACGAGTGATCGAGCAATAATACAATTCGTGAATACGGAATTATTTTAATAACAATATGCTAAACTGGAAATTGTTCAGTTAACAACATGTCAACTAAAGAAATCATTTGTATGTCTAATCTCATTATAATGTAATAATGATTTTATTACTTACAAAGTTCTTTTTATTTATTTTATACATATTTCTGGATGTTAAAGGCGTCTAAGCCCTTAAGCTCATCACGTATGAGGTACAATATTCCGCGGCGAGCACGTTATCAAGGGAAGGGGAAATAAAAAAACGGTCGGGGATTTGTATATTCAGTATCATCATAGTAGTTGTGCGGTGTGATTAGGGAAAACCCGGAGAAACCTCGCTGAGAGTAGCTGTCCTGAAAAAAGCTGTTACACATTTTCGATTGAATATCCCTACGATTTCAAAGTTGACACAGGGCTGTCGTAACAGAGATGTCTTTTTAGATATAAATGATTAATATTTCCGTAATCTGAGTTACATAATTCACTTCACTTATCAGCCACTGAGAAAATGAAATTAATGATGATGAGAAATGAATGAAATGATGATATGGATTGGGAGAAAACAAGAGAACTCCGAGAAAACACACGCATACGATGTTTGTCGACTACAAAGTTGACGTGGCTCGAGCTGGGATCGAACCAGGAACCTGTTGCACTAGAGGTGAAAACTCTACTACTGAGTCACCGCGGCCCCAATAGCCGTTCAGAGAATGCTTTTTATCATTTTATTACAAAACAATACATATTTAGAAAAGGACAATTTTGCAGGGTGGTTAACGTTAAGGATAGTGAACGATAAATTATAATATAATTTTGTTGAAAAACCTGTTTGAATGTACTCTTAAAACAATGGAAGGAAATTTTAAAGAAATAGTCCAAACATATAAGTAGTATTAAGGTTCTACATAACACAGAAATAATAAAAAAGAATTCAGAGAAAATACTGGTGTTTTTGTGAAGCAAAATCTATGGATGCCAGTGACATAATAGATTGGGTATCTCCCATGATGTCGTAAATAGTTGTAATGAGTAGATACTATTATGTGTTGATTACAAGGTAACAATTAATAAAGTTTTAGAAATAATAGCCTACCCTATTCCTATCCCGGAGGGCATTTTAATATTGACAGTTAAACTCCATAGAGTGTATAAGAACCTGATGGTCTACGTTTTGGATTAACATGCAGCTCCATATTTTTCAAAGAATTATGGAAAAAGTTTCAATGGCATACTAAAGCTGGATGATGTTTTAGTTGTAGTCCGGAATAAAATTGATTGCATGCAAAAAAAATTAGACAAGTTCTACAATAACTACAAGAATATGGTGATGAAGTAAGTATAACATCAATTTCACTGGACATGATCGTTAATACTTGTGACACATTATTTCGACAGAAAGAATTTTTCCTGTCAGGAAGCAATCTTTAGGGCAGAATGTGCTTTTAAATATTGCAACAACCGGAAGAGAAAGAAAAAGGACAAGGAAAGTAGTTCAAAAATGTACTAATTAATATTGATCTATTTGTTGAACAGATTAGAACACCGAAATACAAGGATGCATGTAAGCTTGCTATTGTATGTACATCAAATATCTATAACATATTGAATATTAAGGCTAATATAGTTAATGAGTACTTATGGTGTACACAGTGTATATAGGTAAGAATAATAAATATTCCAGTATAGAAATGAACGAACTGTGGCAATATAGGTTATAGCGTTAATAAATACTCCTATAGATAGACTTATTTAGTGGATGCACCTTTCGATAATAAAGATAAATAAAGAACAAAACGATTAGGTATGTTTTGACTTTTATTTATTTTTTAAAACGATTAGAACATTATATTACAATCCTCATGTATACACACTCCATTGTAGCTAATATAAATGTTGGTACTTGCCTGTTACTAATGCACACTAACGTGTAGTTATACAACAAAACATATCACCAGCCCTACATTCGCTGTATTCAGCTACATTACGTGCATGTAATAAGAGAATAGATCAGAGCATTCTTCTCTTCACCGGGCAATGTATCCCATTATTATACTTTAAGCAACTTTATTTTTAAAACATTAAGCGACTCAATCTAGAAAGGGGTTCAAATTCATTAATTTCCTCTATTTCAAATTTGTTGGTAACTGTCAAAATTCGTACTAGCGTTGACGAATTAAATAATTGATTTGTATAGATAAACAAGAAAATGAAATAAAATAATTGGTGTGAATAAATATACAAGAAAATCACATAAAATACATGAATTTCTTTTCTAAATTTTCAGAAGATTCAGCGGAAACTCATGGAAAAAGGAGCATCAACTAGTAGACAGAGCGGGAATAGCAGAACATTTAAGTGCAAAACGTGCAAGAAATAGTTGACAAATCTTAGTAATCTGAAGAGACACACAGTGGAGTATTTGCGCTGAAAACCTGGCCAAAACTCTTTGCCCTGATATTGGAGTGTTAGTTTTGAATAAAAAGGTTATATTTGAGTAAAAAAAAAAACAGTTTACACATTATATATACTCAATACTATAATTGAAAGCGGTGATAAATAATATATTCTTAAGAAGCTAAGAATTTGTAAAGTTGAACATGAAAACATACATTATTGAATCAACATGCACTGTTATTTAATTAGAAAATGGGTGCTAGTGGAAATAATGGGATCTTTTCACTTCAAAAATAAGATATTATTTATTAATTAAAATAACGTACACATGATTAATTAAATACATACAAAATGTGTTTGAAAGAAATATTGTGTTGTACGAAATGAAATTTGAATAACTTTTGCAAATCGGAACTGGAAATTAACGATATTAAACCTAGTAAATTTAATTGGCTTGAAGAACTTGAGAAATAGTTTGTAAACAAAAACGACAAACAAACAAACATGTACATGTACCTATAACCATAAAAAGTATAGAGATGTCAATATTTCCATATACATACAGTTCTTCGGGGCTGAAGTTTAGATGTTCTCATCACTTTCAACTTCCTCATCACTTTCTTCCTCTAAACTCCGAGAGGAGCTCCCTTCAGCTGGTTGTGGTAGAAGAAGTGCAAATGTCTCACTGCTGAATGGTTTACTCTTCTTCCTGGATATCTTCCTGGAGCAGCTCATGAAGGGGACACTAGTTAATAAAAGCCGATTGAGGACATCTCGGTTGCATACTGTTCTGTTAAATTTCCTTGAAAATTTACTTCTGTGCATCCGGAAATGTTTGTTTCTGGCCTCAGGGGCTTCCTCGGAGAGTTTTCCTATCGGTACTATTGCGTGTCTTTTTATAGTTGCTCCTTGCACTAAGACCTTATGCAATGTCGGTGTCATGGGGTGCTATCCATAATGCTCTACGTATAACTTGGCTGTTGCATACGTATATTCTTCAAACCTTTTCTCATCAATGTGGTGTCCACTTGTTATTGTTTCCAGGATGACTTTCATTCTGGTGATCAAATCTAAGTGTATTCCTGTAATTTGTGAGGCTGTAGCTCGATCAGAAAAAACGTCTGGCCGTGTTTCCGTCATTGGTGCTACCAAATCCCTGTTTAGATACATCAACTAGGAGTCGTAATTCTTCCTTACATTTCATCTGGATTTCCTTTTTTCTTTCACTAAATTTCTTCTTCTTTTCCAGACTTCTATCTTGCCACTTCTTGATGTTCAGTTTGTATGACAAATGGAGAACTGACTCGAGGAATCTAATCCTCGTGTGGAGGGTTGAAAGACCAAATTTCAAATTTTCAGGGTTTACAGCACCACGTTTTTCAAGGTTATCTTTTGACGTCAACCCACAGATATAACACCTTGCAGTTGACGTTGTACCTGCTGGCACGTTACACACTTTTCCGTCAACCATTGTACGAGGGTTGGGGCAAAAGTCATGGTAACCATTTTTTTTTCTTGCAGATATGTGAGCGGATCACAAACTTCTATGTGTCGTGTGGAAGTTCTGCAGGCATAGTGTGTATGCAGAACAACAGATAGCTCTGTGATATCTGGTAGTAGCACAGCGAGGCCTGTGAAATCAGTCAGTTGGTGAGTGTCGTGCGAGATGGAAGTAACCCGTGTTGAGCATCGCGCTTACATCAAAATAGCCGTTCTCCGAGGGTGAAATGCGATGGAATGTCACAGTGAATTAGTGGAAGCGCTTGGTAATAATGCCCTACCATACCGGACAGTAGCACAGTGGGTAGGAGAGTTTCAGCAAGGACGTGTGTCAATCAGTGATGAGCAACGTTCGGGAAGACCTGTCAGTGTGCGGACCGACATGGCACGTGTCGTCATCCACCCACCGCACTCTCCTGACATATCGTCCCGTGACTTTGATCTCATTCGAAAGATTAAGGAACCACTATGTGATAGGCGGTTTACAACACGCGAGGACATTGCTAATGCTGTGCGCGAACAGGTGACCCGATTCACACATGGTGTGGCAAATGCTGAGGCGGATGGTATTCAACGCCTCCCACATCGTTGGCAGCGCGTGGTGCAAGTAGCAGGGGACTACTTTGAGGGTCTCTATGCTCAGGTTTGTCATGTCAACTGTATGCTTACTGTGTTGTCATTCTTTTGCACCGTGAAGGCCATATAGCCCTGTATACTACCGTAATAAATTAGTGTGTTACGATATTTCAGTGGTATTCATTGTCCACACATGTAGGTAACACCTTGTCCTTTCGTATGTATATGTCAGATTTTCCAACCGGACTGGTATCTTCAAGAAAAAAAAATAGTTGCCATGACTTTTGCCCCAACCCTCGTAAGTAAAAGCGTGTGTTTGATGATAGCTGGGTTATCACCTAACTGAACTTCAGTGTTCTTTGACGCTTTTATTTGGTCTTCCACATACTTGATCTCTTCTACTGTTATGTCTGTACTTTCATGTACAAATCGTATACATATCGGTCTGCACAACCTAGTGGAAGAGGGGGTTGGGTTTTGCCAAATAACTTTTTTCTTATCCTTTAAGTTTGCCATCCGTTTAAGGGGAACAAACGAACTCTGGAAAATGTTTGCATCACTTTCACTTAACTTCTGGAACTTTTGCTTAAATTGTGACTGCTGTGACCCATCACACCCCCATTTTGAAACCAATTCTAAGTTTTGTTTCTTTTCAATAAAGACATGTTCCAATACTTCCTCCAGATACTTCCATAATCGGGAGGTTGTGTGGCCTAGCAATGCCTGCAGTTTAACTTCAGAGAGTGATTCGGTAACGGTAATTGAAACCTCGGATGGATAGCACTGCTTTTTAGCCTCCTTTACCAATGAATAGCAGGGATATATCTTTTTATTTGCATCCCGTATGACTTCATACTGATGTTTGGTTAATTCTGCATCTATCAAAATGCCTAATGCCTCAGTAGGTGTATGTTTCTTTATTTCAATATGCTCGGAACTTCAGGTTCATGGAAGCAGCGAATGTTAATCCTTGAGGGGTAGTCTGCTGTCTCAACTCTTCAGTTTTCCTCCGTTTACTCCTTTCGCTGGATTCTTGAAATTCCTTTTCAGGGCGACCTGGAACTCTAGATGAAAATGTTGGCACCTTTACACTACCCGCCAACCAATCTTCATTCTGCTGCAAAAATCTTTCCTCCTTGTTGCGTGACTGTGACCATCTTTGTTTAAATTGTGTTTTAAAATATCGGAGAGACCGTTTCAGGGCACTTCTTTGAGCTTCGGGACATTTTGTCGTTTCTGCTACTCTGTTTTCCATGTATAGTAACTTTTCTTCAATAGCTCTGATTTCGCATTCCTTAACTAACTCGTAGAGTTCTCGCCTTTTAAACTCTTTCTTCATCTTCAGAATCCTAAAAAAATTTACAAAGTAAAAACTGAGTATATAACGATAATAATGTTTTACACTTATTAAATATATTTTATGTGAAAGTAAATAAAAATGACGGCTAAAGGGTTTCGTGTCTGTGTATTTCTGGCTCATATGTATATATTTTGTATATAAATACGTGTGTATATATTTACAAAATCAATGTTTTACAATTCTGTTATTTATATTCACCCCTTTCACGCACGTACATTCAGTATAATCATTTGATTTTTGTGTTTTAACCTCATTATGGGCAGTAATTATCACTTCGATTTACTGAAAATCTATCTGCATCATGTTACAAAAGTATATATATATATATATATATATATATATATATATATATATATACAGAATTCTATCATTTTGACGTCCTTTCAAAACAACGTCATTTGACGTCCCTTTTTAATGCAGTACTGTACTTGCTATATCATGTTTAGCGCTATATCGTTTGAAGTATATACAGTTAATCAACTATGTACATCACAAAACAAATAAGTATACTCCAAAACAAAACAATCTTTTTTTCAATACAGAATTCTATCATTTTGACTTCCTTTTAAAACTTCTACAATTTGGCTTCCGGTGCATATACACCGTCATTCGGCGTCCAGTGTTAATATACTTGATACGAAAACCACCATTTTGACGTCCTCCAACGTTGCCAAATTTGGCACTCAGTTTTCTAGAGAAGAATGCCGATTTCAATGTGTGCTAGTACACAGTCACATTGATGGCAGTCATGCTGCACAGAAAAAACAATTTCCCTTGCGTTTTTCTTGATTTATCGTTATATATGTATATATATAAATGTATGTATGAATGTACGTATGTGTGTAACATGTGTGGTGATGTTTGTGTGTGTGTGTGTACCTCTGGCATAATTTTGAAAAGTTTAGAGCAGTTTCAACCAAGCTTGATACATATAGTACTTACAATATGGAGGAAAGTACTCCCGCGGTTAGATCCCCGTACACACCTTGGGGGAGTGGGGAGATAAATATACATGATAGGAAACGAATGATATTAGTGGGAAATGCATTGTTTTTGGAGTCCATTGGTAAAATTTCCCATGAACCTAATCTCCAAGTACATTTTCCAGTGAAAGTAATACTCCCTAGCACACATAGGGGAGTAGCAGGAGTAAACTCACTATGTACTGTATGAAATTCGAAGATTCAATACCGAGTTCAAGAAAGATTTCCATTGACTTCTATCCCAAGCGAACAGGTTTCAGTTTCTAGTTCTTATTTCTATTTCTGGGAGATCGTTTTAATATTCTCCAACCATTTGCGCCTAGGTCTTCCTAATCGTCGTTTTCCAATTGTGCATCCTATTTAAATGGAAGTGCAATTTTAGTAGGATGAGTGACATAAAAACAAACGAAAACTCTCGATATTGGTGTTGAATCCATAATTTTCGGAGTCATTGAGATGAACACTTACGATGCCGTCCAAATCCAAATTCATTTCCGATTAGTATTCCTCAGTGGAGGGCTGTGACAAATACACATAATTGAAAATAAAATATATTGGTGTCGAATCCATTACTTTCTGCGTCCATAAATTGAATGGAGACAGTTTTGGTGCTTTCTAAGTGAGAGTTCTGATGCCAGAAGAAAACATACTCTATCAGCCCTAGGAGAGACAAAAATGATCGAAATTGACCGATATAAGTTTCGAATCATTAGTTGCATTGTTGTTAATCATTAGTTTTGATTTGTTGCATTTGCAATGCCGTTTACGTCCACCATAGAGATAGCATAACCAACTTAGTCCTTCTACGGAGAGTCGAGGGGATATGAAAGTGATAAGAAAACCATTGATATTAATGTCGAATCTATAGTTTCGCGGGTCATTTAGATAAAGAGTGACGATCCAGAGACTATTTAAGTTCAATTTTAGCCATTATTAGCACCCTGGAGGAGGAGTGAAATTGTGAATGGAAAAATAATCGATAATGACTGATGTTAATGTCTATTCCATAGCTTTCAAAATTGATAGGTAGCAATTCTGATGACCTTTGAGTTCAGCCACCAGTAGGAGTAAGACCCCTGTCTCACCTAGGGAGAATCGAAGAGAGTAACACACATAATGGTTGATCACGACGGATATTATTTTACAGTCCAAGTTTAGGGAATGTAATAGAGGTGAATAACAACACTTCCGATGCCGTTTAAGTCTAAGTTCAACTAGATTACTACTCGGTTGCACATGAGAAGAAATAACACCTGGGATGGCAGGAAGAGGTTGATATGTGAACATAATTGAAAACGGTCTACCTTAGTGTCGAATCCATTATTCTCAATGTTGCTGAAGTTGATAATTACCTGGAAGCGTTTAAGTTCAAGGTGAAAATGGGTGAAACATAAAATGTCTCAAATAACAGATTTGAGTCGAATCTATAGGTTGGGTTCATCAGGGTATTAGGTTGTAATCGTGATGATATTTAATCCTAAGTTTAGGCATGAATGAGCATTTCAACTACATTGAGAATTTACAAGGGAAGCGCCAAAAGCGTTGCTCGTACATCTATATATGTTCGGAAATGGTATATGTACAGTATAAATGTATATTCTAGCATGACTTGAAACTTCTGGAGCAATATGAACCAAAATTGGTATACAAATGGCTTTCAATGACAATAGACAAAATAATGTAGCGTAGGACACTCAAGGGGCGGAAGTTTGAAGGATTGACATGTAAAATTAATGCAAACTGACTTATATTAAAGTGAAATCGATAGTTTTCGGGGACGCTGAAATGAACAGTGGCGCTCACAATGCTATTTTAGTCTAATATCATCTTCATTGGCACAAGGTGGTAGAAGAGGCGAATAGTAAAATGAGAAGAATAACAATTTTTTTCAAATTATAGTTTTCGGTCTCGGATAAATGTTGACCTGTTTAAAGTATTTTGGAAAATAGTTAGTACCAACTTCAAAGTGGATTTTGAATCATATAAATTATATTAAAGGTATAACCTGTAGTGTTGGTGTTTCGTAATGTATGCCAAACAAATATTTTTTATATTTATGATTACACTTTCATTGAAATAGATAGGGTATTGTAAGGGGGAAGTGATTACGACGTTTCCCATAAACCTTTTCTTCCCATGACAAGAACGGGCATTTCAGCTTGTACTATAATAAATCTATTTTATCACTGATTTGTTTCTGTATACTGTGTCGCTTTATAAAGAAAGAACTTGATTTAAGTTCTTGACTAGGTCCTTAACGTACACAATAATACAGAATCAAAGTTTACAGGGAACAAAATGTATAAAATCAATGCAATTACGAAAAAGGAATGGTTTGTGCATTTTTATTTTCATTAGAACATTTATATATTAAAATTAGAGGTAGTCTAAATCCTCAAGTCAGTACATGCTATTGAATTATAATTATTTACATTTACAAAACATTCATTATAATTTCTGCAAATCATTTTCATCTTCTGTCGTTAGGCGAAGTAGGCTTCAACTTGGGTAAACTGTATTTCTTTCTGCATTGTATACCCTGGCAGCACGTCCTCATAACATATATGTAATAAACCTTTCTACGTAAGCATTAGGTTATTTTAATTTGTAGGAAAACAGAGCACAGAGAGACTAATTGTGACCATCTGTATTTCATTGCATACTATGCTCAAATTGCAACATTCTGAATGGCCTTTACATTGATAGTACTGCAATTATCAAGCACAAAAGAAGGGGCAAATTTAATTACCAATGAAATTGTACGGAGCATGGAACTGGTAAGTCATATTATTAATCCTTATGAGGTCTCAAGAAGAAATTGATACTGTATGACCGCCGTCCCTATGTTGCTCCGATCACGGCTAAGAATTGGAGGTGGCTTTGGCTGTTTGCAAGCTCGCTTTTCCTGTAGACTCCTTGGATGAAGGAAGTGATGGTGAATAGTGGTTTCATTAAAAAATATTAGTGGGAAAAGACAAGGTAACATGTTTTGGCACAACACTGCAACTCATTATTCTAACCAATATATTCACAACCCTTTGAACTTGGTATGTAATAAAAAGTGCTAACGAGCGCTCCAAAGATTATATTTTTTTAAAATTCAAAACTCATTTGTACGAATTGAATTTATTCTTTATTTTAAACAATGTCATCTATAGATTATGCCGTGGAAAAGGGTTGAGGGAGGTAAGACCAGGGCAATTTTACTGCAGGTACCGTCATTCAACTGGAGGGACTAAGGAAAATCCTGGAATACCCCAGTCGTATTATCTGGACCAGATTTGATCCAAGTGCTCCCAAGTGTAAAGTCAGGAATCTACCAACTGAGCAACAACCGCTCAGTTTCCCTCGTAGGAGATGGAATAATTCTTGTGAAACATATCTACTATATTTCAGCATTTATCCTTCAGGACTTATTAAAACATTCTAGGCTTCATCCAAGTGGGCATAACTGAATTGGTAGAACGTTACTTCCCGTTCTAAAGGTCCATTTTGAAATTCTGATCCTTTCATTTTGACTTCGGTTATCTTTAGTACCGCCGGGAGAATGGCAGGATAATTCATATACTAAAATGGCCATGGGCGCTACTTTTCAACATATCTTCTTCACAGCATGCACCATAAATGCTAGTTTGCCTTAAATTGAAATGAATTCTGTCTATAATTATATGTATTATTTATAGATTCAGAATAGTAAAAACTGAAAATTTAAAATGAAATATTTGTTTAATGTCCTATAATTATGCCTTTTAGGATAAGAGAGACGGCTAATTAAGGCAAGTTAATAATAATTTAAGAATTGGTGAAATAAGAATATTGGAGGAAACTGCAGCATCCTTGGGAAATCAACGGCCATGATGTCCACTACAAACTTACTTGAGCGGAGATTGAACTAGGACTTCATACTCCAAAGTTTAGATTTGTATTACTGACCACCGTGTCCCACCCAAAATAGCAGATCGGTTACTGTTACTATCGGATACACGTAAAGCACGTGGTTGGTAGGGTAATATTTTCTATGTGCACAAAAACTTCATTCATTAATTGATGTATAATTGAAGCTTCGGAAAAATGCGGCAACTTTGGACTGACATACCCACTTGCACGTCGAAGAGGTTACGTCCTTTCGCGATTATATAGGGAAAGGAATGGGGATGTAGTAGCCTGCAACTGTAGTGTTGTTACCATTCTGGCATTAGCCTGATGAAAGTGAAGATAAATAAGGGAAACATAACTCAATATAGTTGGTATTGGTGATCGAATAGAGGGACTTCTGCAATCTGTCAATGACCAAGAAACTATGGATAATTTACATCTAGAAGTGTTAATGGACTTAGATCCAGTTACAGGTGAAAGAATGTAAAAAGGAGTTACCAACTTTTTATTAAAAAACGACATTAATGTACCGACGCTTGTGCGTATTGGTACATATGGTGAGTAAATACAGAGGATTTGTCAGTTCTTTGAAGCATGATAAACGGTTTCCTCCTTTCATTCACTGTCATTGCTTAATTCATATTGAAAACCTAGCCAGTCAAATATAATATGTTCATAAAATTTCAGAACATTTTAAGGTCATTGCTAAATTAAAAACCTTTCTTATTGTAAGACCTCTTAACTAGCGACTGCTAAAAGTTCTCTTGCATGATTTATCAGCATGATATTCAGAACTCGTCGGTTTGTAGATATTCATGGGTTAAGTCTTGGCTTTTACAACGGTCTGGAAAGTGTTCGAAGCAATCAAGGCACATATGTCTTCAGAAAGCTTCTTTGAATTATTTTATGACGATCCCAAGATTAATATTGTTTTCACAGTATTCCTCTTTAAATTTCTAAAAGAACTTAATAAACAACTCCAGACAGAATAAAACACAAATTGTGACATGAAACAAATTAAATTTTCACTTCGATTAAAGATAGAAAGATTTCTTTCAACAGCAAGTAGAAATTACTGCATCATTTTCCACAAATTGCACACACTTCAGGAGTCTTAGCTGAGTCAAGTGTGATTGTCTTAAAAAGTACTTAGCTGGAAATTCAAAACCTTTGAATTTGAAGGACGTTTCCGTGTTTTGAAAGAAAATGAAGTTACTTAAAATCCTTTTCTACCCAATCTGAACTTAACTAAAAATCAAGTTAATTGAAGATTATATTAAATGGCTGCTGGTGTGGAACGGGAAAAGATAAATATTTAGTCCTCGTTCACGCTGAAACAATTGTTGGAAAATAATAATTACAAATTATGTATAAATGAAAGTGACTATGTGAACTAATACCTGTTGAAGCACCCGTCCAATCAACATCAATTTTTCACTGTGGATGAAGTTCGGGCCTGGAATGGTTATCATTTCAATCTGACGGTGAAACTTAGGGAAGGCGGAGGGGAAGACATAAAATGACCGATATTAATATCAAATTCGTAGTTTGTAAGGTTGCAGAGATGAACAGTGGCACTTCTGATATGTTTAAACCCAAATTCAACATTCATTAGTATCCCTAAGGGGAGGATAGCGACATGTAAGAAAATTGAAAATGACCAATATTAATGCCGAATTCATAGTTTGTGGGTCCTTAAGTTGATTGGTGACAGTTATGGTCTTGTTTATGTCCAAAATGAAACTATACTTCCCGTGCAAAGAACAGGTATTGTGCTAGTACAAAGTATTTGGAGCAGCAGAAAGCACAAAAGGTTTCCAAATACTGTACTGTGGAGTGTTCCTTTTAAATCATATAGGCTATATTCGGCGCAAACTATCCTAATAAGCATTTTCAGTTATGAAATACTTTAAGAACAAAGCACGATCACGATTAACTAATTCACATCATTAATTCACTAAGGGCTATTGAAGCGTAGATACAAGCGCCTTTCATCTGTATAATATCACTGAAATTCAAACTCAGGTTCAAAATAAAAATCTGATTAATCTTATATTTTGAAAGTATATGTCTTTATTAATAAATGTTGTTCGAGTCCATTGTGTTAGCGACTTGGTATTAGTTGTGGGTGGTATCCCAATCTTGGATGGGTTGAGAATATTAGTTTTAAACTATTCTGCTTAAGAAGCAGGTCTGTACACAGAAGGGAACAGGGTTGGGATTAGTTTTACCTCAGACTGCAAGCAACCTGCTTGGTGCCTACTATTTTCAATGTTTAGAATATCTCAATCTACAACATAAGTTAAAAACAAGGAAAAAAGGATTAGGGTAAGTAGGTCTTGCCCCAATTGAAAGAACCATACAAATGTTCCAGTCAAAAATCGAACATACGGAAAAGATCAATATAGATAATTTTTTTCGGTGATTTTTGTGGAAGCGCTCATTTAGGTTGCTTTCTTTTCCTTTTTTTTTCTTTGCTTTATTTTACATCTCTAGTTGTCTACGGATTAGGTCGGGATAATAAATTTGGTAGCCAGAGCGTAGATATTAATGATATTCTCCGACTCCCCACTCAGGATGGTTGGCGGCACGGATCGACCCCAGGACCTCTTGAGTATCAGGCGATTTACGGTCTATTTGAGTTTTAGTCATTCAGTTAATATTAAACTACACACTTTTATGATTGTATTTGTTTATACAATTTAAGTATATTTATGAAAAGAGGCATTGCGTTGATTTTGTTTTGCAATATATTAGTTTAAATCAGGGATAATAAATGTAGTAACCTACTAAATAACATTTTACAAGCTCCTAATTTCTTTCTTTCGTTTCTTTCCAAAGGAAAGTTGTATTGCAAAAAAAATGTAGACGCAAACTTGCCATCATCAAAAATTCTGCTCTAAAATGTCAAGGTGTACTTTATTATTATTATTATTATTATTATTATTATTATTATTATTATTATTATTATTATTATTATTATTATTATTATTATTATTATTATAAGAAAGTATTTTATTATGAGGAAGTAAAAGATTACTTTCTTAGAATATATTTTTTCTCAAATATTTAAAACCAACGTTTTCTAAGAATAAAAAGGCAGAGAGAGAGAGAGAGAGAGAGAGAGAGAGAAATGAAATAAATGTGAAGTGGGCAAGAGTAATCCGCGAGTATGAATGAAATTACATTTCTCAAAATTGAAAGTAGCATTTCTATGTATACCAAGTGTACTCTTTTTCTCAACTTTCCCTTACTAAATACAATTCCGTTTACTTTTAAGAAACAACGTTCAGTCAATATTGTTCCCAATTTTGAGTACTAATTTATTTTCGTTTCTTAGGAAATTGAAAATGAATGTACTGGTAGAAGTCCTAAAAGGAGATCGAAAGAAAGAAATAACGTAGTTAACGTTGAGCACGAATTCAACCTGATGTTCCTAGTGATTTACTCGTCATTTGCCCTAATTTCCATTTTGCCTAACACTTTATCGGCTGTCAATCACAGAAAAAATCACAACTGCGATTTTAGGTGAAATGCCAATCCTATTTGACCTAATTCTATGATGCCTAACGTTGATCTCAAAAAGGAAACACCCCGTATATAGAAGATCTGGCAGTGTTTCCATATTCATACATAAGTGAGTGACGGAAACTTACATAAAAATGCTACATATATTTCAAATAACTATATTGTAAAATATTTCAAAATATACAAAAAATAAATTAGACTACATCAATGAAATTACTTCAGTCACATTAACACTTAAGTTTGCTACAAAAAAGAATACTTATTTCAAATAACTATAACAAGGGGTATTTCAAATATACAATATTGTAACTATACGGTGTAAATACACACACACAGTCGTCACTAGCTTGCGCAGAACATTGAGAATGTGGGTGCCAGATCTAAAGTACCACCATATGGAATGTCGTCCTTCCCCACTTTACCCTAAGAAAAGATAGCGTTTACGATATATTACATTCACTTCTACGCGGTGAATGCTTCTGAATCACACATATACACATGATAGGATATAACATCTATATAAATGGCCCAGCATGGCGTACTCGCTAACGTTGTCGTCTTTGATGTGAGCGGTCAAGGGTTCGATTCCCAGTAGTGACACTAGATAGAAATTTCGTAAAAAGAGCTTTTTCAGGCCAGCAATCCTAAATGACGTTTCTTCTGGGTTTCCCTCATTCACACCAGGCAAATGCAGGGATGGTACCAACCATAATGGACCCAGGCCGCTTCCTTCCTTCCCTTTGATCGTATAGTGTGATCGCCGAGGGACGTCATTCCTTATATACGTGACGGGCTAAATAGCCTTAGATGCCGATAGCCCCGAAATCTAATTCCTATAACGCCTATATAAGAAAATAAAGAAATTTCAGTTTCGTAATTTGTCTTTCAAACCATTGATCCTGTAATTCAACTTTTTCCACTTTCCTTTTTGCAGCACCCCACGATTCCCAACCTGGGGACGTATTACAGGAGATTAATTCTGAGACCCTTCGTATTAGATGCGAGCACTGCTGCATTGTGTTAAGTAAAATGAGATGGAATTAGTGAAATGGGAATATGGGAGAGTGCATTAACACAATGAAAAACGTGAGACATAGCTAGAGTATATGATGAGAATAACTATTTTTTCCAGTTGGCACCAATTTTAACTTATCTTGCATTCTGAGACATCAACATTGCACATTTTTCACTTTCTTTTTCCACTCCAAAACTATTGAAGGACCGGCTGCAAAATTTAGCTCAGACTCTAACAGGAGACTTCTTAATTTTCGCCAGTGTCCGAAGGTGCTGACATACATAAGTTAGATGAGTTAAAGTGTTTAAGGAAAATAATACAATGTTTTCTCAACAATATATATTCTTATTTCAATGAGTGAACAATGATAGACTAAGAAAGCAAATTACAATACATGTACTTTTTGCTCACATTTCTGGGCGCGGTTATGCCAATTTATGTTTTTTCAGCATTTTAACGAAACCATTGAACCTAGAACAACGAAATTTTACACAAGGTGTACCTAAACACCATGCATGAGAGTACGTGTAGAGATTTCTTTTTATTTTCAACTTTCAAAAATAAATTCATCTGCTCTTGCACTGTTTAGTGACTGAAGTAGATGGTATAGGAATATAGCAGAATGCTCCGACACAAAGGAAAACTTGAGATATTAATTGTAACCTAGGTATTTCATGAGCCACATTTTAAATTGTAGAGTTGGCGCAAATTTTAACGTATTCTGAAAAGCTGTGAAACTGCTCTCCAAGGTGGAAACGAAGAATGTGGGAAACAAGATATTTGTTGAAACCATGGTATTTGATAAGAATAACAATTACTTTTTTCTGTAACGCATTTTTCTTTTCTTTGTTCGTTCTTTTTCTTTACTTCAGGACTAGCTATGGAAGGAACGACTGCAAAATTTAACGCTAACTGTAACAAAAGACTTCACAATTGTCGACAGTACCTACAGTTGCAGGTACAAGTTAAAAGATGAGAAAAAGTGACAAAAAGAAAAAAAACAAATTTTACTCAACAATATACATTATACTTTTGCTTCAATGAGTGAACAGTGATAGAGTAAGAAAGCAAAATACAATACTTATACCGTACATTTTACTCACATTTGTGAAAGCGTTCAAAATTAAGTTTCTCACTATTTTAGCGAAAAAATTGAAGCTAGAAAAGCGAAATTTTGGCTGCAATGAGATTGAGCACACTTCCAGCTTTATCAGTTTTATCTGATAAGTCATTGACAAGCTGTCATTATGTACAGGATTGCGCACAGAAAAATTAAGCAATGTTGTCAGATGGAAAATATTTTCTCTTCTGTTATGAAAATCTGTAGGAAAAGAGCAGCGGAATATCCGAACCAAGGGCCGAATTTAATTACTAGGATTGAGCTAATTTAGAAAATACAGAGGAATTAACACATAAGGATAGAGAAGCTTTATACTGCATTCGAAAAAAAAGATCTCATACCAGTTCTTCCGAGAAATATTACAGAGGATGCTTCCGTAAGTGATTGAAAGAGAAGTTGAGTTCAGTTTTGATGGAGAAAAGTTACTATTTATAAACGAAGAAGCTAAGATTATAGTCCTAACTTGTGCGAGTAACATTAGGTACGAACAATGATAGCATTTACTGTGCATAGTCGTAGTGTATGTAATAAAACTAGCAGGTAGCTACATCGTACTGTTTCTAATTATCTTTCTAACTAGATTTAGGAAGGTTATTTAAGATATATATATTGACAGATTCCATATTATTAGTAAATAAATCGTGTAAGTTTGCAAGGATTATATTGACATGCAGTGTAATTAGTATGAGGAAGTAGTTTACTCACATCGTTGTATTATACTAATAATATTGTAATTTAAGTTTATTGTATCGCACATATGGTCTTGACTGGTAGACCCATAGGAAAACGACCATTAGGAAGACCTAGGCGCAGATGGGAGGACAATATTAAGATGGATCTCGCAGAGATAGGAATACAAAGTAGAAACTGGATGCAATTAGCTAAGGATAGAAGTCAGTGGAGAGCTTTTGTGAACGCGGCACTGAACCTCCGGGTTCCATAAGCCATAGAGTTAGTTAGTTAGTTAGTTAGTTGTATCGCACATATTATTGTAACAAGTATCCTATTATATGACCAGACGTTAACGACAGACCTCAATAAATTTACCAAAGCAAAACTTTACGACAATGGAGAAAATTATTCACTTTTTCAATTTGCAATTTTTCCATAAAACTTGGCTAGTAGTGGGAAGTATGTATACTCTATTATTATTATTATTATTATTATTATTATTATTATTATTATTATTAACATTAAGAATGTCATCATAAATATTTCCTATGTTTTATTTAGGTTCCCATCTAGAATATGGGCTTCAGAACCATCAGTAGCTCCTCGAGCGAAAATAGGCCGGAAACATTTCACAAACATTACAATTAATAATTCTATTCACTTGGTCCAGATATCTATCAGGTGCTCTCTTCTTTGTTGAAGATAAATCAGAAACAAAATTGAAATTAAGATCAATTGCGAAAGGATATACCAATACACAAAAGAAGGAAGCTTCAAAGAAACAGAACATTATATTGAAGCAGTATGAAATGCTTAACCCTTATAGATTCCGGCTTTTTAAGGTAAATTAGAGACTTTCAGTCAAGCGGCTACAGCATCATCCCAATTTATCATAGAACCATCGTTCATACCTCGTGTTCTTTTTACAATAGAGCCTTTCAAATAGTACCATTCGCATCTCCTTATCATGTCCCTGAGGCGGGAAATTTTGAGAGAAATCGGGATATTTTTTGAAAATATTTCTTTTTTTAAATTGAGCCCCTCTGGACCCCCGCTGTGTTAATGCAGAGACCTAAAACTCAACTGGAAAACACTAAGTGGTGTACTAAATGCTTGTACAAAATTTTAAGCTTTTATCTTGAACACTCAGGACGGGAAAAATATCAATAATCCCCACAATGCCCCGGATTACTGTAAAATAGCTTGATCTCAGGCAGAACATTTCCTGAGACATCCCTATTTATTCTAGAATCATAGTTCGCCCTTTATTATCTTCATAATAAAACTGCCTTTCAAACGGACCCTTCACATCTCTCCATCATATATCTCAGCTGGGAAAATCGCGAAAAAATGGATTTTTTAAACCACAAAATCCCTTTTATTTACCTTTTAGCCATTCTGGATCCACCTTTGCTAACACAGAGATCCGAATAAATCTAGTAAATAGTGCTCGGTGGACTGAATGTATGTACAAAATTTCAATCTTCTAGATGCGAAAGTAAGCCCACCAAAAAATAATGAAAATAGGCCTAACAAAAATATTTTTTTTAAAGTTATGATGCCATCACCTCCCATGTCTCGAAGCAGGAAGGCGTGAAACCATACGTAACGTGTTCTACAGTGCCTCTAGACTTGAAAGAAAGTAAAAAGCTTTATTGGTTCTTTTTAATCCAATAATGAAGACGCTACTTTAGTACCTAGAAATAGATACTAGAACTCCAAATGGATTCAGTTTATGAGACAAGAAAATTTTAACATTTGGATTGTAAATTTGGAGCTATCATGACTTCTTGTATCTACTGACCAAATTATATTTAGTTAATCCTCAATATAATATGAATTTTATTTCAAATATCTGTTTCTATCCTAGTCTGAAGGAAAACCTTCTTTGCGCAAAGATTTTAAATCTACCATTGTAACAACGTTGGGCAAAAATCTGTGTTCAGAGAGACCAACAGAGCGCAATTCGGGATCTCTAGTGTGCGCAATTCACTTGTTCCCGAAATTTTTCCAGTCATTCTTCAGAGTCGTAACTTGTGGGGGTAGGGGGCAATTGTCCCCCAGGGAAGCCCCTCCCCGTTCAAGAAGGCGTATTTTAAGACAAAATTTTCTTATTCCATATAAGACACGAACATGAAATTATAAATGAAGCATCAAACAGGTTCACTACATTACATAAACAAAACAGCGCACAAAAGGTAAATAAAACAAACATTAGTCATGGGTTCATTTCAGTAAAAAAAAAACTACTATTAGGGGTCTTAGAAATAATATTTATTCGTATGGCTTTGAGATTTGTCAATATTGTTCCCTTAATTAATTATTCATATGTGGAACGGGACCAGAGGTGCAACTAGTGGCCCCACAGGCTCTGGGGGCCCATAAAAAGTAAAAGAAAGATGGAAAGAGGGAGCCCAAAAATTGGAAACCAACTTTTTCAAGTTGGCCCAAATATGCATATTAATGCTTGCCCCTCCCCCAGAAAAAAGTTTAAGTTACGGTGCTGTTATTCTTTTATTTAGCTTTTTTTCATTCTTTGTTAACTGGTGTTGATTTCAGTGTTTGTTCATCGGCTGCAATCCAAACAGATAACAAATTGGTTTTAGAGTATAAAATATATGGCAAAGAGCCTACATATCACAAGAAGGCCCTGGATGCTTATCCTTAAAGTACTCATTTTAGCATTTAATATGCTTGTTCAATTAATTACACAAACTATTAGCAAGTGTAGATGTGAATGAAGTTCTGTAATGTTGCAAAAAAACAAAATCGAAGATAAAATCGCTGATAGAAGCCCAAAGGATAAAAATATAAAATTCAAAGTATATTCAACGTATTTAGTATAATTATTTCATTATAAATTGTACAAGTATGTCGTAATACAGTTAAAATGTATAAGACAAAACCAAATAAAGCGTAGCCAGCAAGTTGTCCTAGTAATTTACATAGTACTTACATCTAATGATTATTGTAATTTATTTGATGTAAGTTTTTTTGTATGAAGTAGATGTGTAGATATGAAATAGATAATCACTTCTTTTGTCAACAAGGGCTTTTCTCTAACAGCACAATTACATAGCAGGCATATGCCTATCATGTTCCCTCAAGTACATGGGAATGTGCCCAGTATTTGCCTTGTGTACCTATGAGAGAGAAATCACATGAGTCGCAAGTGATAGTCACAGTCTATGTCCACCCCAAGTACATGCCTGACATGTACCTGGGGAACTTACCTAGTATGTTCTAGGTATGTTTTCCCCATACCGTAAGCGAAAATTACTCCTCCAAAATATGTTAAATCGCCTTTATGCATAACTTTTTTACATTAAGGTGAGTCTAAACAACACCTAAAACAAGTAAAAAAAAAGGTAGCTTGGGTTGTACGCGAACCACCAACCCTTTGATTATTGGGCGCGTGCTCTTCCGACTTGGCACGGAGGCCATGAGGATAATATCGTTTGTAGAGGGATAAATTTTGGGGGGTCTTTTTAATTTGGCTAATCAGAGTGCTCTTGAAACCCTGTATATTCGACGATAACTGTTTAGGATCAAATAAAGTCTGCTCGCCATGTAATTTTGTAACAAAATGACGCACGTCTCTTTACTTTATTTCATGGTTCTTCCATATTCACTTTCAAATGATCGGCGACAGTTGGCATCTAAAAAATACAATTCTTTATCCCTAACTACGTAAATAATTAACTGTTCACATATGTGTGAAAGATTCATCTTAATTTTTATTCATCAGTTATGTCACTTCTTTCTTCTAAATTTATTTCCCAAATTTGATGCATTTGTTGCTTCTTTTTTCTAAGCGATTGTGTACTAGGAGAGAAATCGGAGCAGAAAGCACGAGAAACCGTGGCATGTTACTGCGCAGGAGCAAATGCAAACAGCTGACTGTCATTCGTGCGTCGCTTCAGATATCAATTATGTGCCATAAGTATCTGAAAAAGTATGCACCTAAAGGAAGTACTCCGAACATGAAAGATATGTGTCCCAAGTGATGACATAAAAGCAAATGACTCATAGTGCGGAACTGAGCCAGGTATATATATGCTACATTTGTGGTACATAGTCGCAAATATCAATTAAGTGTAACAAGCACCTAAAACTTTAGGTAGCTGAAGTACATACTTAGCACATCAATACCATATGCACCAAGTGTCTGGTACCTAAAAGGTAGCTGGGACACCTAAATGGCACATGCCTAGCACATCTTGTGCTGTTAGGGTTGTATATAAGTTTGCCAGTTATTTATATATAAGTATGGAAACACTGTCAGATTTTCTAGATGGGGGTATTTCCTTCTGGTAAGATCGTTAGCCGTAAAGGGAATTGGCATTTCATCTAAAATGGTGGATGGTATTTTTTCTGTGATCAACAGCTGATAAAGTGTTAGGCAAAATGAGAATTAGGCAAAGTTGGAAGACACCGTTCCAAGCCTACCTGAACACCTAGCACGAAACCACTGAGATCAACGGTCGAATGCCAGATATAAACTTCTACTATTATTGAGTAATCTGTTTCTAAACCTGTAATCTGCTTCTCTATTTTTGTCTTCAAATGATAAAACGTTAGTTTATATTCAGAAGGTTGGCCGTAGTTCAAATCCCAATCATACCATCCTGACTCAGGTTTTCATGTTTACCGCAGTTCTGCTGGCGGAATGCTGGGATGTTTCCTTAGAATAAGACACAAATCACCACCTTCACCATCCCTTCGATCTATGTCAACCTAAATAAAGTAAAATAAAAATAAAAAAGAATTGTGTTCCGTCATCGCGTAAAATAGAGACGTTTATTAACGTGTAAATTACATTCCGAGGAAACTGAAAATGTCTGACAGAAACAGAAATAACTGCTCAAACTATTACATTGATTCAAATTATTACTTTGGTCTGATGAAGGTTATTTCAGACTTCGTCCAGCACCTAGAATAGGATAGAACTTCCATATATAATAACATGGCGGACGTCTTTCGAAAGTATTATGGAAATTATTATTTTTTTTTTTTACATTTCGAAATTCATCCAGGCACTTATTAAATATTTTATTTACTTTTACTTTTTCTCACTAGGGTAATATTAGAGCATGATAGTTGAAAATTATTTTCCTCCTGTTTGATAGCTGTTTTAAATTTGGCCATATTTGGCAACAGAATGAATGATGTTCCTTCTCGAACAAGACAGGCAGATTTCTTGGTTTCTTTCCCCAGCTGCAAGACCTCCTGAGAGTACTTCGCATTATCTTGAAAACAATGACAATAAGAACGTGCCATCTGTTTGACCGCTGGTAACACCAAAACCTGTTTTTCACTTGTAAATATCTTTTCCCATGCAATATAAGCATTTTCTCTGAGAAGACAGCCATATGTATAGTTTGAAGCAGATTGTGGCTGACGATATTCACAAGTTCCGTGTCTGTGTTTCGTAATTCGTGTATTTGTTTTATTCAAGTTGTTCGAACTGTATGATTCAATCGAAAATAAAATATGTAAAAAGAAGTGGGAGTAATAATGGTGCACTATCAGATTCCAAAGTGAGGAGCAAACTCATTTATAAAATATATACTTATGGGTTATCTATATGCGAGAATAGGTTCTAGAAATTTACCAACTACCGAATTTATTTTAGGCTTGAGGAATTTTCTACACCAAATAATCGTCTTGGATTGGTTGCATTGGAATTTAGCATTCCTTTCAGCACCGAGGCTATATGAGACGTGGACATACAAGTAGCTTTGGTGGAGAATGTAACCAACGTGGGTGTTCTTTGTTCATTGGATCGCCGACAAACACCATTATATTCGTAATAGTGAAGCACCAGTGGGGTGCCCTGCAGACAATGGGTAGATAGTATAGTTGTATAGAAATACAGTATTGTTTAAATGACATATGATGACAGGTAATGGTTGTTGTACTATTGTATGTATAAAAGTTACACAAAAGAGAATAATAAAAGATGTCAAAGTTGAAAAGATAAATGATTGTAAAAAACCTTGGAAACTTGTTGAACAATGGGAAGCTTGTTATAAAGAATAATAAAAGAGAAACCTTGGAAAATCAATGAACAATGCTAGCTTGTTATAAAGAATAATAAAAGAGAAACCTCGCAGGTGTATGTTTTAAAATAATAAAAGAGAAACCTTGGGAAAATCGAAGAACAAGGGTATAAAGAAATAATAGAACTATAGAATACTTTGCAGGTGAATGTTTTAAAATAATAAAAGAGAAACCTCGCAGGTGTATGTTTAAAATAATAAAAGAGAAACCTTGTAGTTGTATGTAAAGAGAAACCTTGCAGCTGTATGCGTTAAAGAATAATAATTTAGGTGCTGAACAATAGCGGATTGTTATAAAAAGATTTTTAACCCGGCGGCGGAAACGCGGACGCGGCGTGGGAATACGCAAACGGTTGGGCGCGGATGGTAATAAAGTTGAAAATGAAGTAAAAGAGAGGACCTTGATTGTATATATGAAAAGAATTTTGGGATTTTTTGTTAGTGCAAAGAACAGTTTTTATGTTTTTCGTATTGTGTTATTAACATGCTTAAATATTGTTTTGAAAAGGAATAGGTGACTTGTATGAACTTGATGGTACTGGAGGACGCCATGTTGTTTGTTGGAACTGCTTAAATACCGGAGTTTTGGAAAATGTTGTATGTATTTTAGCTATGGCTGCTATACAGAAAGAAGATTTTGTGTACGCGGATGAAGAGACGTTGTTTTCTCCGCCGTGTGTGGAGAATAAGCCGAAGACCGAGAATAGTAATTTATCGGTAAGCAGCAGAGCAGACTCTGCAGACAGTATAAAAACTATTTATTTATCATCATCTTCGGATGATGATGATGATAATAATATTGATATTGAAGAAGATGAAGAATTTGTGGGAGGATCACCATCCTTACTATCGAGGACATCAAGGTTCTGGAGTTTGAATTGCCGCTGTAATAATTATAAAGTGGACACGAAGTGCATTGTGAAAGCGATTAAAGAGTGGGAAACAGATAAAATGTTAATTTGTAGCGGATGTTATGAAAGTGTTAACAATCAAATGGCCGATGAGTGTTTATTCATGAGTGATGAAGAATTGGAGGAACGTGCCATATTAACTTTAATAGATATAGAAGTTGAAGAACTGTTTTATACATATGCCAAATCGCATATAATAGGTATATGTATTCAAGAATTGTTTTATGAATTATACTATGATTTGGTTGAAGAAAGGGATAAGACATTTTTAAGTGATGTAATTGAAATTTTTAGAATGAAAGACAGAAAACATGTGTGAACTGATATACATATGAAAAGTGTACTTTGTGTTTGTGTTTGTGTAAAGACATATAAAAGTGACAGAAAGAATTATACTTTAAACTTTCAACTATATATGTATACATATTACGTATTTTGAAAATTTTCTGTATCATGTAGTGAAGAACATATTAGTGAAGTTTGTGTTTAAAAACTATAAGTGCATACTTACGTTTTAATAATAATATTTTTTGTGAACAATGTTTGCTACATATTGAACATTATGATATTGGAACTTTTGTTGCAGAATATTTATTTAACGACATAACTCTTATTGATTTATTTGAAGAACATGATAGTGAAATTTTAAGTATAATCTTTACACGCGAAATGCGTGAACACCGAATTTGCTGTTACGTTTTTTTTGTTAGAAAACAAGATGCAACCTTTTATTGTAAAGATGAAGAAAAAATCACTTGGATTAAAAATATTTTTGTAATATCTAAAATTTTTATAACATTAATTGTATTGTATACAAAGAAGAAATAATAATTATTATTATTTTATGTATTGATTGATAATAACTAAATTTTTTGTTAATGTAATTTTATTGTATTTTGATGAAAATATAAAGAAATAAACTTTTGCATTATAATAATTTTTATTGTTTTTCTTTTTAAAATGGTTAATGAAATAAATACTTAGAAAAATTTGAAAATGATTGCAAGTGATATATGTTTGATATTTATTTTCTTTTGCATTTACTTATATTATTTCACAATTAGTATTGTTTCACATGCTTGCATTTTTTAAATTTTTCATAATATTATTTTACATTTTAAGAAAATATTTAAAGATAAATACAAATAATAATAAAATATATACGTATATAAAAGTTTAATACTTAAATAATTTATGTTAAAAAGAAATGATTTTTGAAAATACTAAATTACTTGAACACTTTGTATTGCCGTGTTAAAAATTGCAAAGAAAACTTTACATTTGTATTTTATTGTTTGTTTTGGATAAACTTTTTTTTTGTATTATGTAGAAAATGTTTGGAGAATTTGTTTTACTAACTAATTTTTTATTTTTAAACTTACGTATTATTATTATCAAAATTGTTTTACGAAAAGTATTTATTTAACATTGCGTAATAAATTACACGACCATGTTGTGTGAACTAATAAAATTGATTTGAAATAATAAAATGTGCAAAACATATATTAATATTTATTGTTTTGGATATACAACACAATTTTATTTTGTTTGATGAAAAATACATGTAAACATACATACATACCTGCATAATGAAAAGTAAAAAACATATGTTGCAGTTGGAAGCTCTGTTAACCAATGGAAACTATGTTTACCAATGGAAAGTAAAATACCAACTTATAACACGCATGCGCATTCGTTAAAAGTTTATACGCATGCGCAAATTTATTTATGAAAAGGAAAACACATAATGCAGTTGAAAGCTTTGGTATCCAATGGGAAGTAATTACAAAGTTTGTAATACGCATGCGCATTCGTTAAAAGTTTATACGCATGCGCAAATTTATTTATGTATACACAGGAACAATACTTAAATAATATAGTATTTGTGAAGATGTGTAGTAGAAAAGTATCCCATTCCGAGTATATTTCGCCACGAGAGAAAGAACTTAAACTTGTTAATAGGAAGAAAGTTATTTGTGAAGTGAAATTATTATATCCTAATGAAGAACATTGTAATTCGTTTAGAAGATTTTATCGAAATGATGATGAAATACAATTTGAAAAAGTGTATCCTAATACAGATATTGAAATTCGTGAATTAGATATTGTAAACTGTAAGTGCAATCGCTTTAAAGTAAGTAAGTTGTGCATAAAAGAACTTTTTGAAAATTATAAACTGAATGAACCACTACTTTGTACTGCATGTTCATTAAGAATACCAGATGAGCGCCTTCATTTATGTTTATTAGCATATAATAATCGATTGAAAAGTGCTGTGTGGGAATTTGTAATTAAGAAGACAACTCGTGACATAGTGTTTAAACTGTATTTGAAGAAACATTGTTTAGACGATAATTACAAACAAAACAAAACGCTTTTAAATAGATTTAATTTATCATATGAATCACTCACATTTTGTGATAGTTATATTTCTGACTTAGTGGAAGTGTTTTTAAAAAGTGACAAAAATGCCTACAGGAATCAGACCGTGTCTGTATAATTGCACTTCTTTTTTTGTGAATGAACAGTGCGTGTTGGATTGTATTTCAAGATGGAAACCAGAATATAAACTTGTATGCGAAGGGTGTTTCGAAAACTCACATATTATAGAACACCATGATTGTATTACTTGTGAATATGAAATGATGTGCTTTAATGCGTGGCGTGTTATGGTACGAGGGCGGACTTTTGATGAACTGTATGAATTTTTTTCATCATATCATGATATTGAAATAGATGATTGGACCTTTGTTTATATGTTATATAATATTTTATTAAACAAAAATTATGTTGATTTAATTACAGAGCTTTTGTTAGAAAAAGATTTTGCTTACAATTTTTATAATTTTTTTAATTTGTTTGATGTGTTAGTGATATAATAAACGAAGTAAAAGTTATACATTGTAAATATAGTAAATTTGAAAACAATACTTATTATAATTTTAGTATGATGAAATTGTCTACATGTACATGAATTTAAAATTAAAATAGAATATAACATTACATATTTATTTATATTATATACTTTGAAACAAATTTTTATTTATATGTAATCAGTTTTAAATTATGTGAAAAATAAAAATATTATTTCTATAAAAGTATTTTTGTTATTTTTTATTTGATTTTTTTAAATACCTAGTTTGTAATTTTTGTACGCACAAATAGTTTGCATTGTTATGTGCAAACGGATTTAGTTGTAATTTTGCATGCATTGGAATTTATTTTATAATTGAGCATAAAATCGAATTAGGTAAATTATAAAAAAATGAAATAACATTTGTAAAGAAAAAAAAGAATAAAATAATCATGTTTGAAATACAGACATAGAAAAAAACTTTTAAAAGGAAAGTAAAAAAGAACTATTGTTTATATTAATACTTTAATATGATAAGAAAAAATTTTAACACCGAGTTTGTTTTTTAGTACACGCAAATATTGTTAAGACATGTTTTTACATTAACTTTTTATTACGCAAGAGAATAACTATTAATGAAAAAATAAGAAACAACGTTTACAAAAAGTTTACGAGAAATTATTATGAACGTTATTGGTTTATGCTATTGATATTTTCGTTAACAGTTTATTTTAATATTTCCCTAAAAGTATAACTTTAGTGAAAACAAAAAAAAAGATTTTTTAGTAATCATGTACTACAAATACCACAACTTATAAAGTTGAAATTGCATACTACACACTAATAAAAATACTGAAAAAAAAGTATTGATCATTTGGTACATAAAGATAGTTTTGATGGTGGAATGTTTTAATGCTTTGTACAAATGTACCAGCAAAGAGTCTGTGTCATATTATGATGTTACCAGTCTTTAACCATGGGTGATGGCACGTAAGCCATTGCCTATAGGTAAACCTATAATATACAAGGGGCCTGACTTTCCACAAGTGCAAAGTATTCATGGATTAGTTAAATGTACCTCCCAAAGACTTATATTTTCCAATTTTACCATATACATGTAATGATCGCCTTTTGTTTGGGTTATGGAACAAAATAACAACAATTGCATCCATAGTGATACTGAGCGTGTCCTTACTGGTACATACTGTACTCCTGAACTTCATGTGGCTTTAGATCTCGGATACAAAATTCTACAAATTATTGAAATTTGGGAATTCAAATTATCTGGATCAGAAAATAATTTGTTTAAAAATTATGTTAATTCCTTCTTAAAAATGAAGCAGGAGTCTTCAGGGTTTCCTAGCTGGTGCAAAAGTAAACAAGATCAAGAAAAAATATATTGCAGACTATTATGAACATGAATGCATTCAGTTAACGGAAAATAACATTCAATCAAATCCTGGTCTAAGATATATTTCCAAAATATTTCTCAATTCGTTGTATGGGAAATGGGGATAAAGAACAGATTTATCTCAATTTATAATTGTAGATACTCCAGAAAAATTTTTGGGCACCCCAATATGAGGTACAAACTGTATTGCCTATTGGAGAACGCCATCTCATTGTATCATATAAAAACATTGAAAACAAAAACAAGCCATGGAAATTTTCTAATGTTGTTCTTGCAGCCTTTATCACATCGTGGGCACGTCTAAAACTTTATGAGTTACTAACAGCTATAGATCCTCAGCGTGTATTGTACTGCGACACTGATAGTATTATGTTTGTACAACCACGTAATGAAAAGCCTCCACTTTCTATGGGTTCCTATTTAGGTGAGTTAACCAATGAAGTTTCTCATGGCTGAGAAAATTATGCCTTTATAGGCTTAGGGCCAAAAAATTATGCCTATAGAATGAAAGAAGTTCAAACAGGTAAAGTAGATTATGTATTTAAAATTAGAGGAATAACTTTAAATCATCGTACACGACAAGAAATTAACTTTGATCATTTTTATCAACTAGTTCGAGATAAAGCTGAGAAAAATCAGTTACACAATCCAGGAAGAATTGTTCGTAAGCCTGGGTTTGTCATCGTATCCAAGTCTGAAACTAAAACACATCAAAAAGTTCAAAATAAAAGACGACGATTAAATCATAACAGTATTACTGACTATAGAACATTGCCATATGGTTATCAAAGTATTAAGTGCGTTAAATGATTGGTATTCTGTGTATATGTAAATAGTAAACTGTCTAAAGGTAGCATGATGTTATAATATCATCAAGTATGTCCATAAGTTTTGCTATCTGTTGGTAGTTGTACGTATATATAATGTAAATATCTTATTTAAATATATCTTATTTAAATATATCTATATATGTATATCAATATGCCAAAATAAAATATTGTAGAGTATATAAATACAATAATATGTTTTATTCCTCCAAACAAATATTGATATCATACGGAGTATCTGTATTCTATATAAGATAAAGGAAGAATACCTATGCTTCATATAAGATTATTTATCATATTTTATGTTCCTACAATAAATGACTTTAAGTTGGAAATCATAATGATGGCATAATGTCTTCTACAAAGTAAAGAGCATCTTAGAAGTAAGTAAAAGTATGAATACTCTAATGAATTAGAATCTATATGTAAATGGGTTATAGCATAGTGATATTCTTTGTGCTTAAAATACCACTAGAACATCTTTGGCATGCTCACACATTTTGAGGTAACATCTTTGGTATGCTCACATTTTTAACAACAAGTTTCCAAAGGACACGATAGAATAAAATATACGAGAGGTTAAATAAATAATGAGATTGCTTAGCAATTTAAATACGATAACACTCTATGAGTGTTCTATTAAAAAGATAAGCAACTAAAATTCCTATGGAAGCAATTCATTAAAAATTAGGAGTTTCTATATGAAATTTTTTTTGTAAGTTCACAGCGTAGCTGCTCTTACGACTTTCTATAAGAAAGGAAAATATAAAATAAGAAGCCATTCAATGAATATTACGAGAGAATAAATAAATAATGAGCTTGCTTAGCAATTTAAATACGATCACACTCTTTGGGTGTTCTATTAAAAACATAAGCACCTAAAATTGTTTCAAGTGTTACAAACTTTAATAATGCATTTACAAATTACATCATATTGCGTAATATCACTGTTACTAATTTAAAATATGTTAAAGCACCTGCGTACGATATTACAAAACCAAATGCGTTTGGGTTTGAGATTACAAAAAAAACGAAATGTGCTTGGGTACAAGACTACAAAACGAAATGCGTTTGCGTACGAGACTACAAACTGTGTTGTAGCCTATACAGGTAATAGTGTTATATTCTGTGTTAATATTATAATTATTATTTTTAACGGTAATTAAATTATATTTAATGCATAGTATACGTATACTAAACGTGTACGGTAAATCATAATACATTTTTATGTTTATGTTTGGAACCGTTTGTGTAATACATGTATAATCATGTACACAAATTGTAAATAAACTCTTAGGATTATGTTCGGCAATGTTCGGGAAACTTCGGTTAAGTTCGGAACCATTTGTGTAGTACATTAACCAATATGTACAAAATTCTACATACATTTTTGTTTGTTCGGCAATGTTCGGAAAAGTTCGGTTAAGTTTGTGTTAACTTGTTTAAATTTTTAATTATTAGTGTTTTAAAAATAATGTATACTAGATTAATGCAAAGAAAACACATTAAAATTCATCCGCCATGCTTGTTTCTTAAAACAACGCCACCTGTACCATAACATTGACATTAGTGTGTATAAGACTGTGCGTGTGTGTACATGTGCCATAGCAAGTTACCGAGTGTTGTTTGTTTTTTATAACCGGCAATACCCCGCGCAGTTTCCGGGCGGCAATATTTTACGCGTCCCGCGTCGCAAAAACCTTTTTCCGGGCGCAAATACCGCGCGGCGCGCACCGGTCGCGGTAAAAAACGCGCGGCGCGTACCGGTTACGGTAAAAAACGCGCAAAAATGGTATTTATTTTAGTAATATTATTCATTTTACCTATTCATATAAAAATATATCTTTTAATAAACATATTTCCAAAGTTTGAAAAAAATCGACGCCATATTGTTTATGCAAATTCATTAAATTTTTATTTTAAAGTTACATTGTTCTAATCTGTATAGTAGTGTTCCTTAGGTCCTAACGATTAAGAAAATATCTTTCTTTACTTTTTACGACCAATAGTTTGGCCAAAAAACTGAAAAAATAAAAAACTCTACTTTTGAAACACCCTGTATATAAATCGAAAAAAATAAAATTCTTCAAATGTATCATGTAGGGTGTCTTTCTATATAGATTTTGACCTGATAAATCGATTTCTGTAATCCATTTTCACCTACGATTAATAGTTTAGGAGCTACGCACATTTAAAATTATTTTCAAGTTACATTGTTCTAATCTATATAGTAGTGTTCCTTAGGTCCTAACGATTAAGAAAATACCTTTCTTTTCTTTCTATGACCAATAGTTTGGTCAAAAAAGCGAAAAAATAAAAAACTATACTTTTGAAACATCCTGTATATAAATTTCAAAAAAATAAAAAGTGTTCAAATGTATCATGTAGGGTGTCTTTCTATATAGATTTTGACCTGACAAATCGATTTCTGTTGTCCATTTTCACCTACGATTAATAGTTTAGAAGCTACGCACATTTAAAATTATTTTCAAGTTACATTGTTCTAATCTGTATAGTCGTGTTCCTTAGGTCCTAACAATTAAGAAAATACCTTTCTTTTCTTTCTATGACCAATAGTTTGGCCAAAAAAGCGAAAAAATAAAAAACTATACTTTTGGAACACCCTGTATATAAATTTCAAAAAAATAAAAAGTGTTCAAATGTATCATGTAGGGTGTCTTTCTATATAGATTTTGACCTGATAAATCGATTTCTGTTGTCCATTTTCACCTACGATTAACCGTTTACGATTTATGACCATTTAAAATTATTTTCAAGTTACATTGTTCTAATCTGTATAGTAGTGTTCCTTAGATCCTAACAATTAAGAAAATACCTTTCTTTTGTTTCTACGACCAATAGTTGGCCATCAAAAGCCAAAAATGTAATATTAGAGCCATACATACCCAGCCGCCACTATTAGCCCCCACAAAAAATTGTTTAATTTTATCATGTAAGGTGTCTTTCTATATAGATTTTGAGCTGATAAATCGATTTCTGTAGTCCGTTTTTATCGTATAATCAATCGTTTACGATTTATGTTCATTTAAAGTTATTATACGGAAAAAATCTTAATCTTTATGCATCAACGCCACCTATATAGCAACACATGTCAGTAGCATACATGCTTTTGTGCGGCTAGCATCACATCGTATCGGCCTCGTGTTATTTGTACAACCGGCATTTCCTCATACGTTTACCGATAAATTCATTTTGTCGTTTCCCGTCTTTTTTTTCCCGCCATATATTAGTGCTTCGTATGTGCTTCAATCATCAAACAAAACAATTTATCCTAGGTAAGTATTAACATTTTAACATTTCTATACTTTACATGTGCTTTTTAGTACACATCATAACATTATAATCTAGCTTTACATAGACATATCTATTATTTCAATTGACACACATATTTTTTTTAAAAAAAATAGTCACTTAGAATTTCAATAAACCGCACGCATATACGCCACTGATATCAACAGATAAATTATTCATTTTCGTTCATTTGGTATTCCTTTTTTATGGGTTACAAGAACTTTTCCAGTTTCTGTGTTCAAGATCAAGCTTTTTCCCTACCTTTTTAAAGACCGTAAATTCCATTGCATTCAACTAGGAATAAAAAAAAATGGCCTCAATCAGGTTAACCCTGTATACGTTCGCACCCCTCTGACGCACACCAATACATGTATCCATGCTTCCTGCATTTTTTCTCTCTCTCACACGCACACTAACGCATTTATGTGTGTTTCCCGCATCTATCGTTCGCGCTGTTTCCTTCCTCCCGCCCCGCAACAGCTAGCACTTCGGTCCATAGCCGACAATAAAGCAAACTTTTTTCTTTTTTTTTCCTCCCTCTTTCGCTCTCGCTTTGTTATATGTTCCCGTTCATACCTCTATTGCTAGCTAGGTACATAACCTGTGCGTTCACTATTGGGCTTCTTGGTGTTTTAAATCGCCTCATAAAAACCATTCAGGAAATGCACAACATTTCTGGTTTCCGTATTTCAATCTTCACAAATAAGTCTCATAACAACGGTTCTATCTGACATTTGTCCAATAAATAAAAGCAAACACAAGTCATTTTAATATTCCCATTGATTTTCGCTTATAGTTAAGGAGCCATACTTTGCATTTAGGGAAGAACAAGAAACGCTATACTTTTAGGAATTATTCATTCATTATCTAGGATGTTAAAAAGTAGGTAATAGACTGAGTTCTTGCCCTTGTACTTAAAGTGTTCACGTAGTGCAACAGTAAGATGTATCCTCGTGCACGGGAAATGACAAGTAACTGTTTTTTGTACATATAATGATTTTTTGCTTTAAATATATATCTTTATCTAATAATAGAGTATTCTTAGATAATATACTTGGTATTGTCCATTCAATTAAAATTTGTATACAAAAGAAAGAGTAGAAATATCATTTCAGTTTCTTTTTATGACATATTTTTGAAATTAATCTATTAAAATGCAGGAATCGAAAAAAATATAGAAATAATCCCATGGAAATTATGAGTTATATATCAAAATTTTAAGTAAATTTTGCAGTTAGAAAGAAATTGGTCTTGATTTTCAGTGTTCCTTCAATCAAGATCAAAATACGTTACCAATACATAAGTTATAAAGCTTCAATAGTATTTTTAAGGGGAACAAGCAAAATTATTTTAAAAAACGGGTAGCAGAAAAGAGGTGAATTTTATTTATCTTTCTTGTTCTTAATATTATTATTATTTTCATTGCATATAAAACTAACTAACTAAGTCTATGACCTATGGAACCCAGAGGTTCACACAAGCTCTTCACTGACTTCTATCCGTACCCAATTGTATACAGTTTGTACTTTGTATTCCAATTTCTGCGAAATTCATCTTAATATTTTCCTCCCATTTGTGCATAGGTCTTTCTATTGGTCGTTTTCCTATAAGTCTACCAGTCGAGACTTTGAAAGCATTCTATTAAACCTATATGACATGCTCACCTAAGCCTCCTAGACTTGATAACCCTAACAATGATGGGTAATTCTATAAACTATGTAGTTCCTCAATATGAAGCTTTTGCCAATCACCATTCTCATTTCTTTTGGGTCCAAATATTTTTTCCTAGAATTCTGTTCTCAAATACTTCACTCAGAGTAAAAGATTATGTGTGACAACAATTTCAATGCATATAGTTTACGAAAAATTATCTTTTTTTTTCTTTATATGAGTATAAAAGGAAAAAGTAGAAGGAAAGTAATGGATACGAAAAATAAGATAAGCATAATTTTAAAAAAACAGAGTCAAAATTATTTTCCAGGTCTGTCAAATGTATAATAATAATAATAATAATAATAATAATAATAATAATAATAATAATAATAATAATAATAATAATAAATATTTAGATAGCTGAGCTGGATTCCAGCTTGCACTACCTAAAATTTGTCTTTTAATCAAGTTCAAAAAGCATCTTTAGTCAGCAATTGGAAATTATATTTTCAGCAGTCTTCTTCTTATAAGGTTTCTATAGACTTTTTCCCTGTAATTTTAACACCAAAACATTCTTAAATCCCTGTGAAACTAATATTCTTTGCTGGGTCTTCCATAAAAAATATACAATACCTTACTCCACTCCATTTCTTCGTTCCAGTCTTCCTACAGTCCACCAGAAAACTGAAAGAGAAAACCATAAAAATGTGGTCGCTATAAAGCCTTCCAATCACCCAAACAACCAAGTAACCTTAAAACCTGATTTTTCTCAGTTCAAATTACCTAAAGTAAACATATTGGAATTAATAAAACACACAAATTATATTGTCTAATCTAATTTTCTTTTTTTTCTCTTTATTTCGTATATTTACATTTGTTTTTTTTTCTTTCTGTTTTTTACATTTTTCGTTTCTTTAATTTTAATTTTTCTACCGCCTCAACTCGTTTGACAGCTAATATTAACAATTTTGCTGTTTCCTCATCCAAGGGAAACAGTTCCCAGAGATCTTCTTCTTCTTTTTTCATTTTTTTCTTTTTTCTTCTTCTTCTTCTTCTCTGCCCTTTCTTTTTTCAGAATTGTTCTTTTCATTTTCAGCTGATAATAACATTAGGTCTAATTCTTTAAATGTGGCAAAAACATCAAATGAAGTCGACGGTTGTGATCGCTCCATTCTGCAACAAACAAAAATAAACACTTATAAATATCAAATAATACTATAAAATTTCAAAGGTTATATTTAAGCACGCGTGCTATTAAAAATATATCAAAATAAGTATCATTTTATTTTTTATGTCTCTCAATAATTCATTCAATCAATTCACTGTTCTATTCTCAAAATAAATAGCTACTGTACATTGAATACTCAGTTATCAGTCTTATACTTATTCGTTTAGCGCCTATAATTTGATATGACAAAGTTATTTCATTATTTACATATTAGTTCTTAAATCTTGGATCTTCAATACAAATAATGACTGTAAACAAGCTGCTATTATTTATTTATTTATATTCCATCAGTAAAAAACTCTGGGGATCTAAGTTCCCTAAATTATGTTTATAACGCAATTCACCTATATTTCCAACAAAAGTAATATTTCATTCCTTCAATCATAAACATTCTAATTTTTTTCTACAATTTTATCTTACTTTTAAAAAGTAACCTACATATAACTGTCTACAATACCTTAAAAATCACCAGTTTGAAACATATTCTAACAAAATTACTTTGTAACCCTCCCAACAAAAAATTTCAATGTCTGTCTTTGCCTACATATTCAAAATATCAAATAACATACATCCTTATTACCATTGTATGAACATATTCGTGTCATTTATATGAAATTCCATAAAAATTAAGCAAAAGTTTTTTTTCTAGGAAACATTCCTATTTACAATACTACCAAGATAATATTCAGTTATCATTACGTTTTTATTTTACTTTTTCCATAAAAATCCTAAAGTAATTTCCTCTACTACATTTGGTTCATAGTTCTATTTTCTGCTTAAGTCATCATTATAGATATTTTACCTTTAATACCAAGTCACTTGCCACAGCTAACAAGCTTGTATGCTCCACGGTCCTCCGCTGACCTTCTCGTTTTCGCGTATAATCTTTTTGTTTTAATTTCAGCCACTAATTGTAGTCTTCTTCGCCCCCTCCCTTTCTTTCTTGTCAACATACCCTCTAGGACATTCCCTAACAAGAAATTTGGTTAACTAATCTTATAGTAAACAATATTATAAACATAATTTTTTCGAAATGCTTCCGTTTCCTTCCACATCCTTAATGATCATCTTCTTTTACCCTGACTCGCATTACCGTGCAATATAAAGTGCTAAGTGCCATAAAAACAATTCAATATTTTCAATAAATTAATATAAGAAAACAAAATCCATTTTTCCTAAAAACTATTGTCGTTCATAAGCTCCGACATTTCTAAGCGGTTAACGTACGCGCATTTGCCATAGGTAACCAGCGTTTGCTTCCCGGGGCAAACTCATGTGGTGCCCATTGCACGTAAAGTTGTAGGTCCACGTCTCATATTGCATGGCTGCACAAGGGTACCTAAACTCATAATCAACTTAACTCAACTGAAATCTTCTTTATAACTACATTTTAAATACGGTCATTTGATTTTTCTATACTTATATTTCTATAATATAATTCATGAATTTACTTTCAGTCTGAGTAAATATTTTAGCCCCCCAATGCTTTTATGTTTCCTGTATTTTTATTTTTTATTCTTTCGCACATAAGGGCAGTTACATAAAGCTATACAAGAGGTATAACTCCATATATATTCCAAAAATAATAATAATATTTAAGTCGCAAGCACACGCCCTCAAATAGTAATTTCCCAATAAAAACTCCATATACGTGTTAATTTCAATTAAATTTAGGCATTAAAACATTTCTCTGTACGTTATTAGTTAAATCCAAACTAATATTACACATGCATGGTTTTCCCAATTCTTTAACTAACAAATATAATTAGTTTAAGACACAATAAATTACTAATAATTCAATTATCTCTTTTGCAAAATAATTATGGCACACTTGCACCTACATTACCAATTTTCATGTCATAAATGTTGGTGAGTGTTTCCAATATTAAAAACTGTCATCGCCAAACTGGTACTTAATAACAGTCTGTTTAAATCCATGGCATTTTTACGTAACCTTCTATCTACACGCAAAAAAATATATGGCAAACTACACTTTTCCAATTAAGCTAGCGGTGCCTTAAACGTAAAACAATTCAGTTCAATTCATCACATTCACTCAACTAATTTCAATTGCACATTATCTTACATAACATTGCTTTTGTTTTTTCAATTCATGAATTAACTAAAAGTTTATATTTCATATCCTCTTTCTAATAATAAATTCCAATATTTGTTAAAGCCAGTTTGCGGTACCGCGCGCCTCCGGTGCTTCAAATCTCTCATACAATCCCAATCCGCAACAAGTGAAATTTATGCTGCGCAAACACCATGTGTGTAGGTTTTGTCGGGGTTCTCCCGCTTCCTCCCATTTTCTTCATTCAACCATTTCACTCATTTCTCATCATCACCGTCTCCTTTAGCCTAACAAAAATACACAGCAACGGTGTGCGTCATAGCTACTACGTCACTGTAAAAAGCCATGTAAGTACTGCCTTATTACATTTTCTTGTTTCGTATACACTATAGAAAACCACCGTAAACATGGGTTTTCTCGCAATTCTTCCCTTTCCTCCCACTATCTCATTCCACCATTTCATCCATCTTGCATTATTACCCTTTAGCCTAACCTGCATAAGCGTAAAACGTCAAACTTAAAAATTTTATTTTCTATATCATTAATAAACTTTTATCTTTGCACCATCTTTTGCTTTCCTTTCGTTATGTTCCAACGGTACCTCAATGTTATAACGCTCACCTCTGGTGCATGCAATCCCTCCTTCAATTTCCCGCAAATTAACTTTCTGTTAAACAACATTCTGTTAGTGAATTTTCCCGTTTCCTCCCACTATCTCATTCCAACAATTGTTGAGTTATTATTTATTTGCCTTAATTATGCGTTAGTCTTAGCGTAAAGGGCATAATTGTCACACAATAAACTTAAAAATTTCATTTTCTATCTTTTCATCGTTTCCTCATTTCCTATGCATATGTTTCAACAGTACCTCTCATGCGTAAGGTGTTTTATTTAATCCCTAGACATGTAACTTTTTAGTGGACAACATAAGGTCCATGGGTTGTTTGACGTATTTCTATTTCCTACCACACTCTCATTCCACCGATTTTTCCATGATCATTCATTTGCCTTAATCACCCGTCACTCTTAGCCTAAAGGGCATAATCGTTGGACGTTAAACTGAAATATTCCATTTTCTATGGTATTTATAAGCTTTTATTTTTCCATCGTTTCCTGCTTTCCTCTCAATAAAACTAGGCTACACATACTATAGTCAAAATGTTCGCAACTAAAACTGATCTTTTCCAAAAAGTCAATTAAACATAATAAGCTCAGCAGTTTTCCTCTCTTAAGTTTAAAAATAAATAAAATAATTTATTTCTTACCTCAAATCTCCAAATTTCTTTCAAAACGCTGTCAAAAAATCGATCCAGGAAAAAATCTAAAACAAAAATAAGAAAAAATAAATTAGTATAAATTCAACACCTCCTCCGCAAACACACAATATCATTCTCTCTCTCTCTCTCTCTCTATATATATATATATATATATATATATATATTAAAACTTTAATAAAAATTACTTGGGTGGTTTAGAATTAAGTTCTATGCTGTTATATAAATTTAAAAATTAATTCCACCATCAGCTTTTCAATATTTCTCATTTTATTTTTCTTAAAAGTCAATAAATAAAAATAAGCTCATGTTACAATTTACATTAAAAATAATATTATATTCTCACTTCAATTATCTATAAAAGTTAAGTTCTTTCGTTATTACTTTATAGAATAAATATAAAAAACAAAATTCAACTTACCTTCCAAATATAGATATTTTCTGTCAGCTAAAAACTCCTTTCCTTAACTATCACACGCAAACGTAGTATCACTGAGTAAGCTCTAAACTAGAAATAAACGTGTTCTCCAAAACAACATATTTATATTTTTTCACAAATAAAAGATTCAAACTAACGCCAAACATTTTACGCTTTCTTTTTTTTTCAAATCTTAGCGTCCCCTGCAAACACTTACGTCCAATTACTGTATGTCTTAAAGCAATTTTTTCTCTGTAAAAGGCAAAATTCTTTTAAAAGGATGCCCCCTACAACTTCGCTTCAATACAGCAGAAAATTTACGCAAGTATCTCTCTACAAACAATAAATTCTCACATAAAAGAAACTATTTCCCTTAAATACAGCTTGTAGCGTCTAGATACTTCACAATAGCCAAAAAAAAAAAGTACAATACACTTTTGTAGGTTCTGCAAAACGAAAACGAAACCAAAGGTTTGCCTTTTTCAGTTTTATTATCTTATTCATCACTGGAAGAGCTCTTTTCCGTCTCTCTCTCTGTAAGTATGGCACCATACACTCACATTTTTAAAACTAAAAATCTAACTTACAGCCCTTTACAGCATACTCCTTCAATACTAAGGCGTTCAGCTTTCGTTCTTGAAGTCTCAACTTCAATCACAGTTTACACCACATACATATTTTAATATACACCCAATATAATCATGTTCTTTCACTAATATATTACATATTTATACTTTACGTTATACAATAATCCATCTAGGGTACCAAAGGTTCAATCCCGACCCATTCAATTCAACTTTATGGTAAACAAAGACCGTGTTCGTGGGTTTTCTCGCAATTGTCCCATTTCAACCATTTCATTCATCACTTATTATCGTTGTCTCCTTCACCCTACCCGCACACATATCAAAGGTATGTACCCTAACTAGTACATCAGTGTAAAAACATCTAAGTACTCTCATCATGCATTTTCCTCTCACTTTCTCATTTCAACATTTTTACTCATCGTCTCCCTTAGCCTAATCGGTATAAACATGCAACGTAATCTTAAAAATTTCAATTTCAATATTCCATCTAACGTACCAAGGGTTCAATCCCGACCCAAACAATTCAACTTTATAATAAACAAACACCGTGCTCGTGGGTTTTCTCGGGGTTAACCCGTTTTCCAGCATTTCATTCATCACTTATTATCGTTGTCTCCTTCACCCTAGCCGCACACATATCAAAGGTATGTACCCTAACTAGTACATCAGTGTAAAAACATCTAAGTACTCTCATCATGCATTTTCTCGCAATTCTTCCGTTTCCTCTCACTTTCTCATTTTACCATTTTTACTCATCCTCTCCCATAGCCTAACCAAAATAACCATGCATCGTAAACTCAAATATTTCATTTTCAATATTCTAACTACAAAAATATAAATTTGTAATCATCCGTATTATACCCTTATTATTCACTAGGTCCATGTCTCATATAGCTTCGCTGTTCAAACCAAATGCAAAACTACCATCAAGTCAAATCAAAATCCATTCAGATCATATTGTGTTCCTTCGAATTCTCAAAGTATTTATGATTCTTCCCAAACAATATTAATCCCATCATTACATCACTAATAAAATATTTATCATTAATGTTTCACACATCTATGTTCCAATCCTCAGCTCACAGCATATATATTTTCACATATTTTATTCTTTTTTTTTCTCAAGTATAATATATTATCGAACCATTCTTGTCTCTTCTCATCTGCATCTTTTCAACTATTTGGCATAAAAATTCAACTAAATTAAAACTTCAAACAAATCCATAACCCCAAAATATCTATATTTCTATTGCAAATATTATCTTATTTTCCACGTAAGTTTCTCACACTCCTTTTCAAAACTACAAAAATCCATTCATGATAGTATCCCTAACTTCAGCAATACTTTTTTTTCTTTTTTTCTCCCTGTGTTAACCCATTGGCATAATAGCAATCTCACTCACAACCTGTCTGTTTTCGCCCTTTCGTTTTTTCACAAAAACAAGTACAAAGCTATTCTTTAAAGTTAACAAGAATCTTTTCCAGAAAAATGGCTTTTTCTTTCTTTCTTTTTTCATTCTATCTAACAAGTCAGAAAAATCTTTTTTTTTTCTAAAAAGAGTTACGTTCAAGTCGAAATTACAGGGAGTCTCATCCCTCAACAATAAATGTCACATACATTTTCTCAAATAACTTTCTATATCCTAACAACTTAAAAGATCTTTTTTTTCTTTCTTTTCTAAAAAGAGTTAGACATACACGTGTGTCGCAACCAACATGACGTTTTCTCATCCACACACAAAAAAAAAGTTTCGCTTTCTATTGTAGTAATTTTAACTATTCCCACGTTAATTTAAACTGGTCCTTTGCTCAAAAGGACACTACACTTCCCCCTATGCAATCGTGTACCCTGTCTCTCACTATGAGGCAATCTAACACGTAACTATCTCTTTCTTACATTCTCTCTCATTCAGTATACTCATTGCTATTTCTCCATAGGGTGCAAGTTACAGTCCCAATTAAGCAATGTCCAGAGCACAGTACACCCCCTCCACCTCCAAAAACCTGGAACATACACATACAAGCAGGTGTCTCCTATTTCTTTCTTTTTCACATATTTTTTCAGTTTCCATGCAGTAGAAATCACAGTCCCCCAATTAAGCAATGTCCAGAGCACAGTTCGCCCTCCACCTCCAAAAAACTGGACCACCCAAAATTACAGTACACCTGTGTATATGTTTCTTTCTTTCTTTAGTACACATCAAAGGGCTCTCTTTCTCCTACGCCATTCTGACCTAACATATAGCTATGCTTTATCCAGAGTTTCACATGTTTCACATGTCTGTCTCATGTCCTGCTGTTAAAGTATTTTCAGACATCCATATGTCACGTTTCACTGACAATATATTCTTTCTTTTAATGACACAAGGTTCCAATTGTAACACTGTTACAAAAAGCTTGTCAATTTTAAATTCTATCCTTTTCTTTCATGTTTCTCATGTTTCTAAAATTTATTTGACGTGTCTCTCTGCTTTCCAACAGTTAAAGTATTGTGCAACATCCATATGTCACATTAAATTGACAATTTTCTTACTTCCTTAATTGACACAATGATGGAATTACGAGACAGCTCCATAAGAGCTTCTCTCACGTTTACAAAAGCTAATTGTCGGCAATCCAATAATAAAGAACACCCACGTTGGTTACATTCTCCACCAAAGCTACTCGATTTTCCTTTGTTTTCTGCCTTTCTCCTTTACTTACGTCAACTTACGACATGCCATTCTTTTATTATAGGTGCCTTCTTTCTTTAGAATTAGTTTCTTGAATAGCAAGACCAACTGCGTTCAAGATTAACGAAAAAGACTTGTGTGGACATGTTTTGAAGCTTCTTCAGTTATTTCTGGGCACTTGAGGGATGAATAAGCACGGAAGAAACAAGTTTCTTAAAGGCTTAGGGAAAAACAGTAAGTAATCAGCATAAATTGTATAAATTAATATAAAATTGTATTAAAATATATGATAAAACATTCAAGAGGAAATTTACATCCATTTTCGTGAGAAATTTGCACTGTTGACCAATTCTTGTGAGAATGAAGGAAATTTGCATGCCTTTTAATGAGAATTTCGGTCTGTACACGAATTTGGTAGAAATGAGGGGAATTTGAAGCAATTCTGGTGAGATTTTGTGAACATCGATAAATTTAGGTAGAAAATGGCGGATTTTAGGGCTATTTTGGTGAGATTTTGGGAACATGGGTAAATTTTGGTACAAAATGGCGGATTTTAGGCCCAATTTGGTGAGATTTTGGGAACAAGTTGGTGAGAACTACGTGCTATTCTACTCATACAACTTAACGTGGAGGAAGTTCTACATAAACACCTCAACGGAAATCGAACCCAGGTTCTCCCGGATAGAATGGTATTTGTATCATTGGTATTTAATTATTTTATTTAACATATTGTGACAATGTAATTTTAAAATCAATTTAGCTTTCATTGAAGTCATCTGATAGGTAGATATAATGAAATCTCTAATAAGAAGCACTTCGATGTAGTTCAGAGGTGAATATATGGAAGTGAATATACGGTGGTCATGTCGGAAGTTATAAAATGCACAAGATCAAAACTGTATTCAGCCTCACAGCACAAGTATTAAAGTTCAGAGGTCTCAAAAAACAATCAACATGCAGAAGTCCTAAAATGTATTCACAGTCAATAATCCTACATGCACAAGCCCTGAGTGCAGTAATCCTGTAAACCTCTTGTGACACTAGCATCAAGTATTGAAGTTCATACGTTGTAGCAGAATATCTTTATATATACCGAGGGAGAGCGAAGAAGGTGTTCACAATTGATAAATTATAAATGTTTCTAAAAGTAGATACCATGATAGGGAGAATACTGGGGACGCGACACAAGGCCTAAAACTAATTTCGCGGCACAAGAGGTAAACGGCAATAGATCTAAAAATCATTTGACGACATAGTACCTAAAATCATTTGGTGGCACAAGATCTAAACGACAATAAACCTAAAAATCTATTGTGGCGTTACCATCGCGTCCATGCCAAGAATACAGTCAATCTGTTAGTCAAAGTTTTAGATATACAGTTCCATATTACAGAATCAAATTCTAGGTTAGGTCTTACAAGTAATTTGTAGAAGTACACATTATATCGTTCTGAAACAAAAATATAAAAAAAGATAAAGCCTGTTGTCCTTTCCTGCTCTTTGTATGATAGCATTTATATGGTGCCAAAATTATAACTGTCTGTCAAATGTGAATCCCAGATCCTTCATTTTTTCTTTTTCTTTTTCCTTTTTCTTTTCTTTCTTTTTTGTATTTCCACAGCATCGACCTAGTATTTACTAACATAATATTGTGTTTTAGGTATATATGTCATAAATTTTGTTTTCTTTCTGCTGAAGTACATTATTTTTACACATATAGTTATTGTATTCAAGTTTTTCTGTAGCAAATAGTTGGCATGCTCGTCTCCCTTTGAAAAGTAACGTAATTGAAATGAATGAGAAACTTAAAAATATGTTTAAAAGAATATTAATTAATTCAAGAACAGCACATTTTAATTACGTCCCAACCGGGTTGGGGAAGGTGTATTGAGGTACGAACCATTGAAATAGTTTAGAAGAAATGCATGGGTTTCATTCATTCTTTCTTTCTTTCTTTTTTTTTAAGTTTCTGAGTTTTGCGTCCTTATACAACGTCGTGATTACAATTAGATCCAACTTTTATAAGATTGCTAGATTGAACTGAACATAATGCAATGAAACTGAAATAAACATTAAATACACACTATAGGGTCTATGTAGGAAAGCGATATATACATTTGAAATGCAGTAAATTTAAAATTGAAAGGAAAATTTTATTCAGTATAACTACTACATCGACGTGTGTAAACGAAAAAAAATCAACAAATAACGCTAGACTACACACGTGATATACAACGCAATACGTATACACAATACTAATATAGTCATTTGGAGATGTATCCAGCAAGTTGTTCTAGGGGATATGAATGTTTTACGGGATGCAGGCTTGTCACAAACAAAAAAGAAACCAAAAATTTTTTTTTCAAGATTTTGAAAGCATTAATAACAGATATATACATACATACTGCAGAAATATTTGCATACATATTGTTATTAGTAGTAGTAGTATAGTAATAGTAGTAGTAGTAGCAGTAGTATATTTCAAATATGCTACTTTTATGAGACGTAAGTCTTGATGCGAGTAGGTAAAGTTAAAAACATAGGTTATGTCACGTGAAGCACATGATGGCTTAACACCCAAAATAAACTCCTTTCCCCCAATTGGTTGTTAGTGTGTTTTATGTTTATTAAACTTACAGCAAATGTGTTTTTATTATAATTACAGCAAATTAAGAATGTTTATAATAGAATGTAAAAAAAATAAGAACTTCACATCAACATGCTAAAATAATTAATACAACCTAATTAATCATCCACTTTGTACTCTCTGCCTAACTGGATGAACCCAGTCCTAAATATAGAACAGTTTTCTGCTCAAAATTTCATAAACATGGGGAAATTTTAATATTATAAATTAAATTGTATATTATAATTACATAATTAAATTGTATATTATAATTATATTTTGCTAAGATAACGCTGAAATTTAAAGTATTTTGGACAGCGTTATGCAGCAGGCGTTATGCGCAATACAGTAACATGCATCATCAGGAATAAGCACCATTTGTTGTTTCCAAAGAGGAAAAAAAATGTTTGCGTAAGTAGGACATCTCTCTGTTGGTATATACATCAATATATTTATTTATAAAAATACCGCCCGTTTACTTGATTCACAATGCTGTCTAATTATAAAAAATATTTTAAAACTCAAAATACATGAATGTGGAGACTTAAATGTAGAATAGCGAATGTGTTATGACGGTAGTGTTTATCAAAGACTCTCTGTTTTTTTTTCCCTTCAAACAGTGTGAAACTGTTTCATAATTACACTGATTCTTCTTCATAATTACTTTCTCCATAGTCTAACACTTGATCTGCTGAATTTTCACAATCATCTCCACACTGACACAATTCCGTGCAAGGTACATTGCGTTTTTTTTTTTTTTTTTTTTTTGCAACGGCACGCATTGTATAAAGTATTACAGACACAGTGAACATTGAACAAAATTGCGTCCGGCGCCGGTGGCTGCAAATTTTCCAGCAATTTTTTCAGAAACATCTGTGCCAGTAAATGCATGGAAGCCTAATAGTCCTCTACACAAATCAGTTCCGAGAGCTGAATAGAGATCCCAAAGGTGAATTACGCGTCTTCCCTGGAGATCACCGACAAAGTTGACTTGCGGGCCAATGCCTTCAAAGTAATGTAACAGAAGCAGTGCTACGTCTGAATCTGATGAATATATTATCAAGTGAGCGTCAAGGTATTTTCTTCGAGCATGGATTGAATGGAGAATAATGAGTATATCCGCTTTTTCATGACTGTGATTTTTCAACTCGTCTTCCAGCCTGATGCTGCTTCTGCGCAATCCTCCCACACAATGGTGACCTGCTTCTGTGAAGATATATTTCGGAAGTAATCGATGGTCTCCTTCGCTAAGAATGCTGTTAAATGTCGTTTTGTGCTGGAATGTGGAAGAAAATAGCTCATAGATACATTACTGATGTTTGTGGAAGCATCCACACGGAACTCGAGTGATGTACCTCCACTTCGCTTAGTTCGCATTTTTTCTTTCAAGGAATTGTCTATGTACTTATCGAATATTATGCGAATTTCGTCTGTTGATCGTGAGAACCACTCTATTTTTTCACAAATTTGGTTGCAAAATCACCGCAGGTTTTCATCGTCGGGGTCTTCTTCATGCTTTGTACAACTGACATTCCATCAATTATCATGATGTTTTACTTTGAACAGTCCTGTTCGATTTTTCGTCAATTTCTGGCTCGGTACTGTTGCGTGAATGTAGCATTCCTTCCGAAGTTCGAATAAGAATGGCTTTAACTGAGCCCAATAGGAGCGAACCATCTGAAGCAAAGAGTACTCAGGAATTCTAGATAGTTCAAACTCTCCAATCATTTTTTTTATGTCATTGCATGTACGACAGATGATTACAAAACGCGCTAACACACTTCTCTCTTCCTTCAATTTGATGATTTTACCGGCTACAATTTCTGTTAGCTTCTTCGCCAGATGTTTGAAGGACCCTAAATTAAGCTTCCTCATTTTATCAAACAATGTCTGCGCGGAACCGTGAAGTCGAGATTTCACGAACTGGTCTGCTTGCTCTGTCCCCTTGTCATCACAGAGAAGAATATTTGTTTTTATTTCCTCGAGAACAACTGCTTTGGTTGTAATGTTTACAAGCTCTCCTGTTCCAGCAAAAGAATTACCACAGTGAATTAAAATCGTTCTTAACTCGTCTGCATTTTGCAGCATTCCAGTGTTTGAAGTTCTAACGAGACGATGATGTTTATGTGCATGCACGTATTCCTTTGAACCATATAACATTTCAAATTCTTGGAGTTACAACGGGTGCCGACCAAAGATAGCGATCTAGAGCTCACTCATTTTGTGTCAATCCAGTGATGGCTTCCGTTACTTTCAGTGATCGAATCTGATGTTCTATCCCGTGATCTGAGCCAATCGATGAAAAGGATGATCGGACTTATTGAAGCAAAAGTTTTCTTCTTTTAGGTTTTCAAATAGTACTTCAGGCTTGCTTTTCTGCAGATTTCCCATTTCTGGCGTAGCTTAATTAATCATTTGAAAAAAAAAAAAAAAGGTATGAGGTCTTCTTGAGCAGAAAGATGAAGGGACCAGTTGCCCTCCCTTGTGTCCCGAATGTAGCGCAGCATAGCTTCAAATTCCTTCATATAGTTCCTTACTTGTTATTTTTAAAAAATATAAAGAAAACACATCGCAAAATGTTCAAAATTTGAAATAAAATTATTTCTCACGTTGTTATTTACATTGATAAGTAATAATTCTTGTCACGTTTTAAAAATTTATTATTTTCTACGTCGTTTGGTGTTTATTGCATGAAGATTGGTCAATTAGTTTGAGAGATATAGGCTTTTAAAGACAACGCTGTGCATTCGCGAAGGCTGCCATCTTTGATAGACGCCATATTGGATTTGGATGAATAAAAAAAATGGCAACCGTGTCAGAATTTTAAAGCATCACCTAAAGGACAAAAATCAAGTGTTAGTACAATTTTAACAAGAAATGCACACATATGTGCAATTTCAGACATAGCGCACCCCACTAATAATGTTGCATTTCAATAAAGACTTTTGATATCGCATCGGTGTTTATCTTATTACACTGATGTTTGAAACGCACTAACTGCATTTATTTCGGTAAGCCTAATAAATGAAGGTGATACTTTTGTTTCTTTATAGATTACAGCATTTCCATATTAGCTTGTATTTACAACAATGCATTTACTGTATACTATACAAATTTCCGCGCGGGGGCGCGGTGGCTCAATGGTAGAGCGTTCACCTCCAGTGCTTCAGATCCCTGGTTCGATCCCAGCTCGCACCGTGTGGACTTTGTGGTGGACCAACATCGTGCTCGTGGTTTTTCTCGTTGTTCGCCTGTTTCCTCCCACTTGATTAATTCCACGATTTCATTCATTTCTCCTCGTCACCGTCTTCTTTAGAATAACCGGCATAACGTAAAACTTAAGATGTCATTCCATTTTCATTTTTTACAAATTTCCGCACGAGCTGTGAGTAATTTAAATTTTTGTAACCTCCCTTTAACGAGTACCTCCTATTTATGGACAAGTATTCATTCCCTTTTGGCGTCCGTTATTATTAGTTTAATGTATAATCTATACCTGTTTGAGATTCCCAATTATAGTGATACACAACTGATCTGCATTTTATTTTCTCTTTCTTTTTCGGTGCTAATATTCAACCAAGGGGACCTCGAGAACTACTTGAGATCTGCAACTCACAGTTTAACAAACGTTTAATTACGTTACGGCAAAAGAGTTTCAAAATTGATTAAAAAATGTCACTTCTTGTTACTTCTGATAGCAATCAGCAGTGGCGTATTTAGGGGGTGGCTTCCGGGCTTAAGCCCCCCCGAAATCTTACTTAGTATAGTAAAGTAAATGAAATATCTTCCAGAATTTTCACATTTCCAGGCAAAGCCCCCCCGAAACTTAGCAAAGCCCCTCCCGAAACAAAATCATAAATACGCCACTGGCAATCAGTATTGTCTCCCCCAACCTTTTCTCTTCGAAACCTTGCCTCACGGTCTCCTCATGGCTGGGAATCAAGTTTTGTCACTTCGAAAGTATGCATTCTTCGATATACGATGTGTTCTTGCCACCGCCTCCTCGATGTAGGAGGCAGTGGTTGTTCGTTGTTGCTCAGCTTTTGATTTCTTCCACAAACTACTCTGTGAGGATCAGTTAAGACTTTGTACCTGCTGCACCCCCCACGGTCAAGAAAGGACACGTCATTCATTCACCAAATGCTGCATATATTATCTCCAGCAAGGTCATATTTCTTTATCTAAAATAATACTATGTAGTATGAACACTAGTTAAAAACTTTAAAAAAAAAAAAAATGAACGTGCAGTATTGATTCTAGCATCTGGATAAATGTTGCACTGAATACGATAAGTAGTTTTAGTATTACTTTGCGCCGAATTTCATCATGTTATATTTAACGCAGAAATGATTATGATCGAAAACGATAGAAACGACCTTAATAACAAAACTTTTAACGTAGATTGAATAAACAGTTATTCAATATATCACAAATAGTATACTTGTTTATGTCTGAATATGTTTGATTTTAAGTTGCCTGATATGTTTAACTTATTTTTTTTTTTTTTATCTTGATAACTTACTATTATTTTACGCTTGACTACACTCGCTTGATACAACAATGCTATTTTCTACTTGGTATTAGTTTGATTTAAAAATTCATATGTCAAGGTTGATTTCAAGCTGATATTTTAAGTATTCAAACTTGGTAGTGGTAACTAGCTATCTGAATTTTAGCTTGATGTAGAATTAACCTTATCATGCCATGACCTGCCGCAGAGAGAACAATGTCCCACATGGAAATCTAAAATGGGATAATCTTTATAGGCCGTTCCATATTTTCAAACCTAAAATTGTAGTAAATAGTGATTATTATTATTATTATTATTATTATTATTATTATTATTATTATTATTATTATTATTATTATTATTATTATTATTATTATTATTATTATTTTGTCGTGCGTTTGGCCTATCCATTCACCCTAGGTTTTTCATAATTCCGTGGAAAATATTCTGCTGGCATGTCTGATGGTCACCTCTGTATATAGTTACAATTCGGCAGTTTTGTTCTAATACCGTTCTACTTTCGAAAACTGAACTTTCGAGAACTGAAAATTAATAGAAAATATATTTGGTTAATGATACGAACGTTCTTAGCAAATAGAGCTGGACAAAGATTAAGCTTATATGATACAAGTTTGAAACGGACTTCAAATTAAGTTTTCAGGTGAGCTTGCTACCACTGTATTATTATATTTTTTAAGGAAAAAGTGTATTCAATATAGACAAAACAAGATGTCAAACAAATGGGGTACATATACTAAACACCTGCTTAGTCAGTTGCCTTGTTAATGATGTTCTTTGTAAGTCATACTATTTGATACTTGGTTCCTAGCAAGTGATTCATAGTTTAACACGATTTGCGATACGGTTCACGATTATCTTACAGAAGAAATCTCCTTTCTTAGCCTAAGGCGCTTCGTGACATCTTCTCCCTCGCTTCTTAATTTTGAGATAAAGGGAAAACTCATTGTATATGGGATATCGTCACTGAAATGTTTAAATTGGCTGGCAGTTCCTAAAACCCCATAAAAGTTTGAAATTAATCGAAATTGAAAAGGACATAAGGATATTGTGTTAACAGAACAATATCCCATTAGAAACATACAATTTACAAAACAAGTCCAAGTGTCTAAATTGTTTTTTTTCTTAAAAGGTTGTGACATCTAATGCAGAACCAGGTCTGGCACTCTTCTTAATCTTCGTACATTTTTTATTTAATTCTTTTTTTTTTCAAACTTTGTAATCACACATTGCTAATAAGTCATTGCGTGTAGTGTTTAAAAAATATCCTGCAGTACTTAAAACCTTTATCTTTGATTAGAGCAGTTTCTAAGAACGTCTTTTTAACGTTAATTGTCCCTATATGCCTAATGGTAACCTTATCAAAAAAAAAAAAAAAAAAAGAAATGAAATGATCTGTTCACATACGATTTTGCTTAAAGATATTGTCATATTGTAATATAGTAATAATCATAGTATGGTTAGTTTACGCGTAGTAGTAATGATACGTAAGCTAACCATATAGCTACAAAGGATCTCTAGGGACGCCCTTGTTCACCATGCTGAAGTATGATTTCAATTTATGGAATAGTGTATGGAGTATTTTTTATCTAGTATCAAGTTTGGAAAAAGTACCACAGTAGTATTTAGTAAAATATTTATCTCATATCTGTCGATTTAATGGTGTCCATTACACATTTACCATATTTATATCGAATGAAAGATAACAAAGACATAGTACTGAATAGGAAACAGAGTTGTTCTTTTGTTTCTGCTTCTTTGAAGCCGTAGGTTCTTCAAATCATAAAGCTTGTTGCTAAATCCTCTAACGCAGGGCTGCTCAACCTTTTCCATCGGGGTACCACCACAGCCTCTCGTTAATCAATACTACAATATGTCGTACGTACCCTCAACATCGACTCGCTTACCATAGGTTGAGAACCCCTACTCTAACGGAATAAAATTTGCCCTATGTCTTATCTGCTAACTTGGAAGTGAAACGAGTAATCACCATTTCTAGCAAAAAAACAACTTCCTTTTCTTGTTTTCTAAGATTATGGAGAGAAAGTCGGTCAATTATTTTTCTCTGAAATTAACTAAAGTGGTTAATATTCTTACGTCTCTCAGGTTGACAACCAAAGTTTCACAATAAAGAATAACGTTTCTTTAGAGACAATACATAAGGAAAGATGTATTGAAATCCTAAGTAGGAGACATGTAGCTGCCTTTTCCATTATAAATACAAGGAATTTGGATTTAGTTTTGCACTTACCTAGAATAAACAAACTCAATAAATAATAATAATAAAATTAGTATGGTACCATTGTAGATGAGAGCGAAATATTTTATCGAAGTTCCTGTTTTCAGCGTCTTAGCCTTGAAAAAAATTCATCAACAACTAATTAAAGTAATTAATTTTTTCTATTAAAGACCGCCAGAGATGAAGAGGAAGCCATAATGACATTTTTATTTGATATAATTCCGATATTGCCTTGATAAGATAAAGGCATTATGTGGTGAAAAAATCTTATGATTGGCGGTTAGAAGTATTGCTTACGAGACGAGACAAGACGAGACGAGACGCACGAGAATTTTAGTGACGAAACAGCACTTTCGAGACACTATTCCAAGAATAAACATCCTGAAACTTCGTCTTGTGGACACCACCACCCGTCATGGGTTTCGAGCGTTCAAGGTTTCGAATAGTCCACTCTACCACACTACATATGGTTAATCTTCAAGAAGATAACTTCTCAAATCTATCTAATATTTTTTGTCAATTCAATCCACTTTCTCGTTGTTATATGGTTAGTGTAGGCGTCTTTGACAGCGGAGATCTGGTTAGATTTACGGTGAAAGCTTATGTGGTTCAGATCCCACGTCGCTGTAGGTCCACATCCTATATAAAAGTGAAACGAAATTTTTGAATTGTGCGTCCCATGGTTATGCCACTAGGCTAAAGGAAACGGTGATAATGAATGAAATAGTGTAATGAAGAAAGTGGAAGGAAACGGGAGAACCCCGAGGAAACCCACGCACACGGTCATAGTCCACCACAATGTTCACTTGGCGGGAGCAGGGTTTGAACCCGAGACCCCATGCACCAGAAGTAAACGCTCTACCACTGAGCCACCGCGGGCCCCACATACTATATAATATCGCTGCTGAATGAAACTCCAACTTCTACTTGATCAACTAACCAATTTAAAAAGAATACATAATTATGTGAAAATCGGTCTTTAGACAATTACAAACAGTCACGTCAGGTGACTTATTATATACGTTCATCACTAAAAGTAACTTAATTTAGTAAGTATAATCAAACTTAATACATAAAGAATGTTCTTATATGCAGACTAAATTAATAAACGTGAAGTAGACTCCTTGTGATTACGGTAATAATCCTCAAAGCCTATGCAAAATCCAACGGATTACAGTGTCAAAAAAAATAGAACCTTATTTGTTAAGCTAGTCAAAAGGCCGTTTATGTAAACTAAAAAAAAAAATCCACAAATGTGAGCACTTACTTCAGCAAGCAAATTGAATTCAAGACATAAAATACTGATGTATACATAATAAACTGACAAAACTAAAATAGTTGATTGCGATATTCTAAACATATACAATGTGCAAAAGATTAACGTAAAATGTAGAGGCAAATTGACCACTAAGGAACCAATTTTCATGAAACCCTATGCTGATCGTTGAGTGGCATGTCGAGGTAAGCTATCGACTGCACAGAATAGTATTAGGACTGCTGTTCATTTGACTTGAACCCCGTTCTCATGTACGATATTGCGGATAATCGCTTACACCACTTCGTTCAATTTCAATTCTCATAATAGGAACGTCTCGTATTTATACACCAAATCATTTGAAAAGCGTGATGCCAATAAACAAACAGTCACGCCAGGCAAATCACTAAGAGAGGCTTCCAGAAAGAAAGCTTTTTCTACGGTAATCAAAAGACTATCTCACGTGAACGTCAGAAGGATAATCTACAACTATGAGTACATTATAAATAACTAATGTGATTTTTGAATTATCAGTTTAATCAAACTTAAAATTATTATATGCAGCTTGCAAAAATGAGCCTTTTCTATTACAGTGGTTAAAAGATCGTGCTGTCTAAACTTTAGAAACAACTTCTATAACTATGAGGATATACGCATTTATCTATAAAATTGATTTTAACAAATAAAATTGAACACTAAAAAATGCATATTCAGACTAAGTTGAGAATAGTAAAATGGTCAACGTTTACATTAACCAATCCCCTAACTATATGCTGAAGGTGTCATACTATTTGCGACAGTCTTATATGAGATAGGAACTGTTACCTGACTAATGAGTGACCGATTCGATCTGTTAACTGGCTAAGATAATGGGAGAAGATAAGGTTCCCTCTTCGTTAACTTGTTTGGCACTAGTGTGATTTAGAACCTAACAAAATGCACTATGAAAAATTTACGTTCCTTGAGATCTCATTTCTTTCAGCCATTTTACAATTACAAGGATCGTAAATTTTTCCTAACATTGTTGCTTAATCATAAATTTCAAATGTAACCTTATCCTTACATTCATAAGTATAAAGCGTCTGTTAATAAGCATTGCATGCAAACAGTAATAATAAACTATTAAATAATATAATGTATACTTTTCCTTAACTACCCTTCATAGTTTATCCATGCTTGGGACTAACAACGTATTGGTCATAGCGTTGTCGTATTTAAAAGTTGCGGAAAGTAGGATTTTTCAGAATAAATAATCTCTCTAATATACACATACATGAGGAACTGCCTGTATCATACTTAAGAACTTATACAGAGTAATCTTCTGTCAAAATCACTTCTACATTAGTGGTAAAGCATTCACCTCTGGTAAATGGGACCCGGCTTCAAATCCTGCTCCCGCCAAGTGAACTTAGTGGTGGACAAACACCGTGTGCGTGGGTTCCTCGGGGTTCTCCCGTTTCCTCCCGCTTTCTTCATTCCACTATTTCATTCATTTCTCATCATCATCGTCTCCTTTAGCCTAGCCAGCATGACCGTGGAACGTAAAACTTTCATTTCATTTCATCACTTCTACATACACATATGCCACCTCCTTTCCTTGTCAAAATTATCAATTTATAGTATGCAGTTTTTATCTGAAATTGTATCTTGCAAATTCTATACACTGTCCAGAAGGTACAGTCAACTACGCTCCTTATCACACTTTGAAACCTACGTAAGCAGTCTTTGTCAAAATTATAGAATACAGTTTCTCCAGTTAAAATCATTAGCATATACTGACAGTTCTGTCAAAATTATCACATATACAAGGAAAATATTACTGGAGCTTTTGCACATACGCAAATGACCGCAAACATTTCTTCACATCCAGTGTACGGCCGTATGCATCGAGATGGAAGATATCCTGTGGTCTAACATTACATATCATTTTCCTTCTTTTCCCTCCAAATTCAGAACCTTGCCGTCATACAAAAGATTGTTTGGCGGAGTTTCATTCTTCAGAGCAATTATTAGGTGATAAATACGCCAAAGCAGCACACATTCTAATATGAAGTTTGACTTCAGCGTCCTTCTTGTACTCCCTTACCAAACCGATATCCTGCACTTTTCCCCAAATGCATTGATTAAAATCATAATTGCAACCATTGACATCCACTGCCGGAAATACAGCCCTCAAGCTTGAAACAGCTCCTACTTTTAAGTCTATTATAACGGATTTCGGTTTCCACAAAGATAGAGAATTGCCCAAATACTCAAACAGTTTACTGTAGGTTTCTTTCCTCCTATTGGGTCAAAGAGTATACAGTACAGGGATAAATCCGAAGAAATCATTACTCAAGCTACAAATCTCTCGCAGCACTTAAGAGTTCATCTAGCTACAAGGGATTACATCACATTGCTATGCGACAAGCTTTTATGTGTAAGTCAAAATAAAAGGAGAAGACGAATGAAGAAATTAATTTATGTTTTGGTAGCTTATAACAGGGGGAAGGTAATTTAAAGAGTTTACCTTTTGGGCTGTGTAGATTGCACTGCATTCTAATTGGTGGGATTCGTTGGGAATATCCAATTAGATGTAAGGGATCTCTTTTAATATTGCAACGTTTTTCTCATTTTATTCATAGAGTCTTAGGAAGTCTAGAGGAAGTCTTAGAAAAAGTGGATAGTTGGCGAAACTGTTACGCGTTTAAGATTTCCAAAATAAAATATATTGCTTTGCTTAGTGAGTAATTAAGTTAAGTACAGAAAGCAGAGCTTTTGAAAGAAGGGGACATAACAGTTGGATTTTCAATAATTAATTACATAGGAATACACTTTCATGAAAATATTCCTACTGTCTCGTTATTTTATATGTTTTATGTCAAATATAACTCAACATTAAGATAAGTTTTATTTGCACTCACAGTAGATGGAAAACATGTTTGACGAATAGTAACACTGGCACGTACATTTTTCATAGCAAGGTTGTTCGGGCACTAATAACGCAAGAGGCAAACATATTTTAGGAGAAGGAATGAGCTCATAGGATAGATAAGAGTTCCTGTTGCTAATAGGTCTGTCGCTTCTAGGGCTAATTCATGCTGAAAGTATCAGTATAACGGTTCAAATGAAGATAATCATTAAGGAGCCTATCCTTCAGGACTTTTAGGCGCTGATTTACTCGCTTCCATTTAATCTTTTGCGACCTAGATTTCTAACTTCTAGCATTGACGTTAAGTCATAATTGTTTCCTTGTTCTTGCTGATATTAAAGTATCGAATTTTTCTGTTTCAACATGGAACAAACTTAAAAATAATAATAGAAACAAAAGAAAGAAAATATACTCAGATAGTAAAAGCACTTCATGTAAATGCTAGCAATTTACCAAGTCTAGATTTTGCTATGTCTTTTATTTTTATTAGACGCAAATGGGGCGCTTAGTAAACTTTATACAGTATTATAAAATAAAACGGGTAAATCCTTTGTTTACTGCGTAAAGTATTCTATCATCCTTTGATGAAAAACAAAATTAGAAAATAAAATGAAATTAGTTTTTTTTTTTTTACTCCAATGTCCCGTCATTTTGCACCGATCTTAAGTGAGACGATGATGATGATATGGATGATAACGGTTGAATGAGGTAAGGGAGATGAAACAAGATAACCCCGAGAAAACCCTTTCAATCGAAGTTTGTCCACCACAAAATTCAGTTAGCGGACTGGGATCAAACCAGAGACTTCAATCACTAGAGGCGAATGCTCTACTAGTGAGCTACGCGACCTATTTTCAAAAGGCGATATAATTGCAGTGAATACATAGGTTTATAGAATAAATTTGGGTTCATTTCATTTATTCTAAGAAATAAAATGTTCAGTAAACTACATTTGTAATTTTGACCGAAACATTCAGTGGAGATACACGTTACCCGTGAATAATTTGAGTAGATTAAATAAAATTTTAATGTATAGCCCTACTATTCGAACCTGACTGAAAGTACTTGAAACTGTCAGTTTAATTTTCAAAGTAAATTTTCAAGTGTGTTAGAGAAATCTTATTGATGTTCTTAAGCGCTTCTTCATCAAAATAAGAGATTTATATGAATTTGAAATAATATTGTACACTTTATTAGATTTGTTTAACGAAATTTGTGACACACTAGCACACTAGAAACTATTTTTAACAGCATACTATTTGCAGCAGAAGCACGAACTGGTTACTATTTGATTTCCAAACGTATGTTATGCATAAGTGTCGGAAGTCATAGAACGGCTTTGTCCGTCTGTCTATCTACAGGTATCAGAGCGAATATGATAAGAGCTATCGAGATGCAAAATTTTACAATCAATTCAGCATCCTAAGGGTGTGTCATTTCTTCCGCAAACTGTCTATTCAAACCGAATGTGGTTCTAATTAGTCATTACCAGTTTCAACGTTTATCACCATAGAACGAAAACAGTAACAGATAGCAAGATTTTTTTTTTTTTTTTTTTGGTGAACGATTCAGTGTCTCAAAATAACGTACCATTACTATCCACAACACTATACTGCAACCGAAAGTGGTTCAAATTTACTACCAGTTCCGGCTTCAATTCTGATTTGCATTGAGCAAAACAGTAAGAGATCGACATGCGATTTTGTGCAAACAACGCAGAGTGCCATAAATAGGTTCTACATCTTCCGTTAATCGTCCACACAAGCCGGAAATAGTTCAAATTAACCTTTTCGTTTCTCAGCATTTACAGCTATAGAAGAGAAATGGTAAAAAAAAAAAAAAAAAAAAAAAAGCGACAAATATTTTCTGCAACGAATACACTGATATATACCTAGGTATGATCGTAGCTCATAATACTCGAACATAATGTGTTTGAAAATTTCTAGTATTTCAAGTTTTAAATCTGATTTCAAAATAGCAAAAACATGAAAGATTTAGGGAAGGAGATTTTTTTTAATTTTTTTTTTAAGTCGATACAACGTTCAAGGATAGGTTCAATTTTCCCCTTATTCCTTTATTCATACATTTTGGACTACCGTATTTTCACACTGTGAAATGGAACTCATTTGTTGCTATGTAAATACAAATTTTATTATGTCTTATATCTACAAGTCTTCCAAGTAAAATAATGTTCCTCTTCATTCAAAACTTGTAGTTGAGAACACATACAAGATTAATATACACTGTGGATATCCAGAACCGGTTCCTGATATATTCCAGTCGCGGGTAATAATGGATCAGGGTACTCGATATTCGGGTTCCCGATTTTCGGTAATGTAATCGGGTACTTGATTCTTGGTTCCGAATATGTTTACCTGATTCTCGGTTCTGAAACCGGGTACCCGATTCTCGAATCCAGATCAAGCTCGTATCAACGGGGGATCTAGGGTCCCGGGCCCCCAAATTTGTTACTGGCCCCCTTAAAATTTTCACGGTAGGTTTGCAAGTGAACCATAATATGATTTGGTCTGGCATCCCTAACTTCTACTGCCCACCTACATTTTTGGGCTGGCAACGGGCCTGTTCCAGATCCAGGTACCCGGTTTACGGTTCTGGAACTAGGTACCCGATCCTAAGTGTTAGAACCGTGTTCTCGATTCTAGGTTCTGGAACCGAATATCCGATTCGAGTATCCCGGTTGCGATCCCAGCCCCCGCCAAGTGAACTTTGTGGTGGACAAACACCGTATGCGTGGGTTTTCTCGGGGTTCTTCCGTTTCCTCCCACTTTCTTCATTCCACTATTTCATTCATTCCTCATCATCACCATCTCCTTTAGCCTAACCTGCATAATCGTGGGACGTAAAACTCAAAGATTTCATTTCATTTTTTCCGATTCGAGTACCCATTTTTCAGATCCAGACACAAACTACATCGGTAGCCTATATCAAGTATACATGGTAATGAAATGAAATAGAAGTCTTACATTTTAAAATGAATGTCGGGACTAAGAGCATTCAAAATTACTTTTAGTTGGCTATCAGACACTTTTCTCTTCAGTAGATTGATTTACATTGTGTGTTTGTGTGTGGCGAAAAAGATTCAGATAGATAGATTCATATTCTGCACTCTTTTACATAATATTTTTAATGCATCACAAATTAATATGTGCCACTGATAAATAAGTAGGTAAATTGTAATCCTATAAGGAAACGTGGCAATATGCGGTTGTTTGACATGAACGAGAGAGAGAAAGAAAAAAAAATACACAGTTTGGATATTGACAAGGTCACTTACCTTGCATTCGCTGTTGGGGGTCTACTTAGGTAGAAAACGGAGTATTTCCACAAAAGAATTGGAAGGTCAAGAAAAACATCTGCTTTCAAAAATATCCTTGTTGTTCCGATTTGTTGCAAAAATAAATGCTTGATTTGACGTCGGCTTTTAGCCGAGAAAAGTAAGAACATAGCAGAAATTCATTGGACTTTATTAACAGTACAAAAAATGACGGACCCACTGTACAAACTATATGCAAACCTAATTAATGTAGTACAAATAAACATATTCATAAATCGTTTGTTACCGTTGGTTGCAGTGATGACGCAAGCTTTAATTTCTTGGGAGAGCAGAGGGCAGACATTTGGAGGAAGCATTTTTTTTTTGTATGTCGAAGATATTAGTTTTATATTACTTCTGGTTTCAAAGAAGCAGTCGGGGGCGAACGAAATCACTGATGGCGCTCGACCCCTTTTTTTTCTTTAGCGTCGTCACTGTTCAAGAGTGCACAGTGCGGTTGTATTTTACTATGAAGAAAAGTGTAATTTTCAAGAATTTAGGTAAGATACGACTGGGAAATTTGCCGTATATTTTTTTGTAAAACGAACTTTAAGTAGACTTAAATTACAAAGGAAACATTTTCTAGCTTTGTATTAGCAATATTAGCTCAGTCGCAAGTTATTCTTACTGTCGAAAATGATAAAGAAACGATCTACCTAGTGAGGAAACCAAGGAAATGTCATAGTCATAGTAAGTCAGTATTGTAATTATTGCATATAGTGTCAGAAGTGGTCAACAGAACTGATTATGCGTGAGGGCTAAGATATTGATTGATTCTGTTGAGTTTATCGTTCCTTTTAGGAACAAGGCTATGTGAAATGTGGACCTACAGCAAGGCGACCAGACGTCCCGTTTTAGCCGGGCAGTCCCTTATTTTCAACCGTTGTTCCGTATTTTTCTGATTCTCAAACGGGACGCCTAAATGTCCCGTTTTTAAGCAAACATGACCCAGGTGTCCCGTATTTATTATTCAAAATATAAATGGTCAATGCTAATTCTACACTCTTCCGTACCAACACTCATTGGGAAGGTTCAGCCGTGCCTAGAGCTTCTGAATATTCAAATGAGAATTGAGTGTTCTGTGGTTCAAGTGGGAATTGAGTGAGAATTCTGAGCGTTGAAGTAGTTAAAAGTATTGTTGGGTAATACTTAAGTTAGAAACGCTGTGTTATCATTCTTTCTTGTGTATTTTGTAAATTGAAAACACTGCTGAGTCCCAAAATGCATGTGAAAATCATCCCCTCCCCCGTCGCCGATTCGTATGCGTCACGTTTTTGAAAGTAAAAGTTCTGGTCACCTTGACCTACAGCTTAACGTAGAATCTAGTTCACATGAACTCTCAGCGGGAATTTAACCCCTTGTATCCCGCTCGAAAGGCACGTACGCTATCCACATAACAACTAGAGAACTCACGAAGGATAAAGGAGATGGATGATAATGATGGAAAGGTGGAAGTAAATGGAAACGGCAAACTCTGAAAAGCATGTTCATGGTGTCTGTTAATGACAAAGTCCCTTGGTGGTAGCTGGAATCAACCACGGACCTCATGCGTCAGAGGTGAGCGTTCTACCACTGATTGAAGCTGAATGATTTCTGGTATTGTTGCTATTTTCTAAAGAATTGAGTCTTTAATATTGTGTTTTGTTACACAGTTGTGCCTCGAAGTCTTAAGCCGGACCCAAATTATGGGGCGAGACGCCCGTGCTTTTCAAATTGTGTGTGTAGTCAGGAAAAGAGAGATAGGGAGAACGGAGTCAGTCGAGGGTCAGATTGAATTAGTGACCTGATGCCTCATTGACACCAATCCACACGCATGTATTAGTGGTGGGACCCTAGCTATGATTTACTCAGATCACAGAGCCGGGTCCTAGATGCAATATTTAGGGAATACCACGAAAGCAATAAATACAGGAAATCTATTATGTAGTTAGAGTTAGGTGTAAAATAAAACTGTAAAAATAAATGTAAAATAGGAATTTCAATCCCGGAGTGATAGAGAAAAAATCATAGAAATACTAGAAGTCTTAACCACTATTGAGCATGCGCGTGAAGAAGTTTCTCCCATGCTCGATGAGGCTCGTGACGTCGCCTTCGAGCTACGTCAGAAAAGGCAGAAATGCGTGGGACGAAACGCCTTTATAAACGAGGCTTGTCCGCCGCTCCGATTGATTCTACAGTAGAACGTCGACGAGTGTGTGTGCTCCCAAGACCCGGACGCTTAGTAGAACAACAGGTATGTGATTATTTTTTCTAAGTCCCCCCCTTTAACGCGAGATGAGCACTTTGAGAATGTTTGTGTCGAATACGAAGTCCCTTCAACTTGAGACCAAAATCCCTCTTCGAGAATTAATAGTTTTCCCTTCGGACCAATGCAAGTTGCGATGTACGAAGTCATATCTCACTATATTCAATAAATCGCGGTCTAGAATAAAACCTTCTAGCACCCATTGAGTATTATAGGGGTTGTGCTCCCACTTAGATGATGTAGTAAAACTACCAAGTTGTAATTCCAAGTAACCGATTTTGTTAAATTCATCTGTATTTCTATTTTTATTTTTTTTTATAAAACGAAAAGTGAAATGGTCTCTTTGATTTAGTCAGGCTATCCCACCTAATTAGATTCAACTCACAGTCTTCATGTGTTACCTGGGTTTCGATTCCTAGTACCAAGCTCTACCACTAATAGTGCGCTTTCTCATCATCTTCGAACCAGTAAGCTAAAGACGTTTTTCGAGACCGAGGCTAAAAGGGAGTTGGACTCCGAACCAACTTTGTAATACTGGGTGGAGAGTGAAGAAGTGATCTCAATTACGATATCACAAAAGAAAGCGTACACAATTGCTACGCCAATCTCAGAACAACCAAAAACATCATATATAACATTTTATGGTGGAGGCGCCGGGTATCTTAGCCATTTCGCAATATTAGTACCGCTACGAAATATTAAAGCCCCGACAGTGGCTAGAGCCATGTTGGACGAGTTAATCACGCGTTTCGGCCCCCCTAAAGAGGTACTGACGGATAGAGGAAGTAATTTTTTATCAACGATAATGGCCGAACTGAATGACTTATTTGACATTAAACATGTTCGAACTGCAGCATTTAAACCGTCAACGAACGGACTGTGTGAGCAATTCAACTCTGTCATTGCAAGTTTCCTTACTAAGTACACGGCTAAACAGCCTACTAAGTGGGCGGAATATGTCCGCTTGTGTGCATATGCCTATAATATATCAACATCCCCTATTAGGAAATATTCCCCATATGAGATTGTCTTTGGTCAAAAGGCCAGGTTTCCCACTCAGTTGGACACCCAGTATCAATTCACGAAAATACAGGAACATCAGAAACAACTAAAGTTAATCCGTAAATTAGCCCAGAAGGCTATGACATGCACAGCAGCAGACTAAATTACGCGTTGATCGCACTAGACAACCTATTAAATTAAAGGTTGGTGACTTAGTATTGTGTAGAGATTATTTACCTAAGAAGGATATTTCTCCAAAATTGACACCCAAGTATATGGGACCGTATTACCTAAGGAGTATTTCTCCCACAAATGCTTGTAAAATCGAATTAGTAGCAAACCCTAACCACACTCAGATTGTAACTATAGAAAGGTTAAAGAAATATTTCCCCCGAGATAACTCACGCGAGCTAGACGTTTCTAGCGATAGTGAGGACGAGGAATGTTAAGCGTAATATATAGGTCGCTCATGAGACTTAGTCGCATCAACTTAAAAAAAATAGAGAAAAACAAAAACTTGGCGTCTATTCATTAGTGAGTGTGCTGAATATCTCATACATCACATAGACCACTAAAAAGTGGAGTACCTGTAGTCTCGCAAGACCTTTGGCATACACGAACATGGCATACAAGACTATAGATAGAGCCTGAAAGAAATACATTGTAAAAAAAAGTTATAATATACTCTTCATCAATCAGAAACAAACAAACAAAAAGTTACTTCCTGGAATCCATTCTCCTCTCCCTTCGATGCTGTAGAAGGCATTAGACACCCATGGCCTACTATGGATAATAGGCACTCATCTCAGTGGGCGGCGATAAAAAGTGATCTGAGGAGCAAATAAGTCGTTTTTAGAATCAGGGCCCTACCATATCTACCAAACCTACCATACATACCATAACTACCATACCAAAGAAAAGTTAGACGCGTCACAGAAAGGTTATGTCGAGTTGATACCTAAATGAATGTTTTGCCAACATATTGGGATGAATTTTTTTTTGTTCTTTGTGTGAATGTGCCCGGACACGAATGAGTTACCCTTCTTCTTCTCCTATAGGACTCCCAATATGCTGCCAGACACAGAGAACCTATAAGGAAAATAAATGTTGACATAGCTGAAAAGAAAAAAAATATTATTAGTAGCTACTACCATTAATACGTACAAATGTATTATTTTTCTCCTGTATACTTAACTCCGACCTTAAGTATAAGTCGTTGCAGCTGCAGGTTCCTCATTCACAGTATAGGATTCCATCCGTTGCCGCCGCCTGATTATTTCATTTCTCTCTTACGAGAAATCCGCCGCTCTCCCTCTTCGTGGCTAGGAAAGCGTTAACCTAGAAAATAAAGCAAAGTCAATATTGCCTGCTCTGGGTTGTTCCGCTACAAACTTATGCCTACTTATGATACACGCGTGCTTACGGGTTGCTTTCTTGTGGAACAAAAGAGAGGAAAAGGGAAGTTGGATTCCCCCCACCAGACATTTACATAGGTTACTCCACACCATGCTTACCCCATTTGTTTTTCCTTGAGCAATTATTATTTTTATTTTATTTTTTTTCCGCGTAGTTCGGGCGGGAAGCATATTGGTTAAAGTTAAAAAAAATAAAAATACACTAAAATACAATAAAGTAGAAAACGAAATATGGAGAAATACGCCTTAGTCGCTGACATGTTGTTCTCTGCTGCTGTTATTACTGCTGCTATTCATAGATAAGAGTGAAATTTTTCTGCGACCCCTTCTGGGTGACCACAATTGACCAATGACCAATGACCAATCTCTTAGCGATGGCCAATCTATTGGCAAATTACGGCAATGTGCTAGCCTACTGTGTATATTGTACATAATACATTTACAATTATATATGTATCGGCTATTCATTTTTTAAAAAGAATGTAAATAGCTACTTGTACTATACTTTGCTATATTTAGTCAGTAAGATTACATTACCCTTAAGTTATGTTCAGTTCATGTTGTATTATGATCAAGTATTAACAGTGATGCTCATTCTAGAATAATGTTTTCAGTTATTTTTATCAAAATACTAGATAGTATCATATTGTATCATTATTTCATTGTGGCAAGATAAGCTTAGGTTAGTGTAAGGCTACCCTATGTATTTCGTATGAATATTGGGGGTAAATCGAGCCCCCTCCATTTTTTTTCTCTGTCCTCCCATCATTGGGTAATGGGCTAGAACCCGCTTGTTGTCACTAACTTGATCGCCATGTTCTGTACAGTAACGGTTACAAAAATGACATCATTGTGGGCTATAGTAACATCCTAGATGTTGATCTACCACTACACCACTATATAGTCCGGCAGCCAGACCCCCTATTTTCGGTTTTTCGGCTCAGTTGGGCGCAGGATTTGCAACTTTGGGTGAAGATTGTTTGGCCCATGGGAAGTATAAAAATGAATGTTGCCCGTCTGGGAAGAGCAGCTTTTCCAAGATGGCGGCCCAAATCCAAGATGGCTTCCATCAAACAGACGCATTCACATTTCCCCACATTAAAATAAAACGGTAAGAGATAGGAAGGTTTTCCTTTAGTGTAAGGACGCTGAATGGTCTATGGAAAGTTAAGAAATGCATGCTACCCGTCTGGGAAGAGCAGCTGTTCCAAGATGGCTGCCTAAATCCAAGATGGCCTCCATCAAACAGTCGCGGTTTCGCATTTTCTTTCGTAACAATGAATTAGTGATAGAAAATAAGGTTTTTCTTCTTTGTGAAAATGTTGAATAACCCACGGGATGTTCAAAAATAGATGTTGCCCATCTGGGAAGAGCAGCTCTGGAGCACTAAAATTAATTCACTTGAGCATTAAAACTGAATTTTGAGTATTTCTAAAAAAAAAAGAATCAAGGACAGTTCAATGAGTTCCAAGATGGCTATCAAACAGACAGGGTTTTTACTATCGCTCTTTTTAACACTAACACATACTCATTGAACTGTCCTTGATTTTTTTTTTAGAAATATTCAAAATTCAGTTTTAATGCTCCAGTGAATTAATTTTTGTTCCGCATGGATCAATGTTTCATATTCAGTTTCATTTAAAAAAGTAATATAGATTCGAGGCAGTTTATTGTTCTTTTATATTATTCTTTTTAATGGTGAAGGTATGGGATAAATGCTGTTATTATGTAACTGGATAAATCCTTCTTCTTTTACAACTCTGTATTCCAGTTACACATTTTATTTTACAAGGCAATCAATGAAAAGGTGTGTAAAATTTAATAACAGTAACAGGACTAAAACTCCTCACACAATTTTAAGAAGAAATTATTGTGAAATCACAGAAAGAAACCAGTTTTTCTTATACCAATCGTGGAAAACCTCACACATCCTCACCAGTGTCACTTTTCATGTTATCACACTGAACTTTACGTAAATCTGTGCAAAGTAAACTAGCTTGGAAACAGCAGCAGATATCTTTGGTGCATTTTTTACAGTCGCAACACATGAATTGTAGTATTTCATCTGGCGCTGGTTTACATCCTAGCCACTGTATCTGCAGAGTGTTGCCATCACTCAGAGTCCATCCATGACCGTGGGGTGTAGGGATTGTAGGTTTTGCAATAAGTGCGTTTCTCGAGATGCCACATTGATAGTTTGCTCGAGCAATATGAAGTTGAAGGGATGACTGGCAAGGAGGAAGATTTTCTGGATTTATCTCTCCACCCTTTGCACAGTACAGTTCATATCTTAAGGAATTCACATCAGCCATCTTTTTTCCGTATAATTCGCACACTAATGACTCGATGGAAGCTGTTAGCTCTTCAGTTACTTCCCAGTTTGTCCCCAGATGCTTACATGCAATAGTGTGTTCTTTTGATCTGAGGACCAACTTAAGAATGGAAACTTTTCCTTTTCCGGAGAAGGCTGAAACTGTGTCGCACCCTGAAAGTGAATGCACTCCAGGCAAAGCGGAAAGGAAATCATTCACCGTTATGTCTGCACTGATCGATTTCTTGACTTTACCTACAATGGCTTGAAATGGAATTATCTTAGGTTTTTTTCCTTTCTTGAAGTAAAAAAATCCCTGTTTCTGTATAGTAAGACTATGTGACAAAGCGATCACAAATGCGTCTGTGTCATCGCTGTGGATCACAAATGATGACTGAGGGACGTGGGCAACATGCAGCATCATTCTTGTGTCAGCCTCCTCATGTGTGCAGAACAACTCCGGAACAGGATGGGAACCACTGGAAGTGATGCAAATGCATTCTTCACCACGGGTTACGAAGAGTGTTCTTCCACCGAGTTTTTTCCTATAAGACTCCTTCTCCCATTCCTTTGTAAGAAAGGTGACCAATGCCATTTTGTTTTCTGAGCATTGTAAGAATTGTCTCCATGACCGCACAACATAAGACGGTAGGATAGCACTGTACTGCAACGAGGCTGGTTGTGATTGTGCTCTTCTCTGTCGTTCACAATCTTTTATGCTAGGGCAGGTATACACATCAAAAACAACATCTATTCTGCTAGAAGGGAACCTAGTAATGGTATCGAATATCTTCTGAGCGAGCACATCAAATGTTTCACCAGATGGAGGTGTGTATCTCTGAATAACAGCCATTCCATCAAAGACGGTTGCAGCTCCGTTTGGATAACTCGTTTCAGGCTCGAGATCTGTTGTGAAGTAGTTGGTAAGCTGGGCTTTGTTGGTTTTTCTGGGAATGGCAAAAGGATCACTCAGACTCCATGGAAGTGGACCCAAAGGATACTGGAACACAGTTCTCATGTCGATGGAGCGGACCTGTGCCAAGACTGCCATTCTGCCGAATATAGACCTGTCAGCTTTTAAGGGGATGAGCTTATCCTTTGTTGAAACAGAGACTTTGGTCGTCATGCTTGTAAAAGTTCTTAAACGTTGCTTTGGTAATGGGTCAAAATAACCCGTTGCTGGGGTACTTGAACAACGATCCTGAAGGAACTGTTTGTAGGCTTTTCTTCCTATTTCTTCTGCGTTCAACAAATCTTGTTTTGTCTGTTCTGTTGCCACTTTTCCTGTAGACAGACTTCTGAACTCGCCACCTAACCATGGATTCGCTACGACTTCACCAAACAAAAAGGTTACTTTACGCACACATTCATTGTCTTTCTTTGTGAAAGAATGGTACAGTTCCTTGTGTTGGCAGACGTTCTCAGGTGACTTTATATGGTCATGGATGAGTTGTCTGAACATGGCTCTACGTGATGCATTCAGTACCCAACGCTGAGTCGCTGAATAATTTACACTAAAGCCAGTGTAACCTCCTGGCGTCTTGCAGTCTCTGTTAATCGTGTTTTCAATCGTTTTGTCAGCTTCGTTTCCAGAGAAAGGGCGTTTATCACTGCGGTATATGGCGAAGTCACCTCGTAAGAAGGCATTGTGAACTGAAGGATGTGAATGAGGAAGATGAAGCATATCACTCAGGAAAGGTGGGAGATACCTGGCATAATTTTGCCTGTCATACGCAAACGTCCAAGGAATTACTGCGTTTAGGCAAGCAACGTACATGTTCCAGTCTCCAGTACGAGTAGCGAAGATGAGATTCAGGACCAGTTCTACCATATGTAAGTATGTTTCCCAGAATCGTAACAAATCTCCACGTTTCTCTTTCTGATCAGAAAAATGTTGTTCGAATTGCTGATACCACGTTAGAAACACTTCACTTTGTAGCACTTGTTCATGCTGATGCTGACAAAGATTGAGCTTCAGATCACCAATGGATTCGGTAAATTCACGTACTGTCATTTCGAAACTATCCTTTTCTTGCAGTGAAGCCTGAAAGTCATCGATGAGTAAACGGAATAGAGATTCGTACATCACTTTATGCATGTGAATCGCCCGATTATAGTTCTTACCACTTAACGCACTATCCACGCTACCAGCAGCTACAACCTCACCATAGACCGCTAAGTCCCTAAGGCCTGCATCCTGATATCTGTGTCCAATTATCCCGAGCAGCATCATCAACAGGTGAAAACCACCCAACATTATAACTATGTTTCCGTATAAGTCCTTGTTCTTCCAGTAAACCTCGGCAACTTTCGCATAAAATGACTGATCGAATACACACACTACTGCTGCAAGATGCAACGTTTCGCGCACTGCAAGTGCTCTCTGAAGAATCTCATGGGCAGTTCTTACGTCTGTTGCGGGAGAATCTATCATGTCTAAATAGCCCACAACACTTTCAATGATAGCGATGTCTTGATGAACAAGAATGTTGAATCCCGTCCAGCTGGGAACAAGTTTATTTGGATAAAGAGGATTTCGCCTGGCACTTATCCAAATCAGGTAACGCTGTCTCTGCTTTTTCTCAATTTTCGAGTACTTATGATCGTCGGGAATATTTAAAGGTCCAGGTCCCACCCTAAGCCCGGAATAGTAGTCAGGAATATTTTTTGCAATTATAGCAGTGGGTAAGGAACGGCAATGTCTTTTTATTCTCGGTTCGATTACTTCCTCTGATTCTTCACTCTGCTCATTCGGAAAAGAGTCGGGTAACTTTCTCTGGGCAACAATGGCATTGACACGATGTGATGTACCAGCACCTGTAAAGGTATTTTCGTTCTTGTCGATGTTGTCTGCAACCATAACTACTATTCCATCTCCAGGCACATGTGACTTACGAATTGAATCGGGAATGACAACAGAAGTCTGATTTTGTTTGGATATAATGTTGAGTGCGTGCGCAGTTTCAAGTTCTTCAATGAGATCGTAACTAATCCCATGACCATGCTGATTAATAAGCTTTATCACTTCTTTGTTATTGCATAGTGATTTAATTACACATGGAAAAAGGACACTTTTGGGAGGTTTTACAGCTCCGTCTGTAGCACAGAAAACAATATCTTGCGCTAGGGATGTTGCTCGCCGAAGAACACGAGTATTAAGCTCATCACTACTAAAGCTTCCACTGAGAAGAACACGTAGGAATGACAATAGTAGCTCTGGCACATACTTCGAAACATCACTGGGTTTTAGATCTTCTGCTTTGGGAGGCCATTGCTGTATTGATGGATCGTTTTTCAAGATGTGTTTCCGCAACAACTTCGCAGCGGTTTGCAGTTTGACGTCATCCTCACTTAGTCCTTTAAATGTCTCCTGCTCTTTCCTTAATTTGTAATTCTCGCGAATGACATCTTCCATTTTCAGCGTGATGGGAACGATCACAGTTTTTCTCTGTTCGATCTCGATGAACGTTAACTCAGGGAATTTGTTTGAAATGTGACGCACAAGATTCTTCTTAAGAGAAGGTCTGCATTCCAGTTCGTGACTTTTGAATTCGTTTAGTAGGATTTCATGCAATACTTCAAGATGAACTGCCTTCGGATCCTCAATGAGGTTCTCACAGAAAGAGTACACTTTTCCCATTGCTTGTACTTCAATACTCTCAACTCCACTTTGCTGTGCAATTTCTGAATCGGTGGTGGAGTCAAGAATTCTGGTAAAATTTCTATAACAGGAATTGTGATATTTACCTTCACTTGACATGAGGTCTTTAACACATATACCCATTATGTAACTGGCATCGGAGTAACAGGAGGTTTTATCTTTTATGTGCTTCATTGCTGCTGCCTTGATGTTTTCGCTTGCTCTGGTTACTTCACAATTACTTAACCTCTCTCGAGTGTTCGATGCTTTCACGTACTTGTCTTTTTTACAAAATATGCATACAGGTGGTAGTATATTAGATGAAGTAGATGACGAAGTACCAGTAATGGACAATGTTGCTCGGGTGCATGGTTTATGTAAATCCGCCGCTGGTTCATCAGATGAAGCTACTGACTTGTTGATTTTTTCAAGCTTCTGCTTATGAGTGAATGCTTGGTAACATTGCCGGTGATAAACAATGGATTTCTTATCAACGGCGGGGAATGTGGTCTCAAGGATTTTGCTGTGGCTTCGTATCTTTGCAGCATTACGCAAAGTTTCCCAGGATGATGAAGAACGTATTTGACTTAGGGATCCTCCCCCTTCTCCACATATGATGCAGGTGTCATTCATTTCATCTGAAAATAAAAGGAAACAAAAAATATAAATACGTTAAACATGGAGGCATATGCATATACATTACATGTGGATATATACGCATTACTTGTTATACATATATGAAAGTGGTGATTGTGCCATATTTCAACGTTTAACACAATGAAAAGATGTATATAAAAAATTTAAATATAAATTTTAAATTATAGGTGTAAATCCTTCATTCTTATTAATGTCACCCTTGAAACCGCCCCTGAAAACAACCGAATGAGGTGTTGTTTACTAACCAAATATTGCATATTTACAAATGGGAACATGTGCCCTAAAACTAGTCTATTTCGTTCTTTTTCCAAAATCTAACAGATAAGTGAGAAATAATAATTAATAATAATAATGAGAAATATAATTCTCTATCCTCAGTGTCACCCTTGAAGCCCCCCTGCCCCTGAAACAAAGAACGAGATACTGCTTACTAACCAAATCTTGAATATCCAAAATGATAACAATGTTCCGTAAGCGAAGTCTCTTTCTTCTTGCCAAAGTATGAGAGATAAATGAAATAAGTGAAATAATTAAATAAATGAAAAATAATAATTAAATTCTCTATTCTTAGAAATGCCAATAGCGAAACCGCCCCTGAAATCAGACATGTAACTAAAGAATGGACCTCCAGCCCCTATATCAAAAGCATTTGGCAAGATGAAGTCAAAAATTGGTGACGGAGGGCCGAGCACAGGGTAGGTTGGGTGGATTTGAATTCTATTATTTGCAATTATTTATATTTAATCCAATTACTCACTATACGATTACTTTTCTATATAGTCATCGAGTAACGCAATGTACATAAAAATTACCCCCGTCAGATAAATTAGTGATTCACAGTGAGGGTAGGATGTGTCTATCCACCTATTTCCGGCTTCAAAATGCCCGCTACTGGCTGTTGGAATTGCCACAACCTACCCTCACCACATCTATTTCCGACTTCATAATGCACGGTCTCGTTATCGCTCTATTCTTTAGTTATATGTCTGTGCCTGAAACAGAGATAATTATATACTGCTCACATCATACCTACAAATGGCAGTCATTCTCTAATATTTAGCATACAACGCACAATTCGAATAATATTACCTAAAATTGCAACATATCTTTGTTTAGTCGTAAAACATCCATTGAGTCACAATGTCCAAGATAAAGGACACACAATTTGAAACACATATTACGGGATAACTATAACAGCTATTATCATCATTTAACACAAGTTTTCTTTCTAGACATTATGATTACTTAAAATCACAAGTAATGGGGCTGTAGAAATAACAAAAATAATAAATATTTATAATGCTTACCTCCATTACTCTTCGTGCTCTTATCCATCGTGTAAGTATGACGTCACTACACCATCAATGTTGCACAAGCGGGATATATTTTGACTACAAATGAACAATAAAGGCTCCAAGCACGAGTACTTGGATATCATAATAATCAGCCTCATAACAACGGTATAAAATTGATGTCCATCAAAGTGGACACGATGATCGCAAGGGTTAAGAATCAATTTGATAATTTGGTATGTTATCCAAACATGTCCACTGTCTATTGGATTTGGGCGTATTGGATTTGTGCGGCCATCTTGGAGCAGTTTCTCTGTTCAGACTGGTAACATTAATTTCTTTATTGCCCATGGGTCATTCACATCTTTACAATAAAGGGGAAAACTTCCTATACCACCGTTTCATTTTTATGTATGGAAATCTGAATACAGCTGTTGATGGAGACCATATTGATTTTAGGCAGCCATCTTGGAACAGCTGCACTTCCCAGACAGGCAACATCCATTTTTAACATCCCATAGACCATTCAACATCTTTACAAAAAAAAGGCAAACCTTCATATTCATTACAATTCCATTCTTATGTAGGAAAATGTGAATGCAGCTGTTTGATGGAGGCCATCTTGGATTTGTACCGCCATCTTGGAACAGTTACTCTTCTCAGACTTGCAACAATCAACTTCCCATAGACCAGTCAGCATCTTTATAATGAAGAAAAACCTTCCTATATATCACCGTTTCATTTTTATGAAGGGAAATGTTAATGGAGGAGGCCATCTTGGATTTAGACAGCCATCTTGGAACAGCTGCTCTTCCCAGATGGGCAATATCTATTTTTCAACATCCCGTGGGTCACAACATTTTCACAAAGAAGAAAAACCTTATTTTCTATCACTAATTCATTGTTATGAAAGAAAATGTGAAACCGCGGCTGTTTGATGGAGGCCATCTTGGACTTAGGCAGCCATCTTGGAACTGCTGCTCTTCCCAGACGGGCAGCATGTACTTTTTAACTTCCCACAGACCATTCAACGTCTTTATAATAAAGGAAAACCTTCATATCTCTCACCGTTTCATTTTTATGTAGGGAAATGTGAATGCGTCTGTTTGATGGAAGCCATCTTGGATTTGGGCCGCCATCTTGGAAAAGCTGCTCTTCCCAGACGGGCAACATTCATTTTTATACTTCCCATGGGCCAAACAATCTTCACCCAAAGTTGCAAATCCTGCCCTCAACTGAGCCGAAAATCGACCCTGGCTGCCGGACTAATACTCGTGTTTCTCAATCATCCCTGTGTAACTGCCTTCATACAAGTTAAAACCCTCGTTTGGTTGAATTAAAAGGCACACCACGCTGATAGTACCATGCAGAGTGGTATTAAATCACGTTATCATTGGTACATTAAAATAATAATAATAATAATAATATTAGTAATAATAATAACAATAATAGTATTAATAATAAAAATAATAACACATTGGAAGCGAATCTGTACGTGTACATCATTTCATAATTAGGTTCGATACTCGAATAATAGAGACTCCCATAAATCAAGGGACACATATTAAGGATACACGAGCTCTGTCAACTTGTTTCAAATAAATTTGGTATACACTAACTTAATTCTATTTAGAATAAAACTTATGATTATACCCGTCAAAAGGTTTAAACCTACAATTCAGGAGACTTTCAAAATTCGGTGGCCCCCTCAATAAGCGGCCCTGTTTAATAGGTGGAAAACACTGCTTCACAACAGCGCATGGCGCACACGAACTTTAGGATATAAATATATGAGCGTGACGGTATGTAAAATTTTAAGTGAAATAAAATGTCAAAATAAACAAACAAATGGGTAATTTTTAAAAATTAAAAGTTAATCGAATAGCATTTTGTTTTGATGCAAATATTTATAATGATCACAGATACTTCCTCAACACTCGTCTTTCATTCTGCCTTAAAATTAACAGCAAATCACCTCTTATCGGGTGACGGAAGTGAGTCCAGCTGTTAACAAGGACTCAGGATGTTGTTGCGTGTAGCTTCTATACACACCAACATTTATAACGGGAAAATAGATAAGTAAGAAAATAGGGAAATGACGTCACAACGAAATGAATAATAACAATAAGGTTGCCTCATAAATCATTAGGATTGGGATGACCCATAGTCTTAGATAAACAGTTGATTCTTAGCGATCCCTGGTTCGATCCCTTACTGGATCATTTCTTTTATCCTATATTTAAATCATCACTACCTACACTAGAGGTCCCGAGTTCGAGACCCGGAATAGTCCTGTCAAACTTAATATTGTTGTAAAAATGGTCTCAGTTACCGGTGATTATTGGCAGTTACGCAATTGTATCTAACGTTGAAAGGAAACAGATAAGTCGGAGATCGAGCCCCGACTCACGCACTTTATGTATGAGTGACAACCACTTAATCACGTTTTTGTTTTTCCTTAGGGAAACACATACTAAATTCACAAGTAATGCAACACGCACTTCTTATAATCACTGATTAACTATGACTTGGGTCACTATCTTTCATTGTGGCTTTCACTTAACCCAGTGATAATGAAAATCGGTATGGGATATTCCCAGGATATGACTGTGACTTCGTTGCACTCGGGTTAGCACTCCACGTTGTTCACATTCACTAGTAAAACAAATTGGTAGCCTGACGTGAAGAAATTGAAAACGCATGTTCCAAAATTAATACTCTAACAATTCAGGGAGATAGTACTTACCCCGTAACAAAAAACCTCCCCTTTAGTGTCTTGGAGACGTAAGTCTTCCCTTCTCCTTCTTTTGCGTTCTCCGAGCAATAGATGGTACGTATACTCCAACAAGCTGAAAAATATGAACCACAAAGTTAAGTTCTTATTTAAACTCGTTGGTTATCATACTTAATAATTAACACAGTGCAATAATTAGCATCATACTTAATAAGATAACTCTACTATCTAAATCCAGTCACGCTTTAACTACCAAGTTCGTCAAAGTCGACTAATAATTAGCCGGGACACCACACTCAACTTCAGGTCCCCGCGTCCAGCCTATAATACTATGTGTGTGTGTGAGCATTTTTCGTTTCAGGTTTTTCCTTACAGAAGCCGAAGTAGCAGAACCTGCCCAGGTAAAAGCAGTGAAAGGACCTACGCCTTGGAAATAACTGAGTATTCGTTTTCCTTTTTATATTTTTGTTAAAAGATAGTTAATTTAATCACTTGATTGTCAAGTCACTTTGACAAGGGAATTTGACAGTTTTCTTTGTTATTCTTACTAAGCTACCTACAAAGGGTTGCAAATATAATGAACAAATTACAATGTGCACAAGATAAGACTGCCTCCTCGGAGGGCCTCAATTGTCAATACTTAACGTTATAGAGCTATAAATCCTACAATATTATTTCAAGAAATCTGTAACAATTGGGATAACATATTGTCAAGACTTTAGTGAGACACTAGTTTGTTTAAAAAAAAAGGAAATTCCGCATACAATTTAAAAAAAAATGCACGTTAACTGAGAATTTCTCAAGTGCTGGATTGCCCTATTGTGAGATACGTCTTATCTTGAACACACAGAGGTAGTAATGTGTAAAAATAGAAATGACTAACAATTAGGAAGTAATACACGATTCAAATTCATATTAGTCTGATTGATATAATTGGAATTTTCAATAAAGTGTAAAACTAGCCATGAATTGCATTTTATGAAAATTTATATTCTTTGCTTGAGTTTGTGTTAACTTTTTATTTAAAATTGAGTAATATAAAATTTTGAAGATACTTTGGAACTAATTATTTTAACTGGCATATTTGCAAAAGTATAATTAGATTTAATTAAATCTTGTTGAATTTCAACTCTGTTTAATAGTTCTATGGTTTACGAAGTAACCTAAATTCAAATCTCACAATCTTTGTTAAAGTTTTTTTTAAAAAAAGGGTAGATAATATTAACATTTCAAGGTATAAAAGATTGTATACAATAGACTTCTTGTACTCATGCATGAAAATCTGAGCGACTGACCACTTCTTAGTCTCAAAATGAGGAAAACAATACAAAAATACTTATCTGACAATGTCAAGAAGTCCCTGGTCGGAAGCCGGCGTCTGTAACAGTATACTAGATGTATTCTCTCAGTTGCGATGCAAAACCCCCTTCTTCCCCCTCTCTCTCTGAACATTCGTCAGCTGAGCTGATAATTTACAAGCCACTTATCATTATACCAAGCTGTAACATTAGCTCATTTCCGCCACGCTGGCCAAATTCAAACTTCCTTTAAACACTCTAGTCCTCAACCTGCCTACATCTGAAAACAAAATATACGGCCAATGTATGTCAATATGGCCATTGCGTCCTGACGTTTTCATAACAAACCCGGTATTGCCCATCTTGTAAAGTGCCTTGGAGTTACTTACCATATGATTCATCACCCATTAATCATTACAGTAAGTGGAAAGAATATTTAACAATTCAGTTTCCTCCATCATTATCATTCCACTCACTAAGAAACAAGCCGAGATAGGAACATCAATCAATTTGAGAAGAACTTGTCTTACCGTGACGTTGTTCGATCTTCAACCACAGTCACAGCTTGAACACAAGAGGCATCCTAACAATAATGTGTGGTCAGCGCACCTACACTTAATTCTAGGCTTCCGGTTTATTTGTTCAATGATACAAAATTGATTCTTGTGATATTACTACAATCACATACAATACTTAAACAGGTTTCTGTACCTAGATTCTGACGATGTGTGGTCAGCACATTCAGGACATCTGAATGAAAAACATTCTGTATTCGACTCTCATTTTCGAATAGCTTCATTTTTGGGTAACCCCTGCAGGTTCCATTGATTATTATATCTTTCTTAGATTTGATGTGTGGTCAGCCCCGTTGAATAAATATATGTAACAAACAATTACAAAAGGGATTCGGTGGACTCCCTATATAAACAAATACTCTGCATAAGCCAAGATTAATATGTAACACATTAATGATAATGTAAGCTAATAGTCTCTTTGATTCCAGATCTATACCCATTGCCTTCCCAGTGTGATGTCTAGAATAAGGCCCCCCCCCCACCGACCTGGTTCTGGAGGCATCCAAGGATCCAGATCACCGCATGTCGGCCCCATCCAGGGCTGACCCAGAGGGATGATATGGTAATCGATTACTGTTATTGATCGATCCATCCCTGTTTAGTAATGGACAATAGTGATCTAAAATCTGCATTTCCATCCGGATCCAGAACTTTCTTTGTGCTACAAAATTTTATAAAATCCTGCAGTGACAAGGAAATCTCGTCTATCTACGGACAGACTCCTATTTACTTACATCAGTTCATTGATTACAGGTGAAAAACTCTCCTCGCATCAGTACCAACACAAAATTTGGACAAGTGATAAGACTCAAAATACATATATATATATATATATATATATATATATATATATATATATATATAAACTCCTTCAAATCAGCGTTGTGAAAAATCATAAGAAGATTGTAAGCAATGTCCAGAGACTTTAAAACTTTCTCAATATATGAAACAACCAAATTTTATTGCAATAACCACGATCTAACGTACCAAAAAAAAAACATGAACAGTTATTTAAAAAAAAATTAAATTTCTATTGTTTGGTCAAGTAAAAGCACAAGTTTGTTTTTTAAACATGTTCGAAGCCTATAAGTGAGTATGGTAATCGAGTTTACACATTTTCATTCCACCATGTTAAAGACCGTAAGTTTTGGAACCCTCTGTATAGCTATCTTTTGGCAAACACCGAAGCGAAAAAGACAAGGAAGTAATTTATTAAATTATCCATTGCACATTGGATTTAACTGTTGCTTAACAACAAGGTCACCACGACGACTTCATATAGAATTATTCTCCGTATAATTAAATCACTTACACGATGTATTTAAGATTTAAAAACAGAAAAGTTCACCACAACGGAAACCGAAGCGTTATCAGTCAAGGCTAGTAGAATTAAAAGAAAGAACGGAACATACTTCCGGTGTGTTTTAAAAACATATCAACTATAGCTTATGTTGTGGTTAACTTTTGCGTTTAAAATCTATCCTATAAATCAACAAGATCCACTAACACGATGAAACATGATGTAACTTGACTTCGTAAAATTCCCTTTGTAACCGCAAAGAAATCCCTTTCGATTTCGGTGGGTATTTAAAAAAAAAGACATAAAATACGTTAATACTATTATTAAAATAATAAGAATAGGAAGACTAACAATACTAACCTATAACCCCCACTAACATTCCCCTCTAATTATAAAGAAACGATATGAAATCCCCTGCAAGAAACATGTCCTTTGGTATAGCAAATGTAGCTGCATCCCTGATTATTAGATTGTGTATCTGATATTACCATAGGCCATTAGGGCATAAGCTAACACACTAACCATAGGGTCAGTATTTTAACCATTCAGACTCCCCCTTTTGCTAACACAACCTCTCATGGATTCATGAAAAGAAGTCTAGAGTTGTTATATGTAATCCTTAGGTGTGCTAAAATGCGCTAATCTATTGCAATGTCTGTACGTTATCAGTATACGTAAATATCAATGTGTCTAGCGTAATGCATACCATACAGGATGAGAGATACCAAATCGAGGTCGAAATAGCAATCAAGCTGAGTAGAAGTTTAGAAAAACACATGTACATACTATGATTACCCTGTATAGAACAGAGCTATACAGTAAGTTTGTAATATAGTACATTTATTGCATTATCACTATAAAGAGCGATAACTAATAATGTGAGATGCATTTTTGATAACAATAGGATGAGTTTAATATAAAATGCGTATAGACGCACTTATAACATTTATTAAGCATTCAGCAACTGTTTTAAACGTTAGTTGATAATTACTCAAGTTATTTTACATATGCGGTATAATCATTTAGTATGCAATCGCTTCTATGTTACAAATAAATATACTACCAGATATGTAATGGAGTACTCAAATATTTTCAAAGGTTACTCAAGGGAGTACTCAAATACTTTCAATACATTACAGGTTATAAAATATTCACTTGATTCTGGAAAGTAGAGTATAGCCTATGATTTATGAAGTATAACTGGTATATTGAAACAACATAAGAAATGTTGTTCACAAACTGTAAAGCACAACCCAGCAATAATTTAAAAAAAAAAACAAATTTCAGGCAACACAATTGAGTGTCCTAGTCTAGATCATTGTATGTTTTTCCCATTTGGTTTATACTATAAACAATGAGAACTACTCTTGTAATTTTATCGTTCATCACAGTCCAACGTTAAAGCGCTTCACGCTATTCTTGTTTAAGTGTATTTAATGTTAAATTTCTTTCATTTATAGTTGAATAAAATTAGTAGCCTGAGACAATCACATTTGACACATATATCTATAATTGTACCCAGTACAGCAAAGACAATTGTATTTAAAAAAAAAATCAGTAAACTCACAAAATCTAAATTTTCTTTATAATACTAGAAGTTGTACTCATAATCGGTTCGAAGTTATGCTTAATAATATGGTTAGGAATTGGTTAAAAAAAAATACTATTGTGAGTTCATACGAAACCTTTTGATAGTTATAAGCTAGAAGGAATCCATGATTGTAAGGTTTCATCCTACATAGTTTTAATCTACTAGTTTGTTAATGGAATTGAGTAACCTTTATACGTACTATAGTTAGTTATGACACATGAAATCTTACAATCACGCTCTCTTGCAGTTTAGTCGTGCCTAATCTCCAAATCCCTCAAGAAAGTTTGTTTTCAGTTTCCTAGCGCCTGACGTAAGGTCAGTTCTATATTAACCCTTTAACTCCCAGCAACTTGCCTTGGACAACCGATTCTGTACTTGAATATAAATGCCAGAAAGATAACTTTCGACATTTTTTTTGTTTATTTTTTTTACCGAGGTCGGCGGATAACTGTTACACAGTTGTGCCTCGAAGTCCTAAGCCGGACCCAAATTATGGGGCGAGACGCCCGCGCTTTTCAAATTGTGTGTGTAGTCAGGAAAAGAGAGATAGGGAGAACGGAGTCAGTCGAGGGTCAGATTGAATTAGTGACCTGATGCCTCATTGACACCAATCCACACGCATGTATTAGTGGTGGGACCCTAGCTATGATTTACTCAGATCACAGAGCCGGGTCCTAGATGCAATATTTAGGGAATACCACGAAAGCAATAAATACAGGAAATCTATTATGTAGTTAGAGTTAGGTGTAAAATAAAACTGTAAAAATAAATGTAAAATAGGAATTTCAATCCCGGAGTGATAGAGAAAAAATCATAGAAATACTAGAAGTCTTAACCACTATTGAGCATGCGCGTGAAGAAGTTTCTCCCATGCTCGATGAGGCTCGTGACGTCGCCTTCGAGCTACGTCAGAAAAGGCAGAAATGCGTGGGACGAAACGCCTTTATAAACGAGGCTTGTCCGCCGCTCCGATTGATTCTACAGTAGAACGTCGACGAGTGTGTGTGCTCCCAAGACCCGGACGCTTAGTAGAACAACAGGTATGTGATTATTTTTTCTAAGTCCCCCCCTTTAACGCGAGATGAGCACTTTGAGAATGTTTGTGTCGAATACGAAGTCCCTTCAACTTGAGACCAAAATCCCTCTTCGAGAATTAATAGTTTTCCCTTCGGACCAATGCAAGTTGCGATGTACGAAGTCATATCTCACTATATTCAATAAATCGCGGTCTAGCATAAAACCTTCTAGCACCCATTGAGTATTATAGGGGTTGTGCTCCCACTTAGATGATGTAGTAAAACTACCAAGTTGTAATTCCAAGTAACCGATTTTGTTAAATTCATCTGTATTTCTATTTTTATTTTTTTTTATAAAACGAAAAGTGAAATGGTCTCTTTGATTTAGTCAGGCTATCCCACCTAATTAGATTCAACTCACAGTCTTCATGTGTTACCTGGGTTTCGATTCCTAGTACCAAGCTCTACCACTAATAGTGCGCTTTCTCATCATCTTCGAACCAGTAAGCTAAAGACGTTTTTCGAGACCGAGGCTAAAAGGGAGTTAGACTCCGAACCAACTTTGTAATACTGGGTGGAGAGTGAAGAAGTGATCTCAATTACGATATCACAAAAGAAAGCGTACACAATTGCTACGCCAATCTCAGAACAACCAAAAACATCATATATAACAGTTTAAATGTATTTGTATCTATTCTGGTTTCAAAGGTACAGGTTGTTAAAAACCTCGTGAAACCTTTTCAAAGATATATTATTTGAAAATAAAGCCTGAGAGGAGAAAATGTTGAAAAATGTTTTAATCTTATTTTTGCAAATTGAATCACCTCTCGAAGTTTTCCTGTTTGTTTTGGAGTCACTCTGTAGAGGGCTGCTTACTTTGTCGATGTATCATGCTGAAACCAGTAACTTGTTATATGAAGTTAATTTCACCTATAGTTTTCAATAGTCCAGAAGGTTATCGAAACCGATAATAATAATAATAATAATAATAATAATAATAATAATAATAATAATAATAATAATAATAATAATAATAATAATAATAATAATAATAATAAAAGTACATTACATAACATTTAAAATATATACTAGATTTGGTAATACCCGAACCCACAAATGTAATAATATGATTATACGAAGGAATGAGGTGAGGTGATTTTAGCGTCCTTTTCAACAGCGAGACTATATGAGACGGGACCTACTGATTAACGTGGAATCCGAAGCACATGAGCTCCCGCCGGGAATCGAATCCGTGTCTCCTACGCCAAAGGCGCGTATGCTAACCACTTAGCCCCGAAGAAGCACTCTATGCAAAGGAATGTTGTGCAGCCAAATAACAAAATTTTAAAACAGAAAGTTTGATTTTTAGGTTTTGCATTTCAGACAAAAAAAAGACAGTATAGACTATAGACAAATACCTGAGTACATGGTTGAAGTTGAACAGATAATTTTCTGTTTTAACTGAGAATCACATCTAAATTTTCAACCATATGCTATCCGTCTCTCTTTTATCTTACGATGGAAATGATTTCCGATATTTGTAGTTCTGGTTTCCTACTCTATCTGCTACAGTCTTGAATTCAAACACTTTCAAGAGGGGGCAAAATCTTCTTAGATTTCTTCAAGACCCTCTAAATTTACAGATAATACCTTTGCAGTGTAGTGATGATACTGCTAAAGACGTTGAAGTATATTCAAATGTTTTAGGTTATAGGGGAAAAATATCATTCTCGACAAATGAACCATCATAAACTTCCGTGTGTAGGTTGTCTTCATTCTGAAGTTGCTTTACCCATAGAAATAAGTGCGTATCGCGAAGTTATATGATACCAAAACGGACACTAACAAACATTGAATGTTGTAATCTACCAACTGAAGAAAAGAGATGTTACTTTGTCAAAAAATAAATGTCCATTAATTCGATAGTACCTGAAGTATGCAGATATTTATTTCTGGACGGGTGCATTGCATTTGGGGAGTCCAAATTCAGTATCAGGATGAATTATATTAAAATTTGTAAAATTGTCCTTAAAAGTAGACTAAAAAATGAAATGAAATCTTTAGTTTTACGTCCCATGGTTATGCCGGCTAGGCTAAAGGAGACGATGAGAAATGAATGAAATGGTGGAATGAAGAAAGTGGGAGGAAACGGGAGAATCCCGAGAAAACCCACGCACACGGTGTGTGTCCAGCACAAACTTCCCTTGGCGGGGGCTGGGATCGAACCCGGGACCCAAAGCACCAGAGGTGAACGCTCTACCACTGAGCCACCGCGGCCTCCAAAGTAGACTAAATTTGCAGAAAAGTCGGAAGTTCGGGGACCCTCACCGCCCATCCCCTGCTTACATCCCTAGTTCAGTTGAACTTCAACCTCGAAGGGCTACGCCCACTAAGAACGGTATTTATTTGGGTGAAGCGAGGGTAGCCTATGTCGTCTTATTGCCATACGTTCTGTTTCTTGGCCAGATAAACTTTTACATAATATATACATTTTTTTAATTTACGTAAAATTAATTAGCAAAAGCAATTCTAAAGCCAAAACTGAAAGTGCAACATACACAATTCTATAAGTGAAAGTTGTCTAAATTAAGCATTTGTTGATTGTTCATGTAAGAACGATTTAATAAGGAATAAGTGATTTCTTTTATGCTCTTTTAATAAATTTGATAGTCTTGTTGACTTTGTGTAATTTTTCCTTTCTGGAAAAATGACAAGTTTAATCATAATAATGTTCGTAAGAGCGAGCTTTGTTAATGCCCAAACCCTCAAATTTTCTTGACGCACCTTTGCAAGAAGGTCTCAATTCAACACTAATCTTCTGCGTGCTGCGTTAAGAATGGTTTCTCCGCAGACGTACACTTTTTTTTCGATAGCACTTAAGCATTGAGCTGGGGGTGCTCCTGTGGGTGGAGAACAACTGGGCTCAGTACAAAGAAGAAAGATGACAATAGAAGGAAACGAAAGCTGTATGCCAGTTTCTGGGAGAAAAGTAGTGAAATATGAATGTCATAAGCGGCCTTATTACTTATCTCTCTTTTCATACGAATTATGGTACAGAACTCCACTTCAATAGCAATGGTACCAAAACTCGCCATCAATACGTACGATTAGTTCTCAATTTTGTTCTGAATAGGATTTCACTCCGTATCCTTTACTTTGCAATGTAAGTTTAGGATTTACATTTCTGGGCTTATGGAATCTCTGACCATGTTAGCCCGTCTCGTTTGAGGGATGACCTTCCTCGGCGAGCACACTATCCGGGGAAAGAGGAGGAAGAAAGGATTCAGGAAATAAGGAAGCGGCCTGGGACCTATATGTTAGGTACTACCTGGCATTTGCCTGGTGTGAATAAGAAAAACCCAGGAAAACCTCATTCACAATGGCTGGTTTGAAAAAGCTTTTTATCAATTTTTCGACCTAGTGACCCCACTGGGAATCGAACCCGAGACCGCTCACACTGAAGGAGAGAACGTTAGCGACTATGCTACGCGAGCCCACAGCAATGCCAATTTTAGCGAAAGTAAAATTCTGAAAAAAAGCAAAACTGGTTATACCGTTGGAGTTATGGTAAAAATTGCTATTAATAAGGTGTCAATGTTATGCGTTTTGTTTAAAACTTTTGTCTGATTCAAAATGGCGGATTTGAACATGGCCGCCATCAAGGCAACTCTTACCATAGACCTAATATTTATCCACCTGCTTTTTATTTAATTATTATCATTAACACAATATTTACAAGGTGGGGTAAAGGTCTAATACATATGCTGCAACAATATTTAATTTCCCTGTAACTCTTTACCAATTGCGCGTAAATCAAAATTAACGTCACCATTGTTCTTCTGATTAAATTTTCGCCTTAAATCATGTATCATATGACCCTATTCCTATTTTAAAAACTTAACCTTAATTCAAAATGGCGGATTTCAAGATGGCCGCCGTCAAGGATACCCTTACTATATGACTTCTACCTAGTCCTAATATGTACCCATAAATTTTTTATTCACCTTTTGTCGTTACAAGAGGTCTTACAGAGCTTTTACCTCCAACTGTATGAAGACTATTCTGTACTTCCATGTGATGTTCTGGTAGCTGTATTTCCTAAACCCCTGGAGCTTCGCACCTATAACTTCACTGAAATACTGACCACATTTAGTACTACTTTCTCATATGTGTCTCAGTCAGCAACTCGATTCATCCAAACGTAAGGTTTACTTGTGAGTAATTCAGCCATATTCATAATTAAACAATGTGACGTAAATTAGTAATGTTGAGGTTCCCCTTCATAGCTCAGCTTAGTATGTTTATCAAATGTAAGCTTTTAATTAGAGAAACTCTTTTAAGAATGAGAAAGTCAGGAAAATTTTTTAAAATGTTGAAATTTAATGATATGCTTAAGTTTGAAAATTAATAAGAGCTGACAATCAATCAAGAGGCAGAATGTTTAATTTAAAAATACTTTGGAAATGAAAAACACATCCCATATTACTGTCTAATTGAAGTGCTTTGCTTGATGACAATAAACAGGTCATTCCTTGAAAATTGGTAACATTTCACAAATAATCTATCATACAATGGAGACTTAGATGGGAATTTTTTTTTCTGAATGTAAATCCACTCTTGACTACGTTTCGGTGACATAGATTAGACCAAACAGGTATTCCTATTTGGCCAAACATGACCGACTACATTCACATGCCAAGCTAAAGTCATTCAGAAAAACAGATTATAAGCGAAATCCACACCATGATGCATAGAAGCCGGGAAAGCCTACATATTTAAATTATCCTGTAACTTTTTTTTACATGTTGAAATAAATTATGTTACTCTTGAGCGAGTTCAATCCATACCAATAGTTAAACTCATTTCCTTATTCTAGGCTAACCTCAGTCCTGAGTAATACGTTCCATTAAGAAGTGCAGTAGAAAGCGTAGAAGAATATAATTGGTAAAATTCTGATAATATTAGGAAGATTACAATTAAACATACTTTCTTTTGATAGAGTAAAATCAGCTTGTGGGAGGAAACAAATTCGTCCATCGTTCTTAACTATATAGAAACACAAGTAGAGGGGAGAATTGGAAAACGTGAACCAAATATAATATACGTTATATGACGTGAAAACGGAAATTATATTTCTATATTCAGGAAATTCTAATAATTTCTTTTTTTTTTAGAAAAAATATAGATTTTCTAAAAGTTTTTTGATTTTGTAGAATATAGCGTTTTTTTTTTTACCCAACGCTTGGTCCGATTCTTCAGGGTTCAAATCAGTCAGGCGAGACAAGGTGAATTTATTTCGTTTAAAAATCAAATAGGCTTCAATCATTCCTTAAAATAGCCAGATTTTCGTTAAACTTTGGTAAATTCTTTTGGCTTTGATGCTAATGTCACATTTTCTTTCAGATTCGCAGTAGTCCTCATTGATTGGGGTTAAAAATTCCCAAAATAAGGAAAAACAGGTGTGACTTTACTCTCCTCAGTTAAAGAAAAATTCAACGATCAATTGTCAAAAAAAAAGAAAAGAAAAAACCGAAGAAGAATGAAGTAAGTCTTGCTTGGCACAGAACTACCCATTTTGTTTTGTATTTGAATTAGTCAGAAGAAAGAAAACTAGTCATCTTATCAAGAAAATGGTCCCACATATCGTAGTCGCTAACGCTCTTGCTTTGGTGTAAGATTCGATTTTCGATGGACATATTGAGTGGGAAAAGCGTAAAAGCTTTTTTCAGATTTTTCCTCATTCACAACCTAAAAATGCCGGGATGGTACAGTCACGAAATAAAGGAAACGGCCCATGAAAGTTACAACAGAAAGAGAAAATATTCCCAATCATGTTCACGTGATTTAACTTCGCTGCTTTCATGCGAAGTCTGTAAGGAGATGCCTCACTCAAGCAAGTTCAGTGCTTGCTTAAGACTAACCTTGGTTGTGATACTAAGCTTAGTGCTTTAAAGATAAAGAGAGAAGAGAATTATTTAATTTATTTTTAACTGAAACAGGAAAACTCGCACAATAATTCTTATATGCTATACGCTTTACAAGTGTCTTATTACTTGTCATAAGACATTTACTTATGATAATTTTCGTATTCTACTTCAGCAGTACCATTTGCCCAAGTGCTTGGACGCAAACCCTCTAAATTTAACCCCCCTCCCGCAAAAATATATAGGAAATTACTTCACCTGGAAGCCTGTATCTCACTCCTTTAAAAAAAAAAAGAAATCAGTCTACATCTGCCTACGCCTCCACCACAATTTGGTTATTTCGATAAAATGAAGATGCTTTGTTTTTAGTTTAATATGCCACGATCATACAACGAGGTTAAAGGAAAAGATGATGGTAACGAATAAAATGGTGGAATGAGTAAAATCGAACAAAATGGAAAATTCCCGAGAAAACTAACCAATACAGTACATACAGTCCAAGAAGTCCGTCCGTCCATGGTAAGAAATATTGAGATTTTTTTTTTAATTTATTCAGCGTTCTGAGAATAGGTTCCGCTGTATTCTTTTCAGATATAGATTTAAAATATAAATTCAAATATGGATTTAACGTGATATCTCCACCATTGTGAATTTGGAAGAAGTTTAATTCACAGATGTCTTTATTTGTTGGCTTATAACTTCAAGAAATGTATCTTGTCCTTGCCACATTGGCTTTCCATATTGACCACTTTTGATTTCCTTGAAGACTGAGCTACTACTTGTATTTTATAAATATTATACTATATGGTGTTGCAGAATAAATAGTGAAAGTAGTACTCTCTTATATAGTGACTAGCATGTATCACTTTGATATACAAGATTCAAGATTCAAACCCCAGTGGACATCAGATTATACTTTTGCGCAGTTGTTACCTCTTTCCTCCTGCTACTCTGAGTCAAGTTTTTCCCTATCTAATAACATTAGAATTCTTTTCAACTGTTTTTCAGTAATGAACAGATATTTCCAAAATTTTTCATGGAGTTATGTTCATGGTAAAGTACCGGACACACGCATTTGTAATTTTGCTACAAGCCTTATTTTAGTTGTCAAATTTCCTCCTCTTTTTCACGTGAGGATTTGCAACAGCGCAGTCTCTGTTTATATCCCTTTATCGGTGTGCGAGGAATTGGTGCGAGTCACTTAAAACAGGTTTTAAACCCTCACAGCTCTACAATAGACATTGTTCTCGTCTTCTCCAAGAAGAACAAATGAATGAAGGATAATTGTGACACTGGCAGGAAGTTAGTGCGTGCGCTGTTTCTGCTGCAACCTCACTGTTTAGTGTACTCATTCAGTTCCCACCTAACTCACTACCACCTTAGAAAAGGTTTGTGATCGGTTTCAAACCTAGCAAGGACCCTTTGCATGTCAACTACTTCAAGGTCTTACTTGGTGATGGGTTATACAATTATAAATTACATTTAGTACATATTGAAATTCTGAGTGACCTAAGGATTAGCACACGTAACCGATAAATTTCCTGTGTGAAACAACAACAACAACAACAACAATAATAATAATAATAATAATAATAATAATAATAATAATAATAATAATAATAATAATAATAATAATAATAATGTGAACTCTGTGGCACAAGAGTAAATAAGGCCAGGCCCTATCATTATGCTTTGACATTCGTGTAGGGGAAGTACGTGGTCACCACATCAGCTCTCCTTCGCTAGTAATGCTTGTTGGGATGGGCACGAGTCGAGCTAAAATTCTACCCGAGTTTTCAGTCGAGTCAAAGGTAATTTTCTCGAGTCGAGTTCCGAGCCGAGTTACTATTTTCAAGGTCGAGTTTCGAGTAGAGTCGAGTTTGATAAATGGCTCGCTCGTTCAGCTCGTTTTAACTCGTTTTGAAATCATGGCCTGATTAGACTCGAAAGCGAAAGCCAAGAGAAATGTAAGCAGTAATGTGGAATATTTCTAGGGTTGCTCGCGATAGGGGACACTATTCGCACCTTGTCTCGTCTCGATAACGAGCAAATATATTTTTTATAACGAGACAGCCTCAAATGTCGTGAGTACCAATATAAGTATATACTGTATTTCTTCCATCAAGGCTGAGACTTGTACGATCGAAGTTTAAACCCAAGCAGAAGCCCATCCGAGTAGTAATGTCAACCAACTCGGTTGAGATGACCCATCGGCTCGCCTCAATTGAGGCGATGTTTGAGACGAGCCATCGACTCGCGGTTCAGATGAGCCACCTAGCTCAGTTGGGATGAGACACCGACTCGGCTCAGATAAGGTATCGGCTCGAGCCAGCTTCGCTTAAACGAGTCCATCATCTCGGTTCGACTCTGCTCAACTGAGCCGCTGGCTCGAACCGGCTCCAGTGAGCAATCAGCTCGAACCGACTCGGTTACGTGAACTGTTGGCTCGGCTCACTTCTCGGTTCCGATCGATAGTCAATGAGCTGTATGCCGAGCCGTTGAGAACCATAAACCTGGGCCGAGCAGTTTTGATCATGTTTGGCCAGCTCTCTATAACTTTTAACAATTTTTGGGTTGAGCCCAAATACTTCCTCCTCCGGAACTGAAACCCAGAACCTTGTGGAAGATGTCCTTGCCTCTTGAAGATATAGACTTTTGCACAACCGAGGGCGGCAGTCAGCTAGCTTTTAGTATTCAGATACAAACCTCCTATCTTTCATGGTTAAACACCATGTTGTAATAATAATAATAATAATAATAATAATAATAATAATAATAATAATAATAATAATAATAATAATAATAATAATAATAATGATAAGTTGTAGTAGTAGTGGTGGTAATAGAATCATTGGTAATTATATTGTCTATGTAGGATGCGTCAAGAGACTACTTGAAACTACAAACAGGATTCAGGTCGATTTGGCTCGACTCGACTCGAAACTGGACCTAAATTCAAGTCGAGTTTCGAGTCCAGGTGGTGGAAATTCTTCGAGTCGAGTTCTCGAGTCGAGCCGATAGATGTATCTTTCGAGTCGAGTCGAGTTTGAAAGAAAACTCGTTCGTGCCCATTCCTAAATGCTTGATTTCTTTCAAGGTTTATCCTATTTCCTTTACGATGTTGTTTAAACGCCACTACCGATGCCATCTTGGATATTCAAAACAAAGTGCTGACCAGTCTAAATGTTGTTTAACTTCCCAGTAGACCAGTGCAGACATTATATTTTAACAATAGAATCCAATTTTCCCTTGTGGTACAAAGTGTTTATACTAAATTACTACTAAAAAGTATTCTTTATCTATATGGGAAATTTAAAATAGCCTCTTCTTGTTGCACAAATGTGTTCCTATTGGCGTAATTACTGTCGGCGTAATTATATTTCCTGTGCTAGATTTTTCGGTATTGATCAAGCATTGTGAGACAATTGGGGAACTGGTAAGGGGAGCTGAAGTGCTAATCACAGATCACTCAATATCTAGGAGAAATTGAACTGTAATATAATGCAATCTTCTACACAAAAGGACATATGCACGTATACTTTTACTGAAAAGATACATACAAATGTAACTTCCTTATTATTATGACTGTTTTTCAGAGTATGAGTAGGGATAAACACTGGTTGGTAATTTTTGGGCATCAAATTCATTTTTAACTATTTGCATAACACAGTCAGGGTACACTAAGTGGCCAAAATATGAGTGCCGATATTATGTTAGTTTTATTGATCGATCAAGTATGGTAGGAATTCGTCATTGTGGAAAGACATTACCTTTAAAAATGGACTAATAACATGAAATGTTAGTTGTCATTAATACCGACTGCTTCTGAGTAGAACAGTGAAGCATGTTCTATATAGTTGCTATGATATCCACTATAGAGTTCGTGATTTCAGGAGTAAGTTGTTCCATTCTCCGCTGAAGGCAGTTTTCAGGTCCTGGAATGTCAAAGATGGAGAATTCCGCTGTGCAACCAGTTGTCCAAGAGCATCCCGAACATGCCCAATGCATTTCAGGTCATGTAACATGTTATTTGGTAGGCTTTCCCACATTTTGGGGTCTTTCCAATTTTTGCAGCTCTGTGATTGTCGCCCATAAACACCAAGTCGGCGTATATTGGTTTGATGGCTTGGGCTACCACTAGCCTTTGTAAAACCCGTACATTATTATTATTATTATTATTATTATTATTATTATTATTATTATTATTATTATTATTATTATTATTATTATTATTATTATTATTATTATTATAGTTTAGTTTCCACATTATTATACAGTCTTGAAACTAACAGAAAGCCTTAGAGCATACTTATATGTTATGAAATAGATAAATATGATTTGCTTATTAGAAAGACTTATTTTACCTTACTAGTTATTACGGAAAAAGTATCGTACATTTCTAGCTTCATATGCTGCGTGAAGTGTCCCTATATTTTGCTTTCGATAAGTGGTAACTCTACCCATTAGAGTAAATGAAAGTTTGCGAAAGAACTCTGAAATAGGTGATTAGCAAACGAAGGAGAAGACTCAGTTTGTAAAAGAATCGCAACGTAGCGCAAATAAGCAACAGGTAATTATAACAGGTATGCCCACTATCGCAAAATACTGTAAAACAAAATTTGTTTTGCGTTGACGCAACCGCTACGAGTGAAATTGACTATGTCCGAGCCAATTCCAAGCGACTGAAATACCCAAAATGCGCTGTCGTTACTCGTATAACTTCCCTTTACACTTCGCGCAAGCCGAAGAAAGCGATTTCTCTGTAAGCAACTGCTGCTACCTGGCAGCCGGTTCGTAAGCTACGGTTGGAGTTGGAGCAAAGAATGCGCTGTTAACTACACGATTATTGCTGAAAGAGGTTTCTGCTATGTTGCCGAGTCGACGATCATTTAAGTAGCGAGACTCTCCGTGAAAAGAAACTACTGGATGTTTCTAAATTCATATAGTTCTCAGAAACTTGTATAATTGAAAGAAGATACTAAAGTATAAAATTATCAATATATACTCAATACTCAATATATCAATATATAATATATTATCTTTATTTCGTAATATTCTAGGGCTACCGCTGGTAACTCACAAAAGCGCAACTGGGACATGCCGTACTACGAAAAAGACAAATGTATTATCTTACGATCTCGCTACAACCGGTAACAGATCCGGCTGCAAAGATGTCCAATAATGCTCGCCCTTTTTTCACAAAGTCTACCGAATCAATAACTTTGACGATGGGAACTGGCCTAATGTCATGTTCTTAAGTGAGTTACGTTTCTGTGTATCCAGTGATTACAGATACGGGTATCATTTAGTGTTGCAAGAACGAGGAATACCATAGCATTCACAAAATACCTTCATAGCATTGATAAGGTATGGTCAATCTTGTTATGGTAGTTTTGTGTATCATGAAAAATGGATGAACATCGCTGCATCTTTGCAGAAGGATCCGCCACCACTGAATGATATTGTAAAATTCTAAAAGGAGATGTGCATGCTTTCCGTGGTGTAATGGGCCAGACGTGTTGTTCATGGCACGTTGATGAGACCCTGGAGCGTGAGAACAACTACAGAATGGTCTGGCTACCATTTTCCCCAATTTGAGACTGAAAGAAGCAGTAGATTTATATTACTTCCGTTTTAGTAGAGAGAATAGAGTGAAGATAGAATATATTCTTGGAACGCTTAATTGATTGCAGAAAACACTTATTTCTATCCGTTACCGTTTAAACTCTATAACGATTAACTTTGTACCTAAAGAGGTTGACATTTACAACTTACGGTTTGAGTAGTAGTTTAAGAAAGAAAACACAACCTATTCTTAGAACGTTTCTCTATGGAGATGAATATTAAAACCGGAAATCGTTGTGCAATTCTACGACTTCCGATTTTTGTGGATACTTAAAAATGGAAGTGAAATATACTTTTGGATGCTAATTTGATTACAGAAACTGGTTTCCTCTATCTATTACCATTTTCACCCTATAATGATCAATATCAAAAACGGAGATGAATAATTTGTACCTCTACAGACTTGATTATCGGCTAGAAAAACGAACTCCTTTCCTAGCTTTTACCTTCTAAAGTTTGACTAAATTTGGTGATGATTGATCAATTCGTTCTTGAGACTTTTATCTGCCGGACGGACGGGAAATGCACATGCATAACGGAATTTTGTTAAACCGAACTCCATAGAAACTAATTTTCTGTTATAATGTGCTATATATAAAACGACCAAACGTCTAAATTCTGTAAACACGCATATTTCATAAGAAAATAAAATAAATTAAAACATACCAGAAGTTAACCGAACTCTTACCACTATTTACGAATCTTATAAAAAACTGAGTAGACTCAGTGAGTAAAGAAAGATTCAAAAACAGTTCCAATTCAAAACAGTACAAATATATTCTAAAAAGAAAAGTGATCAAGAAACAAACTTTTACAATAAAATAAAAGAAAGGAAAAGAAGTTGCCCTCAAATTCGAACAGTCCAAAATGGCAGAAAAATATCGCCTCGTTCGTCACATTGATCGTCGTTGTAGTGATTGTAGGTCAGTTCTTTCCTAACAAGTTGTGGGGACGCTAAATATTGATCAAAATTTGGGACGTAAGCAGTGATGAAGTTTTGATATTCTGACCATTCCAAAATTCTAATTTTTCTATAAATTTTGTTTTCTTGACGGGTGTGTTTCCAAATTTTAATATTTTTTTCTCATAATGAATTTGATTCCTCCGAAAACTTTGGACTCTTCTCAAATAAATTCATGTGACGTGCCTGATCAAAACGTTGCAAATTTTCAAAAAATATGTATTACGTACTTTACATAGAACTATTTTTGTCTTATATGAAGACGGGACATTTCCTCTAACTAGTCTTGTCCCGTACGTATCCTTATCACTGCGAGTCCGCCACCCATAGTTTATAATTTTTAGACTGCATACATCGTTTCGTTTTTTATGTATATATTTAAAATACCGACTAGTTTGAAACTCTTTGCTCGCTTTCCTCTATCTCTGAAGTTGTATAACTTGGCGAGATTTCTTGAATGGAAAATTAAAACGAAATGAAACATTCACACCCCACGATTATGCCCTTTAGTATAAGGGAGACGATGATTAAGGGAAGTGAATGATGATGGGAGAATTAGTGGAATGACAAAGTTGGAGGAAACGGGATACCCAAAGCAAACCTACGGACACGATGTTGTCTACCCCAACTCACTTGGCCAGGGGTCGAACCAAGGAACCAATGCACCAAAGGTAAGCACTCTACCACTGAGCCACGATGACCCTACTCATGAATGGAAAACCAAGTATTTCGACTATATATTAGGAATTCATTTAACATCAAATAAAATTTATGGAAATGCAATTGCTGTTTACATCTTTTCCTGTAAGTGAAGAGCGAGTGTAGAAATTGAAAGAAACAACAGCCAGGCCGCGGTGAACTGAAGGGAATGTGCGATTTCTTGCACGGCATAAAGAGGTTCAGTGTTCTGAAAATCCTCTTGTCTCTTTGAGTTTGAAGGAACCGTAGTTATTTTCTCAGTTGTTGGAATCGAGACTAATGTTGAAGGCATAATGAAAATTTACACTTTGTATAAGGAGAAGTCTTACCTAAACAGCTTATAGAAATAAATCCTTGATCTTGAACTAAACTTGACTGGTAATGTTTTGTTCTATTTTCAACACTATTCGTTACTAAAGTGGTAAAATATTAATAATGCAAACTGTATAATCAATATGTAAAACTAGAACTGACTCACTGACATAAAATGACGGGTACTTCCCGGTTAATGTGAAAAGTTCAAATTTGACATGATTGTAGCTTTTCGAAACTAAAATACAGGAAAATTGCCAAAAGTTTATATTTTTAAATTTTAGGGATCTAAACGGAAGAAGAAATTCTCCATGTTTTTTGAATGGACCTTTTTATTTGGACTTATCGTCTCATATTTTAGTTACTTGGAATTGCAATAAAATTTGAAATTCGGTAAGCTTATGTTTCTATAGGATTATTTAACAAAATAACTAAATAAAAAATTCTAACTTTAATGGGAATTTATTGGTAATTAAAAATCTTCCCTGTGTTATTTACATGGGACATATTTTACACCTCATAATTATTGGCACGACCTGAGGGCTACAATGATTAAATTTGACATTATTGTAGCTTATCGAGAATAATCCACACAAAACTTGCGAAAAGTAAATATTTTTCATCCTTACGTGGCCTAAAAGGGGAATAAAGAAATTCTCCATGTTATTTAAATGGAATGTTTTTGATCTATAATCCCCTACTTTAGGTTCTTGGAATTGGAATAAAAACTTGAAATTCGGTATGTATGTACGTTTTTCTTAGCGTTACTGAACTATATTACCAAATATGAAATTTTCCAAATTAAGAGTGGTCTTACGATAAACTGAAAAATCGTTCCTGTGTTATTTTTGCATGGGACATCTATTTCACCCGAACATGTTGGGGCACTTCCGCCAGTATTTTATGATGAAACTCGGCATGATTGTACCCTTCCGGGACTAACCTACAGGAAAATTGCCTAAAGTGAACATTTTTAGTTTCCAAGGGGTCTAAAGAGTAGATGTAGAAATTCCCATCTTACTTAAAAGGACGTTTTTCTGGGATACAAAATCGTATCTTTTAGGTAGTTGAAATAGGCAAAGAAACTTGAAATTCGGTAGAATTGTGGGTTTAAAAAGTGCTGGGCCGTAGGTCGAGCAAACGTGGGGTTTTGGAGGTAAATCCGACTACAGGCCAAATTTCGGAAATATTAAGAACAAATGCACGGAATTCATTTTTCATGGAAAAGCTGATACATAAATGATACAAGGCCGTAGGCCCAGCAAATACCAAAATTTGGGGATGAACCCTCATCTAGCCAAAGGCTAGTCTATATTATGAAATTGAAAGATACTATGTTTCTTACAGTTAATATCTTGAACTTCCCAACTGATTTCGATCTAATTTTCAACGTAGGTTAGATTCTAGCCTGGGAATGTTTTTATTTATTTACGTTGACGGTAAAACTTAGGGAAGGGAAGAGGGAGATATAAATAAAACTTAATAACTTTCCAACAATCCAAACAATTTGAATTAATTCTTCAATATAGATGAGGTTCCAGGAAGCTTATTATTATTATTATTATTATTATTATTATTATTATTATTATTATTATTATTATTATTATTATTATTATTATTATTATTATTTCATTTTTACAATAGAGGAGTAGGGGAGGAAAGAGGGAGGTATATAAAAATAAATAAAAATCAATTATTATTCCATTCTACCGATCTCGATCAAACTTTCAGCATAGATGAGCTGCAGACCTGGGATGGTTCTCATAATTTCACTTTGATTGTGGAGCGTAGGAAAGGGAGAGGGGAGACATAATAAAAAGTGAAAATGAAAGTGGCTGTTTTTGTGCTTTAATATATCTTGAACCACCACCTCGATCTGGATCTACTTTTTAACATAGATGAAATTGGACCAGGATGACTTTTATCATATCACTTTGACGGTGCAACTTAGGGGAGGGGAACAACGCGAGATATTCAAAATGATTGAAAATGATTGATATTAATATCGAATCTATAGTTTTCTGGGTCGCTGAGAACAACAGTGAGACCTTGTATGCTCTTTCAATCCAAATTAAGCCCTGAGCTCCTCCGTGGCTAAGCGGTTAACGTGCGCGCCTTTGGCGTGGAAGACCTGGGTTCGATTCCCTGATGGAGCTCATGTGTTTCGGATTTCCCGTTAATCGTAGGCCCCATCTCATATAGCCTCGCTGCTGGAAAAGGACGGTAGACTCAAAATCATCATCATCATCATCCAAATTCAGCCCTGTAACTGAGGGAAAAGGGAGGAGGGGATATATAACAATGACCACTATTAGTGTCGAATCCGTAGTTTCTGGTTCGCTGAGTTGAACAGTGACATTCCAGATCCTGTTTACATCCAAACAGCCATGAAAATTGGGTTTGGTGAGGAGGAGATGCATATAAATGATCAAATGTCCGATATTAATGTTGAATCTATAGCTTTCTAGGTCATTCAGATGAACAGTGATACTTTAGATACTGTTTAAGTTCATGCCACTAAAAACAAACAACATATTTCACTGGTATCAAATACATGAGATAAGGAGAATTTTTATTTTAACCCAGCTAAGAGGGTAATCAATTCTAGTTTTTTTTTTAAATTGAGAAATCTATAAATAATTTTCCCAAAACGATAAGTTGTATTCACAGAAATCATATTGCTTTTATTGTTTTATTGCTTTTATTAATCATATAGTATACAGAATGACTAAGTTATAATGTCTTCTCAGGCTATTTCTTGGATTATTGTTGCTGTTGGATTTGGTCTTTTCATCCCTTTCACCAAGAAGGCAATAAACCCACCCTTTCGAGGTTCGGATTTATTGTTTAACGTGCGATTCGACACACGAGTGGGCCCAAACGGAAATGAACACGTGTCTCCCGTGCCAAAGATATATACGTTTAGCAATAATAGTTACGAGGGAGGAAACTGTTTTCTGGGGTTAGATATTTGTATGTAATAATATTTGGGGAAAGAAGGAAGTTAGAATAATAAAGTGCTTTCGCTTTCACCTACAGTAAAAATATCTTTATTAAGAAAAGACAATTTGTGTCTAATTTCTAACAAATGTATATATATGACGGGATAAACTGATATAAAAGAAAACTGAAGTTGTTCTTGCTTTCTTGCTGCTTTCAGCAGGGAAACGAACGCATCCTAGGGTTCGAAAGCCACTTCACAAAAATGTCATATGTCATTGTTGAAAATTACAATCCCACAACTGTGGACGGAGCTCAAAGCTCGCACAGGTAACTCAGCGCAGCCTACTAAGAGAGAGATAGAGAGAGAACAAAGCGTAATAAATGCGCTATTGGTAATCTTCACATTAGAAAATGGGACAAATAGATAATTTAATTAACGCTTGTAAAATTCTAAATCCATTTGTCCAGACCTTGGTTATGGACTGAACTCGATGAAAATTTTTGTAACCGTTTGTTCATTCCTAACTATAAAAACTGCCGAAAAGTTTTAACTTTATTAAATAGAAGAAACTCAATTCAGTGAAGACCTTCCTACTGACAAAGAGGCTATAATCAACCAATTAATATTGGATGCTCTAAAATATTGCTATATACTGGTATATTCATATGGAGGTATTTGTTGAAGTTTAGCAAGTCTAGATGAGATATACGTAGACCTACAGTTTAAAGCGGAAACCGAACTACCGTATTGCACAAATGTCTTCTCACCGGGAATGAGACTCGAGTCTAGTGTACGGAAAGCGCGCGCATTGGCCATTGGATCAGCCAGGAATTACATCTGGCAGTATCTCGGTAAATAAGTTATAAATTCTTGACGTATGCTTGTGATAACCTGTAATTGTATATAAGTAAACTAAGCAAGTGATTTTCTGCTTAACATTCGTATATTCTGAAATTTTCCGAAATCTGCAAAGTACGAATACTTACACTAAATCAATTTTTCCTAACATTCGAATTTTCACTTCACGGTACGTACACACCAGATTCATTTTATTTATAATTAAATGTTTTCCACTATTTAATAAAACGTGTTCTTTTGGTTTTAATAGATTGTGCAAGATATTATCAAAATATGATTCTGAATCTGAATCATGAACTTTGAAACTATTGAGAATGGTAGTTTGAAAAATTACTGTATACTTGTGCATTCTGGACGAGCTTTTTCCCGAATTTTTGTGCTCAGAAATGTATGGTCGTCTTGGTTTCGTTGACAGATAACAAAGTTTCTCTCAACAGGATCACGACTTTCAATTAAGCTACAACTTTACCCAATTCCTCGCCTACCACATTGAACGTTAGGATATCGAAAGGACCATTCCATAAGGAAGAGTAAGGGAAACCTGAATTTGATATGGTTATTAGTATAGTTTTAAAGTTCAGAAAACATAAGCAGTATATACTGTGAATGTATCTTTTTCTGGAAGGGTGTCATTTGGAGAGGGCATGGGACAATTACGTCCCATTGAATTTGAATAACACATGCTTTAGTATACATTGTATACGAGGTATACTAATATGCTAATGAAGCATGTGAGACTCTTATGTCATTTTACAATCTTACTCCACCTGGCAAAACTTAAAATGACGTAATATTGATTTCTGGTAAACCTTTGTTAAAGAATAGGGAGTCTTCTTGGACTCGGAGTCATCTTGGACTCAGAAATATAATTCCTAGTGTCATTCTTATAAAAAACCACATACATTGTTTCGATGTGAATAGAAATCTAAGAGAGGAATATCTTTTTAGGAAATATTTGGTTCCCGAAGTTATTTGCCGATTTAGAAAAAGAAAGTGAAGGAAAACTACAGAAAGCAGCCTATATTGTGTCACTGTTGGTAGAGGACTTAAGGAATGCTATGTTTTTTGGCCAGTGATCCACATGATAGTACCTAATAATAATAATAATAATAATAATAATAATAATAATAATAATAATAATAATAATAACATTGGTCTACATATGAGTTTTCTGCTTATTTAGAAATTTTAAATAATTATTCATAAATCGGCGTTGCTAATTTTAGTTAGGTAGTTACTTTCTTGAATCACTTAAGTAGTTTTCGGAATTTAGTCATATCTAACATTTATATTTATTCTATACATGTGTCATGTAATATTATAAAACGACCGATATTAGCGTTTCATCAATATTAATGATCCGCTGAGATGCATAGTGATAATCTCTTTGAGATTACCCCAATTTCATTCCCCATCGGTATGAGTGGTGAGGGGATTTCTTTTGGGAACTGCTAATTACAAAACCATAATGCAAATGTATTGTTAGAACTAAAGAGTATCTGTCTGAAAAATTCTGCTCCAAGTTCTTTCACTTTCGAGGGTAGCTGTGTTGCGTTTAGCTGTTTTAAAACATTAAGCTTTTGGTCCTGCGTTGAATTTTTTTGATGAATAAGCACTCACGTGTCCTCTGAGTTAAAGGGTATTTGATTACAGAGTTTAATGTTTCCAACTTCTATCGTTTCAGAGAAATATTTCTTCAAACAGAAATCAATGGACAGAAAATGTATTGTACATACAGTAATAACAGCAGGAATTTCCGCGCTTCCAATTTAAGGACGCCGAATTGTCAGCATGTACGGAAAAGCTTTGAATATACTCATTTAAGATCCACTGCGACGTTGCCAGCCTGGGGACGTCAAATGATCGGCAAGATGTATAGAATATACTCGTAAATGTATATACAAAACCGACTATGGTACGCCTAGCGGGAAAAGTCGGAACTACAAAACGTATATTATTTTACAACTTTCTAACATTTTAACGTCCTCTTCCATTTCTTCACTTCGTTCTAAAAGTTTTAAATTAATACTAATAATAAATCTTTAGTTCCAATTATCCTATATATGAATGAATCTATCAGACTCATGCATCAAACATAGAAAAATAAAAATACAAAGTCGATTTCCAATGGTTTACAATTTGACGTCCGGTATACGGACGTCAAAAGTTCGCGGACGTCAAATGTTATGCAGAAACGCAATGTACGGAAGCCAAAATGATAGGATTCTATATATATATATATATATATATATATATATATATATATATATATATATATATATATATATATATATATATATAAGGAAAAAGCAACTGGTTGCGGGAAATTTTATTTTTGAATCAAGTAAGTAATATACCACTGATTCAGAATATCAATGGGATAAAGCTTGACAGAGCTTGACACAGTGTTAGAATCACTGTGGTAATAAATGTTCTGCAAAAATTTATAGTAAAACAAGTATTCTATGTTTAGACGAATAGAAAAAATAAAAGGAATAATAGTAATGCAAATATACGTACATAAATCAAAAGCTCTTACATTCCGTTACATCTAAGAAAAGTACGTAGTTGATCCTTTTATATACAGTCTCACAGAAAACTATAAACTCATCGAATACGAAAAGTATGAACTTGTGAAACACACACCCGCGCAGACTGATACCCAAACATGAACTAGATTGTGATCCACCAGGAGTGACTCAGGCACAGGAAGTGGTCATTGTGTAACTCACAGATATGTCCTCTTGGCGCGGGAGTGCTTTTCACACCTATGTGACGCATTTTAAAATTTGCCTTTTTGGCCAGGTTTATGGCCGTAATACTCCACTGTGCGACATGAAGAAACAAAAAATATATCGTTGTTCGAAATGTGGGAGAGTCTTTGCCTCTAGGGAGAGTAAAATGCGTCACGAACAATACACATGTAAAATAGCAGAAAAGTCGTACTTCAAAGTAATTCTTAAGAATCACTAAAATGATTGCAGAGGATCCTGTGAAAATAAACGATTTAAATATTTTACGTGCATAATATTAAAAATAGTTTTCAAATGTTATAATTGTTCACACTCTCATAAGTTATACAAATTATCTTATAACTGAATTAAAAGTACTCTCTTATTTAACAAGTTAATAAGATTAATAAAAAAACTGTAAAAAATAAATATTTCTAGTTTACTAATTCAAGACAAGTTACAAATTTATAACTGTTCGTACAGTTTAGACACCTTTAAAACAGTAAAATTAAGAGCCCGACATTTTATCGGTAGCTGAATTTATTGTTATTTGTGAGTCTCTTTGGCAATTATTCACTACTTGAGAACTGAGCAATAGATAAAGGATGTTCCAACTTATTTATCTTTCATAGTCCCTTTAAATTAATAATCAAATAACCAAGTAATGTAGCACGTGATTAACAGCACCTAATCAATTGAACGATTAAGACCGTTTTCTCAGCATTTCAACAGTTCAAGCAAATAATTCGAAAATTGATCTTCTCAATGTGTATCTAATGTGATTTTACCTTGATTATGTTAGAGAACTAACAAGAAAAATATCAAGTGATCACTACATTTAGGCCTTTAAGTACTGTATTCATTAGAGGTAATTGCGTTTTATCTGGTGATATATGAAATGTTGCCAAAACCCTCGGTTCCATTACAATCAGTCAATACTACAAACCAAATGACACAAAAATAATGGTTCTTTACAAAATAAATAGGAACTGGACTACTTTGGGTCGTGAATGATCCTTTAAAAGTAGTTAATTGGTAGCCCATAAGATGGTAAATCACTTCTAGTTATGTATGTGTACAGTCACCAACAAAAGTATCTTCCCCTGAGTGCTCTAAATCCATTGCTTGGGGTCCACACAATTTAGAGTTTGTTAAACGCCAGGACAGATACAACCCAATTTACATGAAAGTTTTCTCGGCAGTGACAGCAGTTGGTAGCACTGAGCCACGTGTTCACGCACGTAAGATTGTAGAGTAATTGACTAAGGAAACAGTTCTCCGTTCTAAGATGAACCTCCGTGGTTCAGATCGCGTTGTCCAATGAACACTATATACCTAGGTATAAATCTCAATGTACGCAATTTATTATTTCATTTTGTACTGTATCTTCAGAGCAATATAAACAATGACCACGCACGAATCAGAAATGCTTCAAAGTAGATGAAAATGCTCAATCTAGAACAACTTCGGGAAATAAGTCTGTAAATCATTGTCTCCATTGATGGACGTTCTCCAATTCTTCTCTTTTTAACATATTTTCTTTCCCGGGAGGAGATCTTGGCTGTCATACTGAGAATGCCTTGAAATTGAAATTCAAACATTTGAAAAAGTTTAAACCTGGCAGGTATTTGAACCCGTGATCACCACATAGAAGATCAATATAATAACCGCTCACCTAATCTGTCCCTTCATATTCCACCCAAATTATCAGCTAGTTAAAATCATTTTGTTTAAGGCTATACACAAGACAATAATGATTATATAAGAAAACGTTCTTATGTGATTGTCAGAATAACTTACTCGAGATTTCCTTCTTTAACTTAAAAACAAGTTATATATACGTTCCTGAAAGAGGAAAATATCACGAAACATTCGTCAAATTGAGGCTACCTCATCGTTTTTAACTATAGACTTCATTTACATGACAATTCTTCCTCGCCGTACCTTTAATTTGCAAAGAAGAAAAGGGGGTAGAAATTACTTTTACATTCTTTTAATTCTATCAACACTTGTAGAAATAGAAACTCCTATGTTTATCTTCCATAACTGCTAGTTTATTTTCCTATCTTCGTATGAGGAAGTTCTGGCGAAGTGTCACACGTTCGTGAGACTTCGTGCCAGTAACGTCGTGTCTCGTTCGCAGACCGTTTGTGCACTAACAAAAGACAAGTGACGAAATAAGTTTGTGTACTGTTTTAATATCGTAGTGTGATATTTCAGTTTCTCCTTAGTGTTCTAAATCTAAATATTTTGTTACTCCGAAGTGATTTTGGTGTTCGTTGTACGACGAAAATTCAACATGAGTTTCTTACGTGAGAATACCTTATGTATCAATTTTGGCCAAGTAAGTCACACGCCTACTTCCGTTTTTATACATGAATGAATACGAAACATATTAAAATGAACAATTAATCAAATACACAACATAGAAATGGATTTCACAAGGAAACAACTGTATATTAAGTTAGTTTACAAGATGTTGTGTGTACGAATTCTTTCTTCAACTAATGGTGAAATCAAATACACCGATAGTGAAGGGAACATTTACTTCCTATTGATCTGGCTGACAACAGTATTACAGTCATTAAAGTGGCTTCGTGGCCCATTGAACTTCGCAATTACCGGGTAAACGAGTTTCTATCATTATGGTGAAATACAGTCAATCCTAGACAAACATTATTATGCAGACCATGTATACGTCACCCGTGCTGGACGCAAATTAATTAAAATAAAGGTTAAACAAAATATTCCTTCATTTATTACAGTGTGTGGTTTGGACCTATTTTGTAGTTACTCAGGTCAAATCCAAACTTGCGCTTTATGCAGTTCACAGGAGCTTTTCGTTCACGAGTACTCCTGCAAAAAGGTCCTCAATTCAAAGTTCATTCGCAAGTTCGAAGTTCCCAACCGCCACCGTTTCGTATACATCATAATCTTCCACATGAAAAAGACTATGCTACCAATAACTACACGGAGTTTTCTTTGCTCACTTCTGCTAAACTTGGTATTTATTTGTTCACGTCATTACGTTCCAGCATTTGAAAGAACCTACGATACCGTCATTCGCCCCGAACCACCTATGGAAGGAGTTCATCCTTCTGACCGGGAAGTTCTTGTCCCCCTGGAAACTACTGCAATATCCCATCTAATCCTGATCCCAAGGCTCAGGAAATTCTCCAGGAATGACAACTAGCTCAGGTAGGTGACCAAAAGTCAGTTAAGGATTTCAAAGTTGATCCTAGTGCTCCTGTGGATCACGGTAATCAGCCTGACGTGTACTTAGTAACAGATTCAAACATCACCCTTGACAGGAATGTGCAATTACTTAACAGTGACTCCACCCGTGAATCTGATCTAAGTGCCCCTGTATATGGAAAAGGTAAACTTTCCAAATAGAAGACTGTTACTGAAGTTTCAAAAACTTCTAAAGGAGACCGTTTTCAGGATATTACACTAATTTCAGGTGCACGAACCAGGGCCACCTAGAAAAGGTTGAAAGCTGGTAATCCCGTTGTGGATGATTTATAATTATCTTCCCTGTATTATTATGGTCTTATTTTCAGCCATTTATGCAGTGAGTACCATTTCGTTTACCTCTATTTTGTTTATCTTTATGAATAGTTTTAGTTTTGCCACCATTAAGCCAAACTGATCTACCTCACTTGTTAAACAAGAAACATTAAGAGATTTTATTTACAAAGCAGATATTGATGTGTTCGCTCAAGAAGTGGCCCTTTCTGAGTATGTTTGTCTCTCAAATCATACAAGCTATTCTCGTTTTACAGAGATGGGTTAGGTACAGCTATCATCTTTCGTAATGATCTAGAGTTTAAGGCAGTTAGTGATCACCCAAATGAACGAATCTCCGTTGGGATGTTTCAACACATCAAATTATATAATGCTTAAGTCCTGTCTGGTTCTCACAAAAGCGAGAGAGGCATGGTTTCTTGAACACTAATCTTGCATAGACTTTATTTAATGTTATCAACCCTTGTATATAAGCTGGAGATTATAACTCAGTTTTACAGCCTATTGACCAGGCTCCGAACTTTATTTTTTTCTGTGCTCAAGCGAATAATAGACAGATAATCTAGTTGATGTGTTGCGTCACTTTCGACACACTGATCCTGGTCATTCATTTCATATGTCCCAATCCTCTAGTCGCTTGGACTGTCTTTACATAAGTCGCTCACGCAAGTCGCTTACATATATACGAGATGTTACACTCAAATCTGTTTTAGCGATCACTATGCTCTTATTCTGAGAATAATCTTACCAGTGTCAACATTTTTGAAAAGTAATCCTCTTTGGTATTTTAACCCTTCTATACTTATGGACCCTAAGTATCAGCATTTAATATGAAAAGACTGGCGGATCTTATTTCCGTTACTATCACGCTATCAGGGCAAACTTATGAATTTTCTTGACAAGCGAGCTAAACGGAGATTTCGATCCATAAGTAAGCAATATTGTATTCAAAGGAACCAGACGTACAATACTCAATACAACTATTACTTGAGCCTACTCGAAGAAAACATGCAAGAACAATTACGAGGCAGTCTAGTCAGGCCTCAAATACAAGAAACTAAGCTCATTTATTATCATTGAATAAACAACGAGTGCGTATTTTTTGGTTCGAAGGAAACTTGTCCAGGAACGAAGCCAGCATTATACAAATTCGAAAAGAACGACTCAGAGGCAAACAAAAGTTGATTTCTTCGATTAAGGGCGAAGATGGTTTGCAGGTAATTCCCCAACATTTTCAGTATTATAACAACCTGTATTCAACACCTCAGGTTACGAATGTGGATGAATCTGTTTTAGACCTATAATCCTGAATTTAAATGCTCAAGAGTATCTAAACAATCCCTTTACAATCAATGAAGTTGAGATCTCCATTAGATTAGGAAAACGTGGAAAATCAACTGGAATAGACTCTCTTCCATTAGAATTTTCTCTTAGTTTCATTGATATTGTCCCCTTTCTCACGGATCTCTTCAATGGATATCGAGAATGTTTTACATTAGCAGAATCTCTCTCTACGAATATTACTGTCTTAATCCCTAGAAAGCCTAACCCTAAGTCCATTAAAAATATGTACAGACTTAAAAAACTTGACCTGATGTCTAGCGCGTCGTTTACACAATTATGTAGGAGAGTTTATTAGTTCGTGGTCATGGACGCTATGCTTTACTTTATGAAACATCAGCTAACGTAAGAGATTTTATATCCTATCTTGAGACTCTGCGGACAGACCACACTCATTGGCATCAAAATTCACGCGTTTCTTATTTCAATACTTCTATCTGAACAGTATTTCCACCATCAAAGATATTCAGAGACTTTTACCACGTATCAAAGTATTTCAAGCGCAAGATTAAATACTCGAAAAACAAAGTTGCTCTGTATTCATCCCAAATACCAGGATCTATACAGTGAAAATACACTGTTGTTAATTCAGTCAAAATCCTGGGTATTCAATGCTTCAATAACATGAAACAATCTATTATTTTCAATTATAATATAGTAGCACACGAGACACGCGTCCTTCTAATACGACATAAACCTCCCAATATGAACTTGATCAGTAGAAATTTCTTTCTCAAACAAAACCTTTTAGCCTTCTGTGGTTTGTTTGTTCTATTTTTCCTCTCCCCCTACAAACATACAAATTCCTCACTAGCCAAGCTTTGTTCTTTCTAGGGCATTATAAACTGCTTCGCGTGGCAAGTGAGCAACTCGTGGTATCCCCGGCACAAGGTGGAATGAACTTTCAAGATATTGAGATTCACGCTAAAGCGTTACTATTGAAAAGAACCATTGACATGTTTACGAGCGATGAGAACAGTGTACCTAGCAATGTTATCTCTGCTTGTTTAGCTTGCGTCAACCTTGAAACACCTACTTATATTTTTCCTTGGGGATTTAAATTTCCACACTTGTGCTACCAGCTCTTGATATAGCCTATGGGTTGATTACCCGCAGCAATTTAGACCTCGTGCCTGTTAGATCAATTTATCACCGTTACATACAGACAGAACACTTCGTCACATCTCATATTCAATTGAAAGTACAACACCTTTACTGGCCCTATATTTGGCGAAACATTAAGGGGGCAAACTACTAAATATTTTTCAAAAGCTAACAATTTTTCTTTTGCCAGTTTTTCCTAAGTGAAAAGAGATAATGAAATGTAACTTACCTCAATAATAGATAATATTATTCTACACCCGAATATACGAATCGGAAGAATTTTCAGTGTTGCTATCCACAGAAATTACAGTGTGACTAGAATTTGAATTACCCAAAAATCTAGGTTATGTCAGCGACTAGAAAAATGAACTCAACGGCAATTCGGGACTGACTTATCATGCTGCCTATGTTCCTTGTTAACTACTTTTTAAATAATATTTGTATTTGAATTCTACTGTTTATTAAAATTTATTTACTCTGTACTCTTTATTACAAAATAAATACAAATATTATTTAAGAAGTAGTTAATAAGAAACATAGACAGCAGAATAAGTCACCAATTACAGTTGAGTTCATTTTTCTAGCTTGTGCCATAACCTGGATTTTTGGGTAATTCAAATTCTTGTCACAGTGTAGTTTCTATGGATGGCAACACTGAAAATTCTTCCGATTCGTATTTTCGGGTGTATAATAATAGTATCTATTACACTAGTTAACAAAGGTTTTGTTATATAAAAGGAAATACCTGTTCTTAAAGGAACTTTTTGCGCTGAATTCGAATATGCACTCGGTTTTTCTCCATCACTTACGATTTTCCCGTAACAGAGGGATTTTCCCTTTTCGTTTATTTTACACCCCAAGATCTTGTCCCCTTGCATATACTAAAATAGAAATTATACCTAAGTATACTTTGATTCATATTTAACAAACCCTCCAAGTTTCGTAATAATCGCTTTATTCTTTCTACAGAAATAAATATGTTTGTATGTGTACTGTGTGTACTCTTTATTGCACCTTATAGTAATGCTTTCAGATCTCTTAAGTTGAGGTAAAACATTTTGCTTTATTACCACAAACACATATATAAAATATAATACAATATAATTTACAAGTGTGACAATTTACAATAAACAATAATACAAATGTACGAAAAGGTCATGAAAAGGCAATCAAAACTATCACAATATATGAAACTTCCATTGGGTTACAGAAACGTACACTACTTCCTTCTTTTGTAAGAAATGTTGCATTCTCTAACAAGACCCCACCAATAGTCCCCCATCATTGAAGGATCCCATCGTCCCTGGTACCTTTTCTCCATTGCCATTATATCTTGGTGGAATCTTTCCCCCTGTTCGTCGCTGAGAGCACCTAGATTAGCAGGAAACAAGCTGAGGTGGGAGTGCAAAAAGTGGATTTTTAAAGACATCCTACAACCCAACTCTTTGTATTTCTGTATCGTGACCTGTACGATTTCTGTGTAACTCCCAGCTTTGTTATTGCCCAGAAAGTTGCGCACAACAAACTTAAATGCTGTCCAGGCAGCTAGCTCAGCACTGTTTAACTTGCTGTCAAAGCTATCATCAAGCATTAATTTCCTAATTAGGGGACCAATAAACACTCCCGCTGAAATCTTAGCATCACTCAGGTTAGGGAACTTATCTCGCAAATACTTGAAACCTTCACCAGATGTGTCCATGGCTTTGACAAAGTTTTTCATAAGTCCTAACTTGATATGAAGTGGCGGTAGTAATATCTTATTAGGATCTACCAAAGGAGCGTATTTGACGTTGCATTCTCCAGGTACGTAATTCACTCTAGGTTCCCATTCCTTCACTTAATAATGTTTGTCATCAGCTCGGCTATCCCATAAACATAAAAAACATTGGTACTTCGTGTAACCGCACTGCAGTCCTAATAAAATACCAACTACCTTGAGATCACAACATATTTGCCAACAATGGTCCTTGTAATTTATAAGATTTATCAAAGTTGACATGGTGTCATAGGATTCCTTAATCTTCACTGTGTGCTCAAATGGTATAGAAGGCTTTTTATTTCCATTATGTAAAAGGACAGCTTTAAGGCTGACCTTTGACGCGTCGATAAATAACTTCCATTCTTCTGGAATGTAAGGAATTCCTAGCTCCGCCATCAACCCATTTATATCCGTACATATGCACACATTGTCTTGCATTGAGAAATAGCTTGAAAATTGAACATGCCTTTTCCTGTACACTGATATGTTCGTTTCTGCATCCAATAAGTTCCACTGCTGGAGCCTTGATCCCAGAAGTTCCGCCTCTTGTTTTGTCAGGTGCAAATCACGGAGTAGGTCATTAAGTTCACATTGCTGGATGAAATGTGGCTCGCGAACACAGTCAGGGATGAACGTTGGATCCTTGGATGTACATGTTGATGTCGATGGTTCATTAAGGTCATGATCATCATCAGAGTCTTTTGGCCATATCTCTTCCCAGTTGGTAGGGGGCTCGGGAAGTGGAAGTTCATCCCCGTGCGGAATAGGTCTAATTGCGGATTTAACGTTGGGATAACTTATTGTGTATTTGCTTTTTTTAGAATGTCCCTTAACTACTGTGAGACAAAAATAACAATCATCCAGATGGTTGGTGGGTTCTCTCCACACCATTGGTACAGCAAATTTCATGAACCTCCGTTTCCCTTTGGCCCATGCAAGTAAAGTGACGTAGCACGACGCACAAATTATGTTGGGTGCCCAAGTTTTGTCCTGATGTCCCACACGACATCCGAAATATATATAATATGCTAGTTTCACCGATGGCGTAATGGATCTACACTGTCCTTTAACTACAAACTGGCCACACACATAAAAAAACTATTTGGTGAGTTAACACACGAACGCCGTCCTCTTGACGCCATTGTACTGATCACAAACTAAACTTCTGGTCTTAGTTGGGTATAATGCCGTTAAGATCAAACATGAAAGCACTCTTAGCAGCAAACACAACTTTGAAAGTGAAGTAGTGTTAAACCACACGTCAATATAAAAATGTACAAAACTCTCTCACCAGGTGTCAAGAACACAAGAAAGAAAGAAATGCGCGGTGGAGGGGGGAAACGATACCGTAGTGGAAAATTCAGACTGCATTAGTTCATTGTTGTCAACAATGAGTCTGTATTCCATTCTTTCTTTCTTTTGCATTCTGTTACATTTGATAACATTCATGAACAAAACGGAAAAACTTGGAGAATTGTATATATATGTATTAAGATATACATATACTGTACGTTAAAAAAATATACGTTGGAAGTACATTCTATTTTTATACACGTTTCTAATTTACAGAGAGCAATACAAGTGTGTTGTTGACTATTGTAAATAGTTATTTTTATGTCTGTGTTTGTAGTAATAAAGCAAATCGTTTTCACCCCAACTCAGGAGATCTGAAAGCATTACTATCAGGTGCAATAAACAGTGCACACAGTATACATACAAATATATTTATTTCTCTAGAAAGAACAAAGCGATTTTTACGAAACTTTTAGGGTTTATTAAATATAAATTAAGGTATACTTAGGTATAATTTCTATGTTACTATATGTAAGGGGACAGGAACTAGGGGAATAAAATATCTGAAAAAGGGAAATTTTTGAGGGAATTTCCCGAAAATCCCTCTGTTACGGGAAAACTGTACGAGATGGAGAGAAACCGAGTGCATATTCGAATTCAGCGCAAAAAGTTCCTGTAAGATCAGGTGATTTTTCTCATGTAACAAACAAAAAGTTTAAATTTGTTAACTAGTGTTATTGAGGTAAGTTACATTTGATTATCTCTTTTCATTTACGTAAAAATGGCAAAGAAAAAGCGTTTTGAAAAATATTTAGTAGTCTGATCCCTTAACACTGCTTTGTTAACTACTCAACAGACATCCTGTTATAGTGAACAACAAATACGAAACGCTAGACCGACTCCTATAACTAGATATAGTGGCTTACTATATATGTGCTCACTGCAATAACATAAATACTCTTGAGCATCGATTACAATTTTGTACAGAGATTCCAGATATCACGTCTGTGAAGTCCCGCCCACCTATCGAATTTTCCTTTTTTATCTACATCCTTAGTTTATCGTTAGTTTACGTTAGTGTTTACGTTAGTTTTGCTAAAATTATCGTCAGTTTTGCAAAAATAACAATTTTATTCGAGAAATAAATGGGCAGGCCAACTTCAGGGTTCCCCGCCCACAAACGAATTTCAAAAGTTTTTCATATCACATCGTTAGTTTATCGTTAATTTACGTTAGTTTTGCAAAAACTATCGTTAGTTTCGCAAAAATAACGATTTTATTTGAGAAATAAAGTTTCCCGCCAACTGTGAATTAGCCCCCCATATTCAATTCTCATACAATTTCAACTCGTATCGTTAGATTATCGTTAGTTTCCGTTAGTTTTTGCTAAAACTATCGTTAGATTATCCTTAGTTTACGTTAGTTTTTGCTAAAACTATCGTTAGTTTCGCAAAAACAACAACTTTATTCGAGAAATAAAGTTTTCCGCCAACTGTGAATTAGCCCGCGCATACTGAATTCTCATAGAATTCCAACTCACATCGTCAGTTTATCGTTAGTTTACGTTATTCTTACTAAAACTATTGTTAGTTTCGCAAAAATAACTATTTTCTTCGAGCAAAAATGAAAATGAAATTTTTGAGTTTTACTTCCCACGCTTATGCTAAAGGAGATGGTGAGGATGAGTGATGAAAGAAATTGTGGGATGAAGAAAGTGGGAGGAAACGGGAGAATTCTAAGGAAACCCACGCACACGGTGTTTGTCCACCACAAAGTTAACTTGGCAGATGGTGGGATCGAACCAGGGTCCCCAAGCACCAGATTTATTCGAGAAATAAATGAGCAGGCCACCTTCAACCCTGTGAATCACCCTGCTTCGTCTGTTATGGCCTACCGACACTCCAGATGTCTTTCTAGAGCATTTGAGTACAAATTCGCTACACTTAATACTCAGAACGTCACAGTTGGCTAGTATCCGTACCTGGTGATTATGCAACCACACACAACGGGCATGAAACTGTCCGCCATTTTGTATTTGTTCCAGATATCGACTTAATACAAACGAATTATTGTTACCTGGTAGAAACTATCAATTCATATCCATTTAGACCAATTTTCATTTCTTAGATTATCCGGTACTCCCTACGTTCCTTTGGGGAATCCCTTGCGCGTGCACGGTAGGATTGTGAAACATTCAAAATTCAATACAGCAGCTATGACTTCTTCAGTGATTTTTTTACTCGCGCTCTTTACGTTGGATAGTTCCCGAGCTATTGACGTCCGAAAGTCATTTTCCTACGCTTTCGGCACCTTGTAGATCTGAAACTATGCCCGATAGCCGAAAGTTCAAGAGAACTTTTTTCTTGTCTCAATGGCAGGAGTCACCTCCCAAGAATTGTGTTGTGTGCGTTTGTGTGTGTGTGTGTGTGTGTTATGTATGTAGGTATGTGTATGTTGTAATTGCACACGCCAGAATATTGAACTTGAACGAGAAAGTTATAATGTAGTAGCGGATCTAACTTGGTACTTATTCTGCTACTTAGTTGTCAATTAAATTGAAACATAAGAAAGAAAACTCTTATTAAATAATATAGATCGATTGCAAAATTTAACACATATGCATACTACTTAAACCGTCTTGATATCGGACTTCTGCTTACGTCGTCGTTTAAGTTTGTTGTAGTTTCAATTTTAAAATAGTAAAGATCGAGAAAAAAAGATGAGGAGCTAAGAGGAAGGTAAGAGAGGAAGAAGAAGGAGAAGATAATGGAGTGTAAAAGGATTTCAGTAACTTCATACGGGGGATATGTTACTTCAGGAATAGTAGGAAACAACTCCGAAGTTATAGTAAGGGAAGGATATTACATGGTCTATGGGAAGATGGAAGGGGAGAGGAGAAAGAGAAAGTGAGAGAGAAGAAAGGTGCAGAGAAGTAATATTGAAGTATAGAAGAGAAAATCCAAAAATACTTAGGGCAATTCTTGTTCTATTAAATTCCCAACAATTGAGCTTGAACGGTTTATTCTAGACACTTGTCAACTCATATGACCCTGATATGGATCCAGGTAAGGTCACAAGTGGTAGTTAACCAAATCCAGCCAAGGCGGTGAAAATGTTAGTCTGTTTAAATTAGTTAAAATTCCTGATTAAAAGTCAATTTTGTTACCTTATTGTATATTACTCGGCAATTGGAACCCTGTTTAAGTTAGTCGAGAAGAAGAAAAAAGTCAAATGTGTAGCTTATGCTTCGTGAATGGAGTTCTCGAAGTGTCTAATTTCCACAACTATCGTTGCGAATTTAGTTCTGCCGTTTATGCCCACTTCGCACAGCCGTTTTTGAATTAACTAACAACAGTGGTCTTCATTACCTAGGTCATGGAGATAACGTAACCACATTTTTAAGGTACACTAATGTCTAAAATTATTTTCGCATGTCTATAAATATGTTGTTTAAGGAGTATAGCTTAATAACGAATTCGCCCGCTATTTCTCACAATGTTATTATGTGTGTAATCGTCAAAGACATGTATGTGACAAATTACATGTCAAAAGAACAGTAAATAAGAACAATACAATGAAAATAAAACTTTGTCGTCCGTTTAGCAACATTTTGTTTTACTCATTCTAATTTTCGTATTTATAATTCTTTTCCTACGAATTTTACTACAAATATACATTTCCCGATTATACACATAGTACCAATATTAAAAGTATCCTGCAAAATCATTATCCAATTATATTCTTACAAAAAGACAGTTATAGATATGCGCAATCATTTTAAACATAAGTGTATATATACAAATAGTAACATTTATCAATTTACGCTAAGGTCTGGATTCCTACTGAAACTAAGACAATAATTCACTCACACCACATTAGATAATGCATATATATGTTAATGTAGTTCGCGAGGTAACAACTTACTAACTACTGATTTCACAATGTTTATTACATCTATTGACGAAAAACGAACAAATAAAATTTAAAAAAATAAAAATCGAAAAAGGAAGTAATTACATATAATTGTTAATATAAATATTAGCTTACATAATATCTCTGAAATATTTGTAATTATTATTATTATTATCATTATTATTATTATTATTATTATTATTATTATTATTATTATTATTATTATTATTATTATTATTATTAGTAGTAGTAGTAGTAGTAGTAGTAGTATTAGTATTATATTTCATTTTAAGAAGCCACATATACATTTTATAAACCAGATATAATATTACTATTCAGTCAGTTGAGTTAATATTCTAATATTTTTTTTGGAAAATATTTAATATATGAGTATTTCTCATTAATTGTTTTCAATGTTTGTTCATATCTCGTGTCCATACTATCACTTATAAAGTGTCGTTGCACGCTTTGCTTTAAAAGTACAAATTTCTAAATCATTCTTTACACTAGTTCAAAGGAAACTTGTCATTATCGATGAAGATATCAAATCTAGTTCGTAGTCTATAAAGCTACGTGGTAATCAAATTGGGAGTTTAACGTTGGTCCAATTCCATATTATCGCGAAATTAATCATATAAGTCAACATCTATTCGTAACTATTTGACATCACATAACAAAGTCAAGACTAATTATATAAGCATTTCAGGCAGAAAGAATCCTGAACTCCCTATCCTGATTGATACTTTAGGATGGAATCGTAGTAAACTGTAATCATGGAGTTTGGTACTACCAATCACTATTAATGAACTATCACTATACTTTTAATTTCGTAGGAATAACACTATCAGAATCTTTGGGGATTTATGGTTCACAAAGGGACAACGGATATAAGTGTGAACAAATTGGTTTCACAATGTTAGATGGATACACTAGGGGTTAAACTACATCACGATAACCTGCCGAACTAAGACAGCAACATGCAGTTAGCGATGATTACACCACAAAGGTGTTAAGTACACATATGGGTAACATGACAACATAAAGGAGAAAAATTACATTCAGGACAATGACGGTATACTCAAGCAGTTTTTACTTATGTCTATCGAGGATCCGAAATTATGACAACCAAATTATGGCATTAATCGCCCAACCAGTAATCGGGGTAATAATGAAACCCTTCATTCACATTGGGATGGCATACTTCAAATTCGTAATATACCTTCCCACAATGTAGTACATTTATCATATGTTTACATATCAATCCACATATACTTAATCATTTTATACAACTCATAGTTAATCACCCCATACATTCATATTTTAGGCTGCCTAACAACGCTACATGCACAGAAAAGGACTTGACAAATAACCAAAGAAGATGAGTAACCACACTGAAATATATTCATATTTAGATTATATTTCATTACCGAAGTTTCAGTCTGTAAAAACAACAAACATGTATATGCCTAAGGTAGTTATACACCGTGTAAGCATGATTATCAAGGAATAGTATAATAAAAATATTGTTACAACAACTTAATTACAGATTAGTGGGCCCAATAGTTACGATCAGTTATATAGTCATCTCTGTGTGATATTGAAAAGCTGAATACAATAACAAAGGTTATAGTTGGGACCCGAAGTTCACATACCGATACAACACGGTTAAAAGTCTGAAAGCTATATCAAGATCGTTCTATAGTAAAGAAGATATCATAATAATAACAATACGTCATTCACTAAACAATCGTTCACGGCTAGGGCTGGTCAAAGCTGACAACGGTAAACAATTAGTCCCTCGGGATATAACGAAAGTCTATAACCGCATGGATTACAGCTCACAACGCTTTGTGAAAGAAAATCAGATCTTTAGATGCAAACCAATTACATTACATGATTATATTAGTGATCAAGTGAAATGGGGGCAGGTTGCTAAAACAAAACAAAACAAAAAAACTTAGGAAATAAGATAAGAAAAAAAATTAGGAAAGAAGATAAGAGTACAGAGGAAGATAGAACAAAAAGTAGTCGGATATAAAAATAAAATGTACAACCAATGTGTTAATTTAAAGCCAAAATATTTATATGCCTAGATGCGCGGCCTACGCTATACAGGCCTATTGTCGATTAGGAGCCCGCAACAAGTCTGTGCCCTGGGAGTTGTAACAAAGAGAGTAGTTATAAAGAACTCCTTCCCTCATACATGCTCTTCTGCCGTCGTATCCGGTTGAACGTCCTCCGAAGATCTGCACTAATCCAGGAGGTGGTGTTATCTCTTAGCTTAGAGATTTCTAATTAAAAAAATCCAACTCTTTAGAAACTAAGGAGAAGATTTTAGGTGAAGGTATGATATAATTGTTCAGAAGTCCGAATAGATGTCAGAAATGGGGATAACAAAATTTAAAAAAAATAAAAAATAATAATTTTGTACTAGCAAGTTGTTTTGCGGCGAAAACTTGCCATCACTATCAATTCCGCAAGGGAACAAATCCTGGACGCCTGATTCTAAATAATATCATAATTAGAAACAATAAGAATACTAGGGATAGTGGGTGGCGTCTGGTACATGAAAAATACCGTACATAAATATCAATGCTATAATATTATCTACCCTATTCTATATGCAAACATTGACGCTTGAGAGAATAATCTTCAACTGAAACTACTACGCAGGTAAGTTTTTATGGCGGTGTAAGTTTAGTTTAACTGAGTAATTAAGCATTAACGAGGTATTTCAATTAGTATACATTCGAATGTATACTGAAATATTGAAAGAGTTGACTTGAGTTGAGTTGATTTTAGTTTGGCGCCCCTTTCAGCAGCGAGGCTATGTGAGACGTGAACCTATTGATTAATGTGGAATCCGGACAACATGCGCTCACGCCGGGAATTGAACCCGGGTCTCCCACGCCAAACGCGCGTAAGCTAACCGCTTAACCACGAGGGATCTCGAAATATTGAAAGAAAATGAAAAATGAAATCTTTGAGTTTTACGTCCCGGTTATGCCGGTTAGGCTAAAGGAGACGGTGATGATGAGAGATGAGTGAGATGGTGGAATGAAGAAAGTGGGAGGAAACGGAAGAACCCCGAGAAAACCCACGAGCACGGTGTTTGCCCACCACAAAGTTCACTTGGCGGGGGCTGGGATCGAACCCGGGACCCCAAGCACCAGAGGTGAACGCTCTACCACTGAGCCACCGCGCCCCCGAAATATTGAAAGACTAACACTGCGTGCGTCCCCTTATTAGGTCAATAGATTAACTTGTGTTAGTGTTTAAGTTAGAAATCACCTAAGTCCTAGTAGCTGCATGTACAAAGAAAAAGTATATTATGCAAAAAGACGAAAATTAATTATTTAACGATATCATAATTGCTCTCACTATCCTAACAATTCCATTACGGATACTTTCGTGTTTCCGAGTAGTTGTTCTAAGACTGCCAGGTTCCAAAGTGTAAACTTTACCCAACGCAGACTCAACATTCGGTTAGTACAAACTACAGACGCGAGGGTCACTGTTTGAGGACTGCTTATTTAGCACTAGGATTCGAGCAACTACATAAAAAGAGAGAAAACACGACCCTAATAAGTGGTAAAGAAAACAATCGGACATACATATACAATGAAGTGTCCCATTATTGGTCAATATTCATTACCTATTTATTTATAATCATTTATTTATCTATATTTACTTATAACATTTATGTCCTATTTATTTATAACCATATATGCCATTATACACAAGCACATAAATACTAAAAATACTTCTTATGATCTGTAGTCGGATTTCCGACGAACGAAATTCGATTAGACATCATAAACTCGAAAAAAATATTTCAAACACCGACCATCGCATGTAATGTTTCGGACTATTCACTATTTACTTATGCTAACACAAACAAAACCATAGGTGTACATTTACATTTTACAACCTGTTACATAAAATATTTTTCAACTCTGTATTTATTTATGTATTTATGTGTTATTTTACTGGATAAAGAATATTCTGTAAATCTGATCACTGCATCGGCATCAGGAACTGAAATCTATTGCTTGTAATAATCATTTCTGCACGCATACAGTGAAGTCTACTTTCTTTTACGTACGAGAGCAACTTGTACACTCGTAAGTACACTGTTAAGGATGAACTTGAAGTTGTTTTAATTTAATTATTCTTCTGTTTTCCATCAGAACTAAATTAAACTAGCTGTAAATGTTGGTAATAATATGGTCTCCAAATTGAACTGCCTGTGACATTCACATGGATTACTATAGTTTTGTAACAATCAAAAAACAAGGACATTTATTCTTACCGTTCTCAATTAATCGAGTATGTTAAAGAACGACCGATTAATTGCGATATTTGATTCGCAAAAGACGGAGTTAGTTTAGGAAAATTGGAAATTATACTAATAAAAGATACAGTGCACTATAACAAAAGCAGTATACAATTCGCATCATCAACTAAATACATGAAACATACGATTTATAGGCGGATCTCTCTCTCTCTCTCTCTCTCTCTCTCTCTCTCTCTCTATATATATATATATATATATATATATATATATATATATATATATATATATATATATACTAAACTCAATTCTGTGCGACATCGTGTACTAATTTATTCCGAAAACATAAACGAAAGGTTTATAATTTCGAAATACACTGTCAGTAAAAATATCACATAATACTGTGCAGCCGCCCCTTATTACTTCCACAGCTCAGATAACGTGTTAACAAATCGTGCAATTGGGGATGTCAGAACTGAGAATTTGCGCCCAGAGTTTTGTAAATACTGAATTTGGTAGTGAATAAAATACAGGATCTGATCTGGATTGCGTATAATTAAAATCGAGCATATAGAAAAGAAACAGGTTTTGATGTCAAAGGGGTTGAAGTGGGTGAGAAAGGAATGTCCTTGGGGATAGGTTAATCTACTCGTACTTACTTGTAGACCTCGGTGTCTCCTCCTCGATAATCCTTCCAATGGCTTGATGTTTTCCGTCAGTCTCTCTGGTCTGCAGTGCGCCCAAGTAGCTGGGAGTTAAGGCTCAGTGAAATCCAAACAGGAAAATCAACATTACGAAGACGGTAAATTTAATCAAAATCGAAACTCTACTTTAGTGATCAATCCATCATACTCAGGAGCTATACAACATTACCAGAGACAAAATGCTCTCTAGGCTAGAGCAAGTTAAAACTTATAGTAAGCTCAAAAATGAAGTTCGCGTTCTACATCTTAACTCGTCTCCAATTCAATACCGACTACCTCTTGCATAAGTCTCTCGATAGTTTTGATTAGCGTCCCTTCCAGGTTCATAACTTGGATCATTGACTGTTTCTTCTGTCTCGATTAAAAGTACATACTCATAGATTAACCAAAGGTGAGGTGATGATAAGAATGCGGACGGGGAAACAATCTGTTGTTTTTATTGTTAAGAATTTACATATGTAGAAAAGAAATAACAGACAGCAAGAAAACTTCCTTATAGGAAAAGCAAATGAACTTAGAAAAAAAAAACGAAAAGTGATCCAACATTCAATAGACGATTATGGTTTTCATTGACTTGAATTTTAAATGAAATGTCCCAAAGTCAGAAATAAAATGTTTCATGATGTGTCCAAATTCACATATCTTCACATTCCCCCTGTAGTCAAAGTCCAGAATGAAAACATTTGGGAGACAAAAAATCATTTTTAGTTTTCCTGTTATTTTTTTAAAAAATAACATATACATCTTTATAGTTCCATTTAGTCTTCATGATAAAAGTCACAGCAGCAAATATAGCCTGGAAAGAAATCATTTTGTAACATATGATGGGTACAGGATAAATATCCACAACACTAAAACAGTTGACATCAGAACAGTCAAGGCCAAATTTTGTAAACACAGCAACGTCGATATTGTAAACACAGCATAACTAAGCACAAAATGCAGGTCTGGAAATCACAGATACAATGTCCTTACACATTACATAACTGGAATGTTCTTTCTGTAGGGAATACAGTCAAATACTGCCTAAATCACGTAAGATATCAGAATGGGGAAAATAATTAGATGAAAAAATGAAATGAATTAAAATCAACAAAAAATGAGGGGGGGAGGAATTGCCAAAGGAATAATTTAATCCGTAATCCATATGCATATACCTATATATAGTAAATATAAACTCCAATTCTAATAAAAAATTGATTCTATCATCAAAATAATTATTAATATTCTCTATAATGAAAATAATTATTACGCGGTAGAAGAAAAATTAATCTACCTATCTATAGAATGACATGATAAAACAACACAAAATAATGTTGATTTCAGGTTTTAGAAAAAAATAAATGTGGAGAATTTAGTTCCACAATGACCGAAATATTGGCGGAGTTATAGCTCCTGCACTGGCTATTAAAACCTTAAGGAAATTAATATTTCAGTCTATCACCAAACACATCCCTAAATTCCTGACAAAAATATGCGAAAAAAACATGTCTTTTACATGAAAACAGAAAGACGTGGATCAACAAGAAAATTTGGAATCATTTCCATTCTTCAAAGATACAGAAATGCATGCTATATAAAGCAGTAATCATGCAATATAAAGCATTCGTACACTGCAGGCAATGAATCGTTTACTGTATACACTGCAGGCAATGAGAAATTGTCTATTCAAGAAACCATTAAAAATCACACAGGAGGTTATTACAGTGTATATACCTTTCACACGAATAAACTGACTGAGTATATTTCCAATAACTAGTAACAAGTCGTAGAATTCAGATCAAAATAATCCAGGAATAGAAAACTTCGTTCTTCTTTACATTCACATTTGGATTATAAGATGTATTTTGAAAAAATAGAAATTGCTTCTTCGTTAATTTCATAACATAGATAGCATACAAATATCGATACACAGTCGCGTCTGTCTCCCTTTTCCTTTCTTCTGCAAAGCACAGTACATCAATAGGGTGTTGATTTGGCGCCAATATACTAACTGTTCAGGTTATAAGCTGTTGATAGATAACTAAGAAAATAAAACGTGTTCTACAAAGTTAACGAACACGTCTAAGTAACTGACAAAAACAACTATGTCTATATGGGTGCTCCTTTTCCTCTTCTTTTCTTCCTTGTAATTGTTATTGCCGGCAGAAACTTAGACAAAACAAGTTTCAAATGTCAAAACAAAATTCGTCACCAGTTTCACAGATGTTCCCAATTTATCAAATCTTTCTTCTCAAACCGTCTTTTTTTTTTTAAAAAAAAAAAAAGACTTCATTGCATAGAAACAGGTTTCGCTTCTTTTCCTTCTACCAAGGGAAAATACACAAGTAAAAGACACTGATAGAAATCCCAATATTCCTTGTCGAAACTATACAACACGATACGGTCTACGTGGTCCAAATGATCCTCTAAAAAATTTCGTGTGTTTAACAACGCATTTCTACCAGGAGGTTCCTTAGGGAAATGAAATGCACCAGCAGCTACGCAGGAAAAAACTACAGTTGAAAACTGATTTTTCAACATAAAATCAAAAGAATTGTTATTATAATTCCCGAAAGTCTTCTTGTACGCATCTCTGGGACCACGCGTCAACAATACATGACCAGCGGGAAGGCTATAGCCTGGAGCAATTTTCATTTTTCCCGGTTTCAAAGAACGAATCTTCCCACAAACTTTACGAAATTCTTCTCCTGTAGTTTTCTGAATACTTCTATCTGCCCCCGTTGTGGAATAAGTAAGTCATTCGTAGGGTTAACAACCGCATCAGCTTTAATCATAGAAATGTCCGCTGGGAAAAAACTAATTTTCTTATTGATAGCTGTATTGGCACGAAACTTCGGTTTCAAACCAGAACAGTTCTTCCGTTTCAGCAGAAGTGGGTAATTGGTTGGCAATTACAACTTCATGAAATTTCACAGATGGAATATCTTCTTTTTCTATCATGTTTACAGCAGGATTGAAAACAATTTTACAATGTTCTTCTTCTTTCTTTATCTTCTGTTCCTTTCTCTGTACTTCGATACGGCAAGCATTCGTAGTAGCATCCTCCACAACGTCTTGTATATCCATGTCGACGTCCTCTTCTCCATCTTCCTCGTTTTCCTTCTCCTGTCCCGCGTAGTTCTTCAATTTTCGCACTGCAATCCATCTTGAACCTAATTCCGTCTTGAACTTGACAAAATAGGAATTGGATGTATATATCCTGAATAATTCCCAGACCAAAATGACGTTCACTAAAAGTTCTGGTCGATTCTTTCTTCATGGTACTGTCCAAAATCCACACCTAGTCTCCGATTTTGAAACTGAGTTTCGAATGACGTTTTGGAACCATTTGTCATGGCCTTTATGTCGTATTCCTTCAAGTTCATGCAACTGTTCTGCATTGTCCTTAAATTGACTGGGTGTCCAAAATTGCTTCGTGCAGCATCCTACATCGGTACCCAAACGAAAGTGCAAAAGGGCTGTATCAGGAGGATAAACTAAGAGTTAAATTATGGGCTAACACAACAGATGGCAGCAATTCAACCCATTTTCCTTGATCTTTGTTACACGACGCATTTTTTAGTATCTGATCAATATTTCAGATAGATATTGTAACCGCCTGGTTTAGGTCGCTGTTCGGGCGGACATTTATTTGTAACCAATTCAATTCGTGTCGCTGTCCGGTAAATTCAAGTATCAGGAAGAGACTTATTCTTAGGACCACGAGCCACGGACAGAGACCCGAACTGAATTGGTTAAGGAATAAATGGCGCCCGAACAGGGACACGAGCCAGGAGGTTACAAATAAATGACGCCCGAACTACCGACCCGAATCGAGACCGTTGGAGCTCGAATACTTATAAGATAAATATTTTAATATATCACTTCTTTTTCAGCTTAGAACCAGTAACCTGAAAAAATTCTCTTTCAGGTGATTTTAATCACATGTTTTTGTGATAGTTCATTTTATTCTAATCGTACGTTTTAAGTTTCATTCTTGTCCAAAATTTAACACCAGGAAGTAGATTTGGTTACTAACATGAGTGCACTTCTTGAAAAGATCTATTCTCAATTTAAAGAGAATTTTAATAGATTAGAACAAAAAGGAGATAAAAACGAAGAGAATTTTGCTAGATTAGAACAGGGAAATAGAGAGAATATAGAAGATTTAAAAAAGGAAAATAAAGAAAACCTAGATAGATTAGAAAAAGAGCTAAAGAGTGAGTTAGGTAAAAATATAAACGGTTTACGGGATGTGTTTCGTGAAATTAGTCAGCAAATGGAAAATGTTGAAAACAAAACACCGGAATGTGAACCCCAATTACAGTCAGATGTTCCTACTGGATACGAAACACCGGAATTTGAGCCTCAGTTAGTGAGTGGTATTCCTAGTGTAAGCAAAACATCGGAATCGGAACCTGAACCAGAGACAGGTATTCTCAAACAACCTCGTAACAAATCTGATAATGATTTTATTCATTTAGAATCTAATAACATCCCTAATAGTAGTAGTAGTGACAATTGCGAACATATGATTGTAGACGACAGGAGTCGTAAGCGCACAACAACAGCTGTCACAAACCACAGAGTAAAAAAGCACAAACGAGGTTATAGTCATTGCAATAAGCAAAGATACCAAGACCATATGTTAAACAATACGAAATTTAAAGGGAATCAGAACTAAGATCGCACACGAAAGAATAACAAATACAAAAGGAATCGTAAATCACGGCCACGTAACCTGAGTTATCACAAACTAGACAGGAACCGCAACTTGTGTGACAACATTAAACATAGATTTCTACATAGAGGTAACCGCTGTAGGAATACACGAACAAACCGTAATTATGAAAGTAGAAATAGTAATCATAGGAAAAGAAAAAAGAAAGGTAACCAAAACTTTGTGTGTTGATACAAATTTTTCTTTCAAGAAAGCAACGCATTTCTTTTAATCTTTCTTTCAATGTTCGGTGATATACATACATTCATTTTTCTTCCTTTTTGCTGATAATTTTTGATCAGAACACCTGGATACGAAAAGAACTACGCATTTCTTTTAAACTAATTTTTGGTTCTAGCTTTTAACTGTTCAGCAAAGAGCAGATACCACGTTTTTCTTTCTTTATTTTGATAAGATAGTCGCTGCATTGTCGACCACTGGTTTATGTCGACGAATAACTGATTACACACAGCTGATTAATTCTTTTCCTATTTTTGTCTTTGCTCCGTGTAGCACTTCATACCTCAGTCAGCTGTGCATTAGTGTTGCAAACCTTATTAATGACTTACTATTAGTTTAATGTTATTAATTTTTCTTGTTTTCATTTTAGATATTTGATTTTAAGATTTTAGTAAATAATTAACGAATCATCATACGTAGAGGGACCGTACTTATCCAAAAACGGTTTGAAGTCTTGGCGAGATTTCCGTACCCTCAGTTAGTGGGGAGATGTTTTGGCCATATTACATATTTTATTAAATGTTTTAAATTTTAAATTCCTTTTTAGGATCCCTTCCCACTTTCGAAATTCTGAAATATGTTATTACATGTTATTTACAATTAATGTTCTTTTTTGATCAGAAAATTTTAGTTGTTACTTATATATATAGTTGTATGTTTATAATTAAAATTTAGTATGTAATTACATAGGGGAATTGCATTTTAAAAGCAATTTGAAATCTTGGCGAGATTTCCGTACCCTCAGCCAGTGGGAAGATGTTTTGGCGTTATAATACATATTTCATTTTCATTTAAAAAAATATTTTTAGAATCCCTTCCCACTTTCCCAAATTCTTAAACATGTTATCATACGCATGACTCTCAATTAATATTTGATTTTCTTTTCAGAATTAAAAAAGAATTTATCGAGATGCTCAGGATGAGAAAATTTTTAGTTGTTAGTTATGTATATATTTCTGTGTTTGTAAATGAAACTTAGTACGTAATCTCATGCGTAGAACGTGAAACTTTACAATTATCAATGTTAAATTTCTTTTTCAGTGTTAATCTTAGACTTTAGTTTTCATTTTGATAGTAACCTGTAACTAGATATGTGTATTCTTAGATTAGATTTTTTCAGGATATTTATCGTCTAGTGATATATCAGTAAATACTTTAGCGTTTATGGACCGTATCTACCTTGTGTACTTGTATGCTAATGTGTTGTAATTTTTTATTAAGTTTAAGAAAATCATATTTTAGTCACAGTATGTCCCTAAACTATTTGGAATTTATTAGTAAAATTGTTATTGTTATGGAGGATTTTTTTAAAAATCAACATGGCCAAAGGTTTTGGATAAAGAACCTTTAGGTTTCAGCCATAACAAATAGTATGGAGGATTTTAGAAATCAATATGGCCAAAGGTTTTGGAATAGAAATCTTTTGGTTTCAGCCATACTGCCAATGACGGATGATTTTCTTCAAAAATCGACATGACCCATTATTTATGAGGTTTCAGCCGTCTTTGAGATATCGACATAGATCCCGAAAAATAAACTTATTTTCTTTCTTTCCAACAGCATGAAGCCACAATGATTTATGATAATTATTTTCTGTCACTTATTTCATATGCTCGATGACTTTGAATTTTAATATGTCAATAATACCAGTTTGAATATTTTTAGCGAATATGCCTAAGAACATTTAACTGTTGTGAAATGACATAACTATTTTGTAGGGAATTTAATTCTGATGTTTGAGACCGACCAGAAAGTTGTAATGTCGTTGACTATATTTTTGTGTTTGTATCCCATGTTTTTCTTTTAATAGGTCTCACGTGTTTTGTCTTATAGAGACATATATTTACGATGCTATGAAAGCATTTGTATTCCGTGTATTTACACATATTTTCCAGGTGGATGATGTACGTTATGTTCCAGGGAACATATATATATTTTACTGAATATTAATGTTCATATTTCAGTTTTGTACAGAAACATTTTATAAGTCCCTTTGGTTGCAGGCCTTTTCTCGTTTCTAGTTTTGCCTCGCAGGTGTCGATGGCACATTTTGTGTGTAAGTACGTGTAGTATTACACATTTTCCCCACCTATGGTTTTGGTCAATTCATGGTGTAATGACCATTCATTTTCAGGAATATTTGGACTAGAGTCAACTTCCTTGATTCAGACCTTTGAGAAACTTGGATCAACACCGTATAGTTTTCAACGCTTTGCAATAAATTTTTTGCAGATAGTAGCCACATTTTCTGGTAACCCTACAATGTTTACATTTATGGAAGTGAACAAAAACCATTATTCTAGGCCTAAGCTAATAGTAGCTTTGTTTCAGAATGAAACAATTAGTTGTATTGAGCATTATTGAACTAAAGTCTCGACGAGCAGATGGCATTTGATCTTATGGTGTGCCAAATTTTCTTCATACATGTCAACGAAATCACGATCATTTCTTTGATATGCAGAATCATGCTTGTTTCTTGGAATCACTATGAACGTCATTTTTGACACAAGTTTATTTTTTATTTTTGAAAACGATTTTTCGTTCTTTTCTGCCAAACAACACGAGGCACGGTTAAAAAAGGACATACAAGCGAAAATCTTATTTTGTTTACATATCATTTTTACACGTGTTTACATTTTCATTCATTTTATCCTTTCAATGATTTTCATATTTTTCAAATATATTATAGTAATATCGAAACTTTGACAATAATTTTAATATTTTAGTATCTTCAATATGTTTGCTATTTGCATATTCACCTATATTCTCATATCTTAAATACAGCTATTTTAAAAAGAAGACATTACTAACTTTTATTGCAATGTTTGATAATTCTTTAAGTCGATGCTTTCATGAAAAGTTATTGAGTGTATATATTTACTTCATATTATATCAAATAAAGTGATCGAAACGGAACACTTAAAACATTTTACGAAAAGTATTTACAAGTGTTTAAACAAAAAAAAAGATTACTGTTTTAAAAAAAGGTAAGAATTTTAATAGCCCGACAAAAACTTTTTGCGCATTTTTAGTGAAGTTATCATACAGGTGTTATAACCATACCTCGTTTCTCACACCAGTGTTAAAAAAACTCCCCTTCTCCCCTCATCAACTCATCGTTGGAGAATCATGGAGGATATTCAACACCTGGTCTCAACATGTGAAGAAACGGAAGATGATGTGAAGGAACGGAAATTCAACTGTACCAATCGTTCAAGAGGATCGTATTACTTCATGGAACACTTGGAATGGATACTGCTCACGCAGGGACTTTGTGTAGTGAGTGAGCAAGTTATTCAACTATTTTAAATGGCCCTTTTTCAGATGAAAAACCATTCATCGTTTATGCACGTGTCTCACACCATATGACAGTGTTGCCAACTAACTGACCTTAAAATTTTGGTGAAAAACCTAATTTTATTTGAATGTTATACGGCCTAGGGTTCTCAACCTGCCTACGTGTGCACTTAACAGGTCGTTCCCTTTCAGACACCATATATAACCGCTACCAGGTTATAGAAACATTTTTTGTGGGGGCTCTGTATATTTCGTAGAGACAGTGATTATTATTTTCGATTTATACTTTATTCTGCAACGTATATAAGTTCTTTCTTTGGTGGGAATTGCTTCTTTCCCACACAATTGGACAAAGAAGTCCTTCATCGTTTTCTTATATATATATTTAAAACGTACCTTTTGCTGAGAACATTTCAGTTAGTGACAAACCATTTCAGTGTCTCCCTGACTTATTATATGCACAGTATATATTATGCAGTTATTTGGAACTGAATTAATTGCTTTCTTTAATCGCTTATGGAAATATTGCAATAGATTAGAGAAATTCGGGGTGACCAGATGTTCCAGTGACCAAGGTGGCACCAACTGCGTTGTTCCATAGTTCGTTATCTGTACTTTCTCACGCCAAAGTTATCGCCGTGTCTAGTGCATTATAGGCAGTTGACTAAAATTAGCATAAATTATTTTCCGTATTCTGTTTGTATGTGTATACAGGTGAGTTAACTGAGTGATTATTGGAATGAACTGCCAACACTTTTTAGTTGATCATTGCAACCCGTACCTTGAGTTTTGATGCTCAGGGAGTTCGACTCCGATACTGTACGTAGCCACCACGCACGTTGCGTCGGGAACCAAGTACGATTGTGTGTTAAGGGGCATAAGGTATTAGCCGGTGAAGGACGTTTTATTACGGCTAGCCCCAACTAGTGAAGTCCCAGGTCCGCAGACCTTGTGCGTACATGTACATTATGCACGCGCCCTCCAACATCAGCATTCTACTTTGGAGAATTTCTTGTTTAATTTGCTAAAGATTCATCTTTACGCCGCAGGATTGTCGGCACAGCAATTGGATTCATCGTGGGACGATCCAGAACAATTTTCCCCAGTGCTAATCCCCCAAGTGTGTCAATGGTGTTAGAGAAGCATTTACAGTGAAATCCGAATTATAACCTTATATATTTAAAGGCCTATCGCGCACTGAAAAGGCAAAGTGTGATTTCAGCGACGAAAATTATTATACTTATTCAGAATTGAGTGTTGTGTTCATTCCTCTTAACTATTTTTTATATAGTTGTGTTCTAATAAATAAGTATAGTGTCATTTAATCCAGTGTGTTTTCGTTGTTTGTATGAGTGATGTTCGTGTGCGTTATGGTCTGAATGACCGTCTGATCGTCCGTGAGGTTTTCGAGACGAGACACCCGAACCTCTCGGCGCCTAATGCTCATTTCATTATTGAGACCAACGAGCGATTGGGAAACAGTTTGTAACCTTTTGTTGGAGAGGTCCTTCATCGTCCTGTCCAGGTTAGTTCAAGTATCAGGAAGAGACTTATTGGTAGGACCACGAGCCACGGACAGCGACACGAACTGAATTGGTTACACTGTCTCAGCACCATCGTTAGCGTAATGTGCTTAAACATTTACAAATCGAATCTTTGCTCCAACCGTTGTATAAAACTCTTTAAAAAAGTTACTAGTAAAGCAAGGATCTTTCTCTGTTACTATTTCCTTATTTCCTTAAAAATACCAAATTTCAAAATTACGTTCTCACAAAGAAACTACTTGCAGATTTCGCTCTTATATCTCCTAGTGAACCACAAATAATATAAGGGTAGCAGCATCAACAACTACAATCAAAATATTTATGACTCAAAATATTACTCGCGGAGTACATTTTTCCGATGTATGGAAATAATCGGTAGAAGAGATGTACTTGTTGATGTATACTTGTATGATGTGTATGATGTGTACTGATAAATGTATTCTTTCATGTTATGGAAATACATAGATTTCACTAAAATGTTATACGTCTTTGAAAAACCTCCGTGACTCGAATCACTGTCAGACGTATGAGCAGCATTAAAAACTCAATTCCGCAATGAAACAGGTACAGAAACTAAAAATTATTTACAACTCGATTTTTTCTGTTTTCTATACAAATTTCCTTCTTTAAACGTAAAGTAAAACGCTTGTCTTTCTATTTTCGGGTTTTCTCTCCCTTGTTTTCTAACCAATCAAAAATATCCTTAAAAAACGGGGCCTTCATTTGTTCGTCTCTAAGAGAAGGTTCGTCACTTAACCTCCACTTAATTATTACACTCAGTAACAGTCGAAAAAAATACTCGAGGATTTTCCTCATTCTGTTGCTCATCAGAAATGTCCCTGGGGGCACAAGAAAAACGTGAAAGAGCGTCAGCCTCTACATTGGACAATCCGGATATATGTGTTACAGTAAAATTATATTTCTCAATGAAACTAAGCTACCTCGCAAATTTACCTACAATTTATACTGTTTCAGAAATTATAAGCTCTTACAGTCAGTTTAGAGGTAAAAGTGATGTCCTAATAAAAAATAACGAAAATAACGAAGGCATAAATAATTCTCAAAAGTTCAAGTTCATAAGTATGTCTGGATTTTTCATTTTTATTTAAGCTACAGCTACAGTAAGCAATGGGTGCTAATTCTTGGTCATCTGGAGAACTTAGAGGCTGTTTAAGTACAGCAGAAAACTTCGGGTTGATGCATCACTCCACAAATATACAGGGTGTTTCTGATTATAAAGCATTAAATATGGCGACTTTATAATAATGTTTTTGATTATCACAAAAGCATCTTGTTTTTGTGTCCAGTTAAAAGGTACTTCCTTTCTAAGAAGCGAATACAAAGGCTCCACGATTTCAGAAAAAAAGGGTAAAAATCGTCTTAAACGCCAGTTAATCCTACAAAAATTTTCTTTCGTCTTTAGGTTCATATAATTACTAATAGAATCAGTTATTCTTTTGGAAATTGGGAAGCCATCATACGAATTATCGTGTCCCAAAATCGCCAATGAAAAATGGACCAATTTTGTTTCCTCTGGTTCAAGTTTGAGACCAGGTTCCCTAATTCGTTGAAATAATATCTTGGTGAGATTAATAACGTCTTCAAAAGTGTTTCAACACCATAAAAATAATCTAAGTACCCGAAAATGTACTCAAATTCTAATCCTTCCAACGCCATCTTCACTAATCTGTTTAAGTAAGCGGATCTAGTGATAAGACCCTATGGCAGCGCTCTAAAACAAAAGGAACTAATTCCTGGGATTAAAAAGGCAATGACATGTTAAATTCCACCGCAATTGTCATCTGGAAAAAGCGAACAATAAATCAGTGGAGTATAGGTAACGACACATACTAATATTCGAAATATTGTCCTCCATCGACGGTAGTCAGGTGCTATAAGGCGGTTAATACCTGTCCCATCTAAAACAAATCTGAACGATCCACACTTCTTTTTCACGAGAAGAGTAGATGAATTGTAACTAGAAACACATTTTCTAATCACACCTTGTTTTAGCAAAGTTTCAATCTGTTTTTCAACTTCTTTTCTTAAGTGGAAGGGAATAGAAAATTGATTCATATAAACTGGAACGATATCTAGCATTTTAATTTCATTTATGTAACCCTTAGCGATTCCAAAATAATATTTTCTCTATTTAAAATATTACACTCATCGTTACCCTTGAATTGAGCTATATTGGACACCGATGTTTTTGTGGACAGTGTATATCGTTATTCGCGTGAGACGTTCTATAATTTCTGTTGCGGCCGTTCTATATGTTCTCAACTATAACAGAAGTATGCGTTGGAGAACTCATTCTGTTGTGGTCAATATTATTCATGTCCCTCTTACATTTAGATGTATAAAAATAAGAATAAGAATTACATTTCTGTTGATGAAGCGGCATAGAATCTACAGACTGTTGATTGCTGCATGCTTTCCTATCGGATAAGATATCATGAGAATCTAAAAGTGCAAGCTTTTCTTTTCTTTGTTGTTGTTCATCGAGAGGAAATGAAACATGAAAGTTATCGCACAACAGAAACATCAGCTATCTTTCCGATAAATTCCGGTGTACTATACTGCAAGGTTTGTTTTTTAGACTTTGCTGTAACAAGCATCTTGTAATTCACAATTAACTCGGCTGACTCTTCTTGTAATAAAAATTCACACACCGCATCAACCGATGTAAATGATTTATTACATGTCAATTTAAAGTACTGACAAAAGTCGTCTAAGAAAATGTCGACTTTTGTCAGTTGCTGCTTAGGCATGGCTTTATCGAAACTAAGTATGATATCTAGCTTGTCATAAATGTATGTCATGATGGGTTCCTCTTTTTTCTGGTCTCTTGATCTAATGGTGTATTCCGTCACATTCTTAACTACAAAACCTCCAAAAAATGTAATCATACGTCTCTTAAAGTTTACATACAACAAATTCACATATTCGTCTGTTCTAGTTAATGCAAAAACAACGTAATAAATATGGAAGTAAATGGCGTTTCTTGACTGCGCTAATCTCATAAATGACGCAGTATGATTCAAAACATTTAAAAACGCACGATATTATCTATGCTTCCCGTGAAAACATGTTTGGCGCACTACAGAATCTACAGACGCGTGTCGAGCTTGTGTCATAACACCTGAATTCACAATTTTCCCAAACTATCTTAAAAAAACTAATATCGAAAGATACACACAAATAACACCAAATTATACAAAAAATCGAGAAGATGGAGGGAGGGTGGAAAAACAAATAGAATTTCAGCAAAAACTAACGATGGGCGGTAGACAAACTGATGCAAAAATGTATCCCAATTATGTTCAGCTTGATCAGAAAGATCGTGATAAAGAAAAAAACACATCTCCACCATGTGCATTTGCCCCTTGTCAGCTCGAAAGCTCAGATAACGTGTTAACTAATCTCGCAATTGGGGATGTCAGAACTGAGAAGATGCGCCCAGTATATTGCAAATACTGAATTTGGTAGAGAATAAAATACGGGATCTGACCTTGGTTGCGTATAAATAAAATCGACAATATAGAAAAGTAACAGATTTTGATGTCAAAGGGGTTGAAGTGGGTGAGAAAGGAATGACGTTCGGGATAGGTTAATCTACTCGCACTTACTTGTAGATCTCGGTGTCTCCTCCTCGATAATCCTTCCAATGGTTTTATGTTTGTTCGTCAGTGTCTCTGGCCTACAGTGTGCCCAAGTAGCTGGGAGTTAAGGCTCAGTGAAATCCAAACAGGAAAACCAACATTACGAAGACGGTAAATTCGATCAAAATCGAAACTCTCCTTTAGTAAACCATCCATCGTAGTCAAGAGCTATGCAACATTACCTGAGACAAAGTGCTCTCTAGGTAGAGCAAGTTAAAACGTATAGTAAGCTCGAAAATATAGTTCGCGTTCTATATCTTGACTCGTCTTCAATTCAATATCGACTACCTCTTGCAAAAGTCTCTCGATAGTTTTGTTTAGCGTCTCTTCAGGGTTCAACACTTGGATCATTGACTGTTTCTTCTGTCTCGAATAAAAGTACATACCCACAGATTAACCAAAGATGAAGTGATGAAAGGAATGCGGACGGGGAAACAATCTGTTGTTTTAATTGTTAAGAACTTACATATGTAGAATAGAAATAACAGACAACAAGAAAACTTCCTAAGAAGAAAAGCAAATGAACTTAGGAAAAACGAAAAATGATTCAACATTCAACAGGCGATTATGGTTTTCATCGATTGAATTTTAAATGAAATGTCTCAAAGTCAGAAATAAAATGTTTCATGATGTGTCCAAATACATATACCTTTACAATACATATACACACAAATACACATATAAATGCAAATACCTACACAATGTAACGGACTACGTTTCGTAATTCAACTCATGTTACAGATTTTGAAACTGTCAAATGAACTAAGAGAGATAGGAGTCCTTGTGGAAGTTTACTCGTACTAATTGAAATTCAAATTACGTATCCTAAAATTCTTATATACCGTCATGGTCTGAAATATATTACAAAACACTATACACAAAGTTATCTAGTGGACAGGTTACCGGAGCTAACAAGTTCTCGGAAAATGAAGGAACATTCTTAAAGGAAAATTTAATCTCCATATATTTATTTTATAAGCCACAAAACCGAAGATCAGCATCCGTTTTCACTACTAATCGTGTCCAGTCCACTTTGGAAATGTTATCATGGCGTCGAATATTTGTGATTCCATATTTAAGCTATGTGCTCTCCTTTCAAAGAATTTTTTAGTAATTCTGAACTCCTTTTCCAATTATACTGTTGTTGGAGCTAAATATTAGTCTTTTGTTTCCTTAGCTGCAGCAGATTTCATATTTATTCCAATATAGATGGTGTTGTAAACAATAGTTCGTCTACAGTGGGGCCAAAGCTTTGAGGTTATTTGCTAATTTCCAATCAAAACACAGTAATTTCGGGGGGAGGTATTACAAAAGCGAATAGAAAATTGTTAAAACCGGATAGAACCAGATTTTAGTAGGATATGGGTATCTCATTGGGCTGAAGGAGAGTCATAAGTATCTTACTCGATTTCGAATTCTTAAAAATTCGGAAGAAATTATGTTTAAGTTCTAAAATATGGGTTATATTCTAACAATATTATATATTATCTAGTTGTTCGAAAGAGTTGTCCATGTACAAGAGAATTAGGAAATAAATAATGAATAAACGTCGAAAATTTATTCCCCGAAACCCTACATACTTAAGCATTTTGAAACTTCCAACTAAATTTTATTTAGACGAAGGCAAAGTAGGTTTACAGTATACATTACAAAAATTTATAAAGTAGAAGTATGGTGTGTAATGTTATACAATCAGGTACAAAATTATTCGAACATGGAATACAGTTTGCGAAAAAAAATTGGCACTAGTAACACTGTAACTAGTATGTCACAACTTTGGACGCTTAATCCAGTGAACCGAGCTCACATCTTGGTGGAACCTAATTTTATTCAATTTTTTTATGGAATGACTTACTGTAGTCCTACCTTGCAAAACCTCATGCTATATGTTTCACGTTCATGGGCTATAAGTATTAAATTTTCAATTGGTTCCATGGTCGTGCAATGCACACACAAACTCCTTGAACTAATTTTGTCTTCATTGTTTCATAACACTTATGTTTAATTTTCATAGTTATGAATTGTTCATTCTTTATTTTATTTTTTCAATATTTTTTCAATTGTAGTTTTTTGTCAACCAGAGACTTATGTATCACTTTTGTAACTGCCGAATGTGTCGGCAATTGAAATGTGAATAAAGTCTTTAAAAGTGTGAAAGCATAGAACTCCCATTCCAGCGACTAGGTTCTAATCCCATCTTGGCTATTATTACTTTTTCTTTATTGAAAGTTATTGTAATTCTTTTGTCCTTAATAATAATAATATTATTATTATTATTATTAATAATAATAATAATAATAATAATAATTATTATTATTATTATTATTATTATTGCAAAGTCGAGACTTGGCTATATATTTTATATTTTATGAATTTTCTGATTTTATTTCAAATCTTTTTTTTAAGATCAACAAAAGCCATTGTAAAGGTTTGGGGAGGGAAATCATCATGTGTTTGTTACTTGCACTATACATAAAGCTTGTATACTACATTTCACCTTTCTTTATCTACGGAAAGTACCCTAAAGGTTTTGATAATCATAAGAAAGTAGGCGAGTAAGTGACGGGGTCAGTGAACTTCGTGTATTAAGAACATTTAAAGTATCAGGTGGTTGGAAAACTCATGACGTGTGTTTGTAAGATATGACAAATGATGACTTGTGGATATAACAGAGTTATTGGGATCCATACAATTGTTATGTCGTGAATAGCTAAGAGGTTGAGCGTCTTGTGTATTAATATTGCTCTTTATTTTTTGGAGCTTCACAGACTTGACAATGCATAGATTATGGAAGACCAAAAATTTTATTTTCACCATATTTCATTGATTTACTTAATAAGAGGAAAGAATGCGCTAAGTCTCTGTGATGCGCTACTGTCCTCAACGTTTCTTAGTTTTTGTTTCTGTTCTTAAAGAATCGATGGAAAACTAAAAGTGAGCGAAACGAGTAAAATTGAGTAAAAGAAGCAAAAATAGGAAACGTAATGTACTGAGGAACGTTCGTTAGATTACTTAGCTCAAAATTAATCCAGTGCTCCGTAACACCAGATTCTAGTGAAGAGAAGTGCCTATCCACTCCCGTGGCGTAAAAAATCAGAGCTGGGAGGAGAGAGCATACGACGGAGCCGCGGTACATATGAGTGAGGTCGCTAGACTAGCTGCGAAGCGCCAAAACGGTTGGCGCGGATTGTAAACTTTTCATATATATATACCCTGTTTTTCCTTGATTTTGAACACGTTTATTACTTTTCATTCTTTTCTTTTTTCCACCCGAATTTTGTGCCCCCTAACATCGGCACCCAGTGTCGTCGCCTCGCTCGCTCCCGTCATGGCATTGCACTGTTTCTATCAAGGGTTCGAAGCCCTCTAAAGGCCAACTTCTCCTCATGTTCTTGCGTGTTTGTATGTCTTTTTGTTTTTCAATTTAAAAATGAAATCTCTGGACTATTGTTTCTATATAAAACTACTATTTCATAATGACTGAAATGAGAGAGTTTCGTCACTATTACTTTGGAATCGTAAAAGTGTGCAATTTGCTCAATTCACAGCATATCTAGTTTCCGATTTTTTCCTGAAAACTGGTGCCTTAGAATACTTAGTAATCTATAGAGAGATAATGTTGGGTTCGTGAGTTGGATTACCGCTGAGCTAATTAAGGAAATTTTTATCATTTGCAATATTAATACTTCTGATATATACTAACATGAAAAATAATCAATTACTCTAGGTTTCCGAGTTGAGACGACTTTCTTCACACGTGAAATGCAAACTAGACAAAATTACGTCATCCGTATCAATCTTGATTCGTACTGTCTGGGATCGTAACGTGTTTAGCCAACGATTGATAAATACATAAGACTCATCCTTGTCGGTAGTATGGTCCAAAATGTCTGTGCAAGAAGAAAAGTTGTTTTTCCCTAGCAATTGTGGAATTGTTCTTATATGTGTACAAATAGGAAATAGTGATCGAACTTACAACTCTAGTCACGAGAATGATACTATTTAGGTTATCACCTTATATTTCTACCTAGAAGAAGGGCGAAAGCAAATTTATTAGTGCCATCAGCTAACAGCTATTTATACTATATTTCTTGTTGTCATATAATGATAATTCAATCTGTAAATCCATAAACGTAATAACATCATTGCGTTCGTGTGTAAAGCTAAGAAACATCTGACATATATTTTCTATTCCTATGAATAGCTCCCACTGTGTGACTTTTTCTTTCCTTGTTCTGTCGTAATAATAATAATAATAATAATAATAATAATAATAATAATAATAATAATAATAATAATAATAATAATAATAATAATAATAATAAGCCGTTTTCGTCGAAAACCTGTAATTTTAAGATATGTAGTGTAGAGCAATGATCGCCAAACTTATGAAGATACTGAGTTACGGTACAGTTTTTAAATCCAACTGTAAACTATCAACCAGCAAAATAATTACCAACTTCTTTTTTAGAAAAGTTTACATTTGTTTATTGCTTACAAAGTTACATTTCAAGGTTAGCCAACCGGAGCGTTAACGCGATCTACCGACAATGACCCGCGAGCTACTAGGAGCTCGCGATGGATGGTCTGGCTTGACAGCTTTGTTGGTAATAATAAACTGGGCACTGTTTGTAAATTGACCAAAAAGCGCTATGAACTAACTGATTGTTCACAGTTTGGTCTGCAAGAAATATTTCTTGGCGCTCATGAGCATACCAAAGTGAAATGTTGTGTTTCTACACAATTTGCTTTTCTCATTTGACTAATTATTTTTTTTAAAAAAACTTTTATTGTGTTAAAGAAAACAAAACATATGGCTTTAGCGGGAATCAAACTGAGAATTCTATGAACGTGTGTCCACGCTGTTATCTATTAAACCACCAAAACGTATGCTTTATTGAGAGAAGCAAAGTACTTCACATCGATTACTTTTCCTTCTTTCGTACTTATTGCGTTCCCTCTCTGTGTTTTTGGGATATTGCATGAAAAACAGACATTTTTCGCTGCACTGTCCAAGAATGTTTTAACTGATCAAAAGACGAATCTACTTTCTGAATGATATGGGTAATTGTAGTATTTTATTTTCATACCATCAATAACAGCAAGGAGTAGATGATACTATCCATGAAAAGATGCATTTAATTGTTTGACAGATAGTACAACAATGTGGTGGGCAATCTTTCGTTGTCCTGAAGGACTCATCTGCCTCAAACGATATAGAAAGCAGACATTCATCAGAGAAGATTATGCTCTAAGTGCGGTGGGATTCTAAAGAAACTGTGTTTTTGAGTTTCAACTTATTAACTAAACAATTGGTTCCGAAGACTACTGTCGGAAATTAAACAGTAACGGCCAGAACTTGTTAACTGTAATGGGGTTGTGTTCCATCACAACAATTCGAAATCACACACAAGTTTAGTCATCAGTCTAAAATCTTTGGAACTTGGGTGAGATGGACTTTCATATCAACCATACTCGCCAGACCTTACACCGACAGACTTCCACTTGTTTCGCTTTCTTCAATAGTCCTTGTGTGGTATAACATTCAATTCCGATGAGGCTGTATATTAGCATCTTTTTCAGTTTTTTGCGGATAAAGACAGGTCCTACTATGAAAGAGAAATTATGCAATTTGCTGAAAGATAGCAGAACATTATTGAACACAATGGGCAATATTTCATTGATTGAAGTATATTATGTGTTATGAAATACATGTAAGATATAGACCAAATGCCTTGACATCTCCGAGAAACTGCCCCACGCGTAAATGTCGCTAAAACCTAGTGGCCCTGTTGCCACTAAATGTCGATCGGTGATATAGCGACTCGTCGAAATATTGCCACAAGTGTGACATTAGCTGCATGATTTCGTCGATTCGAAACAATTATCTAGAGTCGGGGTGTTGAAGTTAGAACCGTGTAGCAGTGAGGGCTTCATTTTGTCCGAATTCCTTCTATTCGTCGCGTGGAATCGCGAAGGGACCAACACGAACTATCGCCAGTCATCTGCATGGAGTTATTATTATATTTCTCCTGACTAATTATTACTAAAGTGAGCTCTGGAGGTTAAGAGTAGTAGAATACAAACCTCACTAAGGAGCCACCCCTCCTCTCATCGTGTCACTGATCATAGCTTCACCCTATAACTTCTTGCACACCCTTCACCGACCAATATTATATACCGCAGTACTTTACTTAAGTTATACAGCATCAACATCGTTTATTAAATACACCACTGACATGACAAACCTCAATGGTCAATATTATTTACTGCAGTACTTTATTTAAGTTATATCCATAAAGTATACTTATATATCTAACTATAAAAATTTAAATCTAAGAACTATAATGAAACAACATCTAAAACTACATCTACAACTCTTCTATCTTATAATATTCCCATGGCAGAGTAATTATCCCATCCTTTAAAACACATCGTTTGTCATCTACACAACTTAATTCTAAGTTACTTATTTCTATGCTAAATATATCGTGCCTATAATGTCTAATCAAATTCATCTTCTCATAGTAGTCCCTTTAATTGAACAGTCTTTGCATTTCTTAAATGTAAGTTATTTATTTACAACACTCTTGTTTACACCTTTCGATTTTTTACATTTTTCTTTATCAAACTTACATTTACAGTCTTTGTCTGTTAGATCCATTTGATTTGCTTTCTTTGACTTCATCTTAGATCTTAAATATAAAAACTCATCTACACTAGTACCTTTAACCTCATCCTTCATCTTACCAAGTATTTTCTTATTTATCTGTGTTATCTTTTACCTATTATCTTGAGAGTAATCACTTGTGTCCAAGTAACAAATATAATTTTTCATGTCTTCGTACACATCAACTGTTTGAATACGGTAAATATAACTATCCGTGTCCGCATAACATACTTCTATTTTGTGTTGATATTTTGCCTTCATCACATTATAATGGAAGTCGTACATTAAATCTTTGATAAGGCTAAGGTACTCATTCTAACATATATCGGTTTATTTAAGATGAATTTGGTTTCATTCAATATTATTGCACATAGATTCTCTGTATAAACAATTCTAACTTTAAAATTTGGTTGAGCCATTACTTCTGCTGGGTCACTTTCCATTTTAATATTTTTACATTTATTTCTAGTATTTTTCATTGTCTTTCCGAATACACTGTTATTCATGAGCTTATAGAACTCTTTCTCAAAATCATTTGCTGCTTTAGTTCTCATCTGTATATTTAAATGTATATGATTCTTTATCCAATCTGATCGCTCAAACGCTATTACTCTATGTATGTTCTTTAATTTTAATCTAAGTGATATACATTGTTTTAGGTTTCTACAGTGAATCACATACTTTTCTTTATCATATAGGGTTGTTAAGAGCTTTGATTGTTTTGAACCAGTGGATACATATTTTGAGGAGCTAATGGATAGTGTTTGTGATCGTAAACTTCCATATATTTGTTGTTTGCTTTTACATATCTTTTCGAGCATTGGCTAATTCCACCTGTATACCTTTCTCTATTATCAAGATCATATCATAATCTGTTAGTAACTAGTATTATATTAGACATCTTTAACATAGCATCCCAAACTAAACCTGGCGCTGTCATATATCATGCTGGATCAAGACCATAAGCTTTAAGACATGTTTCTCTAAAACACATCTGCTAATAAGAACATATTTGTTTTAGATATAGATCAAGGTGTTGTAAGAGAGTATTAATTTTAAATGTAATCCATACTATCTTTGCATGCTCGTAGCCCCAATCACTAATATGTGCGTCAGTAAGATTGTTGAAGAATTCTTCCTTTGCTGGTAATTCTTTATGTCTAGATTTATATCAGTTACTAACATAAAATTATCGATAAACACATTTTCTTATTACAAGTTTGAATTGTTCTTCATCAGGATAGAAGTGTTGTGTATCATTCATCTGTTCTTATGTTAAGTTTCTTGATAATTTTGTCTAAACTACATGCTATACATCTAAATGAATCTATGAATTTTAATTTGATAGTTCGAACCTTTTTACTGAATGATATATATGGTTGTTCGTTATTAGGTATTAAATCTATTTGTTCATTATTACATCCTAGCTCTTATATAAATAAATGGGAGTCATATCCTGTTAAATGATGTATAAACGCTGGTACAAACTTTGGTACTTTAACTTTTCAACTGCAATTATTACATAGTGCAGATATAAATTCCCCAGTTATATGGTCGTTATGTTTGACTTTATGATTCTCAGTATTCAGATTTGTTGAATTGTTTAATCTGTTCACGTGTTAAAGGTAATTCGTTATTTAGCCTATATATCTTTGATATTTGTTTGGCTTCTTTCTTTAACATTCTTATGAACTTCGTAGCCGCATCTTTACCTCTATACCCAACCGGGTCCGTTTTACTTCCATAACTTTTTACAATATAATAACAGAACCTAGAAGCTTCCGCTGTTGATATTTTTTCGTCTATGATTCTTCTTTTAGATAACATTCTTCACGACCCATAATGTTGTGAAGTAAACATTTGAAATCAACATAAATCACAAATGTCATTTTCATCGTATATTGGTAGTTCTGTAATTCAACCTTTGTATCTTCTGGTGGCATTTTTGTTTTAACAGCTTCGTGAGTAGAACAATCTCTCTCATGTTTATCTAGTACATCTTGTGAGTAAAGGTATAACAAGCATTTTCATAAGCATTTTCGAGCTCTCCATTTAGTTATTTGACTAGTAATTAATCTACTCATGTTTTTAATCCAATAATAATGTTTTTTAGTTTTTTTCTACAAGATATTAAGATGTGTGTCTTTCTATTTTGAGTATGATATAAAATGTACCCCATATATTTTTGTTGTATTTATAAACGTTAATTCATATGTCGAGTCTTCTTTCAATTTAGGGATATCACTTAATTTTAGGGACAATAAATATCTTTTAATTTTTCTTCCAAGTCTATAAAAACATGCTTGTGCTTTGATGGTCGTTGTGGATTCTTTTCAACAGGACGGAATGCAGAGGTAATTGAATGCAAGAAACATTTTCATCTTTGTTATTTACATTAATAAGAGCCTGTTTCCTTTTAATTGTTAGTTCTATGTATAATGATACTCTGTACAGTTCATATTTAACAAGAGCTAACTCTATGTATTTTATATTCATCACAGCCCATCCAGAAACTTTAAATGCTGAATCGTCAAGTTTTACATCAATTGGTAGTGATTCAGGTTTCACTTTCAGTTCTTCGAGTACTTGCTCTACAAATGGGAATGGTTTTAAAGCTTTGTTTCTACGTAGTATTCTAGGTTTCGGTTATCCAAAGATGTAATCTTTCAATGGGAATATGTTTTCTTCTTTGGTTTTCTTTAAATATTTTTAAATCATCCTTTTCACGTAAATAAATAAGTTCGGCTTTCCGCTATCGGGAATACCCTACAATATTTCTTTATCTGCAGAGCTGTTTCAACTGGCTAAAGTATGTCTATTATAATTCATCTTATTTATTACAAAAAGGAAATATTTTTCAAATTTCATTTTATGACTAATATCATAAAAATGTTTAATACAGTTAAATACTTAACTAACTCTATGGTCCCCACTGACTTCTATCCTCGCCCAGGTCTTCTATCCTGCCTTCTAACAATGTTTGGTGAATCATCTTAAATACTTGCAGTCTATATTCTTCCTTTCGAGTGAGCGACCATGTTACACACGTAATCTAGTTTAATAACGTTACATACTTAAGCTAGTTTAATAAGGTTACATACTTAAGCTAGCTTTTATGTTTTGATTCAAAACTAAGAATATGTTTTGTAAATCCAATACTAAACTTTTGTAAACCATACTGCATTAATATTCTAATCTTTTACAAATCACAGTGTACAAGCTCAGTGCCTTCGTTGTATGTATCTGGTAATATAGCTTTCATCATCTAAATGTACTAATTCTTTTCAACCTTTCTTCGTTGGATAAGATTGCAATCGGTAATTTCATAGAACTTAAGACTTATCTAGATCTGCAATTTTAACAGGTTGGAATTCTTTGTGTTTGGTTTTTCAGTTAAGTAATAAGTTGACATTTTTAAACGAATACTGCAACTCCTATAAGATTTATTTTTCAAAATTTTAATTTTTAACATTCATCTTGTGCTTCGTCTATGCAGTCATCTCCTTCTTCGTTTATTTGTATTTTGATTTTTATTACTGGACTCATTTTCACTTTTAGTCTTTCTTTTCATTTCTACGATATTATACATTGCCAGAAAAGTTTTAACTGCATAATAAAATTCTATATCATAAAGTATATCACTACTTTGAATGATTTCGTGATAAATTTTAAGACCTTTTCTACATAATGGACACTTATCATTTAACCACGACCTCTTTCTCAAACATCTCTTACAAAAATGTGATTGCATATGGTTTTGACTTTGTAAATATTATTTGAAAACAAATAGAACAATTGATATCATCAGCTAACTCTATCTCATCATAAAATGTATTAATAAGTTTAAATTTAAAATGAGAAGAGAGTTTTTGATATCTCTCAATCTGATACCAATACAATTTATCCCAAAACTCTAAAATGAAAACTACATATAACAATTGATCACGTGATATGATAAACGAAGAAAAGTTACCTTTAAGATCGCTAATGAACTGTTCACTTAACTTAAGTTTAATTGCCAAGATATCTCAACAATCGTTGTCTTTAAATTTATCCAAACATTCTCTAATAAAACCTGATAATTTCTGAGAAACCATCAGTTGTGGGCAAAGACCGTCATTGAACTTATACTCAAATTCCCATATAAAGATTGTGATAATTTTTGTTCGCTTGTAATATAACGTCAATGTACGTTGTCCTTAAATTCATTTATAAAGTCTTTTGACAATTTTTGTCTTGATGAAACTTCTATCGAATCAACTCTATTTTCAAATTCTCTGATGAAGCCTTCAGATAATTTTTGATTACAGGAGATTTCCTTCCAATTCACGGTATCTTTAAATTCTCTTATAAACTCTTCTGGTAATTTTTGGTATTTGCATACATTATCCCAATTCATCTTCTTAATATGCAAAAGTCGAGTTATATCTTGTCTCAAATCATTATCTCCATACATTTTAATAACACAAGCATGGAACTTTTTCAAACACCTTATTTACCATAGATTTGTGGCTTTGCTTTCTTTACTGAGTGGTTGTGATTCATATTCGAAGCATATCATTTCATCTTTTCTTAAACCTTTAAATTTTGATGTAGTTTTCATGGTTTTCGAAAAATATTGTAAACTTTTAAAAATAATTTCATTTTTTATAGCTTTGCACAAAAGAAATTACTCACATTTATATACAGAAAATCGTAATCGAACGTGTTGCTTGCTAAACAAGTATTATCTCTTATACCTATATTCAATCGTGAGTGTTATTACTTAGATGATGATGAAGATGATTTTAATTGGTACCTAGTATGATCCAGATAATGTGTATAATAAACCAGATGATGATGACGATGAAATGGTTAATTTTGGTTATCTTGATTTAATTAATTTTTGCATTGCTATTGGTATGTTAGATCATTTATTTAAAAAAGCTGTTAAAGAAAATAGGAAACGTCTTATAGAAAATATTATTCAGACGTATATTATGAATTTGTCAGATGAAATATTAAGTACACTAACAGATGGGCAATGGTCTTATATGTGTTTTACTGAATTTGTTACAGAAGATTTTATATGTAAATATAAGGACAAGATTAATTGGGAAGACTTAACATACAATGACTTAGCAGAAGATTTCAGAAGGGTGTTTGGAAATAGAATTAGCTGGTTGAGTATGACATGAAATGACTTATCTGAAGATTTCATAAGAGAGTTTGCTGATAAGTTTGATTGGGGGATTATATCAAACAAAAAATTATCTGAAGATTTTATTAGAGAGTTTGTTGGTGAACTTAATTGATATATCATGGTTTCAAACTTTATTTGAGAACTTTATGAGATTATGCTAGTAGAGTATGTTGGATAGGAATTTCATTGAGACAACGATTATCAAGAACTCTTGTTTTATAATTTAAAGATAAGATTTCTAACTGGCTTCTATTTCTATTTAGCCACTATTTTATTTGGGGAGACTTTTATAATTGTTATTCATAAAAGTTATATACGGATCTATACTTTGTAAACACATAATAACTAATAATTTCTTTAATCAACTCTTCTTCTGATAGTGGTGTCCAAAACTCATTACTTTTTCATTTACGAATATTTAGTTCATGTTGCATTCGATTAAAGAGCTTAACACTGTTAGGGTCTCTAACCTTTTCGTAAATGATCTCATGATTTGGATATTTATCGCATGCATCAATAAGCGGTTTATATAGACTTCTCTTCTGACATCTCATAGCATAATAAGGGAAAGGATCATTTAGTTGGTCATTCTTGTATATGATTAAACAGTTATCTTTTTAACTGTCATTAGTATATGGTGCTGCTAGATCCTTTAACTCTACAATTTGAATTTTTAATTTATCCATTGATTGTTTCATCTATTCGTGATTGTACCTTTTCAACGTCTTGTTGACATTGCTTAAAGTCTTGAGTGAAATAATCTTCATTAATATTATAACACTTATCGTAAAAATAAATTAAAATCCAAAACGAGATACTTAACAATAATTCTTTCCTTACATATATTCCTGATATTTTAGTGTTTCTTGTTTTCTCCCCTTTTATTGTGTATGAAGAGCGATCCACTGAATTCATAGTATCACCCTTTCTATTATATTATGTTATCAAATATTTAGATTGTATATTTTCTAACCATTTATAAAATCTCTTGCCACCCGTCCGACACAATTTAGAAAAGGAGAACTTAAAATACCCAGTCTCCCTTTTCGGAACAATAAAGATCATAACCAGCAGAAACTTTTATCATCACTCTAGGATTAGCTCTATATTGATTTCAACAAACATCTTTAAGAGTATATCTCTGTCCATTTATAATTTGCTTGGACAGTAAACTTTTTCCGCATGTTTTGTTTCAGAGTTCAGGTTATGCGTTCTACGATGGAAGCGTTTTTACCACTTTAAGTTGAATAATGATTGATATTATATTGCTTTATCAACTCTAAAATCTTTGTTATAAAATTCTTTTCCCTGATCAGTTTCTTAGTCACTAGGTTTTCTCATTCTAAATACTGATTCAAACGCCACTGTTACATTCTTACCGCTCTTATCTTTAACAGGAACAGCAAACGCATATTTTGAAACCACATCAATAGTCGTTAGTTAATACTTATAGCCTTTATTCAATTTGTAAACACCCTTTAACACTCCACTATCCATTTCTACAAGATCAGATTACCAAAATTAATCTACACCTTTTATAACAACACTAAGCCTAGGATAGTTTTTCTTGCAGGTTTGTGAATTTCTTCTATAATGTCTTCTGTAACACCTGACCCTTCTTCTAATCAATCTTTCTTTTTAAAAAAAATTGATTTAGTAACACAACACCACTCTAGTCTACTGGTATCTTTGTATCTGTTGATTTCTTACACTTAACACAATACATTCTATTTATTATATAGAAAATTATGAAAGTTCTCTTTCTATGTATATAAAAACAAATAGCAATTGTCCTTCGAAAGCTAAATTTGAATCTCTATGAAACATTATTATATCACCTTTTTTAATGTTTAAAGGGAAATTTTCCACTAAAATAACGTTGAAAAATATATGTAGAAAGTGTAGAAAGTATCTATCAAAACTTAATTCCAGATGCATTATTTTTCCATTATAAAGAAATTTATAACCATTGTATAGATTAGTTATTCTAAACACTGTATATTTGGCATCTTTAGTTCTCAATCGACACAACAAATTTATAGTTTCTCTCTTCATCATGATAATATTTGCTTCTTTGTTTGATGTTTGGTAATATTTTCTAACAAATTTATCTAACGCTGTTGTTGTAAGTTGACCTAATGTTACAGCATCAACATCTTCAATTGCATCACGTAAATAAGTTAGGCATCTATTTCCGACGCCTACATATTCGATTCTTATATCAAAATTATATTTAGTTAATAATTCTACTTTCATCTCTGATATGTCTTTCTTTAAGTATTTGTCTTATTTACTTTCTAATACACCTTCAAACTTCTTTCTATCGCTTTCTAATTGATTATTTATTGGCTCAAGTTGTTCTAAAGTTACTACATCTTCTTGATCAATGGCATTAGCTACATTAAAAAGTCTTCTGTTTCTAAAATCAACCCATGTTGCATTATTCGTTATAAAACCTTTATTCAGAACACTAAAGTTTGTAGGCGTACTTAAATTCTTTAATAGTTTTAATTCCTCTTCACTAATAGAAGCGTTACTTTTAATATTACCAAAGATATCCATATTTATTATATACAAGATTTCAGATTAATTAAGAGCAAGAACAGTTATACGAACTCCACCGAAAACAATCAAATCACAATTTTCATCTCAAATTGAAACTTTGATACTGTTAAATTTATTGCGGTGTATTGGGAAAAATATATTTTCTTTAAGCTCATATATGATTGTTTCTTTGAACTCTGCATTTGTTCTGAATGTTGCGGTTAAATCTGTTTCGCTGTGTGTCGTGTCATTGTGTTTTGAAATCATACCTTCTGCTAAATCACAGTGAATATTTATAGTATCAAATGGATGGAACTTTGGTAGTTTATCCCAACATATTCTGTTTTCTGAGGTAAATTCCTCTCACTGAAAACTAATACAGTATTAAGGGTATCTAAGGTTATGTCACAACTTTTGCTCAATTTTGTAACTCTGTTTACCTTTCCGTCTTCGGTAAATTTAACTTCTAAAATATTGATGAAACGCATTTTAATTGATCTAATATATTCATCTAATTCTTTTAAATTATATTGACCAGCTGAAAATGTGATTTTTTGTGAAAAGGGTACCAATTCTCTATTAATAGTATCTCCGTAATGTATACTAACTCTTAATTTATTATTTTTCTGTAATGTTTGGTTTTAAGTATGTATGGTAAAATCCTGCAATAGTTATTTCTAATTTTTTTCAAATGGATAGTGTAGAGACATGTTTAGTACAGATGGATGAAAAACCATTTAAATTAAATACTTTCATTTACTATATAATACAAATAAAATGGATAATTGGGATATTAAAGTAAGGATAACAGAGGAAACAACCAAGACAAAGAAGAATGGAGTCTTATTGCCTGGTGATATAAGATGTTTAATAGTTGGACCTAGTAGGTGTGGGAAAACGAAGTTAATGATTGATAATATCTTTTTGGCACCTGACTGGTTAAAATATGCAAATTTAAATCTATTCTAAAAGTGTCACTTAACCTAAACACAAACAACTAATATAACTTTTCCGAGATATAGAATTTGAAATTAAAGATATATTAGCAATAGTAAGAAGATAAAACAAAGAAATTATTTCACTAGTTGAATATGGGAATGATTCTCTGGTAGTGTTTAATGATCTCATTTTAGAAGAATAAGACAATGTATAAGAATTTTTGCTGGAAGTCATGTAGGTTTCTATCTCGGAGAAACCTACTCTAAAGTATCAAAACAATTAATTTGACATAACTTTCTTTGTATCTTGGGGGAGCGGTGGCTCAGTGGTAGGGCGTTCACTTCCGGTGCTTGAGGTCCATGGTTCGATCCCAACTCGCGCCGCGTGGATTTTGTGGTGGACAAACACCGTGCTCATGGGTTCTCTCTGGGGTTTCCCGTTTCCTACCACTTTCTTCATTCAACCATTTCACTCATTTCTCATTATCACCGTCTCCTTTAGCCTAACCGGTATACATGTGGGACGTTAAACATAAATATTTCATTTACATTCTTTCTTTGTATCTTTAGACAGGACAATGTGAATTTACATGATGAATTTGTTGGGTCTGATATGTCGTTTGAAAAATTATAATATTTATGTAATAAGTGTTGGAGTGAAGAACATGGTTTCTTAACAATACATATGACTAGAAATGGTAAATATAGAAATAAAATGAAACAGTTTCTTAGTGTAATTAAAACGTAGATGAACGTAGGTGAACGTGGATGAACCTAAGGAAATGTAGATATTGTGTTGTGTTAAGTTGTGTTATGTTTTCTTATTTTCTTTGTATTAAAATTAAAGAATTTCTAAAAGTGAAATTGGAACATAGGTGAACGTAGGTGTACACAGACAAACGTGAATGAACGTAAATGTTATGTTACGAAGTGATCTGTTACGTTGTGGTACATTGTGTTACGTTGTGTTGTTTTTTATTTTTGTTTATATAATAAATTGATGTTAATGCAGCTAAAGGAAATATAAGGTTAGTTAAGAACTTGTTAAAAGATTTAAGGAAATTAAACAGGCAGATCGAATAAATATGAGAAATATAAGGAACAAGATCAGCCTGTTATCGATACAATTAAAGATTTAGGAAAAAATATATCAATAGTAGCAGAAGAAAATAAAAATCTATTTCAAGAGTTAGTTCCAGTTGTGCACAAAAGTGCGAAAGTAGACTCAAATTTATGAGTGACACCTGCTATGTATAATAGTTCAATAAGTGAGTGATACATCTATAATAGAAGAAAGAATATATATGAAAGAGCAAATTAAGTATAAAGTAGAAGGAGAGGAGTCTTTAGCAACTACTCATTTTAATAAGATTGCCTCAAGATATTATGCAATTAGAGATTGTAAACGTTTTGGAATACAACTATATGATAAAGATGGGAAAATTATACATATGATAGTGGATAAGGAAGTTAAAATTCATGATGTCTTAGTCATTAATAATCGGCATTACACACGAACAGAATGTTTATGGGAATTACTAACAAAACAGTGCAACAAACTATAATGATGATGACCTAAAATATACACAAATAGTAATTGATTCAAGTGTTGCTTTTCATAACAAAGATACAAATGTAAGCAAACAACGATCTAGTAAAAGCGAAAAATATACAGAAATCATCAAAACTATTTGGCATAAATATGTAAAACTATCTTTTGCCAAACACAAACAAGAAAAAACAGAAGAGGGAATCAGTGTATATAACGAATTACCAAGGGAATACATAGGGATGGGTGATGTGAGAAAACTAATTGAAAGGTTGAATGTTATAGATGGAGAAGAAAAACTGGAAATAATAGCCTTATAGTTAGAAAGTAGGTATTATGGAGATGAGAAATTCCAAATTCTCATAATTTAATCTTAATGATTCAAAGGGTATAAGCTATTTCATAAAGATATAGAATACACTACCACCAAAATTTTGGGATAATGAAAGGTATGGAAAAATTAATAAATAGGATTTTAAACATAAAAGTATTACCAGAGTTAAAAATTCATTTATATAGTTACTGAGGACCTTTTACGAAGCTACAGAAAAGATTAGAAAGAGGAGATCATGGTATAAATCCATTAACGAAGCTTGTAAAGAACATGATACCTACTACAGAGATAATAGATATATCTTCTAGACATAATACAGACAGAATTAGAAAATAAAGCATGGGAAATAGCTTTTGCTACAGATACATACTTGGTAAAATGTTTACCAGCTTTAGGGACTGGATTAGAGATGAATAGAAAAGCAAGGCTTGGTTTAGGTTTGTAAGTATTTGTGGTTTCTAAATATATATTGTTTAATTTTTATGTAATCTTTTAATTTTATAAAACAACTAACTAACTAGCTTTATGGCCTATGGAACCCGGAGGTTCAATGCCGCGTTCACAAAAGCTCTGCACTGACTTCTATCCTTAGCTAATTGGATGCAGTTTCTACTTTGCATTCCTATCTCTGCGAGATCCATCTTAATATTGTCCTCCCATCTACGCCTAGGTCTTCCTAATTGTCGTTTTCCGATGGGACTTCCAGTCAAGACTTTGAAATCGTTTCTACTTTCTTCCATTCTAGTTACATGACTTGCCCACCTAAGCCTCCTATACTTGACGACCCGAACAATGATGGGTAAACCGTATATATTATGTAGTTCCTCGTTATGAAGTTTCCGCCATTTCCCATTCCCGCTCCTCTTGAATTCGGAAATTTTTCTCAGGATCTTGTTCCTAAATACTTTCAGTCAATGTTCTTCCCTCAGAGTAAGCGACCATGTTTCGCAACCATAGAGGACAACAGGAATTATTATCGTTTTATATATTTTAAGCTTCAAACTCTTCGACAGAATTCGCGACGACAAGAGATTTTGAACCGAATAGTAACACGAATTCCCTTCTTTTAGTGGACATTTAATTTCTTCGTGAATATGATTTTCATCCGTTAATATTGATCCTAATATTTGAAAGTATCCACTTTATCAAAAGTATTATTTAATATTTTAACGCATTAACAATTTGCCGTATTACGGTCCCGACACACTTCCATGTATTTAGTTTTCTCTGCATTTACTTCTAAACCCATGTCCCTGATAGTGTTTAATAAGATCTCTGCATTTCTTTCTATTGTTCTCCTATCATCCCCTATTAAATTTACATCATCAGTATATGCTATAACCTGGTGAATACCATTCAACTCTAGGCCCTGGTTGCTATCTTTGATTTTCTTTATGCCGTATTCCAGCACAAAGTTAAATAATAATGTCGACAACGCGTCGACTTGTTTCAGGCCATATTCGATGAGAAAGCTCGTGGACAAAAATTTTCCTACCCAGACTTTACTTTGGGGTTCATTTAAATATATCTTAATTAATCTAATTAGCATCTCGGTATTACAAGTTCTGTAAGAACGTTGTATAATGTTTCTCTCCTAACCGAGTCGTACGCCTTTCTAAAATCAATAAATAATTGATGTATCGAGGTATTGTCTTCCCGCTTTTTTTCGAGTATTTGGCAAATGGTCAATATTTGGTCGATAGTTGATCGATTTCGTCTAAATATGCACTGATAATCTCCAATAATTTCATCTGCCTAGGGGGTGAATCTTGGTAATAGAATATTTGAAAGGATTTTATAGGATGTTGACAGAAGAGAAATGCCTCAATAATTATTACAGTCAGTTTTGTCGCCTTTCTTGTGCATTGGAACAATGATTGATCCTTTCCACTCTTGTGGCTATTCTTCCTTGTTCAATATAAGGGTTTTGTATCTTTTTCCACAGCTAAAATTAACTCAGCTGGAATTTCATCTAAACCCGGTGATTTGTGTATCTTTAATTTCTTTATAGCGATTTCTACTTCTTTTTGGTTGAGTTCTGGAATATACGTTTCTGCGGTGTGTATGTCTTTTTCTCCACGCACATTAGTTTTTGGCAGCGTATTCAGCAAATCGTCAAAGAAATATTTCCATCTATTTAAGAGTCTATCCGTATCAGTGAGAACTGTTCCGTCACCTTTCTTTAATATATAAGCACGAAGTTGATAGCCTTTCTTAAATTCGCTGATCCCCTTATACATGTCCCGAATATTTTTATTTCTACCATTATCTTCGAGTTCCTTAATTTTAGCTTTAGAAAATCGCGTTTCTTTGTTCTAAAATTTTTGGAAGTTTTCCGACTGATATCTGCGAAATTTTGTGTATTTATTTCATTCGGATATTGCAGCTTGCGTAATTTTGCCTGTTTTATCGTCTCTGCTAGATAAAGGCATTCCTGGTCGAACCATGGTTTATTCCTATTTATATCCGCGTGTTCCAATTTTTCTATTGCTGAACTTTTAATGCTATCTCTAATTTCAATCCAAGTATCCTCAACACTAGTGCACTACAAGTCTTCTGAAACTGAGAATCTATTCGAAACTTCCATCTGATATTCCTCTGTCACCTGCCTCTCTTTTAATTTTTTAAAATTAAATCTCTCAGTTTTCGGATACTGAATATTACCTTTATTGAACGATAATCTCTCTCGTATCTTCGCTGCTACCAGGTAGTGATCAGTGTCACAATCAGTCCCTCTAAACGACCGGACATCAATTATGCTAAATTATCTTCTATCTACTAAAACGTGATCAATTTGGGTATGTGTTTTTCCGTCTGGTGATGTCCAAGTGTATTTATGAACGTCAGGATGTGGGAGTTTTGTACTTTTCACGATTAGGTTTTTGGATGTCACGATTAGGATTCACGAGTCTAACACCGTTGTCATTACTTTCCCTATGGAGACTTTCGTTCCCTATAATCGGTTTGAAAATATCCTCTCGTCCTACCTTCGCATTGAAATCCCTTAATAAAATTTTCATATGGTATCGCGGGACTTGGTCAAATATCCGTTCCACTTCTTCGTAAAAACTACCTTTTATATCGTCAACCTTAGCTTCAGTTGGAGCATATACATTTAGAAAAATAATATCACACCACCGTCCCTTAAGAGTAATAAAAAGTGTCTTTCAGTGACAAATTCAACCCGTTTAATTGCTGGTAATATTTGTTTATGAACGGAAAACCCTGTTCTTAACTGGTGATTTTTATTTCCTTCCCCGTAAAAGAAAGTAAATTTTCCGGAATTCACAGATCCATATCCTTCGCACCTAACTTCCTGAGCTCCTACTAGGTCCATCCTATATTTCTCTAACTCACTCGTTATGTATTTATCGCGCCTGTCCCTATAAAGTCTTCTAATATTCCATGTCCCAAATCTCATGCCCATTTTCTTTTGCTGATGTCGTACCAGGTCGACGATCTTAAACAATTAAATATTGATCACATTTTAGAAAGAAACAAATCGAACAGAAAGAAGGAAAATTAAAGTAAAGAAAATGCATGTCTTTATCTCTTTCTATATCGCAAGTTACAAAAATAAACAAAAAATGAAGACAAACAGTTATTATAGAAATTTTTGCATTTACTATTCCAAATATTGATTCATTTGGAGGTAATCCACCAAACGCACTGATAAATTATTTTGTCATAATAATATAGAGTACAGTAGCAATCGTATACAACATTTTGATGACGTAAACTTTAGACATTTATGTATTACACTGCAAAAAAATTACAGATGGGTATATTTTTCCAAAAATTATTAGCAAATCAAATTAAAGAAGTTTGGAGAAAGTATATTTAAGTTTAATGAGCGTTCCAAAAAAATAAGTTTTTCCTTATAATAAATATGGATGAGAGAATCATACGAATTACAATCTTTCATCCTTATTATACTGATATGTATGTAACGTTTGAAATAAGATGGAGAGACGCTGACTGAGAGTACACATCTGACCTAAATATTAGAGTTATTAATATATTTTTTCACATTTGTTTTCTCAAATAAAAGTTAGTAAGCATTGGCAGATATTGAATAATATAGATTATCCTGTTTTGGCTTCGACAGCTATAAATACATGTACTATTTCAAAACCATCAGCAAATCACTGTGAAAATCTGGATGGGTAGGAATGACTTGGCGAAGAACATATGAAGAAATAGTATTTTTACTTAGGCTTTTGCAAGGATTTTGTTCAGATTTTCAAGATATTATGTGAAAAGTATCATTAAAATATACAATTAAAAGAAGTCGCTCTTATGATAATGCATTTGCTATTTGGAGAACAAAGAAAGGGGATGGAAGAAGAAAGAAAGAGGAGGAATCATGAATATGAGAATGATCAACCACATCTAGGTAAAGTTAAGATCAGAAATATGGAGTTGAGAATGCCTGGTGTTAGTTATGAATCTAACTATTCTATTACGCTAAGATCTAACATGTTAAAAGAGGGTAAGATTCCTATTTCCTTCAATACATATCAATATTTACAGAAGACAATTAGAGGCAAATATTTAGAATTAAATTAAACCACACAATTTAATTCAAACGAATTTGAAATGTTTGATTTTATATTTACCTATTTCCAACTGATAGAAATGATAATCAAGAAACATTTTCAAGCTATTTTGATCATTGTAAACTCCAGAATATCCACTTTCATGGTTCTAGAAATGAATATTATCCTTTACACTCTTTGAACTTGGATTTCGAAAAACATAAATATCAAAAAAGCATAAGAGGTGTATACCATATACAAGAGAATTACAATTGGAAACACTGAGATATATTATTATCCGAAATAGTTTTTAGAAAATAGACCAAAGTTTGCAATTTATATAAGCAAATATAAATCAATAACTGTAAGTAATAGAACTATTTGAAAGAGATTAGAGATTAAAACGATATGTTGTATGCTTTGATTGGTAATCAGAACTTTGAATACGATGTACAGAAAGAAAAGATGATTGAGAAATGCAATCAATTATACATTTATTATTATGAACTAACAGTAAGCCTACACTACTCTTTCAATCATAACTGGCTGACGTTGGCTGTCATCTGGCAGAAGGTTCTATAGACAGCTTCTTGCTCATTCTAGCTGAGTGACATGGAAAGTTTATTTACATACTTGAAGTCGTTTGTTCAGAAATTTGCATGAGCAACGATTTTGATTCAAAAATAAACAGACAGATTCTCTGCCACATTTTTCGGCGCTGATAAATCTTTGTCAAGCCGAGTTAAAAACAGCAAGAGAAGCACGAGGTACACTTCGCTGAAGTCTATGACTAAAAAAATAAAACATGTTGCTGCTACAAGGCTCTAGGCATTATGTAAATCATATGTATATACAAGAAGCAATTCAAGTAAAATACATATACGCGGAGTAAAATGAGAGAATATTGTAATATCCCATGTGATGTTGTAAACAAACCATTCCAAGCATCAGTGTTTACAAACACCACCACGTGGTTCGGCAAGAGGATCTCCCACTAGATAGAACTACAGTCACATACAGCCGTCGGCTTCTAGACCCTCCCACGGAGCACAAGGCGACATCGGAGCAGCAGCGCCACAGCCACCCAAAGGACCCTATAAATTGGATGGACGAAAACAATCTGGTGACCCTTCTCTGGTCTGCTTCGGGACTTTAGGGGTAACCTAACCCCAGGGCCTCTAGTCTGCTACGGGACTACGCCTATCCTTTCTTCTTGCTTAGCCTGCTTCGGGACTCTGACTGGGAATTCTACCCTCAGCCACTTAGCCTGCTTCGGAGCTCTGTTGGCCATCTAACCTACCCACTGCTTGCTTTGAAGCTTTGGGCTCCTAATTCCAGTCCTCTTAGCCTGCTTCCGGGCTCTGTTGGAGATCGTGTCTGCGACCTTACGGTCAAAGACCACCTATAACTAACCATTGATATTAGAGAGATTAATTTGTACAATATTTTGTGGAAATACTTTTTATAGAGAAATTTTATAATAAAAATTGGTAGTGGGAGATCGACTTCGGACGCTCTTTTTATTAAATGCTCTACCTATAACCTATTGGAGACAGTTTTACAATATATATACACAATTGTCTGTGTGCGTCTCATATACATTCTAAACTTCAAAGTCTCATTAATCAGCCATCTGTGAACCGATTTGAATCAAACAAAAACTATAGTAATGGAATTGTTATACTCTAACGACTTTTGTAATATACTATATATTATGTTATTCCCTCTGTAACATACTTTTCAATGGCGTATTTAATAGAAGGTATAGAGCAATTTATTTTTTTACATTAGCGATATCAGTGGCGCACTGGGCAATATGAGTGCTGTCGATGTTGCAGGTACTGCCCTCAAAAAGAGTAAAATGCGTTCTCTTGGGTCCGGGATGGGATACTTAGGATCCTAACGCATACTCGTACCTCAGGAGCGCTGATGAAGTGGGTCTCTCCTTCTTCTGGTGCACCCCTGGATGAAGTAGCCAGAACCCTACCAGGGGAGCCGCCGCTCCCAAATGGGCATTGTCTTTAAAGGCCACTGTGTACATCAGCCATTGGGTCTGGTAATGTACGGTGTACCTCTACCGTAATTAGAGGCAGTATTGTTTGAACGACCCTACCGAAGGAAATGTGTGGGTGTCTTTTCTAATAGTGGTTTGCACGTACCATGGGATTCGGACAAGTAGCTTAGCTACAACGAGCACGTGGTACCTAAGCACGTTAAAGATAGGTAGCCGTGTATTCATTGGGCGGGCCTACCAGGGGAAACACGGGTCCCAAATGGCAACGTCTGCCTTGAGCAAAAGGTCTACAACAGTCATTGGCTCTGGTAATGTACGGTGTACTCTGCTGTAACTACAGGAAGTCCCGTATTGCTTGGACTACTCTACCGAGTGGAGTGTCGGATTCCTGCCTGCTGGTGGAGCAAACGGTGGGCGGCATTAACTCTATATAATGTCTCACTAGCAACTTATCTATACTCTCTTTCGTTTTAATCTTTCCCAAAGCTGGATGTGGGGCTTATATTTTTTGCCTAATACGTTATTATTAAATCAGGCCTTGTATCCTATATTTATTTCTTAATCTGAAAAAATTGAAAACAAATATTATTAAACAAGGTACATAGATACATGCAAATAAAACACATAAAAGACATAACATACCAATAAAATACTAAAACAATAATACACATAATCAATGAGTTTATTATTTAAATGAAATAATGAAGATAAATATTATTCTAAAATGTTATGGTTTCTCATGTATTTAAGATTTTTATTATTAGTATTATTACCATTATTATTGTTGGTCTTTTTCCTGTATGAGAGTTTTCCACCTCGAAGCACTTATAATTTATTTAAAGTAATAAAACCCATTTTAACAGTTTTTTTACCTATATATAATTCTCTATTTAGTTTGTTAAACGGTCTTCCGAATCTTCCACAAAACAGTACTTAAAGTATTTTAATTTATTTTTTATTTCTTCTTCTTCAACTGCGGTCTTACTGCAGAAAACTAGTAAACTCTTAAAACGCATTCACACAATTACGCTCTACAACACTTACATACTACCATAACACAACACATCAAAATAACAAAATATAATTATCAAACTTGTTAATTTTTTTGTTATTTGAAGTTGATAAAGAATTTTCTTGGTTACATTAATTAAAACTGTAGATGGGACAGAAATTGTTATTATTATTGTCACTATTATTATTATTTCATTTACGATTATTCATTTTGTTGTCTCCTCGCAAGGTCTAGTCCTATTTGAACTCTGCTAATCTCTAATATTTTTGTACCTAGTTTGTTTAGATTCTTTCTATGGTGTTCATTACCAATTATTTCGAGTAGCCCATAAATGTCTCTGATTTGTTTTAAGTCTCCACTTACTTCTTGATCTTCATCCATTAAATGTATTAGGTCACAATTGAACACTGGATGATCCGGGGTTCGTATTTGTCCACAGTCATATATATCGCTTTCTAAAAGCCCTATTTTATGAAATGTAGTCCGAAAGGGACCATGGCCATTTAGGATTTGAATAGCGTGTTTATTTAAGTCAAGATTTCTTAACTGCAATCTTTGTCGTATATCTGGGAAGATTTCATACACTCTTCTCGCTTTCAGTAAAACTATTCTTTGAAATAATTTTTCAGCTTTTCCTGATTCTGCTTTGGGATCCAATATTTTCCAGCTGTCTTTAAGATTGTTAAGAGTAATAGTTCTATTCCCAATATAATTCAAAATGGCTCCAGATATTCTTTAAAAAAATTATCTCTGAGCACTGTCAATCTTCTTACTAATTTTTATATTTTGAACTATTCTATGACTCCAAGCACTGGATCCATACGATAGTATCGCTTAGGAAATTGTTTTATAGTATATATATCACAGTGCCTAATGATAACTCATATTCTTTGGTCATAATGTAGAAAATTGTATTTACTATTCCAATTATTCTCTCTTTTTGTCTCGTCACATGACTCGAAATTTAAGTGTTCATCTATCGAAATACCTAGACACTTAAAGGAGTCTACTGTGCTACTGAATTATTGTTTATTTTAATAATGGAGCTTTTCTGTAACTTTCCTTTGACCTTAATGAACTCTGTTTTATTATCAGACACTTTTAATTTTGGAGATTTGCTCCATTCTGAGGGAGCCTGCATGGCCATGTTAGCATTCTCTTCTAGTTTTGATCTAGTATTTGAGTTTATTACTAGGGTCAAAGCATCAGCATAGGCGACGCCGCCGCAAACTATATCTAGTTCATTCATTCTCTCTAGAAACGGTTGTAATACAACATTCCACAATAATGGCACGAATATGGAACCTTTTGTTACAATCTTGTTTATTTTAAACTTTGGGCCATTATATGTTGCTACCCTATCCGAACAATAATTCTTAATAATTTTAAGTAATTTCTTATTTACATTTAGTTTGTCAAGCTCAGAAAACATCTTCCTGCCACCACAGATTATCAAATTCACCGGATATATCCATAAAAATTACTATTGTATATTTTTCTCCCAGTTCAGTAAGTAAACAATTGATGGCTTCTGTTGGTCCTTTATTTTTTCCGAAGCCATATTGTAGTCTACAATTTCTTAAATGTCCCCTCTTGGCATTTATTCTATCAGCTAGTATTTCTCAAATATTTTACCCATAATGTTTAATAAACATATGGGTCGATAGAAGTTTGGAGTTTTAAGACCTCCTATATTACGTTTTTCTAGAATGGTTAATTTAGCCATCTTCCACCTGTTAGGGAAAATTCCAAACTCTATACACTTCTTGTACAGTTTAGTTAAGTATGGAATCCAGAATTAACTATTCATTTTAAAAATTTCCTTTAAGTTTATTAGGTCCAGGTGCCTTATTATTTTTTATGCTTTTTAAAATTTCTTCAATTTCCTCATTTGTGACCATTATGTCCCTGTTTATGTTAATATTACTATAGCTAGATGTATTATATTTCTGTCTGATTAATTTATTATCCTCGTTATCGGTGTCCGGTTTGTCGTCTGGGAGCAGCTTGTTGATGGTGAACTTTAAGGTTTCTTCAATATCTCTCGTGTATTCGCCATTTTGATTTTTCATCCCACTTAGTATAAGAGGCGTCTTCATTTTATTCATTATTATTTTGTACGGCATCCCCACGGGTCTGTATCTAATTTTTCTTACACAAACGAATCCCAGACCTTTTGTTTCATCTCCCTGAGTTTATCTTTATATTGCGCTAATAATCTTAAATATTCTTCCTTCCTTCTTGCCTTAAGGTAGGGATGGTGAGTTCCCTAGTACTGCCTTCTCTTCGCACTTGTTTGCTTTTTTAAGGACTGCGTATTATTATTCCAGACAAACGAATAGTTGTTCTGTTTAAAGTTTCTTCTGCTATTCATTTTTTGAATGTTTTGAGTTATTGCTTCGTCAATATCGACGACTGCCCTATTCTTCTTCATTTTTGCAATCAATATTTGGTAGTTTTACTATTTTATTAAATCTTTCCCAGGAGATTTTTTAAACATTATACTTAAAAGTATTATTTTCGTTTGCTATGTCTACATTTGTAGTTTGGTTTATAGTAAATTTAATTATTTGATGATCACTGGAGGATTCATCTTCTATCACGGACCAGTCAAGGATTCTATTAGTAAAGTTATTTGATACTATTTTGTGACACTTATGTTTGATGTATTGCAGTTTCTGTTCCTATAAGTTGGAAGATTCCCTGCTTCTTTTACAATATGTAGATTGAGCTTGCTAATTGTGTTTTCTAACATTTCATCTGCATTATCTAGAACGCCTGAGTGCCAAGAGGGGGATTTGGCATTTGCATCTGAGCAAATAAGAATCTTCTGGTTCGGATATGTGTTGCAAATTGTCGGTAGGCACTAAGGACTTCGGTCTGGCCTCGCAGTGGGGGTATCCCACTCCCTCAGGGAATGGGAGTTACATCGCTTAGGCGAGTTAGGATTACGGGACTAATCCTGACGGTGCATCACGTGCACGAGGATAAAATACCGGTATTGAGGAAATACGGGCGGGGTGCCTTGCTTGGCGAAACCCATCCATTAAATAGACCGAACGGTCGCGGGCATGCAACTAAGCGTGGCAATAGTAGACAACTACTATCAACTATGTATAACTTAAGTAACCAGGTCCCAAGCCAGTGCTAAGAAAGGAGAGGTACCCCTATTTCTTTACCGGGCTCACATCCGGTTCCGGGCCCGGAGGTTCTGCAGGTGAGATAGGGCGACCTTGTGCCAGGTGCGCTGCCGGTACATTAACTGCCATATGACAGCGCATGGCAAGCAGGGTCAACAACGTACAGGCGGAGTTGAGGCCTCGACCATCATCCGAAGTGGGCAAACTAGGCCGTGCCCTTACGTCAGGGATATAAGGTTACATGGTACCTCAACACGTATGAAAGAACAGGTAGTTTGTGTACCCAAACTGTGGGCCAATGCAACACCCTACCGGGAGTATGATGTATGTACTGGCCTCAAAGAACGTGTAGTGCGTGCCCTTGAGTTCGGGATGGGATACCTAGTATTCTAACGCACACTCGCACCTCAAAAGCGCTCAGAAAATAGGCTTACTCCTTCGTCCCAGCTGCATCCCTGTGTGCAGGAGCCATGACCATACCAGGGGAGCAGCCGCTCACAAATCGCCTAAAAGGTAGACAGTCTACATTAGCCATTGGGTCTGGTAATGTACAGTGTATCTCTACCGTAATTGGAGGTAGTACCGTATTGTTTGAATGAGCATACCGAGGAAGGGTGTGGTTGTCCCTTCTAATGATGGTTTCCCGTATTATTGGGTTCGTACAAGTAGCATTGCTACAACGTGTACGTGGTACTTAAACACGTTAAAGATAGGTTGGGCGTGCCTAATAGGGGAGACACGGCTCTCAAATGACAATGACTGCCTTGTGCAAATGGTCTACATCAGTCATTGGCTCTGGTAATATACGGTGTACCTCTACCGTAATTATAGGAAGTCCCGTATTGCTTGGACTACCCTAACGGGAGAGGATTGTCGGATTCTATCCTGCCGCGGGACTGAACTGAGATGGGAGGGGCAAATTCCAGCAATCTGGGTAAAGGCTCTGATCCGCGGAAGGGACGAAACTCTGTATTATATAAGCCGGCTCCAATCTCAAATGGTGACTTAACTTGGGTCCGGAATGAGAGTATATTGACCAATTCGAGGTTTCATTGCAAGTAAAAAATTGGTCTGAGTTATAGAAAAAGTGGATACTTGGTTCACTTATGAAAGGCCCGGCGTCGTATTCATTCGATACTGTTGGTAAGCAACCTGACTTTCCGGATATGACTTAGGAGCAATTTAAGACCAAATTTAAGGATGCTTTTAAGAATGCCCTCTTACCTCAAATAACAGAACATAAGATGCGTCCGCGAGATCAAGCGTCTAATGAGTCTGTTTTTTCTTACGTTTCTGTGAAGCGAAATTTGGTTCTTCGCAACGATAAGGATGCCCCTGTTCAGAAACAGGTCAATTAATAATCGACGAGGTGACTCCAGAATATATGCGAATTGCGATGAAAAAGACATATACTAGTGTAGAGGAATTAGATCAAGATTTATTGGATGGGGAGAAAACACGAGTTTTGATAAAACGGAAAGAGACTGAAAAACTTGTTAAGCTAAATCCTTTCCTTACTCAAACACCTTTTCAGATAAATCCTCCAATAACTATTAAAGGTAGTGTGAACTCCATTGTGAAGAGTCAGCAAGTTGATCGCTCAGCTCGGACTTTATCCTCTGAAGCATCCGCTCAGAAAGCGTCCATTGACAAGTTCAAAGACCCATTAGCTGACATACAGAAGCAGTTGACTCAGTTGTCACTGCAAGGTCATCATTCGCAGAAAAATACAAATCAAAATAATTACCACCGTAGTAATAATAATAACAGAGGCAGACGTAATTTTTCCTCACGCCAAAACAATGGTCAGCAGTTTTTACAGCAGCCAAGACACAATAGTAGGAATTATTATCAGAATAGTAATGGTCAGAATGGTAGTAAAAGATCAATTATTTGTTTTAAATATGGAATCATCATGCTGCCGACTGCCTTAGTCCCTTAAACTAGTTCAGAGGGATGACGATAATGGGCCATCAACTCTAAAGAGATTCAATGTCCCAGTTCTGATAGAGGGAGCTCTTTCACATATTATAGTTAGAATTGGTGGTAGAGATAGCCCTATTCTTCTCGATAGTGGCTACCAAATATCGTGTATTTCATCTCAGATGGTTCCTCACAAGGCGAAGATTCTTTCTACACCCAGTATGGGAAAAGATGCAGAGAAAGATTTAGTACATTTGTGTACTAATGTGACGTAAGAGGATGGTCCTCAATCTTCTGAAACTCCCGGATTTGATTATACTCGTGTTAATGTAAACCCTGACCTTAGTGATACTGAAAAACGACAACTGTATGACCTAATTACAGAATTTAAAGATGTATTTAGTTGGTCGCCCGATGATATTTCGCAAGGCCGTGGTTACGAGCATGATATTCAGCCAGTGCCAGTCAAGCCGTACCCCATACCGTTCCATCTTCGTGATACTGTTAGTGAACAGATTGAGTTATTATTAAAGCAAGACGCGATTCGGCCTTGTCGTTTGTCCTGAAATTCTCCAATAAGCTTGGTACATATGAAGAGTGGACCTTATCGGCTAATCGGGGGACTCTGAGCGGTCAATAGTCACGTGAGCGCATCAACTTTTCCTGTATTGTCTATGCAGGACATTTTGGAACGATTTATTGGCCATAGATTCATAAATAGTTCAGATTTGACGTCTGTTTTTTTATCGAATTAAATTGAGGGAGAAGTGTCAGCCTATTACTGCTCTTTCAGTGCGAGAAAAGAGACAATACAGCTTTAAGGTTCTTCCTATAGGACTGGAAACGAGCCCTAGCGCTCTTAATGACGTTATGAAGTTGACAATTGAAGGTCTAGAGAAGGATTCGGTTTGCTATTATTTGGATGATATTGTATGGGGCTCGAATTCGTTTGAAGAAGTTCTAACAACTACACAAAAATTGTTCCAAAGGCTTAGATGTCGTGGGTTAAAGCTACCACCAGAAAAAAACTAATGTAGGTCATTATTCACTTGAAATTCTGGGTCATGTAGTTTCCCGACAAGGAATTTCTATCTCAGATCGCATTACTCATTCTATAAGGAATCATAAAAGACCAAAAACGAAAAAGCAGCTTAATAGTTTTTTGGGGGGTTGTGTTCCTTTGTATGGTCTTAAGTCAAGGATTTTCCTATGATCGCGGACCCTTATTAAAGTTGCTCAAGAAGGATGTTTTTTATAAGTGTTTTTGCCCAACAATAGGCGTTCGAGAAGATGAAGGAGATCATTATATTCCCTCCCACGGTAATGAGGTATGACACCAAAAAGGACATGTAGGTCTTCTGTGATGTCAGCTTGCATGGGTTGAGGGATTTTATAGCCGGAGACAGATAAAGAAGATGCACCTATGGTGCCTATTGCCTTCTGCAGCCGTGCGCTTCGACTACACGAACGTATATATCACCCATTCCATCCTGAATATGCAGCTATTATCTTTACATTTTGTCGTTTTAAGTATTTCTTGTTGGGTAGACATTTCTATTTAAAAACTGACTGTCGCTCTATAACGTTCCTTCGTCAGACGAAGAATGTAGAGTTTTGTCATATTATTTCTGAATTAAAGCAATATCAGTACACAATTTCACATGTGCCTGGAAAAATGAATTCTTTTGGCAAACGCGTTTTCAAGGAATGTGAACTGCGAAAGAGATATCGTGGATGAAGAGAAGAACCTTCAGAATCCGCGAGTGTTTATGGTGCAACTTGATGATACTCGCGAAAGGATTCGTACTTTAAGGACATCATTTGCTTTCTGGAGGGAAGAAGAGACCAGGACTATAAGTTAGAACGTCGGGCATTGTGCTTAGAACTCAAATATGATATTTTATTCAATCGCCTTCCTTCTGGGACACAACTGCTACATGTTATTCCATCGACGTTACGGGATCAACTTTTTTGTTCAGCACACGAATCTACTTCCCTGTCATGAAGCGATTTGTGGCGGATAGTTACCGTAGACGTCAAGCATGCCAGCGCTCCAAGAAGACACCTGGGAAAGCACCTGGAGTTCTGCAAACGATGCCTTGTGTACCACCCATTTATCGCATAAGCGTGGTCCCTATTCCGACGCAAATGCCCTTCGTCACAAGTATTTAATAGTCGCAGTTGGCTATAGTACTAGGTATATTGTAACAGCCACAGTTCCTGACCAAACTGCAGCTACGCTTGCAGCCTTTTTATATAATCATGTTTTTTTTTTAGATTTGAACAGGGGAAGGAAATTTTGTTAGTTCGGTCAACACTCTTTACTGGAACGCTTTTCCAAGATTTGTGTAACATCTTAGGTGTTGAGATTAAGTTTGTTAATCATTAGCAGAACCAGACCAACGGTTTGGTTGAATCGCAAATTCGGCATTTAGAAGCTCTTTTGAAAGGAAACCCATTAGACGATGGAAGTTGGGTAGATTATGTACCTGCTGTGACATTTTCGCATAATGTTACTGTGAATCTGTCTACATCTTATTCTCCATTTTGTTTGTTTCATTGATTCGATCCGTATTTGGAACAGCAAGCAATAATTAATGGACCTTGTATTCATGTCTCTAATGAAGATTATTTGGCGACCTTGCAGGATAGTAGGGAAATAGCTCAGGACGACTTGTATGACGGGTTTCGCACGTCATTTAACCTTATAATGAGCGGCACGTTGCTGTCAAATATAATGTAGAACAGCGTGTATTTGACCCCACGACGAAACGTAGGCATGCGAAAGCATTTTCCGGTCATTATTTTGGAACTGTTATTGTTGTAAGAGAAGACAATGCGAATGTCTATTTTGTTAAATACAAAACACCCAAAGGAAGGGAGAAAATTGAATCTATTGTTGTTACAAGATTGAAGCCTTATTTCCCAGATGACCCTCCGTGCGAAGGCACCTATGAATTTGAACATATCACTTTTACCCGTCATGAAGATCTAAATGATAGTAACTTACTACTAGATTCTGAACATCTTACTCTAGTTACGAAGTTGAAGGAGCCAGTTCAGTTTGTACAAGTAACCGATGCTGAAGAATTACCGACCATCTCTTCGATTCAGTTTCCGAAGGCCACCATGAGATCGTTATATAACGTTATTGAAGATATCAATAATAAAGTCAGTATCTTTTACGGTGACATTGCTAAGTTAAAATGTGTCGTTGTGGTGAACGCAGCCAATGAAACATTGACGTCTTGATCGGGTGTAGATGGTTCGATTCATAGAGCCGCCGGAGAGCAGCTTCTTGAAATTTGTGAGCAGCTTGATTCGCTTCGACCAGAGAAGCAAATGTTTTCCCAGAATTCAATCTTCCCGCTTCGGATGTTTAATTTACATGTGCTCCTAGGGATAACAACAAACGTATCTTGAGACAATGATACTTGAATTGCATAAGACGTGCCATTGACAATAATAGCAGCACGCTTGCTTTTTGTTGTCATGGTACCGGAGCATTTGGATTTGACAAATTACAAGCTGCAAAAGTAGCTTTATCTACAATTCGGAAAATGCTAGAGACGAAACTGAATGATCTTGACAAAATTATTTTTGTCGATATGACAAAGAAAATATGCAAATCTATGACGAATATATTCCAGTATATTTTCCTAAGTAGTGTAAGGTGTGGTTAGTACATGTCTTATCTTATGTTAGTACATTGGATATACATGATTCCTGAGAGAATTTGTGAACATAATTTCAGAGTAGCTTACACGAACGCGTACAATTGTTTCATTTGACACTGGAGGTCTTCCCGTGGATTTCTTCTTACACAGACAACCTGTTTCTTCAAATTTATGAACCCAGTCATAAATGGACTGCCGTGTAGGTGGTTGTTTTCCATACTTTGTCCTAAAATGACGTTGCACTACAGTAACAGACTTTGTCTTCGCATATTCCAGACCACACAATGCCATCTGAACTTGATTCGCTATATTCCTCCAAGCCACGTCAAGGTCAAGTTCGACGGGAAGGGCGTTTGCGTCACACACCCATCACTGAAACGAAAGGAAAACTGTCAGCCGCAACCTTTAAGTCCTTACGCATGTACCACATGTAAAATCTATTTGCTCAAAGGAATACATAATGTTTTATACATAGTGTAACTTGTCTATTTCTTTTGATGAAGATTTTTAACACTTTAACATTTATCCATTTTTCCTTATATTTTTGATCAAGTAGTATTAAACGTCACTGAACCTAAAATATTATATGTTTCTTGCTCCTTAATATGGTATGTTTTTAGCCCAATACCTTAAATGCAGAAGCTACTGAGTTTAAGGCAACCTCTGTAAAGTGCAAAATAGGTTAACGCGTCTATACAAATTGGTCACTAATTAATAAATGCCCTTTTCCAACTCCCTGAATAGAGTACATTGTTCGGTAAGAAATAAAGTCAGCAACCATCGGTGGTTGATTTTATATGGATTAACCCCTGGTTGAAGCAAAAAACGTACAGAGTTTTAATGACCATTTGTGCTAATTTAAGCCCAGTGTCTTTGTATTTGTAATTACTCTACACAATTATACCGAGCAACAACTTGTGTTATTGTCCTGTTAAAAATTTATCAATGTTCCAAGAACTCAAAACAATGAGGAAACGAGTCGGTCATGTTCAATTTACCACCCTTGAATTTGCACAGTTTGATTGACAAAGTCTTCAGTAAGGATGGAATTTTATAAATCTGGAAACCTCAGGAATTACATTGGAAAACCTGTACTTCATTAGGAAAACTTAGCGAAGTTTATGAGGTAGGCCTTTAAACAGTTGAGCACTGCTCCGACAAGGCAGAGGTGGTAGGTTGGATTCCCACTGCTAACCGTATTTTGTCAATTGTTCAAATTCTCCATTTTAAAGAAATTTTATTTTTTCCACTGGTGAAATATGCAAAATACTTGTACTGGGTGGTGGTGGGATTTTTGAAAAACTTTCATTGCGTGTTATTTACATGTTTCACTATAGTAAGAACTCAGGGAATTTGGAAAGCTCACTGAATTTCAAGGTACAAAATTAGTAGATATCATGCATTTGTATAAAAACCCAAGACCTCACGAATGCAAAGCCCACACTCAACCAAGTAAGCTCCGCCGATCTTAATCACGATCTTAATCAAATATCGTGCTTAATCTCTGGCCCTCCATGGCTTTTTTGTTGCGAAATTACCATTAATCATGACCCCATTTGAAAATAATTGAAGATCTCTTTTTAGCATAATATACAGTGACGCAAAGTAATTCTTTCTGGTATACTCAAGAGAAGCAATGTTAGATTGAGATCGATTAACTGTCGCACACTTCATCTGCCACAAATCAAATACTTCTCTGTAAGCATCATCAAACTGATACATAAATAAAAGGAATAGATTTTCAAGAGAGACTACCGTTGATGTGTGATACTGAGATCTTTAATTGTTATGTGGAAACTTCTTTTAACATTAGTGTACACTTATGTTAGGCCATAGTAAACATCTTTGTTTCTGAACATTTTGATGAGGACTCTTTAATATGCCGACATAATTTGAGTCGTGATTTTGCCGTATCGATAAGCAGAAATCTTTTTGTAAGAGCTACATTATCACTTCCGTGTAATGTTTAAAATAGCCATGTGGAATTGACTCAGAGAATAATCCATATTGGGACTTTAGTACAAAGCGATGTGCGGCATGAGAATCAGATGTTGAGACATTGTGTAGAAATCTGTATTATGTTTTACAACATAGTGCAAATGTAACCTTAGTATTCATGTGCTTGATCTGAGATTTAATTTCGAAATGAACAGGTATCTTGTAAGAACAGAACCAAATATTTCCTGAAAGTCTGAATCACGTTCGGATATGTATGTATGACAAACCCAATACCCCATACCAAGCGAATATCGAACTCAATACCACGGACAGCAACGGAAATATCTTAGCCACTTGCCCGCACCAACGCTTTACTATTTATTACACGATATGCTATTTTCAAGAAAACTTTCTATGATTCTAATCGCCATACTCCTCCTTGGTAGGGCCTTGCTTAAAGGGAAATCACCCACATGCACAATAGGCCCGCTGCCACCTCACGATGTTACAATAGTGAGACACCTGTTGATTTGCTGTGGTCTCTAGACAGCTTGACAGTCTTACTCATTCGAATTTTATTCTTTAAACCCGGAAAATCCCCCTAAAAAACTACCGGCGGCTAGGAGAGTTTTTTCTTAAATAATATCTCTACGATATTTCAAATCCTGTGCCTAAAACATTGCTTTTTATTGCTTTAATCAGAATTCTTTTAAATTATTTTGTTGTTGTTTATATTTCGTTTCGGCTACAGGCACTGCTATAAACGTCTAGAGATAGCGAACAATCCTAAAGGGGTGTAGAAAATGCATATGTCATTATTTCGTTAAATACGCAGTCTAGCTTATGAAGATTGCTCCATGTGGAGAAATACTAATTGTGACACATCGCGGTATGAATGATACGTATTTTGCAACAAAAATACAGGCAGTATCTCGAGGAAGGCAAGAGGGTTTAGGTAAAGTCAGGCTCGGTATTTTTTATGTGGGAGGGATAATTATAACTGGTGCAAATCACTTTCGCACTAAATCACAAGGACACACACACACACAAAGCAGTATCTATCGCTAACAAACACCCACATGTTGCTTTCTTGAACATTAAACTTATGTACGGAGCCGCTTTTGTGGACCATGAAGTTAATGTCAAATCATTCTACGTTCGTAGGATTTGTCTATGAAGAGGAAAATAAGGAAATTTATGGGGGTCAAGGAGTAGCAACATTTTGATCTTCATGTTTTAAGTATATGTATTATTATAGTGTTCCTTTTCCACTACAGTAGATAGTGGGTACACATTTAATATGCCCGTGGTGACCACTTCAGTATGTACCGAGTGATTAGCTTTTGTTAAGTTTTCCACTGGCAAGTCTTAATGAAGTATGTTTTATTTCGTGTAACTTAATGTCATCCTTGTAGCTTGCACACATATGTAAATAGTCTTGCGTAATGATATTACTGAATTAAGGTATTTCGTTCATTTCAGCCAGAAAGAAAATACAAGACATTGAAGATGAAGTAAAACTCAAAGATCATGGTGGCTTTGAGATTGATGCAGAAGTACTTCGAACTTATGTGCGTGAAAGTAATTCCTTCGTAGAAATCTTTAACAAATCACAGTTAGTAAACAACGTGCAACAATTGATGTCAGAACTGTGTAATGTTAGTGAGATTTATTCAGCCTGTAACAAAAGCGATATCAACAATGTTATCAGCGTATGCGTCTGGATCAGAGACTTGAGTGTTGTCTCCAAATTCAGATGAAAAACAACTTCGTCAGAGTCACTCCATTTGTTCTAATGAATTGACTAACGCTATAGGAAAAAAAACAGGAAGAGAGGAAATAATCAACTACTACAAAGAACATAAGGTTCTCACTTAAAAACTCAGAAAACGACTTGTAAATATTGTTGTAGAAATCATGACAAACGAATATGGGTTTCATCCTACAACACCACAGAAAGTTGAATGTGCCAAAGCAACGGTGAATATTTTTCATTGCTTGTAGAATCCATCTACAGCCTACGGTCACGTACGTACATTTTTTGCCTTTTGTTTTTGTGTGTTATTGCACAGAAAATAAATAAATTTTTGTGGGTGAAACGCTCCCGATAAAATAAATTACAGCATAGTCCATATCAATTCAGGCACGAAAGGGTTACCTTCATAGTCTTAGTTGTTATTGAATTTAACATGTTATCATTCATGTCATTTTTAATGTTTTTAATTAAAAATTCTAGCCCGAGCTACAAACCGCAAAATATGGCAACCTCGGGTGCCATTTCTCACATGCGACTTTCACCAAAATTTGAAAATGCTGATATCTCTGGAACTGTTGAAGATACTTTTCCCTCTTTGTTTCATTTGAAATATAATAATTTACTAGTTTCTAATGGTACCCAGCTTTTGGCAAAGTGCCCATCTTCTCGTGTTACGGTCTTTTGAAAGTTCTTTCGAAAAAAGGTTCAAAAGGGGCAGTCCCAAATACCTTTTAACTGTTATCCAGTGCCATAAAAATCTACATGCTCGGAAAAAGAGAAATTCCACTTCGGAATTTTACAGGTCTTATAAACAATGGAAGATTTTGAAACACGTTATACCAAATTCTATTACCATATTTGCATATTTGCACATATTAGTGTCATAGAATCAAAATGTAGTCATACTCGACATAGCATTTTAATTCTGCATATTCTGGACTTTCTTCGAACATTCCAAATCATGAAAGGACTTCTATAACATTCTGGGTTTTTCCACATAATTCCAGAATTTAACCACATTCGGGAATCATCCAGATAACTCTGTGTGTTTGTCCTAGCATATAAAAGGCAGAACACATGATTTCATTTTTCAGTTGTGTTAAGGTAGACAGAGAGCGGTTCAATAAATTTGTAGTCAAGCAGTGCGTACAGCTATTTATGGGGATCCTGCTGAGTATTGAGTTGTTGGTATTCTGTGGAAAGAACTGAGTTTCAACTGTCTTCTGACAGATGCCATAGGAGAGTTAAGTGTTCTGACTATTTGCATATGTATGAAAGAGTAATATACTCTATATATAACTAGCCGAATAGAGAAATCTTCAGGTTAGGAATAACAAGGCTCATTTCAAGACTACGTCAGTCAAGATTTTTCCTATGATGCCTTTCTGTCTTCTAAACGCTTTGACAGAATATCAACAGTGACACCAACTGAACATAAAGCTTCCCACGTCGTGGATGATGAACATTTCGTATTTGCAGCAAAAGATTTACATTCCCTGCATCACTCACCTACAGGGGTTGGTGTTAGTTGTGTGATGAAATCATGTTGGGTCATGTCAAGTCGTATGCTATTTGAATCAAGAAATCACGGTGAAAATAGTGTGCACATTAAATCAAAACTGACAAAACTCTGCAAAGTAGAGCTTCCAATGGAGTGGGTATACAGTGCTACTGGTAATGGGAAGGGGCTTTGTGATGGCATAACCTACACAGAGTGCACAGAAGTGGTATGGTTTGGAACATGCAATATGGCTAGGAACTTGCACATATATTTTGGAACTTGTAATACGTTAGGAATCCGTGTCTGTTAGTTTCCTTTATGAAAAATTAAAATGCTATGTCAACTTCGACTAGCTTTTGATTTCATGAGGCTACTCTTTGGGAATGTGGTAATGGAAGTAGGTTTAATGTATGGCAAAATTTTCATTTGTTGATAAAACCTGTTAAACTCAAAAGTGGAAGTTCTCCTTTTCATGGTATGTAGTATTATATGGTACAGATCAACAGAAAACAACAAAGTAATGCCTTTTGATGAACAAAACTCCTGTTAAACAATAAAAAGTCTGTAACGTAACAACTTGGACAAACATGTCCAAACTCAGGGTATTATTTCAATAAGTAAATTATTATTAGGTTTCAGATCAATATCTTTAAATGCTCCAGAGATATTCGCATTTTAAACATTTGCCTAAATTCGCACGTGAGATATTGCACCCGAGGCGCCATATTTGTTGATCTGTAGCTCGGATCCACATTTGTTTTTTTTGTGGGGGGGATATTAATACGTGTTTCTTAATTTGTCCTGAATTTTAACATATGATAAATTTAGTAACATCTGAGGCTACGAAGTTAATATGTTTGCTTTGCATGCCTGAATTGATGTAGGCTATTCCTTACAGAATTTTCAATGTAACTACACTTGTCATCAGCTACCTGTGCTTTTTCCTTACTTTCACAAGTATTGAATCTAGAAAAGCAAAGGGTCCTTTCACGGAATTTCAAGATATAAGCAGTTCAGTGCTTCGTACCACAGAGTTTTTTTTCTTTTAAAGACTTAACGTGTAACTTGAAAATGCTTTCAAATGTCTGTATTTGAAATGTTTTTGAATTTTTGGATCATCTTAATTGCTTTATGGCATAACTAAAACTTTACAGGTTGTCTGCAAGTCAAGGAAGTAAAGGAAAAGTCAACGATTTTACACCCAGTCAATGATTTGACTTTTACTTATAACGACAGAATGCTTCATTTTCATAGAATTAGTTCCTTCACTTTGTTTCATTTTTATGTAAGCTCTGGAGCCTGGTTTCAATTGGTAAAATTTAAATGTAATAGCTCTATTTAATTCTGTTAAAACCGTAAAAGCGTTTCAACTTTGATTCAACTGCCCCATATTGATGGGGGATTATTTTAGACACTTTGGACTTTATGCAGATTCGTTTTTATGTATGATTAGCGTCATACTAAAGGTCTGACTATTGCAGGAAACGTGTTAGTCGAACCCTTTAGTATGGCACTAGTCAGGCGTTAGAACGACTCTGCATAAGGTTCTTTGTGAATAACAAATATTTCACCACCTTTAGTCTTAAAAAAACTCTCTGGCGCTAATGGAAGATCTGTTCGTAGGTTATTAAGGACTTGTTTAATGTCAGACTTAGAAATAAACAACTTGAAAAAATGCACCTCCATGAGTAATCGCCCATCAAAAAATAATGTCAAAATAGCATAATTAAATAGCAATGTCTGTATGTCACACAATCACATAGCACGATGAAAAATCGAGCCTCTGTAATCATGAAGTGTCGGTTTAGAGTTCTGGGTGCACAGTTCAACAGGTGAACCTCCTCTTAACGCCAATGTGTTTCTTTTAAAATATCATAATCCAACTATATGTTTTAAAAAAGGGGGTCCATTTTAGAATTTTAACTTACTTCGCCGTTGGAAAAAGAGCAACTTCCATAATTACTTGAGGAAATGGGACAATCTCCACAAAACAATTTTCGACCATTTTTCTTTTACCTTTTTTTTAAAAACATTAGGTTGAAGAACATTCTTGGATCAGTGCAAGCCATGCAATATGCTGAAGAATAGTCATTTTTTTAAGCAGAGGGTCATGAAGAAGTCAAGGATTCTATTTTTCAAAAGTCGGTTGACACCCTGCTTTATTATTCACAGCGCTCAACAGTATTTTGCTGAATCACTTGTTTTAGCACCCTGTATCTCCTGAAGTATGAACACCATTTTAAAAAAAATGTTGACTGGAAGTCTTACATATACCATTTGCTGTAAAAAAAAACCTTTTCGAAATTCTGTTGAAGGACCTGAATAATTATTAAGATGTATCTCTAATTGAGCTAATGTAGAGGTATTACATAAGCAGCTGCAACACTTTTTTTCTACCTGAGAGGTTTAAAAAAGGAGTATATATGGGATGTCGTGTTATGTTAAATTTATAATTGTGTAAAAACTACTTCAACGCGTAATCAAAGTACGTTTTCCGTATTTTTTATAGTTTATTCAAATTTATGTGCACTGAAAACAGAAAATAAGTTTCATAGACGGAAGTACATTAAGAACGTTTATAATACGTACCATTAGTCTTAAAGTAATATCATTAGCAATGTCAAATCTGCGTCAGTACAAAGTTCGGGCATGATTGTGTTAAAAGAAATATTGACACAGCTTTAAAGTTTTTACCTTACATTTGACAATACACTTATACGTAAATAATGAATATGTTATAACTTTATCAGGTGTTAATCAGTAGAAATATATTTTGTAGTTTTATGTGCGATTCGAAAACAATAGCATGTTTTGTATTTAAAGTTGAGTGTTTTGTAGGAAACTCTGTGCGATCCAGTTAGTAGATCTGAGTATTTTGCTCGGAGACTGCGAACCATCAACAGAACACTTGAAAGTGAAAGTAAACGCAAAAGCATGTCACCTGTTGAAGATAGTGGAATACCGCAGCTCTCCTCCAAGAGCATGCAAGTTATGGAGGACTACATAATGTGGGTTACAAATACGAACTGTCACACTCAAAACACTGAAATTAAACACAAGATGAGGAATACATTTTCCATAAGACAAACAGCAGCCGAAGTTGAGCTGACAACTGTCACATTTTAAGGGATTTTCCATGATTTAAAGATACTCCAGGATTGGTACGTGCTCTTCAATATTTGTTGACTTTATCCATTGTGTACGTGTTCTTTGACTATGATACTGTTCAATGAAACGGTAGGGATGAACGTTAAAGGGAAGTGTGGGAAATACTTATGCGGAAGAGATGTAACAGTAAACGGATAGACATCCCAAAGACGTCAGAAGATTATATCTTCACCTGAAAGTGAAGTCAATATATTTATCGAAAACTTTGCTTCGTACTCTTAAATTATTTTTCATTCTTTAATATACCCAATGAGCAAACAAAATAACATTTTTTTATGTGAATGAAGGACTGCTCAAACTAACATTAAGTAACCTGTTTCTGGAATAACATTTCATAATTTGACTTGTGAAGAGATTTCATTTCGCTGCGAATTATATTAGACATACTTTATATGAGCTGGTATTAACTAAATCAATGAAAAGGGGGAAAACGCTCAACATCCAGTGTCTAGCCTTTCGAAGCCCTTTCAATTGGCTTTTCTAAAGAATTTATTTGTTTTGATAGTCTTTAGGAACCAGTCTCAAGGCGACATAGGGGAGGGGAAGGAATCAGGAATTTGTCAAACAGGGCACATATTGAAAGTGACATCCCGGTGCTAGCCTAGCGTGACTGAGGAAAAACCTTGGTAAAACTTCAGGATGTCACCGCTGGAATTGAACCCAGGGCTTCTCGGGTGCTAAGCTCTACCAGTGAACCACGGCCGCCAGGTTTACAGTTTCATTTGTGGAGTCGATGTTACCATTTCTGTAAATAGCTTTTCTTATCCTTAACACTCGCGCAAATCCCGGGGGAATGAGAGGTACTGGAGGGAACTGCTTCCTCAATAATCCGATCTGAAATACGTATTTCGGGGAGAAATGTGATGATGTATGTCAAATTGCCACAATGGAAAGTGAGATGAAATTGATGTCCCCAGAATAAGCCTCAAACCTCTCCGCCTCACAATGTTGAAGACATCTCTGGTCCCTTGATATTCCACAGCATTATTTTTTGACTTCATAAATATTTTGAACATGCTTAACCCCCCAAAAAAGAATATGGGAACGGTGTCAAACCCTTAATATTGAAGACAGATTTGCACCGCTGATCCTTAAACCATTTTACAATTACGTTTAATAGACCAACATAAAGTGTCAATATCAAATATTCCGTTATTTGGAAAATAAATATGGACTCTAAAACAAATTGTGAATAATGTAGATGTGTAAACGAAAATATTTGATTATATATATTTTTAAGTAACATATATTGGACCACTTGACATGGATTTACCCTAACTTTTTTTGTCCTTTTCTTCTACTAAAACTTCTCTTTTTTCCTTCACAGATATGTCAGGAATTTGAGCTAATGTTCCCTGGTTGGGTGACCCGGGTTTGATTCCCGGGCGGAGTTCATGTGGTTCGGATTCCACGTTAATCAGTAGGTCCACGTCTCATATAGCTTCGCTGCTGAACGGGACGTTAAACTCAAACACTCAACTTAATGTTCCCCGTTCAAGGTAATAATTTTGTTAGAAAATTTCCAAGTGTCCACAACAGAATATTGGAGGTAGCAGCTTCTTACTTCAATGACAATAAAGATGAGTTGTGCTTTGGGAATACGAATGAAGAACCAGGTAAATTGTAGATTTGTAACCAGAATTAATTTGGCATTTTCACCTTTTATTCCCTTATGATGCACATGTTGTCTCTGTGCTTGTAGTGGAATTGATATTAACATCCTACACTCGATGCTGAATTTTGAGCCACGGGGGCCCAATTGGTAGAATGCTCACCTCTGGTTTGCGGGGTCGTAGGATCGATCCCTGCTCATGCCATTTGGGATTGTAGTGGACAAGTCCCATGTGGATAAATTTCTCAGAGTTCTTCTCCCGTTTCCTCCCACTCTCTTGATTCCACCAATTCGTTATTTTATCATCTAGCTTGCCTGAGCAAACGTTGCACAAAAGAGTTGAAAAAACTAAATTCAACTTAAATTTGCGCGGAATTTGTAACCGCATCTCACTATGTGTCAGTGATGGGACGTTTGCTTTACATATATAACAATATTCTAACATAAATTGTCGAAGCATTATTCATTTTCTAGATCATATTAATGTTCATGTTTCAAGTATTTCCTAATTCAGCATTACTATTATATGTTTTACGAATTAAAACGTGAATAACAAGTAGAATATTCTCCTTGGATTATCCTTACTGAATGGTTTATACATGAGGCCGATTTTAAGGAATACTTCAGACGTTTTGCAGATTTTTATATATGTTCGAGAGGAAGATTACATCTATTAAATACAATGTATGACTTAAATACTATATTTCTTCCACCTGTTTTGTAGTGTGTGTATATATAAGTCCATAGTTTGTTTATTTCAATTCTGAAATACATATTCTTCGTACCATTATACTGAATGTGTATCATAAATCAGTATTTCTTAGTTGTAGTAGCCTTAATAGTCAATATATTATAGATAGTTGATGTATACATAACAGCAAACTAACATACGTCCTTGTTGAGCGTTATATTTGTCATATCTTCATTATGTTGATAAATAAGTACCTAGATACCATACCATATCTGTCGCTCCATGTTCTGCAATTTCTACAAGCTTATCGTGTTAAACTTCCTTTCGTGCCCACTTTTTCACAAATATCAATTTTAAAAACACGACAGGTAACGAGAATCTGTTGTACCATTCTTAGCTGAGCTCACATATAGTATGCTAACTGGAAATATTGTGTAGACTCGAGTGCGTACATGCAATATATCTGAATTATATATATACCTTTAAAGAGGCAATACATAATCCATCTCTGGGATAGTCAACTCTAGGTAGCAGCTAGAGACAGGGGGATCTTCAGGGACCTTCAGTACTTACTGCTCGATTCACTGAATTTGTTCTGTTCAGATTGAAATGTTTCTTTTGGTTTCGTATCAAACCTTTTTGTTCTACATTCTTAGAGTTTTTGTATATTCTTTAACCTATTATATATGTTTTACGAGAATTTAATCGTTACCGTTGTAGATTGAAAGACAGAAACGAATTCTAATTCGTGATGTTTTCCATTACAGGGTGAAACAAGAGTATTGACTCTCTAATATGTCTTATGAGACTACTACCGGCTACGGCTAAGGGAAGAAGAAAATCAGCGAGTTCCCGTAAGCTCACTTCAACACCGTGCTTTTCAATCTTATGAGGTAAGCTTAACATTTGTCTCATAATCTTGTATATCCTAGTCAACCGTGGCTACCCAATTAACCTTGTAACTAAACATTCGCTGTGTGAACTCGAGAGGTTCTGCATTCGATCCTAGGGTCCTTCTATCCTGACTGACCTTTTTGCTAAATGAAACCAGGCAAATGCTTGCAAATGGATGGCACCTTCAACAAAGGCCCTCGCCAACAATGTCCGGAATCCTTTCCCTTCTCCTATCTCGACCTGAATCTTAGATGCCTAAAAGCCACACATAAAGTTAAGTTCGAAATGAAATGCATAATCTATTGAAATATCTTACATACCTTTTGTATTTATTATTGTTCCAGCTTATTATATGCGTTTTGATTTTCTTCTTTCAAAACGATTCACCGCTGGAAGCGTCGTTAGAAAATATTACGAAGCATCCAGTATTAGTTTTCGTCGGACCAAATAAATATTCACCGAGCAACATTTACATACAAGTGCACAGTAATCTTCTGGATGTCAGTTGTAATGTTGATAGCATTTCAGCGTTCGATCAGTTGTTTAAAGTTTACTTTGTTTTGAACTGTGAGTTAGATACAAATCTGCAAAATTTTTATAACTTCGTTGGAAACTGCTTCTATGAATTACCAAATCTAAAAATAACACCGTGAATGAAAGAAGTTAGAAGCATACATAAGAAAACTGAACCTGACAATGTGTGATTCTTTCAGGAAAAATGTTTAATGATGGAAGTGTATATAAAGTTCTAATTGGTATGAATTAAAGTGTACCCAGCCTGAGACCTGAAAGTATTTCTTCTATGAATGGTAAGTTTTTTGAAAAAAAAACTACAATGTATCTTTGGTTTAGAGCATTGTTCAAACTCGTTGTTATTTTATCACAAAATGTTGTAATATTGTCATATATGTAGGCGAATACAAGAAAACGTGAGTAATCTTGTACATTATTTAAAAATTCAACATGCCCTGTACGAAGGTTCAAGACTGCAGTTACATTGCCCAAATGTTCATTGTTCAATTTTTTGACTACTTTCAGTGGCTTCCGAAGACATGTGCTTAAATGTATGAACATAAATAATGAGTCTTGTAACACAGATTTAATTTCAAGCATTTAGCATGACAGTTGCAAAAGCAATCGCATATCTAATTACTCTCTCTGCTCCTCAAGTCCAGACAACATCGGTGATGGGACTACGTCTGAGTATGACGTGCGCAATATGATAGTTTTATGTCCAAATTAAATTTTTATTCCTACCTTCAACCTCGATAGATTGTATTATTCAAGATACTTCCGAAATATTAGAACCTGTACTAAATGACATTGAATTGTACGTGATGAGAAATATTTCTCCTAAGCATGCCAGTGAGATCTGTAGTAAACTGCAAGTACTTCAAACTCGTTTACAAGAGGTGGACACTTCATTCAAACGTAGGAAACTGTCATAACAAGAATCTTGCATGGTATTACCGCGTGAATTGAGCATATGTATTTGGTTTGATAGCACGTGCGGCAAATCTCAGTGTGTATATAATCAAATCCAAGTAACTTCTACATTCATGTATGTTCTTATTTTAGATACTGTAAGCATGTTATTAAATAATAGATCTATTCAGCGCCATATAATGATATAAATTCAAACAGCTAGCACTATAATGGCAGAATTGTGTGATGCCTCTCATTTTAGGAACAATCCTTTAGAAGTAAATAGTGAAGTATTTCTACAGATTCAACTATAGTACGATGAGTTCGAGACAGTAAACACCCTTGGTATCAAAACATGTATCCATAAACTTGGTGGGATATATTTCGTACTTCGTTACCTACCATCATATTTCAATTCATCTCTCGAAAATATTCAGCTGGTAGCTTTGTTCCACGCTGTTGATATGAAAAGAGTGGGTTTGAATGAAATTTTGAAGCCTATTATTCATGATATCAAAGAGCTAGAGCCTGAGGGTATTCCTGTGAACTTTCTTCCAGGTCAAGAAGTAATTCGAGGACCTATCGTGGCCTTATGTCATAATACCCTTGCAGCTAACACATAGAGCGGCATGACTGAACCATTTTCCGCCCTTTACTACTGTAGATTGTGCTTGTGTGATAAGTACAGGGCACAGGAAACAGTCAGTGAGAATCATGTGCAGATGCATAGTAATGAAGTGCTTAAAAACAATGATACGCTGCCGATGTTTGGAGTTAAATTTGTAACAGTTTTAAATAAACTGGATTTTTTCAATGTGCTCACATTTCAAACAGTAGACCCTATGCATGATATTTTAGAGGGAATTGCTTAGTTAGAAGTAAAATTATTCATTAATTACATTGTAGAAGAGGAGAAACTAATTTCACTCAGCTCCCTCAACAACATAATTTCTGCTTTTAATTTCGGTTACGTAGAAAGAGCAAACAAACCAAGTGCAATTTCACTTGATAAGAGGGGTACATCTATAGGGCAAAGAGCCTGTCAGATGTGGTGTCTAGTCAGGTATCTTCCATTAATTGTAGCCGATTTAGTTGATCTTAACAACAATGTAACTCGCAGGTGGAATGTTATTCTGCTTCTTCTGTCATGCATGGAAATTATTTTCGCACCAGTTGTCACTACATTTATGCCTTACAACTTAAAATCTCTGATAGCAGAGTATCATGAATTTTCCGTGGAGGTTTTCGATCAGACTTGCTCTTAAGCATCATTTTTAATACATTATCCGTTTGTTATACTCAAGATGGGTCCGCTTATCTATCTATGGTGCATGAAATTTCAAAGTAAACACAATTTCCTTTAAAATTTAGCAACACCCCTCCACTCATTTAAAAATGTCTGTAAAACTTTGGCAGTACCACATCAAGAGTACATGAGCATCATATAGAAGGGTAAGGAGCTTGATGTGCCATTGAAATTTGGCCCTGGTAATAAATGTTCTATTAGGTTTTTTGAGCAATGCCCTTACGTTTGTAGGTACTTAGATGCATCACCTCATGAAGAGATTTTAATTATAAAGTGTATGCGTATTCGTTGGTACATTTAGACCTCTTTTCATGATCCACATAGTTGATTTTGAGAATGATTTACCTACTTTCTATAAAATATCACAAATATTCATTTACGACAGGAATCCTTTTTTATGTGCAAGAAATTTCGCACAGTGTGTAACGGTATTGTGCAATTTTTATGCAAAACTTGTATTTATGGGCAAAATGTGCTTTTAAAATATGCACAAGGTGTTCAAAAATTAAGTAGAAGAAAATATAAAGATTAATAGATGTAATTTCTTTTCTGTTGTTTTGATTGATGTTCTGTTTGTTCTGTTGTGGTAGTGATATGACATGTTTTGTACGTCGTCATAGCAATGGATGAGATATGCATCATGTGAAACTTACATGTACAATATTTAAAAGTGTGTAAATGTTTAACTTATTACGTACTACAGTAAAAGAGATAATATCGAAATGAAGTGTTTAGATGGATTTTGATGAAATGGTAACCTAGATTCATATAAATATACGAATTGTGGGCTATAACGGCATATAAAATATGCAGAAGAAGCATTAAGCTTATTACAAACTGGTGTTTTCCGTAGTAATACACATTTAATGGTCGTTATAAAATGGTCGTTTGACGTCTCAGGAATTCAGGAGATTTGTGAGAAGTTAAGTAAACAAAATCCTAAATAAATAACTTCAGATTGATTTTAAGGCTATGTAGCAATTTTATTAAATGCATCAAAACGGAATATACCTTATTAAGGAGTGGAAGAAAAATTTACAGAAATACTAAAATGAGTCTTACTGGTAGTGAAAATACACCTGAAAAAACATAACTAGGGAAATGTACACTTCCTCTGACCTAGTTGACCTTATTAAACAACAGGTAGGACAATTGAATCAAGATTTTAGTGAGCAAATGAACCAGCAGAACCAATAGTTTGGTGAGCAAATGAACAAGAAGATAGGACAATTGAAGCAAGAATTGAAGCAAGATTTTGGTTAGCAAATGAATCAGCAGATTGTACAATTGAAGCAATAACTCGACAGTAATAGCCAACATTTATCACAGCAAATTGAGAATACAAATCAGCGAATTGAACAGAGTGATCACAAAATGGAACGACTACTACGTCGATTCACCGAAGTGCAAAATTCAGTTGAAGTTGTAAAAACTATAATTAATGAACATAATAACGAAATAAGTGAACCTGAACCTTTGATGGAAACTATAGAGAATGTAGATCCTTAATTTGCATCGACGAAGGAATGTGACATCATTGATTTAAATGTGTGGATGAAATTTGCTAAGTGTCCACAAAAACATACTGCGGTATTGATTGAATTACATTATCCTGACTTCTCTCTTTATTCGAATGTTTTTGATTGTCTTACTGAACAAAGATTTTAATATGAGTGTAACGAAGATTTTAATACGCATCAATATGCGAAAAGTTATGGTCTGGTCATCTTCGTCTAGTGAATGTTATTGGTTGCTTGTATTCACAGTATATTCAACATGATATTAATTCTGGAGATGAAGTAATTGTAATACAATCATTTGATATAATGATATGTACGCGACCTTGGTTCATGTAGCAGGAAGAAAATTGATTCCAATATTCGTGAAATTCAGAAAGAGAACGTGTGTTCCCACCAATGCTTGTAGTGACTGGTCGATTGAGTTGGAGCTGTTGAAATGTTCACTCAACGAAAAGACCAAAATGATAATAGTGAACAATCCGATGGTGCTTTTACAGAATGTGATGCAATGGGTTGACTTCAATCATATAGGTATGACATTGCAAAATTTTGAAAATTCATCAATGATGCAATACAATACTAACATAAACAAAACTAACCTTAATCGAAACCAAGTTCGAAATATCCATGTGAGATTAAAGTGTGATTCCAATGCAAAAAGTAATGTATAATTCACGTGTACCGGTAATGTAACCGAATCTAATTTTAGTAGCAACAGTAGTAGTAATCGTACTACAATTAGGAAGTATGTAATCATTAGATCTAATTTCCCTCGAATTGGGTTTCGTAGAAATTTCCTACATGGCAAAAATTCTAGAAATAGGAAACAAAGAACTGTGGATGTTAATAGCGCGCAAGATTGTATTCCGATTTATGATTTCAATGCAACCTAAACGAATGCGTTGGTGATGTAACTTAAGCTAAAGTTACGGCGTCCGAGAAAACTATAATCAATTGATCTTTGTTTATTTCACTGTAAATACCATTATGATCTTGTTTGTTATTTGTATTTTCTAACAGATTTTGTCGATATTTCATTTATAAATTGCATTTTGTTTGAATATATAATATATTTGTTCCTTTCTCATTTAAGAAAACAATCATACAAATATAATAATAATATCCTTTTCGCAATCTTCTTAGGTTTGCACAAGAAAATGACATAGATTTTGTTAACTTCCAACTTGTAACACGTATCGATGGCCTCGAAAGGACTTTACATTAAAAAACTTTTATAACGTTATTTGAATGTACCTTCTATTATATATGTTGAATTTTGTAAAATGAAATTAATTATAAGAATTAAGGTAAATGTGAAAATAATATTGATATAAAAGTAAGATATGATATATGGTCGTATGAGTTGTAATTATTGCACATACGAGGGTAATTCGAAAACTCAAATAACTAACATGTGATATCCAACGGCCCAGGATTTTTTTTATTTTTAAACAAAAAGGTACCATTTTTCGGGCGACATTATGTAACGGTATTGTGTAACTTTTATCTAATAACTTGCATTTACGGGCAAAATGTGTTTTTAAAATATGCACAAGCTATTTAAAAAGGAAGAAGAAGAAAACATGAAGATTAATAGATGTAATTTCTTTTCTGTTATTATGATTGATGTTCTGTTTGTTCTGTTGTGATAGTGATATGACATGTTTTGTAAGTCGTCATAGCAACGGAAAATATAGTATATAGAGAATCCATCTTGTGAAACTTACATGTACAATATTTAAAAATGTGTAAATGTTTAACTTATTACGTACTACAGTAAAAGAGATAATATCGAAATGAAGTATTTAGATGGATTTTGATAAAACGGTAATCTAGATTGATATAAATATACGGATTGTGGACTATAACGATATATAAAATATGCAGAACAGGCATTAAGCTTATTACAAACTGGTGTTTTCCGTAGTAATACACACTTAGTGGTCGTTATAAATGTATTTCGAGGAAAGGTATCACGCTTTCTTGGTACAAGAACAACAACATTGGAACATAGTTGGTTCCAAATTTATTTCTTATCTTTCCTTAGAATTGCATCAGCGCCTCTGCAATCATCAATGATATGTAGAACCAAAGTATTATGTTATGTAAGTCATCTATGCAAAATGTTTCTAATGTAATGGTAGAGCATCACATATGGCACAATTATACTTTACAGTGGAAATAAGATCCCGAACTTATTTCCTTGAGGCTAGATTGGAGTTTGGTTTTCCTTTCGCAAGGATCCCACTTACCTGGAACACCTGGAAATGTCAGGGAATTCAGCGTACACGTAAAAAGTCCTGGAAAAGTCAGAGAATTTGGTTACAAACTTCAAAAACATGGAAAAGTGCGTCTTAATCTTTAATTGTGGGCATTTTTACCTTTAAAAATCATAATACTATAGAAATGGACTGGAGCCACTTGAGGGACATTATTGTTTTCCAATATTGTCGTAACAAAATTTTATTCTCAGCATGCTCCTAGCACATAAAGTATTCTTCAAATTCAATCCTGTACTGAAAAGTTTTCTGCTATATCTATATAGAAAGGTCAGAGTATTTATTTTCTGTAAGTATTCAGTTGTAAAAATGAAACATGAATTTTTATGTTTATTGGGTCAAAAGCTTAAGAAATATTTATCTAAGGGTTTATCAATTGTAACTTCTCCGGCTGTGTTAACTTGAGCAGTTTTTATGAAGAATCTGATTAGTTATGTGAACGAGAAGTACATGGAAACAGCCTCCATTTTTGTTTTGTTTCATAGGACACTGACGGTTGCGATATTTGTGCAATATCACAACCTTAGTTCTGCGTTTGCGAATGTTGACAGTAATTTGTTACTCAGGAGTGGGATAGCGTTCTCTTCATCTGTAATCAGTCTGTAGTTCTCATCTACCACAACGTATTTTTGGAAACTTTTATCGCAAAGTCCATGAAATAATAATTTGAAGAAGTTCCACAATGCAGTCTAATAACTGAGCTGTCGTAGCTCAAAGTTACTGCTTTCTTTCAGCTTTTGGTAGTTCCTGGGTTCAATCACAGCGGCCGACTATGCTGAGAGGTTTTTCCTCCACACCCTACGAACGCTGGGATATAACCTACAAAATAGGCCCTGGTCGTCTACCTACCAACATCCTCTTCCGTCGCTCTCCCAGTCTGAGCCTTGAATGACTAAAGGCCATAAAATAAATTCAAATGCAACCTAATAAATTTAGCATTCTAGCGTCCAATATTTGTATGAAATGAATTCTCAAGAGTTTGGATTTTGCAAGTATGTGGTAACTTATGAAAGCTTTATTAAGATATACACTTGTAAAATTTTATTAAAAAAATGCTCTTTGCATGACAGTTATACATAGTTTAAAATTTGATATTTTTTACAATCTATGACTAGTCTAGTCCTAGAAAATAGTCCTCAGTATCTTAAATTACGGTAAAAATATTGAAACTCAGAAATGTCCATTGCACATATCAAACAATCGTCAGTGTTCCATCAAACATGAAGAAAGAAACAAGTGCAGCATTTTTATTAAATCGCAATTGATGTGGGTAACCGCATACAAAGAATTCGTTTTATCTAATTTTCTTACGCTCTTTGTGATAGTATGCCTCCTTTAAAATCTAAGAAAGGTACGCTTCGAAGCATGCAAATAATTATATACGTTCGTCATCTCACGAAACTGTGATGGATGGTTAAAATGTGTTAATTTGTATTATTTGAGATAACGTAATGATTTTAAGGAAAGTTATATATATTCATTAGAGGCGACATAGACTTCCCAATATTTTTCAACTATATCTTTTATGGGGTTCTACTTTTTTAATCTTATTTTTTATTTTCAAAATTACCTCTATGATATTTCCTATGTCGTCATTTGTAATGGGAGGTAGTAATTAGTGAGTATAAAGGGAGGGTTTGGTTTTAGACGAGGTGGAGCTTAGTCTAGTTGTGGTTAACCTTGTATGTATTGCATTTTCTACGAGAGAAACATTACTTTCATTTTTCTTGAAATGTATTCCTGTCATCTTCCCTATCTGCATAGTAGAAATTCCTTATTTCTACTGTGAAAATAGTTCCTTCCAATATAGTACAAGTAAATCAATTAACAGTAGAAAGGAATTACCTGTTTAATCAATACTGCTATCTGTTTTATGGACTGTCATTGCAGTTGTCAGTCATCAAGGAAAGGCGAAATGAATGCTACATAGCGATTTGCGTATGTAACAATCAATATGTAAGACAAACCAATATCACTTATTATAATACCATATATGCACCCAGGTACATATACAAAACATCAAGGTAAGTGGGTACACATTGTGCGGGATCAACCATAATTAAATTACCATGTGGGCAAGCTGGATAAAATTTGTTTCTGAAAAATAAACACACGAAAAGAGAAGTTTGTAAGATAAAAATCTTTGTTCACCTCATTACAATGCAGTACCTTTTAAGTTTCTTTTATTAGCAGCACATCACCCACTACACACGGCAACATATTTCTTGTTCCTCTATGATAGACCGTACATGCCGAAAAAAATTGAAGATTCCATCGTGCACAATCAAACAGCTGACTCACTCACTCATTTCGTATTATCTTTATGCCTGAAGACGGGCTTTGACCGACTTTGTAATAGTATCGCAGTATTTGTTTTAATAGGTCTCCAACATTAATATTCCTATACACTGGCTTGAGGTATCACGGAGGTTTATTAACATGAGTGCAGCGACAAAAGTTGTTTTGCTAGATATCATGGTAGTCATGAATTACCTTTGTTCATTTACCAAAAAATATTAATGTCTCCATTGTATATTTTATAAAATGTATCAGATAAGATTTATTGGTATGGCTTTTCTGAAGGTCATACACAATCTTAGTTATCTTCAGAAAAGAGAAATAAGTGTTTATTTTACGTTGTGTAAGTAAATCAGAAAATTGATAATTTTATTGTTTGCCTGTTTACTCCTTTATGTTTGTTAAATTAGAAAAGAGAAAAAATCAAAAGCAGAGAACTTAATTATTAGGGAAAAATGTTTTCTTTCGCTTATATTCCGAAACACTCAGAAAATCGTATGAAGGAACCGGAATACATTTTGTAATAAGGTTCATTTTAGTTGTTCGGAACAAAGATATATTTTGCGTTTTAGTAGCTTTGATCGAAACGTATTCCAGATAATAATAAATTGATGTCTGTGTGAAAACATGATTCGTGTACTCCGCAATAACAGTGTGTAAAAATGTGTCAGATAAGATTTATTGGTATGTTTTTTTCGAAGGTTAGACAATCTTAATTGTCTTCAGAAAAGAAAATAATGTTTATTTTGCGTTGTGTCAGGAAATCTTCATAAACCGGGGCTCATAATTAGTCACTTTTTAAACTAACAGTTACTTTTTTTTTCAAGTTTGTCACTGAAGGTTACTTTTTGGAGGGTTAAAGTCATTTGTTCGTGTAATTTACGTCTTGCATTGGCAGTTTTCTAAGATAAATGTTATAAAAATAACTGGTGAATGGCAAAAACTTGTTATGCCTGTTTCCATTCCACATAGACTAAGCTTTGTGAAAATAAGAAAATCTGTTAATATACGTTCCTGTTACTGCTTTTTATTTCATTTTGTATGCAACTGCATTTATAGGTAACATTTGTAATTTATTTTGGAAGTTTATAACAATGGTATAAACATAATTCACATTATTTGCTTTGATCTTACTTTGTTAAAGGAGAATGGCATATATTACTTGTTTACAGTTTACTTTTCATTGTATGCGAAGTGTTGGATGAAGCCATACATACCTATGTTTATCCATCATATAGTAACAAAATTTGTAACAAAAACAATTGTACCAGACAAAATTTTATTACCAATTAATCGAAATCTAGATGCTATGTATCAATTACATTACTCTGATACAGTATTATTGGACATAATGACAATATATAAATTTTTCTTACCTCATCCAGATCAAAGTTGAAATAGAAAACCAGGCAAAGTATGTAGTTGATAATGAACGTCTAAACACAAATAACCCAGTTTTTTTATAAGTGACAAACTTGAGTTGAGTTGATTTTGAGTTTAACGCCCCTTTTCAGCAGCGAGGCTATATGAGACGTGGATCTACTGATTAATGTGGAATCCGAACCACATGAGCTCCCGCCGGGAATCGAACCCGGGTCTCCCGCGCCAAAGGCGCGTACGCTACAAAGTGACAAACTTAAGTAAAGTAGTTTTTAATCTTAACATGTTAAAACATTACATATTTCAGCTATGGTCCAGCCGGCTCTATTGTGATGTAAAAACAAATATAAAATTCAATTACATATTTCAGCTATGATCCAACTATTTTGGTTGAAAAAAATTAAGTCCTACTTCAATTGAATCACTGATTGGAAAAAGGGAATAAGTGCATCAGACCTAAGTTTTCAATAACGCTAAAAAACCTTCTAGAGGCGTTGTTTGTATTTGTTGCAAAAAGTGTATAATTGATTACTTGTAGCAAAACAACTAACAAACACTAAGACAACAAGAAGAATCTTGTATTGCAGCCCTGGAAGTTTTTAGAAAAGCTTAAAAATGGAAAAAATATTCCCTTTTTCCAATCAATTAAAGTTGGGTGCAATTGTAATTGTGTGTAGGGTATGTAATGTGCAGTTTGATAAAAAGCTATGAAAATGTACATGTTGAATGCAATGTTGTATGTTAATCTTGGATATATGTATTCGAACTATCACGCATATTAGGCTTCTAACACTTTTATTGTCACCGTTCGTTTTTCTGTACAGCACATGTTATTCGTACAGCAAGAAAAGTAATACAATAGACAACTGAACAAAATATGTAGCAAAATACGTTGTCACAGTAGAATGGGTTTACATAGAGTCCTATCCGTCTGCATCTTCTTCTTCTACAGTTTCTTGATCATTGGTTTTCCATGAACAAATCATCCTATAAAACTGTATTGGTCAGGTATGTATTTGATGATTTGTGAAGAATCGTTGATCTTTTTCTAATTGATCGAGACTTGACAATCGTATGCCTTTGACGTTGGCAGTGCAACGTTTGTGACATTACTTTTGAGTAATCGAAAAATATCAGTTCTTAGTCCATTGATAAACTTATGAGCTTGGACATAACCTGGAGATTCTGCTTTGTAATCAGTGTCTCTATTAACTTACTTGGAATTTCACTGTTTTGTCCACAATGCTACCTGAAGATTTCTAAAGCGGTTACCACCAATGTTTAAAATGTAAGATTTCTTCATTGACAACTTCGTAAACCTAAAATGGAGGATCAGTATTTGTTGCATTCGTAATCATGTGGTTATACTGTGCTGGTAAATAAATGCGATTGTGTCGTTTGAGTTCTGTTTTGATTACAGCAAAATTTCGGTCACATGGTAAAAACTGTGACCTCTGACAGGCAAATATAGGTGTATAGTGGGAACCGTTATGATACGGTCAGGCTGAAAAGCATTCATGTCATTGAATGATTGCAGTTTTGACCACCACTTGTATCACTGAAAACATGTAAATCTGTAACTGATTGGGGCAAAAAGTTCTCCATAGATTGTGCAATGCAAAAAGAAGGCGAAGTATCGTAACGAAAGCAGAGGGCTCTGGTGGTTGTCTACTTACACACAGTCTCACAGTTGTGGTCGTGTCCTGTAGTGACTGTAAGAAGGAAATAAGAAACGTAGTTATTCCCTTTTTCTAATCAGCAAGAGATTTTGCCTTCGACATTGGTCACATAGAGTTGCCCAAACATTCCAATTTTCTACTCAACGATGCAACTATCTTAAAGGAACACATCTGCTATCTCAGGTTAAAATCGCAAAAAATTGTACTTATTCCCTTCTTCCAATCAGTGGTTCAGATTAAATCTAAGTTTGGAAGCAAGGTTTAATTTTTTTGATGAGTTTTTGGTCACTTTTACGTGTGCTTTTGGTCACTTTTTAACTATTTAGAAAAGGCCAGACCACTATGAGTCCTGTAAAAATAATAATTTACCTGGTTTTCTACATACTTTTTGTGTTTATTACATTAGAAAATAGAAAGAGTCAAAAGCTGAAAACTTAATTATCAGACAAAATATTTTCTTTTGCTTACATTCCGAAATATTCCGGAAATTGTATGAAGGAACTGGAATACTTTTTGTAATAATGCTCATTTTGTTTGCTTTTTTGTAATTTTTGTTTTTCAATAGCTGTTCGAAACTTAGAGATATATTGTGTTTTAGTAGTTTTGATGTAAATGTTGTGTTCCATATAACAATAAATTGATGTCTATGTGAAAATGCGATTTGTGTACTCCTTAATATCCCATGAATTCATTTACATTGAAAAGTAATAACAATGTAGGGTTTAGGGGCTGAATAGTAAATTTTATCAATTCAGTGCTTCATTTCATTTGAATAGCCTATTTCGTAACTGGGTCATATCGACACAAGTTTAGATTTGTAGTGTACATGTTAGATTTATATTTTCTAGACCCTAAATTTGATCTTCAGATTCAAAAAATTACAGTATTGTGAAAAGTTTGTGGTGTGGGTAGTGTTAAAGACTATAACCCTACTGGATTGCTTCTTTGTTGAAATTTGAACTTTTGTATGTTTCTCTTTACATGGACTGCTATATGTTTTATATTGATCTAAAAATCCACTTTTTAGAGGTTATCAAACAGATATTCATAACGACATGATAGATCAACTATTAGTGATATTTTTTCTTTTGATTTCGAGAGTTTCTGCTGTAATGTTGTAGATTATTTATTTTCAGTAGAGGAATATGATAGACTGGAAATTGTGACGTCATAGGCTATCCTCTCAAATATTTCAGATGACCAAAGATTCTCTAGAAAACTTAGCGCGTTATGTTCGATGCAACGGCAGACCAACCTGACAGGCAAATGCCACGATGGCACCTTCAATATAGTCTTGTTCGACACCTTGATGAATCCTTTCCCGTGCCCTTTCTAAAGGCCACAAATAGAAAAAAGTTTTGCACGCTAATTTGTAAAGTTATATGACCACTATGGACACCTACTTTAAAAATTGTTAATACCGTCTGTAGCCTTTCCATAATCTGCAAGAAACGAAAAATGCGGAGGCGAGCCTTGATAAAGGGACGTTAATATTATAATTCAGCGTGGAATTTCAGTCTGTTTACAATATCAATCCACCACATCTTTGCGAACATTCCAGCCTCACCAAGTTCAATAAGAATGGTATAATCACGATAATATTACTACAATATTGATTTTTTTTACATGTATAGTAATAAATGTTTTTTTTTTGTCCTGAGGTACTGAATGTAATATCATGCTGAGGAATAAATAATCACCTGTAAAGTTCTTTTACGAATAGGATCGGAATGGATACACTTTCAGTATGATCTTTTTATAACGTAGTAAATATTCACACTCTATATCAGACTGTACTCAAACCAATGCATCCGTTCCATATGATAATCTTAAATGAAATTGAATAAAACTAGCTATTTATTCCAGACTACGATAGTGCACTACACACAAGTCATGTACAACTATTTACTATACACGTAAAATATACAGCACCGTAGTAATGTTCGTGCAAAAGCATGCACACCACAAGCTTTTCCAGCACAGAAAAAGGGTTACATCAACACCGCACAAGGAGTTACATCAACACCGCAATAGGTGTAGGAACACAGAAGTGGAGTCGAACTAACACCAAATACGGTCTTAACCTGGTGCTCTGACCTTGACTTACGACAGACACACATGGTGTGATGGATTAACACCGACACGGTGGTACTTATACGGCCTTTGAATTTATCACCCAGGCGTTTGAATCACTACAGCATAACGTTGGCCTTGTGGCAAGGATCGTTGTCCTTCTGAAAGATGTTATGGCCAGCATCAAACATGGCCCATGTGAATGGGCGTACGCTGTACATGATCACTAATGGCCTGCTTATAGCTATCAGAAGCTGTGGTGTTCTCCACAAGCACTACTGGGCCCCATGCATGACCATAACCCACCATCGGATTGTCGTCGTCCCTAGTGCGCAAGTATCGAGCAGCTGTTTTCCTGGAAGACGCCATCTGATCTCGCCATCACTATGATAAGTGATATATCCAGAAGTTTGAACTTATGGCGCTGTGAACTTTGAACTAATTTTGCATTAAAGTCCTATACTCTTATCGTCTTTTTTAGTTTTTTTTTACAAACTTTAAAATTTGTTGAATCAACGAACTATTGCATTGGATTTCCTTTCTCAGCCAGAGCCAATTAGCGTCGACTTTCTCATGCTTGGTGTGACTTCGAGATGGAATCGTTGGCAATCGATTGATCAAACTGTAACGGGATATGAAGTAAGGACAAACTAGGACATCTTTATTTCATGTGGAAATTCAACCAGTCATCCATGGAAGCCAAGCAGCCTTCAAGAGTTCACTGCCTGATGTTATTAACATTAATATTCTGTTGTACTTCGCAAGGTGACTTTACATTCAAAGATTAATCAACTATTGCTTTGCTGTTATTGAGGAAGTCTTTGTACTTGGAATTTGTAATAAACACTGGTAGCAACTTCCTATTACCTTTTGCCTACCAAACAGTCTCACACGCGACGCTTTTAATTTGCTTTGTTAGATCAATTGCTTCTCTCAATTGGTTCGACCTCATTGGCCCCTCATAGTCAGGTTACTACAAGACATTGTCCGTTTCGTTCGTTTACCCACGACACGATGTTATAACAAGGAAGTAATAAATACAGAAGTAAGTACTTTGACTCAGGTGTCTCTCTTTTTGGTTCGTTTACCTGTCAACGTTAGCAGTCTTAGAAGCAAGTTTGAGAACTTTGTGTTGAGTCGACGACATGTAGAAACATGGACTTGGTCAATGTCAGTTTTGGGTAATCGACCACGCTCAGGAAACTCTGTGGTGTCACCATCATTTCATTCTGACGTCAGAGGGACAGTCAGGTCAAAAGCAATTGAGAGAGCACGATCTTGGTCTTTTGGTCTTTTGGATCTCAACCACGACGCGAAACACATCGGAGTCTCCTTGCCTTTGGGGTCCGGCATTCAATGCCATGGTTGATTGTCGGACAAGTATTCAACATGGACTTCATCAGGACAACCCAGCCTGCAAGTTACTGGAACTTCGAGGACAGCGCCTAAACATCACCTATGAGTAAGAGGGAGAAGATTGGAACTACTTCGAATTAGGGTGAGACTGTTCAAAATTAGTTGCTATTCCTTTGCTCTACCATCCATTCCTTAACACCCTTATTGCTACCAATTCTCAATGAAAATGCATTGGTTATTTTCAAATTATTTCAACACTAAATTCACATTCATTCTCTTGTCTAATTTTGCTCATGGTTCTAGTCGCCTAAGACTAGTGGTGGAATCGCCCCCATTTAGTACGTGCTTTATTCCTATAAAATTGGTATTGTTATCCCGCACCTCTTAGGTGCCTCTCGTTTCTATCCCGACAGTTAAGTGGTGTCGGAACATGGTGTTCGCTCCCCTATAACAACAAAATGGGCGTACTCTAGCTAATGCAAATATACTCTTATCATATGCCGAAACGAACCCATAAAGACAAACACAAGAAACAACAGACAAGGTTATGTAATGGTATACTAGACTAAATTCGAAACCTCAAAGCTCAAATTATCAAAAACAGTGCATCAGAATAATATAAAACGGTACTACACCACAGGAAAAAATTGCCACAATCTTACTCAAAAATTCCAAAAATGGTGTCAGGGATAAGCAAAAATTGCAGTCAGGAATATGTTCTCTTTCTCTTTTCAAAATAGTAGTAATAATAATAATATCAATAATAATAGAAATTGCCAAAATAAAATGTCCAAATTTTAGATCTATATGTTCCTGACTAAAGGAGGTCATATAATACTTTGTACAAGTTAAAATAGTGAAAGGAAAACAAGGAGATATTTAAAATTAACAAAAGAATAATTTTAATTTATTTCATTCATAAATCTCAATGTTAATTAAAACACACACTAAAAAGTGTATATTCGCTACAGCATACAGCGCGAAGAAAGCTGACACATCAAACTCAAAGTCGCAAGAGGAAACTGATAGCAATACTAGCTGAAAATTCCAGGACAAAGTACGGTACTGACCTACGGTAATGTTTACTAGAGTAAACGAACTCCATTCATACAGCAGAGTCTTCTTAACTGAATACACTGAATACAAACGACAAAAGAAGAAGTAACACGAGAGACAGTAAATATTGCCTTTTTTTCCTCTTTAAAAAAAACAAGCACGTCCAAAATTGCACTGAATATCAGAATCCTAAATAAAATAAAATTCTCTACCGAACTAGAAATATCGAATATAATTAAATAAAAACCACTAACTTTACCAAAATAAGGATATAATAATAATTGGAATATGTACGAGGGACATCAAAAATAGTCACATAAATTTCTTAAAATGTTACCGAAACTACTCAAGAATAAAACGCTAATAAAAAAGACAAACTGAGCTTCCTCATAACTAATAATAAGTAAACCCCAAATAATCAAAATAATTCTATATACAAAATATACAATCGAACTCACAACGCCATAATCGAATCCTACAGTCAAGGGCGGTTGGGAGGGGGTTTAACTAAAGTAAAATTTAATAAAATTCTAGAGGTGGGAGGTAAAATTCTAAACCAACTTAGATAAATACTTCAGCAAGAAAAAAATCACAAGCGTACAAACGTCCAAAACTATTTCCAGAAGGGTTGGTGGGCGGGGGAAAATTTCCACTACTCATTAAGGCGGGAGGAAAAACAATTTGAAGTAGCGAGAGGACCACAGAGATACCAAAAATCACGGCGCAATCCACCATGTTCCGCCACCACTTAACTGTCGGGATAGAAACGAGAGGCACCTAAGAGGTGCGGGATAACAATACCAATTTTATAGGAATAAAGCACGTACTAAATGGGGGCGATTCCACCACTAGTCTTAGGCGACTAGAACCATGAGCAAAATTAGACAAGAGAATGAATGTGAATTTAGTGTTGAAATAATTTGAAAATAACCAATGCATTTTCATTGAGAATTGGTAGCAATAAGGGTGTTAAGGAATGGATGGTAGAGCAAAGGAATAGCAACTAATTTTGAACAGTCTCACCCTAATTCGAAGTAGTTCCAATCTTCTCCCTCTTACTCATAGGTGATGTTTAGGCGCTGTTCTCGAAGTTCCAGTAACTTGCAGGCTGGGTTGTCCTGATGAAGTCCATGTTGAATACTTGTCCGACAATCAACCATGGCATTGAATGCCGGACCCCAAAGGCAAGGAGACTCCGATGTGTCTCGCGTCGTGGTTGAGATCCAAAAGACCAAAACACCAAGATCGTGCTCTCTCAATTGCTTTTGACCTGACTGTCCCTCTGACGTCAGAATGAAATGATGGTGACACCACAGAGTTTCCTGAGCGTGGTCGATTACCCAAAACTGACATTGACCAAGTCCATGTTTCTACATGTCGTCGACTCAACACAAAGTTCTCAAACTTGCTTCTAAGACTGCTAACGTTGACAGGTAAACGAACCAAAAAGAGAGACACCTGAGTCAAAGTACTTACTTCTGTATTTATTACTTCCTTGTTATAACATCGTGTCGTGGGTAAACGAACGAAACGGACAATGTCTTGTAGTAACCTGACTATGAGGGGCCAATGAGGTCGAACCAATTGAGAGAAGCAATTGATCTAACAAAGCAAATTAAAAGCGTCGCGTGTGAGACTGTTTGGTAGGCAAAAGGTAATAGGAAGTTGCTACCAGTGTTTATTACAAATTCCAAGTACAAAGACTTCCTCAATAACAGCAAAGCAATAGTTGATTAATCTTTGAATGTAAAGTCACCTTGCGAAGTACAACAGAATATTGGTGTTAATAACATCAGGCAGTGAACTCTTGAAGGCTGCTTGGCTTCCATGGATGACTGGTTGAATTTCCACATGAAATAAAGATGTCCTAGTTTGTCCTTACTTCATATCCCGTTACAAAACCTTGTTGTGAGGACCACAGCCGTGTAAAGATTGATTTCCATTCAATCTTGTATTGCCAACGATTTCTTGCTTGAAAATGTATCTTGTCCAAAGTAAATTGTTTTATTCTATTGGCCCTTAAAAACAAGAATTCAAAGTCTTTTGAAAACCGAAATACCAAGATTTTTTATGGTATATCCCCGCTCTGCCTTAAAGCCCTCCAGCACTTTGTAGAAAGTATTTTAAATGATCTTATCTTTAGGTAGAATTGGAATTCCCGTTCTGTCTAATGTTTTGAGAATTCTGTTCAGGGAGGGATTTCTTCAAGTTAATTTTTATTTACTAATTGTAACAGATTCTGTAAGAAGATTAACTATTTCTTTAAGTTTTATCACAAATTTTAGATGTTATTCTAATTGTTCTTCTCGGAAAAAAGACTAGATAGAGTTCTGTTATTAACAGTGTTATTCACATCTATTTCAGTAAAAATGAATGTGATTTAAAAAAGTACTTGCAGAGAAATGGCCATGTATTAAGCAAACAATGCAAAAGGATACGTAAGTCGGCAGTTATCCTCGATTATCTTACCTTCTGATTTGATTAAAACTACAAAACACATACAAGTATTTCATTTTTGATATTGATATTTTGTATTGCTGCTATTTACATTGACAACATAAGTATGAAAATAGAAGTATATATTATTTTATTGCATATAGTATAGACTTATGTATATAAGACAAATCAGCTGATAATGTGATGCCGAAAAAGGAGTTGTGATGTAGAACACTAACATTCTTTCCTAAGAATCGAATTGTGCATCATCTAGCATTGTTTGCTTAACTCTTTCCCTATGTTCGTCGGAATAATCTGTTACGAATACTTATTGCGTATTATTTTTCGACGTAATATTACGTTCTCATAAGTGCCTGTGTTTGTCTGAATAATCCGTCATTTGCTAAAAGTATATATTTTTTAATTTTAAGGTAAAAGCTTTAATTCTCTGAACTAGTTATTCTGTGGTAGATGTATTAAAAGAAGAAGAGGAAGAAAGGAAAGTTTATTTAAAGGGCCACTGCAGAAAAATTTTATATGTTTCTGTGGAGAAATTAGTTGTTCTTTTTCGCGATTATTCTGTTATGGTGACAAAAGTAAGTAACAATGAGAAGTAAACACTACCTAGAAGAATATTTTGCTTCGTATGTGATAAATTCTTGCGTTAGTGATTCAGAATTTATCATCTTCTGATGTAGAAACTTCTGAAAACGAACAGCCGAAGAGTAGTGATTGAACAACCTGGATAGGCAATCGTACTCCTGTGTACCTATTCACCCTAGCGACCTCGAAAACTATGGATTCGATAGTAATATAGGTGATTTTCGATTATTTCTACATCCCACCTCTGCCACTCACCCCTTGGTACAAGGGGTGTATTACCCACCTGATTTTAATTTACATGTTTTATGTGATCAGCGTACATAGTTTTGTTGAAATTGTTCCAGGTATTCCAGAGTTATTCTGAAACTTTTCTGTACAAAGCTGTGAAGATTTTTTTCATTACACAAGTAAAGACAACTCTTATTCTGAAAATTACACAGGCATGGGGTTAAAATATGGCCATCCAAAAGCAAACATATCTTGAGGATGTGAACTGTGGCACCTTTTACGTACTACGACTGTTAGCATGTGAGAGATGAACTACTGAAAAAGTGAATAAAATCTTGATGAGAAATAATTTGATGTTATAACGAATTAATTTTATTTTATGTTCGTTTCAGTTACAATGTCAAACGGCTTTTGCAAGTGAGTCAATCTATTTTCCATTTGCCCGCATGTGTTTTCCTAAATCACATTCAACTTTACGAAAGTATATTACTGATGATAAAGAACTATATCCTTGTCATTTTTTCCAAGAAGAAAAAGGAGAATAATATGAAAAATTTATGTTGAAATTTGAAGAAATAGTTAATCTTCTTACAGCCTCTGTTAGAATTACCAAACAGATTATTACGAATGCAGGAAAAATTCAGGAGGACAAACCCCAAGGAAAATTCAGACAAAACGGACTATAATCAAGCGAAAGAATCATAGTCGCAAATTAATAGAAGAATGATTATTTTTTATTCAACTGTTATGCATCTAAAATGTCTGAAATTCTTCACTTTACGGAAATATTTTTTTTAAAATGCTGAAAACCCAATAAAAGACGTAAGACGGTTATAGTATGTATGTATTTCACATTTTGATCTTTGCTAAAAATAACTTGATCAGTAGACCTATTTCAGAATTAAATATTTATACATTACTCAAAATAAAAGACAGATATGCTACCACACAAGATATATTTTTTTAAAATCAAATAGCATCACAGTTACTTTTCGTAATTAAAATGAAGGTGTTACTGTGATATGCTAAACGTATTTCACAGGTATTAAAGGTATAATAAATAGGAATACCCAGAACTTTTCATATGGGCATGTGTGAAAGTAATTAAAGCCAATCTGCCCTTTTATTATCAGATTTTTACGTTTTGTTGACTTTTCAGCATTTTAAAAGAAAGAAAAAGTTATATCAGTTGAAAAAATACAGATAACATTTTAGATTACATGACAAGTGAAGGGAAAAAATAATCATATAGGGTGTGCACTGGTACATCCAATATAAACGTCTGTGATTTTGTCCCTTGGATTTTGTCCTCGTCAGAATTTTTCTTGCATTTTGACCATTTGGATTTAGTTCCTACTCTTGTTACTACAGACATTTTATAAATGAGTTCCGATCTGCATACAAACACACTAGGAGTCAAGCTTTTCGGTGCTGCATTTCCCTAAATATTTCCTTCTCTCATATAATTCATTTAAAACATTTTCTACAAAGTCCAGGAGAGCTTTAGGCAGAACGAGAATGAATCTTTTTAATATTCCACCCCCTAATTGGGGAGTGTAAGGAATTTATTTCCGTGGGGTAGCCGTAAATTTTAGGGGGTACTGGGGGGTGTTAGGGTGGTGTAGATAAATCACTGACTGTGATGAAGACAGTATTGTGATAAATGGAACAATGTAACCTTGTTGCATTATTGGGAGGTTCAATAATGTTGGACACGTGCCCATTTCAGTCGTAATGGACGATGTTGATCACTTAACATTGATACTCATCTGGGATGTCAGCTGCGGAGGCCCAAATCTATCATTGCAGGGTAAATTGTGCGCTCAGACACTCGTGCTTAGTCTACCGTTAAAGTCTGGTGTTAATTGTTCCACAGTTCGTATCCTCTCCTGCTTTATCAACCTCGACATCTTTAATGATATATAGTCAACCCAAACATTGTCGTTTGGTGCTGGTCTCCCTGTCGTTTTCCATCCTATAGAAGACACTAATCACGGCAGCTCATGTTAAGGTGCTCTGTTCTCAGCTGTCTGACCATCACAATCTGGACCTCTACTCTGGACCAGTAAAACTCTAATATAGGGGGTCTAATATATAGCCTCGGTGCTGAAAGAGATGTTAAACTCAATATCAGCATCTAATATAGCGGTAGCCTTCTCCATTTTACGCACAAACACCACACCGATGGATCAAATTAGAGACCCTGTTACTGTCTGGCGAGTGATTCTGCTCTTACGCAAACCGAACGATTTCGTCTAAGGTGAGCTTGCTATTTGTAAGGTATGCACCTCTGAGCCATTTTGCCTACCAGAAGTTAGGTAAATAAATGCAAAACTCATCTTCGTTACCTGTAGAATTCCTCTTGACATATCCTGCTCACATACATATTTTGTTTTCAAGATTATGAAGGACGTCCAAAGTTTAAAACCTGCATGAGATTTCCCTGGCAACTTGTGTACTACATTCACCGATAACATAACATTTAAGTTTCAAGTAATTACAGCCAAGTTTATTTACAAAGTATGTACTTTCTCTACGATCAGTCCCTTGGTGTTGGGGACCTAGGTTCGATTCCCGACCGGAGCTCATGTGGTTGGGATCTCATGTAAAGCTGTAGGACGTTATGTCATATAGCTTCACTGCTGAAAAGAACGTTAAACTTAAAATCAAATCAAATCAAGTCTACGATGAGTCCAAACAGTTAACCGGTAGCTGTAAGCTAGAAGCTAGATATGAAACTACAAAATGCAAGAAAGTAAATAACCAAATTATGTTCGTTCATTTTTCTTCTTTTCGTAAGAACCATATGCATTATTACCTCACCTTCGAAGAAGTTTGTCAAACAATAGTCGACGTCACATCAGCCTAACATTACTTGCGTTTTGCTTTATACTTTTGTAAATATCTAAGAAAAGTAAGTCAGGAATTATCAAAGTTTTATGTACGACGTATTTCATTTGTACTACTATCTGCTTCTGTCATATAAACTTAAATAACATATGAACTTTTGTCGTACTAGTCGCTTCATCTATAATATATAGGCCTACTGACACTCCACTTACTTTTACTTCGATTAAACATAGTATACTAACTTCAGTATCTTCAAATGTATTTCTGGAACAACCATTTTATCTACTCATAGGGATATTCGATAAGGTTGAGGGTCTATCGAACTTCGGGAGTGAAAATTTATTGAGTTGTTGTCGATTGCAAGAAACCGGTCGAGTATTTGAAATTATCGAAGTTTTGGATATATCGAAATTCGAATATTATTGACGTTTTGGGTATTATTAAAAGTTCTAATATTATCGAAATTTAAGGTTCTTCAAATTTCTAGTACTATCAAAATTTAGGGTAATTTAAAAAAATTGATTACTACAGAAATTTTAAATATACTCGAAACTTCGAATATTAACAAAATGTGTGGTATTTTCTAAACTTCGGGCGTTATCAAAATTACGAGCATTATGCAAACTTTGAATAATACCGATATTTCGGTCTTTGCTGATCTATAACAAAACTTTGTTTGTCGAGTATTCACAAGTTTTCGAATGTATCCAAAGTTTCTGATTCATGATATATTTCTTTGAGGGTGCAAGGCTGATGGAGGACACAAAACAAAGAAGAAACTTACACGGTTGATTGACATTCGAATCAAGGACCTCCTAGTTTCGGACTGTAGCAAGGCCAGGATGAAAACTTGAGCGCCGGTAACAATGCGGAAATTCATACGTCAGGCATGGAGGAAAAAAGTGTTTATTAATGCTTGATATTTTACCTATACTTTCAAAGATTTAAAGTTTATTATTGTCGCCCCATAGGATGTTAACACAGCTTTCCTAAGAATTGGATGATTCAGACTTAAACCTGAAGATACAGGTAGATAGATTTAAACGTATGAGCTAATGTAACGACTCGCATCGTATGTGTGCGTGTGTGTGTGCCATCCGAAGAGTACAAGATACAGTGATGAGATTTTACACACACTCTAAGTTACTGCCACACAACAAAAGCGGTACGGCAAAAGTTTTCAGTTACCCCATTTCATCTCAAGATGGAAGCCAAAAGGAAATGGAGGCCAACCAGGAAGTGACGAAGTATAATCTCCCAAATATCCTAAACTGTTGAACTGAATCAAGCAATTTTTTGCACGATTACTGATCTCAATTACCTACAGGTTACATGCTTATAATTTCATGGGGTGCAAACTGTGGTGGGCGCAAAAGGGAATGTTCTAAAACGACAAAACTGAGTTCTTCTGAAACCTCCTCACCGGAGGTGAGATGGGTCTGATTTCTGCTGTACGTGGTCATAGCCATTCCAAGATGACGGCAGAAAAGGAAATGGTGGCAATAGAGATGCACACTAAATCAGAGATGCGGTTTTAAGTTCCGATTTCTAATTGTGACGTATTAGAGTAGTACCTAGTCGTTGTTATTTCAAAATGGCATCGAAGAATAAAATGGTGAGAAACAAGATAGTGGCAAAACATAAAATTGGAATACTAGTGGGAGAGCTGGTCTAGCTTGTTTTTCACTCACATGCAGCAAGTTTATGGTACAAAGTAGTCTTTAATCTAATGAAATTTAGTTTCTTTTCTGTTAACATTCCCGTATTCACCTCTTTTGATTATAGTTAGAACTTACTTGGGTTGTAAAACTTTAAACTATTCTTAACCCTACAACGTCCAACCTATTTTTCTAACATAAACAGCCAAGGTGAGTCCAATGGACTCACATTGTTGATATCGTGTTATCAGATCTTATATTGTGTTATTGAGTGCAATTTTGTGTAATATTTTTAAGTGTTTTCGACGGAACATGCAAGTATAACAACCACGTATTTTTATAGTGTTTACAAGCTCGTCAGTATTGCCATCTGATGTAAAATTTTCGTGGATATTAAAATTATTTTCCCTGTATTGTTTATAAGGTAGTGTAATTACAAATTTTAGTAGAAATAACTTTGGTAACTACCAGACTTTCAAAAATCGCTTTTGTCAAAGTACTGTAAGTTATTAGAAACAATATAAGTAATGAAATTGAAGGGGTGGATTCCAAAAGAGCCTAAGTCAATTTTTGTCAATTTTTGAGGTATTGGTTCTATTAACTTCCATTTCAGCATTTTCATATATTGAACATGCATTCATGCCAAAACTACATAAGTCAAATTAGTTGTTGGCAAAAGAAAACTGAGTTATTGTCCAAAATGCCCTTAGTCAACAGCATTCTCTGAAGTTATTTTGTGACTCATGCCTACAAACACTTATAAAACTCTTGCTATAGATGATAATTTTACAGTTATCTTACGGAAAGTAAGAATTAAAATTTTCTTTTTCGTAGATTACTTTTCTTTCATGGAAATAGCATGATGGAAACTCACGCAAAATATCCTCTCCTGAAAAGCTTATTTTCTTGACTTAGGCCCTTTTGAAATTGAGCTCTTCAAATCTGGTTTTTAATGCTCTCGTGATTACCTGGAACTCTGAAGAACATGCTTCGCTTTACATGTTAGTTGATTTGCATTTTCTGCAGTATCTAAGAACAACCCAATTTTCAGAATACTTTTGGCAGGTCCTGCGTGTTTGCCTTTGGAATTGTCCTTTTCGCGCATCACACAAGTAAAAAATCTTTTCTTTCTTTCTCAAACCTTATGTTGGTAGCATGCATTACCCTATATCACTAGTTCTGTACTCGACAGCTACAGACTGGATTGATTTGTCAAGATCTCCAGCACGTCTATTGACAATATGTGGCTAGATATGACTTTGTGCTATTGCAGTAAGAATATCCTTTCTGCAAGTCTTCCGATTAGGATGTATGTAATGTACTCCAGACGAATAGGCTGCAACAGCTCATACATCAAGCCTATTCATAAAAATAAATGGTCATATATTAGTCTTTCTTTGCCATGAATATTCATGGGACAATTGGTCTCTTCCCTCGTTCAGTTTGGTAAGAATTCGGGTGGAACGAATGTCTTTTGTTTTTCACTGTTCCCACTAGTGTAAGACCATTGCCAAGCAATGTGTTGGCGAGATCAAAATGTGTGAAATAATTATCGTATGAAATTTTTTTACTCCCAGAATAAGATTCCGCCAAATGCAAGACCACATTTTGTCCCAAGTTCTTGGTTGTTATTTTCTTTCCTAACGTAAGGTGTACCATACAAAAGGATAGTGTGTTTTAGAATCTGCTATTCGTCACACCTTCATCCCACACTTACCTGGTTTCAACGGCATATATTGCGTAAATAGACATCTACTTAAGAATGGAACAAGCTGTTTGTCAACATTCAAATTTTCTCCAGGGTCATAGTGGCTTTTCTAGCATTGGTTCATTCTTTCCCAAACTTCACGTATTGACGCCAGTATATCTTTATTTCTTCTGTCCCTTCTTGTTGTTTTGTCATAAAATTGGATAAATATGAGCAAATACTTGAACCTGTTTTTAGTCATAGCACCGCGAAATATTGGTGGTCCATGCTATAGCAGTTCTCTGTTCAGATCTTTGGCTTTGGGACGACCAGTAGTATACAAAGGTCCAAGTAAATACTTCAATTCTCTCTCATTGACCGGCTTCCACTGATTCTGCATGTGGCTTCTTCATGAGTATACCGAACGATAATCTTCACACCGTCTTGAATAAATAATAACAGAGCGTCTAAGGGATCTTTGATTATTTTATTTGGTAAAAGGAACCTTATTTACTCCCCCTGATGATGTTCTGAGATTTCGTCTCCTGTGGTCAAGGAGTTTCAAAATATCATGTGGTTCCGTCCTTTGCATATAAAATCTTTCCATTACTTTGGCACCGATTTCCAAAATCTTCAATCATAGAATTACTAATAGTATCAGAAACATCTAATGCTTCACTTTCCCAAACACTTCCGCTATCTTCAAGTTCACTGCACATAATGTCTTCGTCTTCATCCCCAACACCTGGCGATTTACTTATAGTGTACAATATTTGAAGAAGCAGGCATTTCTGCACTTCCATTAGCACTAACATACATTAACAGAGTCACAATCTGCACAACAACCAGAATCAACTGGTACAAATGTTTTTGTAATGCTAGCCGAAGGCTAGGTCCCTTGCGAGGGTTACGCCCTCTATCCGGGGTGAGGAGTGCAGAGACTGGGGAAGGAAGGATATTGGAGGTGGTCTATGGGAAGTAAGAGTAAGCGGAAAGAATCATTTATTTTATTTTTAGATCATAATTTCAGTTTATTGCTTTTATTGCATTTTATTCAATTTCATTGGACATTATAAACTTTGTTCATAATCATGAGGACAGGAAAAAAATGACAATGAAGTGCATATGACAGGACAACACAAGGATATGTTAGTGAGACGAATGCATATTATCTTCTTGTCCAGGGGCTGCTCTGGACAGTAATGTAGACAAGTGGAGCCCTGTTAGCACAATAGGTTACGGTGCAGTATATGTAGGTGATATATGAAGTGGAAGGTAATCAGAAGAATAAGCTGAAGCGACAAAATGATCTGGATGGTCTGGTGGAATGGTTTTGAGATATAAAGAGAAGAGTAGGGATAGAGGGCAAGTAGAAAATGTATATCCTAAATCATAGTGGCGGTCGGCATCCATAGTATCTAGAAGTAATGGATGACGTTGCTGAAACCGGTTTGTGATGAACTTTAGTCGCAACTGTTCAAGATGACGGAGAATGGTAGGAAAAGAGATACGGTCGTAAAGCTCCTGCGTTGGATTGGGAAGCTTGATCCTATAAGCCAGACGAAATGCGTGCCTCTCAAGAACTTGTAATTTCTGATAGAAAAAAGGTAGTGCAGCAACCCAAGCGGGATGACCATAAGTTAGAACTGGACGTAAGAATACCTTATACGTATTAAGGATTGTAGTGGGTTGCAATCCTCATGTGGTACCAACTAGACGTTTTAGTAGATTGAGCCGAGCATACGCTTTACGAATGATTGCGTGAAGATGTGGCCGCCAAGTTAAGTGATGATCGATTGTGATACCAAGATAGGTAACCTGTTTAGTAGGTGATATTCGTGTGCCGTGAACCTCTAGATTAAGTAGATTGGGGTTTTTCTGAACTCGAGAACGTTTTCGAGTGGTACGAAGACGATAACTTGAGTCTTAGTCGAGTTAATATGAAGGCGCCACTTAGCATACCATCGGAGAAAAAAGTCTATTGCTAGGCGGAGTGCAGAATTGATTTCTTGAATAGTTCTGGCCCTGCAAAGAAAGGCAGTGTCATCTGCATATTGAAAAATATGAACATTTGGAAGAAGGGTTGGCATATCAGCTACAAACAGAAGGTAGAGAAGAGGCGAGAGAGCGGAGCCTTGAGGTACACCAGAATGGATGAAGATCGGATGTGATGAAGAACTATTGATGGTAACATAAGATAGGCGGTTAGAAAGAAAATGGAATATGAAACAGAGGTAGGAGAGTGGAAGCCTAAAACGGTGAAGTTTGAACATGAGGGTTAAATGCCACACTTTGTCAAACGCCTTCTCTAGGTCAAAAAGAATGAGGCATAAAGGTCGAGCAGTGTTATAATGATTCGTGATGAGATTGAGAAGTCTGAGTAATTGGACATTGATACTGAAATTAGGTCTAAAACCAGCTTGGTGTACAGGCAAGAGATTATATTGAGAAAAATGGTGATGTAGTCTGACGACAATGATGCGCTCAAGAATTTTGCTAAATACGGAGGTTAATTGTATTGGACGGTAAGAAGCAACAGAATCTGGAGGTTTGTTGGGCTTAAGAAACATAAGAGGTCTTCCAATCACAAGGGATGTAGCCGATCTGGAGAATAAAAGAGTATATATATGAAAGAAGCAGTAGAAGACAATAAGGAGCCTCTTTCATATGACGATAAGTTATGCGATCGACGCCAGGAGTTGTTTTGCGCTTACGGTTTACGACGGTGGCGATATCAGATGTAGAGATTGGAGCTGTGAGAGGATTGTCGTCTGGAAGAATGTGTGCTGTACTGGGTTGTAGATATGGAGATGATAAATTCAATTGATCAGTAGGATGTCTTTGAACAAAATCAGATGGGAACGGGGTGAAGGTAGTCTGTAGGTGGTCTGCAAAGGCGTTCGCTTTTTCTACATCTGTGTGTAATGGTTGGTTATTAACTAATAGCGGATATGGCGTGCGAGTAAGCTTCCCAGTTAACATATGAAATCGCTTCCAATACTTAGTAGGGTGTGAAGTTTCGGCTAAGTTGTTACACGTCTTCACCCAGTTGCGAAGCTTATGTGCCCTGACGTAATTACGCACAGTGCGCTGAAGTTGGCGATGATGACGGAGAGCTTCCAGGTTACCAGTGCGCTGATATTCGCGAAAGAATTCGCGAGAACGATGTATGAGAGGTAGGTAATTTGGCGGTAAACGTGGTTGGTACCTGGATATTTCAGTTGTGGGTATATGAAGGTCAGAAGCATGATGGATGGAGTACGTGATTTCAGAGACTCGAGCGTAAATATCATCTTCGGTAGTAGGAGGCTCAATGGTAACCAGGTCTTCAGCAATAGTAAGCGATAATCATTCCACTTTGTTTGATCAAATCGTGGAACACGGCGAGGTTCGGGTAGCAAACGATGAGTAGGAGCCTGCGGTTGATCGATATGAAGTTTGATGGAAAGGTGATCACTACCTATGTCATCGAGCACTTCAAGTGTGCAGCGCTGGAAGAGATTGCCAGAAGAAATAACTACGTCAGGTGTGGTATTCGTGATGGGTCTGGTTGCTTTAGGTATATCAAAAATATGACCGGTAATATGAGTAGTAATGAAGTCAAGGAAGCTTTGTTTCTGATTATCTGGACGGCTATGAATATTGATGTCGGCCATTATGATATAATATTTAAAGTTATTCGAGATGTAAAGAAAGAATGAGCGTGAGATGGGGTGTCCAGGGCGTACATATATGGTAGCTATGGTAACATAAAAGGAGTGGAAGTATAACGTAATAATGAGATACTCTGGAATCTTAATCAATGCAGGATGATATTAGCGGTGACTAATCGAAGGACGGAAGCCAATGGTCACTCCCCCATTTGCTCGGCGTGCTGCGATGGTAGAATCAGAACGGTGTAGGGTATAGCGACGTATCCTGAACGTCATAGTTGGAGTAAGGAGAGTTTCGTTCAGAAGGAAAGCCTGAATAGTTTCTTCTAGAAGTAGCTGTTTGAAGAGAGTATACTGGGAAGTAAGTGACCGAATATTAAGAAACAGTAATGAAATACCCATGATTAAGGTGCAGGAGTTGTGTTGGAAGCGGCGGAGGAGACATGTAATTCCTCAAGAGGGGTGGCATGAAAATAGACATGAGGTCCAGAATAAGTAGCTTGAAAAGAATATTTAAAGATTATGCGGGCTGCGTGGTTGACCACCTCGAGAATGTGTTGACGTAGAAAAGGATGAATATTTTGCAATGCGATGGTAAAGAACGAAAGGAGTTGTTGGATGGAAATTGCTTCGCCAAGAGGTTGTGGTGCTACATTGTGTTGAATGTCAGGTAGGATGGATCGCAGCGGAACAGTGTGCTGCGGATTTAAAGGTTCGGCCGTTGGCCGTGCTTTGCAGCGATAGCTATATGTAGGGTGTTGTTCCGGGCACGTGGAGCATTGAGGTGGCTTCGTCAGGTTAGTACAAGCTTTCGTTTCGTGGTTTCCCCTGCAGTACCCACATTTGCTTGGCTGGGTGCATTTCGATGTTGGATGCGAGGTGTATGCATGGCAGCGCTCACACCTCAATGGTAAAGGTGGCGGTGATTTCGATGGCTCTACTCGATGTTTCTTTTTATAGATGAGGGCACCATGAGTAAGAAGATCATCAATAGTGGTTTGAGAATTGGTTAATATTCGTACCATATTCGTACCATATAGGTAGCTCCTTGATCGTTTTTAATACGAAGGCATTTTAGAATGGAGTGTCCCTCTAGAGTAAGCTCTTCCATGACCTCGTCGTCGGTTAGAGAAGGGTCAACCCCTCTAATGACAACCGAGAGAGCCGGTGTTTTACGTGGTGACGGTGCTTGATGAAATGTCTTAGGGTCGAGGCGCTTCATATTGGCGTGCTTTCCAAAAATTTCAAAGCTGCACTTATTTCGCACAGTAGTTAAGAAAGTAGAATCGTAAGATTTGAAAATGATTCCGTTTCGAGTGCGAACTATCTGTGCTACAGAAGCGCGTGGCAGATATTTTACAAGTTGTTGGAAGGCTAGCTTTGTATTGTCAAACTTGGTTTCAAAGTTGGTGAGCAGAAATGAATACAGACACGGTTTGGAGGTATCCTGAATAGATGGGAATTCTTTGTCGTCGTCTAGATTCATTGAACTAACAGACTGCTCGGAATCACTAACAGTGTGATGGCGTTTAAACGGTGGCTTATGAGAAGTGCTGGTACTTTTGTCGGGAGTGCGAGAGCGGGATCTACCGGTATTCTTGCCTTGAGATGTAGTTTTGTGCTTACGGTCAGCCCCCTTGCCCACCGAGGTAGGTTCGAGAGACGGACCCGGAGGTTGCAGCGGTAGTCCCGGATGGCCACCTGATGTCATCCCTTGAGATGCTAGACGACTCTGACAATAAATATGAGAGGAAATACAATGAGATGAGATGAGGAGTAAAAGGTACAAAAGACGTCCTCGATCGGGTGAAACCCTCTGGATCCTCTCCACAACACTTCGCCCTAAAATCAGATCAGTCTGATCTGCGTCCATAGAACAGTAATAACCTGAATATAGACTTGGCACCTAGATGCCTCGCTGGGAAAGCCAAGGACGGATGAGAATGATACAAATGTGCCATAAAATTAATAATTTAAAGACAATTACCTATATTACCACTGGGAACCCAAATACATGAAGCAATTTTGTAATGAGACCATTGGACTCATGTTGGACTTTTGCGTTACGAAATATATTTTTAAAACCTACCCTAACGTATATTTTTTCTATTCCAAATTGTGTTCAACTTTACATTACCTACCGATAGCATATCTGAAAAGGGACTTCTATTGAGGAAGAAATAAATTGCAGCTGGATAAAAAAATATACGCGATGAGTCCATTGGACTCACGTTGGCCGTTTAAAGGTTAAACATGTCAATAATGAGGTATAAAATATATCCACCTTACATATCCTATATAATACCGTGAGTCCACAAAGACGGAAGAAAAAAGGCTCCGCTCTAAGTAGGAACGAATACTCGGTTTCGATGGTTCCCCTTGTCATGTGGCAACCAAAAGCAATAGGTTTCTAATGAAAGCAAAAGGGGACATTTTAATGCCAGTTCTATCAAAATTGGACATTCTGTTCAAAAGTTATCGGATGTCACATACAGAGTACAGACAGGAGGACAAGCGGACAGATAGCAAATTCTACCTACGTATAATAGGAAACTTCACATCCAAATTTCTCAAGGTTTGTCGAAGTTTAGATATTACACGAAATTTCGACAATCTCAAATACTCGATGGGTATCGAGTGCTCGATAATAAATTTTCGAAACCGAAGTTCGATAACTCTTCAGAGCTCCTTCGTGACTAAGAGGTTAGTGTACACGCCTTTGGCGTGGGAGACGCGGGTTCGAATCGCGGCGGGAGCTCATGTGGTTCGGTTTCCACGTTAATCAGTAGGTTCCGTCTTATATAGCCTCTCTGCTGAAAGGGACGTTAAAATCAACTTAATATCGATACCTCATGAGACTTATCAAATTTCTTAACTCTATCTATATCAGAAACCTTGTCCATCCAGAACTTTAATATAAACCTTGTGGGAAAACTATCTCATTGTGTCACTAAACGAGGACGCTTGACAGCAATACATCGATATTTGTATCATTATGAACTTCTTGTTATTATTGCACGCTATACTCTCTGCAGTAAGCTTTAGTTTACACTTCTCTTTTCTTTATTGATTAAAAATATTCGGTGCTGCCTAAAACATTTTCTTTAATGTAATGACTGAACGTAATCTGTCTTCAGTGAAAAATATGTAACTTGTAATTTACTACACGTTTATGATAGCCTTCTGCTGTTTTAATGTTATAGACAGTTGTTGTGACAACGAACACAATCGAACACCGCGTTATCAGATAGATCGAATTTCTCTAGCACGCAAAGCATCGGTTATCCTGCAGCGTACAATAATCATATATTCGAAGTATGACTTCTTTCAGACATTGAGTAAAGAGAGTAAACAGTCATCCAGAAAGTGATAGGATATTGTGTTTGAAGGTGCTTTTTCAGAGGAAAGTTGTTCACAACACATAACGAGTTTGAAAGTTAGAACTTTTCATTGATACTATTTTATATTTTATAATCATTTTAAATAAGTTTGTTTATTTGTAAGATCGTCAGCAAACAGTGAACAACTAGTAACAGCAATATGTCTCAACAGGTAAGAATCTAATTTTTATTATGATAGTATACGTTTACATTTTATTTTAGTACAACTATAACATTTTAATTTACTGCAAAAAAGTGAAATTATAACATTACCAAATTCTTAGCCCATAAGCAGAAACATTAGTTCTAGTCGTTTTAGAAATTATGACTTTTAATGTGAAGATCCCTGGTTCAATCTTGCAAGTGTGCGTGATACTGTGCTTGCTCACTGTTTTTCTGTTTTCTCCTCTCTCTTCATCTTTCAACCTTTTCACGATTGTACACTGACATTCGTCATTCATTTATCTTAACGTATATAGGGTTTTGGCATGTTAAAAAATCTGTCCGACTGGGGAAGTTTGGGATAGATTATGTGCGTGTATATTGCGCTATTTACTAGAGCTAAGATACCGTTGGCATTTACCTAAGAGGAGAAGCGTGTGCGAACATAAAACATATTATCCATATCATTACATTCCCATCTGTATTCTCATTCGCATCCGTAACATCTTGTCTGCATCCACTGACAATGGGATAAGGATGTTTGTTTTACATATAAAAAAAGGAATTTTGGTAACAATTTTTTCGGTTTTGTGTTTTTGTTTTACTGAATTTCAATAGTCCTCCCTGCTGCCTTGAAAAAACATCCGAACACACTACTAGTAGACAATATTTACGTTTGGACTAATTTCTGGGACACACGGTGGCTCAGTAGCGAAAGCGCTTACCTCTGGTGCGGGTTGCACCTGGATCGATTCCTGTCAAGTAATTTTGTGTGGACAATATCGCGTCCATGGAATTTCTTGGGGTGCTCCCGCTTCTCCCACTTTCTCATTCCACCAATTCTTCCATCATCATTCACTTGCTTTAGTCATTGTCTCCCTTAGCTTAACAGGCATAATCGTGGGACGTTAAACTGAAAGATTTCATTTTTTATTTTTGGATAAATTTCTAATTGTATTTTCTTTACTAATTTGAGGACTCTGGATCTAAAGAAACTATTTTAAACTTATCCGTCCATGACGTTATGAGAAAAAATGACCTCAAAAGTTCGAGATTGTAATGAAAATGAAATGAAATCGTTAAGTTTTACGTCCCACGCCTATGCCGGTTAGGCTAAAGGAGATGGTCATGGTGAGAGATGAGTGAAATTGTGGAATGTAGAAAGTGAGAGGAAACGGGAGAACCCCGACAAAACCTACAAGCACGGTGTTTGTCTACCACAAAGTCTACACAGCGCGAGCTGGGATCGAACCAGGGACTCCAAGCACCGGAGGGGAACGCTCTATCACTGAGCCACTGAGGTTGAAGATGCTGATTTCAAAATCCACATACATATTTACAAAACTAAAAACAAAAATTATACAAAATTATTATATATTCCACGTTGTGGAGATGCTTTTTGCTCAACATCGTCCATACACAATGTATCAAGTGTGACGTAGGTTTTTTTTTTGTATTTCACACACACACACACACTACATTATGTATACGTGTGTATCCAGTCTTCTAAAAATGGCGCCCAAGAACTACAGAACACTATTCCACAAACCAAAATAAAGCGAAAATATATATTACTATTATACCTTTCGCGTCCCTGTCTGAAGACGCGAATTGTACTATGTGGCAACGTCGCAAATAAAGAATCATAGAGTAAATCTAACAATCCATCAAATATAGTATACCCGGTATCCAGCGACGCAACTACACTAGTTGTCGCTAGGGGCAAGAACTCGCCTTACAAGGGAAGAGAGGGAGGGAGATTATATATGGAAGTGGAAGATAGTTCATACACCAGCACTAATGACACCTATTACGAAACTGTAATAAAAATTTTCCAAACGCATATACAATACGAGTTATATTAATATACAGGGTGTCGAGAGAGTCCATTGGCCCCTCTAGAAATCGCAAACGGTGAGACAGATGCCAAATATTAAAACACGTTTGTCATCATTTCAAAAGTACAACGCATCAAAGTAAAAAGTGTTGTCCCAGGGTGACCCGCAGGGTGCCAGAGGGGGTCCAACTCAAAAATTTCGAAAGGTATGAGGATCAAGTAGCATATCGTTGGAAAACTGTTGGGAAATGAAAGAAGACGGACCAAGTCACGAATCTTTAAAATTACCCTGTGCAAAGTGGCTGCCGGTCAAAATGTCAGCAAAAACATCATTTTAAAGTCTATGGCTACCCCCCAAAAAAAATGAAACGGTGAGACCGATGTCAAAACAGCAAACATGTTTGTCATCATTTCAAAAGGAAAATGAAACTAAAAATATTAGTCCCTGATCCCAGACGGGATCCTCCTCAAACTTTCAAATGACAAGGGGGCACAAGTAGGATATCGTTGGAAAACTGTTGGGAAATGAAAGAAAACAGAACAAGTCACGGCTCTGTAAAATTACCATATGCAAAATGGCGACCGGTCAAAATGTACATTCTCATTTCACTTCTCCGAGTGCATTCGCTTTCCATTTTGCAATCAGCACTTATTGTTACTGTGAGACATTTGTACGTATTCGTTGTTCCTGGTGCAAGAACATTTTCGTATGACTCATTTTATACTTGATAATCCAGACAACTAGCATAAGTACCTCTATAGTACATCCTATGTTAACTAGTCAGTTCCATACTTAAAGATGTCAAAGTTCTTTCTGTTGTTTTCTTTATTTCTTATTTTATTTTATTTTTTTTATTTATTTAGACATTATTTGGCCCAAAAAGCAGAATCTCATAGTAGGGGCATTTCCTTCCTTTCAATTGAGTGCAATACTTAAAGTGAAATCAAACTAAAAGCTGACTACAGACAGAAGAACTAAAAAGATGTTTGCACAATGTTGTCGTAGAGCGTGGAGACTTGTTCCACCTGCTTTCATGTAACAACAGCTTTCAAACAATATGCTACTTGATCCCCCTTGCGTATGAAAATTTTAAGGAGGACCCCGTCTGGGACCCTGCGGAGGACCCTGCAATAATTATTTTTACTTTCAATCATTGTATTGTTGAAATGATGACACACATGTTCTCCTGTTTTGACATCTGTCTCACCGTTTCAGGTTTTTCTGGAGTGGCCATAGATTTTACAATGACGTTTATTCAGAAATGTTGACCGACCACCTGTTTGCACAGGGTAATTTTAGAGATTCGAGACTTGTTCCGTCTTCTCTCATTTCCCAACAGCTTTTCAATTCCCTGTTATGCCCGATATGTTACTTCATCCCATTACCATTTACAATTTTTGAGTTGGACCCTCCTGGGACCCTGCGGGTCGCCCTGAGACAAAACTTTTTACTTTGATACGTTGTACTTTTACAATGATCAAACACGTGTTTTCCTGTTTTGGTATCTGTCTCATCGTTTCCGATTCCTAGGGGTGGCAACGGATTTTCTGGACCCCCTGTATAATCATATAACTCGCACAGTATATGCATTCGGAAATTTTTTATTACAGTTTCGTAATAGGCCTCATTCGTGCTTTCGATTAGTGTATAAACCATCTTCCACTTCAATATATAACTTCCCTCTCTGACAGTGTTAGCACCCCCTTGACCAACGAAACCAAAACACTTCCCCAAATATTTGCACAATTTTTCGCCCTCCGAATCCGGCGTCGGAGATACAAGCCCTGTTTGCCTCCCCCTAAGATACGTGACTGGTTATATCGATTATTTAAGGATGGCCAGTAAAAGTCGATCGACCTTGACACTAGCACCACTTATTAGCCTAACAATCGATGTAACTGCCTAATCGATTGTTACATACAGCAATACTAATATTTCCAAGTTAGTCTACGACTTTGCCAAATATTATATAGCATTTTCGCTTAACCCTTGTACGTCCCTCGATTTTTGCATACACATAAGTTCCTCTGGGTCAAAATGGACCCATTCATTTTTTTGTTTTAATTTGTAGTTTACACTACATTTGTACATGCAATAGCGTTGTGACTGATTTATGTCAAATATAACAAAACATGGGCCAAATCTAAACAAGCGTCACTGTTTGGGGGAGAAGTCCTCGGCCCCCTATATTTTTTAAATACATGATATATTTTCCGGTCGTCCTCAAATATTTAGAAATAATTGTACAATTGTTTTATTATTCACCGAAATTTAACATGCCAGGGATGCCCTTGCATCTAGAACACTAAAACATCACACCCACCCACCCACCTACCCATATATATATATATATATATATATATATATATATATATATATATATATATATATATATATAATACTTTTGACTTCTTTTGCAAGCAGGTTTTATTTAGGTTACTTTTGGTTAGGGTAGGTCATGCATTCCTGTTAACTTTTATTGTTAACCTCTGAGAACAAAATCCACGTAAGTGGTTGTTTTCTTTTATGCTACTTGAAACATGGGAACACCCATTTTACTGTTTTTGACATTGCTCAGAAATCTGATTGGGGTGTCTTTTACAGATAAATTTGTTTCACAAACTGTATTTGATCGTATTTTTGTCGTCTGTTCCCTTTCACGTGTGGCAATACCTCTTTTCCTCAGAACATCGGGGCTACTCGTCGTTTGATGAACACACTCCTCCTGTTTCTCTCCACGGAGCGATCGTACGATTTCTTGGGCTGCACTTTTCTTAGCCCATTTTTGTTTGTTTTATGTAGTTTTCAGTTGAGTTGATTTTAGTTTAGTGTCCCTTTGAGTTTACTGTCGCGAGACTATATGAGACGTTGACCTACTGATTAGCGTTGAATCCGAACCACATGAGCTCCCTCCAGGAATCGAACCCGGGTGTCCCACGCCAAAGGTGCAACCGCTTAGCCACGAGGGAGATCTTGATGCAGTTTTCAATCAGAGCTTTCCGAAGAATTTTCATCAGACAGGGAAGACGAAGACAAAGAATCCTGCAGTGATAATTGTTCCTCCGTTTCAGATGTCAGTTCATCGTCAGAAAAAGTAAGAAAGTTTTGAATTCTTCTGGTCTCAAAGCAGTCATTTTGGATACCAAAATGGTCTGTAATTACTGCACAACGAGGAAACAAGCAATACTACGAATGAAAACTTATCCAAAATGAACCTAAACAATGTTGCCAATACAAGGTATCTGAAAGAAACTAAACAACTTTGCCAGTACAGTATACTGGAAGAAACTAAATTATTTTCGGACAGTGCAATAACTAATAATAATAATAATAATAATAATAATAATAATAATAATAATAATAATAATAATTTTTGCATTGATTTGTGGATGTATTATCATCAGAAATCCATTCAATAATGATTTTTCAGTCACTTAAATATTCATTGAACTAATGGGTCTAAATGGACCCGAGGAACTTATGTGTTAGTTTTTCTACTGTGACGTAACAGGATGGAGATTTGAATCGAAATTTTTACAAAATACATATTTGGTAAAATAACTAAAAGTCACGAAGCATGATGATCACAGCTAATATAGGGTCCGAGATAATCAAGTTGAAAAATCGCTTTGGGTCAAAATGGACCCGAGGGACGTAAAAAGCTTAATTTTGACTTAGAATAGCGCCCCGGTGTTCTTGGACGCATTTTTAGAACATATGATATACTCAGAGCGATTTGTCGCCCCGTGTAATGGTATCATTTGCGACCCCCTTGTTCCAGAATAAACAAATCTTAAAAGCCACGATTTTAAGTATGCTACCCCAACGTAAAAGAGGGAAAAAGCAACCTCGCTGTGTCTTCCTTTTACAAAATAAACAATTGAAACAGATAATACGTTGCTTGCTTTACTTTTCGTTTCCAAGTTATGGATTCTTTGCATATTTACTAGCATATCTAAAAGCTAATATTACTGCAAGGTTATGCACCCAAACATAGTGGACTTCAATTCTCAAAAGAACGAAAACAAGAATTAGGCAAGTTAGGAGAATCAACAGTAACTTAATATCCACTAAAATTTTAAATAACATGACAAATTATCATAATTTTTCTTAAAACTGTCTTCGAGATACATACAGAAAATTATTCCAAATTATTTACAAACATATAAGTATCGTAGAGAGCCAATATTATCTATCTATACCTACATATATGTTTTTGCGTTTATAACTCTTGAGCCACTCGATCGATCTGGATCATTTATGAGGTTCGGGCCTGAAATGTTTTTGTTATTTCACTTTAATGGTGCAACTTAAGGGAGAAGAAGGGGAGATATACAAAAATGATCGAAAATGACCAATATTAGTATCGAATCCATAGCTTTTGCGGTTGCTGAGATGAACAGTAACACTTCCGATACCGCTTAAATCGAAATTCAGCCTTCATTAGTACTCTTAAGGGGGGATGGTGTCATGTAAAAATAATTGAAAATGTCCTATATTAGTGTCGAAATCATAGTGTCTGGGGTCCCTAAGTTGATTGATGACAGTTTTGCTGCCCTTTATGTCCAAAATAAAACGTATTCTCCTCGTGAGAAGAACGGGTTTTCTTCTAGTTTAAAATAAATATTTCCTTTAAGTTTCTTACTGTAAATCTGCGAAAACTTTTCTATACCTCAATGTGTAAAACCTGCATAAAGATTTACCGAAAAAGAACAAAATTTGAACAAACAGGGTGATTCAAAAGTCTTTTAACCTCTACGTTAAGGTGTAAGAACAATAGGATAACACCATTCACGTATAGTGAATCTAGTTTATCAGTGTGACTGTCATTTACTAACATCCAGAAGAATAATTTACAAATAATAATTTTGTAAATTATTATTTGTGTGGTTCAAAATAATGTTTGGTGCATGTACATGCATATGTGTATATTTACATTTTGTATATATATTTACAGTTTACATAGTTTGATTATTTTATACTAGAGAGAGGTGACGGAACTTAGTGCCTCCCGTGTAAGTTATATCGTTGGATTGCGTTGTTGACAGTGTGTGAGATAACTATTCCTTCTAATTATTATTTTTATTCACACTAACTTACAGAAACGTTTTAAAAGTGGCTAGGACTACCATTTCTTTGATTTATTAAAAAGGGAAAAAATCATTTTATGAAGAAAATACGTATAACGTAAAACAAACCAAAAATTTGTTAAACTTAGGGAAACTGTAAGATTTGGCAACCCTGTCAATAAATTATGATAAGATTAATTTGAATTTTTTCTCTTTTCAAATACCTTTATGACACTAAGATGGCAACAGAAAAAATGAAAATTAGTATACACATACGTCTACAGTTGTGACATTTAAGCTAAACGAGATTATTTGTAATGAAAGTGGATGTTTATAGAATTAAGTTTGTGTGTTTTCCCACCGGTAATCGTATCCGGGAGTACGTTCATCAAAGGCACTGGACCAACGGGAAGGGCAAGATGGTAAACCATAGTTGACAGCTCTTTCTCTCTCGTCACCACGAGTGAGTTTCACATACTACTCCTATACACATTAATTCTCAAAGTATGAATGTAATGTCAATTGTCAACATTTCAAATTGATATAAACTAAAAAAAGAACTTAAAAAAATAAATATTATCGTTATTGTTGAGCATTCTTTAAAAATACATATAGTATGTTGTATTAATCATTTTGTACTCTACTAATTATGATCCTTCATTATTCATAGGAACAAAGAAAATGCATATCATGTCTCAATGAGGTACCACAATTGTCCAGCATAGAAAATGGAAACATCTCCAGCAAGTTAAAATTAATTGAAGGTGACGTGGTAAGTACTTACAACCATATTTTGTTTTTCATTACTGTTTCTGTTGGATGTAGTAGCGACATATGAAAACAAATGTATTTTTACATACTTGGCAGAGGTGAAAGTGTACGTCTGATGAGGATCTTGGTTAGAAGATCGAAATGTAACATGTAAAATATTTATTTTTATGAATATCACGGTCTTGTTCAGCAGTTCCGTTTTTTATTTCTGTTCTTATTTGTAAGACGTACAGCAATGTTTTGTTGTCAGTTGGCAGAGGTGTACCCAAGGATGAAGCTGACTTAACTGAAGTCTCACATTAGCATAGTGATATCGAAAATACATTTTGCTTACATGGAGTAGATATGTTTCATTTGTGATACCCTATGTTATGACTCCTTTCACAATTTATCATTTAAAAAAGTAATGCACAGTCAAGTTAAGGAATCTAACTTTGCAGTAGCTCTATATAAGATTTCACCAAATTAGTTGTATACTCTATTCTTTATATTATTGAGCTTTTCCCCGCCACACTTTACTATCTGTGGTGCACAGAGAGACCACTGAAGAGGAAGACTATGTTAAAGTTTTAAACAAGTAATAATAACTGAGTTAAACAATAACTGAGCCCCGGCTTAGGTGAATTATTTCATAACGCGACTTCAGTGTGGGACTTCGACTTCTAGTTGAAAATTTTCCTGTGAAGATTCAGTATCATAAGACAACTGGAGGGGTATTTGAAATAAAAGTTAGAACGCCAGTCCAGAAGCCAAGAAATAATAGCATGTGGAAGCCGCACATACCACTCACCTGAAAGTGTGTCATTTACATGGTCACAGTTCTTCATGGTAAGGGAGTTAATTTTGTACTTTGCAGTATGGTCTCGCCAGTTATTGTACTCCATGTAATAGAAGTAAAATTTAAAGTTGGGAATTTAAAACTGAGAAACCATCCCAGGATTTTGTAAACTAAAATCTTTAAAGCACAGGTAATGGGATGCTGCTTAAAAAATGAAATTCAACACTTTTCAGTAGAAAAACATTGTGATGTTAGACGCTGGAAAATGGGGGAAGGAGTACAAGATTAACTTAGGAAAAGTAATAGTCTACACACTGCGTACCTGGAATAGTTGGCAATCGTCCATTGATGATCATCTCCTTGTATTATAATCTATCCTCTGGGCTACAGACGGCAAGACAGCTTTGTATTAACTCGACGTTGAGGTAACAGAATCAAGTTAAACTAATAGCGCTAAATAATTTGGAGTACGTGCACTTCCTAATAACAAAATTATCGTTGCCGTTTATAAAAGAATACGGTACTTAAAATGCGTTACCACTTTCAACGTGGGTAAAGTATAGGGGCTGAGAATCCAGTATCACAGAGAATCAACATCATCGCTGTTAGTCAACTCTAGGTCAAGTCCAATGGTTTTGTTACAAGCCATCGGTCATTAAATTCCTTGTTCAATGAGTCGAGGGGAGGAGGATGAAATGCAATGTGTGTAGGGTGATGTCAGATAAGGTGATATTTAGGAATGCGGAGAAAGGAACGATCTGTATGTTTATTCACCTAAGAAGTATATAAAAGAAAAGAGTCAACACAATGTAGAAATTATTTTGTGTTTCAGAGTGAAAATGAACTGTAAGTTGTGCTGAGAGAAATATAATTTGAACATCAATCTGATAAAGAAAATTCACTATCCATAATTTCAAATTAATGATGTTTGTCGTTTTTACAGAATTTCAGCCCAATGTACATTCATGTCCAAAATTATTGTCTCATATCTATAAATATATTGTTCTAGGAATATAATTTGATAACGAATTCACCAGGTATTTCTTATAATGTTAGTGTATGTATAATCGGCAAAGACATATATATGGCATATTTCAAGTCCTAAGAGCAGTAAATAAGAACAGTAAAACGAAAATAAAATTTTCTTGTCCATTTTGCAACATTTTATTTTACTCGTCATACTTTTCGTATTTATAATGCTTTTTCTATGAAATTTACCACAAATATACATTTCTCGATTATGCATATAGTATTAGTATTAAAAGTACCCTGCAAAGTCATTATCCAATTCTATGCTTAAAAGAAGACAGTTATATATATGCGACAATAATTTTGGACATGAGTGTACATCACATGTTCAAAACTTATTATTATTATACAAATCACATCAGTCATCTTGCTAAACACGATATCTTCAGAATACTTAATTTTATCTATTAGCTAATATTATTAATATTACAATGCCGTGCAACTTTTAAATATGGAAAGAAAACAAATTCTTTATTGTTTTTACTGCAATTCGCCTAATCGCTATTACTTCTATATTATTATTATTATTATTATTATTATTATTATTATTATTATTATTATTATTATTATTATTTCAGGAACTTAAGCTGTTTCACTTAAGTCATTGTGACATAAAATAAAATGTGACTTGTAAGAGAAGCAATAATAGGATTACATGAACAAATATCTAAAGAGTAAAATTTGATGAGGGTAGGTGCATGAATTTGGATATCTCTTATTTGGGTTTAGAGCAATACATGCTTTGGCATAATTTTAGTGTATAAGATATTTTCTTAACATAACGGTATTATTAGAATACTTTTAATGCAGTTTGCGCAATTACATTTACTTATCACTATTTCAACGTTTTATATTTCAGTTTAACATAAATCATGTACTGTTTCCATATATCTGTCCTGTGTGCCTAGAGAATCTCAAGAGAAACCATGCTTATTTTTTTGAATATACTAATAGGGACGAACGAGAAGGGAATGCAAATTCAGGTGCAGCTGTAGAGGTAAGTAAGATGACACTACAACGGATTGTATAATATGAGATACGGCATATGAGCAAGAAAGAGAGAAAATAATAGAAAAAGAGGATGAACTGATACTTTACCAGACAATTCTCTGTTCCATTCTTGAGATTGATCTTCCCATTCTGTTTAATAATTATCCAGCACTTTTTTGTCTCAGTTTTGATCTAAACTTATGTTTAGGAAGAACGTTTCACTACCTAATCCTGTTCTATTTAATATTCTAATTAAAATGTATGGGCCACCAGTCTAAATCTTCTCGCTTCAATTCCTTAAACTAAATCATGTTATGCTTACTGATAGGTAAATTCCCGGGAAGATTCCCAAAAATGGGAAGATTTCGGGAATTTATGTACAAACACAAAGAAAATTACTTTCTATTACTATATTATGATTTCAATATAAAATTCATTTTTATTACAGTATACTTATTACTAACTGTTGCTTCCAGATGATTCTTTAAAATGTATATTCTGAAGGATATTATGTTTTTTATTATTATTTGATTCTATTTAGACACTATGCATAGATGTATGTTTACTTAATATATGATTTATTAAGTAAATATGTACTAGGAAAAACACTTGATATAGAAAGTCCACATACTACCTTTACACCGCTGAAACAGTTTAAATTTACATGCAAGTGGGTTTTCTAAACTTTACCCTACTACCAATATTATAATCAGAAATTTTCAACCATTATAAACAAATTAGGTTGGTAACCGCCAGAAAACATGAGAATTTCGTAAGGTTGTCAGTATAGGGAATAGCATATATATATATATATATATATATATATATATATATATATATATATATATATATATATATACAAAAAGGTTTATTTGAGGTACACTGTGCTTTCTTACTGTGTACTATTTAATCTCTAATTTAAGAAGATATGCTATTTTGAACAATATACACGGTGTTAGAAAAATTTGCCAGCAAAGATTGGTACATGAATATATCGTAAAATGAAGCAAATAAATCCTACTTATCACCGGTCCGAAAACAACGATACTAATGAAACATCCTGAGGAGCAACTCTAATTTTGATATGTCAACATTACATTTTAGAATTATGTTGTTACGACTACAGAGACTTCTTTATTAAATACCTTATTCTTTCTCAGAGAGCGAAATTCGAATCAGAGACAGCAGATAGATCGACTTCTATTGCTGACGGTGGTTCGGGATGTATTGACAGTATTTCACCTCTATGTCTACAGAATTACTAGATTACTTTACAAACTGGTTCATAAATTAGAACTTTGCTATTTTCTAGTGGAAATGGGAATGGATTTTTTTTAAAAAATCATACAATTAGTTATATAAAATACAGTCAACGAATTTCAATCTTTTTAACCTTCAAATTATTTAAAACCTAGATATAAATGATAATAAATGAAAATAAAATAATTAGTCATTTGATTCTTGTAACTTGGAAAAGAAAGTAAAGAAATTTAAATAAATTCCTTCCCGAGAATTTATCTGCTAGGGAAAAAACCGGGAATATTCCCATATTTTATTTTCCTTCCCATCGGGAATATTCCCACTGCCCATCACTAGTTGTATTGCAGCTATTAATGTAACATTTTCTTGTTAAACACGGACAAAATTATAATGCGTCTTTGGAAATCTTTCTCCAAGGAAAACACCCATAAAACTTAACTACCTATCGTAGAGTTTTTCACTAGAAATGACTTATGTCATATGTTAGAGTTATTAATAAAATATTGGTTTATAAAAGAATAAAATTTCATGAATCGTAATTTACTTATCTTCTTACTTGCAACTATATATACTGTAAAATATGTTTTAATTACCTAGAAAGAAGAATCAATGTGGCGCGGGTCCCGGAATCATAAGAACCAGGATTTCGTAAAGAGGGGTCCGTGACATGAAGTATTGTAGTCATCACACCAGGGGCTGGATTATTCTAAACTATTTTACTGGAACATATATTGGTTCGTTTAGCCAGGATTTTGTAATGTTGGGGTAGGGGTGGCAAGGGTAACATGAAATACTGAAGGCCTAGGAGCTCCATCAATCTAAACCACTTTACTGGAATCGTATATTGGTTTGTTAGGACAATAAAATGAGGGTATGCTAGTAAGTATTTTAATAAGAAACTATGAAGAAATCTCGAGTAAAGGAATGAAGAAAAGTATTGAAAAAGATTTTACAATATTTACGTTCCTTCCTCTGTTCATTCAAATGTAACACAATTTCCTCTCATTATGACCTCAAATATTATAACAAAGCACATATTCACTATTATAAAAAGTACGTACATATTCAATAATGTCTTGCAAAATATTTTAAAATATTTGCGTTCCCTTCTCTGCTGAATCAAATGTTAACAGAACTTTCTTTCCACATAACTTTTTTGTTTTCATTATTTCGTCAACTACTGTCTGCTCCAAATGACAGATTAAAGGAGCAGTAGAAAATCGTTCCTGAAATAACATGTTTGATACTGCAGAGAAGCAATGACGGAAAATTATGATAAAAAAATGTCTACGCTGTAACGAAATGACACTATGTTTTCCAAAGACTGAAATTTCCCTTACTAGTAGCAGAAATTTTGAAAATTCCGTTACTTTTCTAGAAATTTCAAATTCCCTGACTTTTCCGGGATATCCCACTCATTTGCCACCATGTATTGCAAGTAATACAAATCTGCTCATAAGGAAGAGTAACTAAATGCTTGCTCTATCTTCCTATTTTTAACGCTGATTCTTCTTTTCCTTATTTTTTTATATCCTTACTTAAATTTTTTTTCATTTCTGGTCTCGAAGGGCCGGATCCCCCCTTGGCTTCGTGCATGTAAGAACCTATTTTGGAATGAAAGTTGAAGGGTTGGAAAAAATCACAGGTGTTCTCCCGTTTCCTCAACCCTTATCATTGTAGTTATAGTATTTCCTTTTGTGTCCGCCAAGAGACTATTCCTACTGCCTTCCGAGAAGACCCCCTGCCTTCCGAGTAGGTGAGAATACTGAGCTTTAAGAAAAATTTCGTCATATAGAACTAAAGCAAGAAAGAAAATAAATTTCTCCCACGTCGGACATTGGTATCAGTTATAAAAAGAAATAAGCAAACCTCCAAAGTGCCAAATATTCCATAAGATGCATATGGGTCAATCCATACAAACTGATCAAGAAAAAATAAAAATTGCCGCTCGACCATTTCACGTGCTCTCAAACGGGTCGAGTTGGGTCAGCTCGGGTCGGGTAATCGGGTCTATTTTTTCGAGTCGGGTCTGGTCATGTGGGTCATTCGGGTCAGCTCGGGTAGGGTTATCGGGTCGGGTAATTCGGCTCAGCTCGGATCGGTTTATCGGGTCGGCTCGGGTTGGGTTGTCGGGTAGAATCCCTGGGGTGGGGTCACGGGTTGGGTTAGGTCAGTCAATTCGGGTCAATTCGGGTTAGTTGTGCATTGGAACGGAAAACTACTGCTGCATTTGACTGGCAGAGAGACTGCCGGCAGGTTATCAATAATTATTACAGGAGATGGTCATGAGAGGCTAATTGGTGTTCCCATTTTGTCGTCATTAAGAGAAGAACATATTGATTCTAGTAGTAGTACATTCGCTTGAAGAATGGAACTTGGTAAAGTTCGTGCAGGCAGTTTATTGTGACACTACTCCTTGCAATATGGATCTTGTCAACGGTGCTTGCATTCTGCTAGAGCAGTAGCTCCAAAATAACCTTTTATACCTTCCTTGTAGACACCAAATTTATGAATTAGTTTTAAAATGTGTATTTGATAATTGTTGTGGTTCGTTTGCATCTGGACCGGACGTTCTCCTATTGAAATGTTTTCAGAACGAGTGGTCTAGAATAGATAGCACTAACTTTATTCCAGGAATTGATGATGATGATGAAACAAACATTATTTCCAATGTTGAAGTGTTGAATTTTGCTATCAAACATGTAGAAGCAGGACACTGCGAGAAGATTACAGGGAATTTTTAGAACTGACCATCATATACCACTTGGGTGGCCTACCTCCTTGAGGAGTTTTCTTTCGTTTGCCTGGAGCAATTCACCATGTAAGGTGGATGGGAAAAGGAAGCTACTATTTAAAATGTTTCTCTTTCGCCAACAATTTCGTTTAACGAAGAAAATAGAAACGGGTCTTCAGAGAGTATGCACTTTCTGATCCGACTATATGTTCACAGTTGGCTTAAATGTGATCAAACATCCCATTCACCATTACAAGATCTACAATTTTTGAAAGATTTCTACAGTTAAAGACAATTATATGCTTAATTATCTGAAGTGGCTCTTTCTAAATTTTCACGCCGACTCTGGTACTTGACGGAGGAACACGTAGCATTGGGGTGTTTTGATGATGGAGTTACCATAATGGAAAAGCAAAAAGTGGTTGAAAGAATTAAAACTATAAGGGGAAACCGTGAAGTAGCAAAGAGGCTTGACGCAAGAGATGATACCATAATAATTCTTGTGAAAAGAGAAATCAGTGATTTTGTTACAACAAACAAGTTTTCCTCGAGAGATTTAAATACCCAAAGGGTTTCTTGAGTGTGATCCGACTTCATGGCCAAATAACAATGACTATCTTTAAGGAAAGACAATAGTTTAATTAATCCATGTAACAAACGGTGTGCAGAAAGGGGAGTGTAACTAATAGAAGATAACAACGATGTTCTTACGAAAAATGAGGAGCACAAACAGTTTCTTTTGCAGATAATAAAGGCCCACAGACAATCTTTTCCTATATGCTATAAAGTGAATTATGTAGCAAATAAGATTCATAACTTAGCAAAAAGATACTACATAAATAAGGGATATTTCAATTTCTTCCAAGTTATAATTTTTCTTTTTCCTCATAATGGTCTATGAATCATCTTGATGGAAAAAAAAAACTTATTTGTAGTTCAAAGCAAAACAAGTAGTTTGTTTCAGTTTATGTAAGGCTTGCAAAATTCTTACATATCTGTGTTCCACAACTGCAATAAAATAACATTTTGTTTTTTATACGTAATAACTCTTACATGAATACAGGTAACTTGAAAATAATACCAGATTTGTGCATCTGGTGAAATGCTACCTGAAAGAGATATGCCACATGACCTTATTCCTATTTAAAAATTTTGACCTGAATTCAAGATGGCGGACTTCAAGATGGCCGCCATGATAATGTATACAAGATTAGGTTGGTCTCTTCCTCTAGTTCCATTACCCAAGACATCTTTTTATTCCCTTGAGCCGTTTCTAAATTACGAGAGTTTATTCCAGCTTTTCCCCATACACTATGTATTGTAAACGCATTCAAAATTTTAGGCCGTTTGAGGCACCATTTAAAATTATTCAATGGATCTAATTTTTCTCCTGGCTTAATTTGGTTCCATATGGAACCATTTTAGGGGGTGAGTCCAAAGAAATTCCTAAATTTATTTTTCCCCATATAAATTTGGACCACACTAATGTTTATAGAATTTTGATGTTGAAATATATTAAATACAATGTCTTTCCACATACGTGTATTATATACAATGAATGAACTGGTAACGGATTTAGACCAACTTAGATTCCCATCCAAAGCTTTACAACTGAAATTGTCTCATGGCTTAACTTGATTATCTGATTTGAAATATGTTTCAGTTGCTCTTCTTTCGATAAAACGCGAATATTTTCAAGGCGCTACGTATTGAAGCCAGATGATAGAGTTTTATCTTCCCTATGTGTACCTGATACGATTTCCATTTTTTTCAATATCTCCACACATTTATGTTTTCAGAAATTTTTATCCCGTTAAGTTCGAATGTAGTCTAGGCGCTAGCCCATGTCACGTGTGCATTATATGTGCCTACATTTTGACTGTTCGGTGTTGTTAGAACCCACTTGAAAGATAGTTAATGTCTTTTGGTCATGTGATCTGGTTCATGGTCGTTTAGTCGCCATATTGGGTTCAAGATGGCAGATCATGACATTTAAACGCTCATAACTCGGCCATTTATAGCCCGATTTTGATCATCTCTTCTTCCTTTGGAAAGAGAAAATAATACACTACTATTTTTTATCCTTGCACTTTTCGCAAAATCTATGCCGTTTTAAAGGAAAATTGGAAAGAGTAGAATTGAAGATAAAATATTACTCTATTTTCGTAATTTTCTCGTAAATGGCTAATAATTTAACATTTTAATAAGACACAAAAAAGAAGCGGAATTTAATATGTTTCTAAATGGAGTACGACATGCTGGATTTAGTTTAAAAATAGGCTATATATTAACCGAAATCTAAGAGTATGTAGGATTTTGTTACAAAATAGCTTTTCCGCCGTTTTTACCTTCTAGCAATATATCTGTACTGCAGGCGCTAGCCCATCTCACGTGCGAAATTTTAAGTACTCAAAGTCCTGTTGTGGGGTTTGTTAAACACTTATACGAGTATAAAAACGGTCACATGATCCACATTATGTTCGTTTGGTTGTCATATTGAGAAATGGACACCAAATTACTATTTTTTTTTCTATCTCCGTACCCAGTGGTCCAAACTTACAGCCTGGTTGCACGTTTTACTTCTTTGTAGAGTAAACCTCAGTTGTAGATATGGTGTAATTTTAAAAAAATGGAACAATGAAATTTCTTTAGATTTAAGTTTAAAAATGTGGATTCAAAGAGCAAAAATATTTCTACAAATAGAAGTATACTTCTTAACAAATACGTCGTAGTGGATAATACTCATACAAATTAATAACATAATGTCACAAATTAAAATGAATATTGCAAATCTTTCAGAGTCGAGGTTAAGACTTAAACATTATTACTTATGAAGGTTTCTCCATTGGTCCAAACTAGAATTTTATATTTACAAAAGTCTCAGCACAATGTTTTCAATTTTCTATAGGGGTATACAGTTTCTCTGAAGCACATCTGGCAATTACAATGCTTAGGAAAGTATTCAGACTTCATCTGTCACCTGCGGAATTAAAATACCGTCTTCCTTTATGTACCCATAGTCCAACATATTGAGTTTCTCAGACGGTTCCAAAGCACGAATCCATATATTGCATTGCTATTAGATTATTTTTATGTAAAGACTGCTAGTAGAGGCTAAATCTTTAAGTAGAGGCTAAATCTTGAAAGTTTCGATATTTTTGATGGAATTGACGGAAACGTAATTTATCCATTGTACCTAAGCTTGAACCAAGTGCTCAAACCAACATTTATGTTTTCATTTAGTGGCCCTTTGCCAAAATCTAACACGCGGATCGCGAGAATGGGAATTTTGCACGGATCCAGTGAACTACGGAATAATATGACACAAGCCACCTACTCTGCAAATATATGGTAATAACCGAAGAACGATGTTTTTCATGTGTGTCTATAGTGTCTTACGTGAGCTCCAAAGAGAGAGAGATCATGCATTTATCGATTTGGTTAAGGATCCGGCTTTTAGAACCTTCAAAACATTTAATTAAAACGGTAGGTGGTAGAAAGGTACGTGTAAAGATTTCATTCTCGTAATAAGGGGCAAAAGTTATTAGCTCGCGGAAAACATGCATTCTTTTGTGTGACAGATAATACATTATTTATTTGTTTACATATTTTGTACGACTGAAGTTACTATCTGGGTAGTCGCACACTATACAATGTGAGAAAGCACATCGAGAAATAGAACTTAAGGGAAAAAAAGTATCATCTGTAGATTTCCTGAATGATTTAGGTAGTAGTTAAAAAGAAATAATTTTTCATACGGATAAATATAATTGCTATTATATATTAACGGCATCTCTTAATCTATCAATTGATAATGTTCACAATATTTATTACGATTTTATCTGTAATTAAATTTAAAAAAATAAGAACGTTCGTTCGGTCTTAGACAAGGGCGGAATTATATAGCATTGACTATTTTGTCCAATATCAGGGCGATGGTGCTAGTTTGAGATGCGTTACCCATATCACAATGAGGGGAATATATACTGCGCTGCAGCAGAAATATTGCAGACAAAAATCTATTTCACTCACCAAGTAGTAAACACTGGTGCGCGTAGCGATACAACGTCGAGTTGTGCTATTTTTAAGTCTGCAAATGAATATGAAAAGCGTTCTAGTGTCTTCGAAAAGAGGAAAGTTTGATGTTGTATTCTGACTTTAGATGCATTCGATGTGAGCCCCATGTGTAATACGGTGGACGTCCAAGCGGTGCCTTTATCTTGCCGAAACACGTCCATAATGTCTGGCATAATGTTTTCGATGGCGGTGATAATACACTTTCCCAATTCTGGTAATGTAGCTGCAAGTGGAGGATGTGAACATTGTCGTTCACGAAACCACACAGAAAAAAATCATACACCTTGAGGTCCGGTGACCGTGGTGGCCATATGCGCAATATGTTCTTGGGGCCGTTGCACGACTAATCTACCTTCCTGACAGGTGTCGATTTAGGTACCTTGGACATTCCTATGCCAATATGTAAGGGCCTCGTTTTGTTGGAAAATAGTCATTTGTTCCTCTTCTTCCGTGAGTGAACCTTCCAATATGTGAAAGTAACGTTTTACGCGACAGTGTTTTAGTATTTAAAAAGGCCAAACATACCTTTCTTGCATACAACATAGAAAAAGTTCACTTTCAGTTTATCAACTTTTACCTCCATGACAAAACTGTGATACTCTGATTCCAATATCTGGATGTTGTGCCTGTTAACTTTATCGGATAAATGAAATGATGCTTTATCACACACAAGATGATTCGTTTCAACAAATTCTTACCATGTTCGATCTTAGTCATTATATTATCACAAAACGCAAGTCTTTTTGATGGATCAGCAGGCTGTGGTTTTTGTACAAATTACAGTTGTACGGGAACAACAGCAACCGCTTTAGTACGATCTCCCTCACTATTGATGTTAGTATCTTCAACTGCTGACCATACTGCTTTCTATTGGTTCCGAAAGAACGAACATGAGAACGAAAACACATAAGAATAACAAGATATCATGAGATGACGTGTGTCGTATTACATGGAGTGGTTTAAAGTCAGAATAAGACTTCAAAATTTTCCTCTTTCAAATGGTACTAATGTCATGTAGTTCCTGTGAGTTTTAGTGAAATATAATTTTCTGAAACGCCCAATAATTTGCAACTACTCTGTAAATTTCCAATATCTAATTCTTTCAAATAATTAGTAACCCACAAGTAAGTCACTTCTGCAAGAAATTTGGTTGTTACTTTAGATGACAAACACGCACTGTTACACCTTTTTTAAGATACAATGCTAACCCAACCCGGATACTTCACTTCATTTGCTACAAATCCGGTGTTTTAAATTTGTAACAATTTCCGAAGTTTAAAGTTGCTTTTTCAGTGCTTGTGGTATCTAACATGATCATAGACACTGCAATAATCTAGCCACAAAAATAAATATTCCCTTTAAATTTCTTTGATTGACATTTTGTATTCTAGTTATGATTGTCTTCGCATCTTCCTGACAAATTTTCTTCCTGTCATTTCGCCGAAAGGAGATATTTCTTCCCCCAGATTTTTCTATATATATTTTGTTTTATTTTGATATTGTTAGAAATCATCTCCTATTATCTTTTGGTATTGTTTCCGAACTCCAAATATACCTATAAAATACAAATAGAGTTAAATATTTTCTTTTTTTGTTTCAGAAATGTCTCAGCTGTAAGAAATCGACTGCGATAATGCCGATCAATTCAACATTTCATTTCAACAGATTGATACACGACATGTTTGACTTCTGTTTTGGAAATGCGGTAAGGAAATAAAAGTTTTAATTAAGTAATAGTAATGTATAGTTTACGTGTAAATGAGGAAGAGATATGTAATGTAAAGAACTTGTGGAGACAGTATTAACCAATATACTACAAGTTTTAAGTTTTCAACTTTATATAGTTTAGAATGTAATAGTTTAAAAAAAGAGTGAAATAATTTAACGAAATTAATAGATTCTAAGGTTCTTTTTGTCTTAAAAGGTTTATATTCTCTTGTTTATGGGAAAGGAGTTCGCGAATATGGCAAAGTCAATATTTCCAATCGTGTAAGAAATATGATAAGACAGGGTACTCCGTTCAAATCTTCCCAATTTCAATTAATCGTTGAAAATAAATTATGAATAATAGGTGAATTAAATTTTCGTTAATTCGAGAAAAACTAATAATCTCACTAATATATTTGCACATGTGTTTCATTAGTAGTACAAACAATATCTAATCTGTATATTCAACTTCTTGCCATGTTGTTTTCAACATATCAGCTGTCATTGTTGGTATTATATCAAGGATTCAAGTTCGTAACTTCGCGATGTTCATCGGAATGGCAAATAAGTGTTCCTTGACGGAACTCTAGAGGAAGAAGTACAGATGAGTAGAACCCGCTGTCATTGTTGGAATTATATCAAGGATTCAAGTTCGTAACTTCGCGATGTTTATCGGAATGGCAAATATGTGTTCCTTGACGGAACTCTAGAGGAAGAAGTACAGATGAGTAGAACCCGATAAATGTGGCTACCACCAAATTATTCCATCATGTTCTATCCAGTAATTAGGAAATTTCAAGTTGCCCTAACTTCTCACATCCAGACCCCAGTGTGAGGGAGTCCTATCGAGTTAGAAGATGATGTCTGGTTATAAAGCAACTACCTGGGTATTTGCAAATGGCTCCAACATGTCCAAGTATACAGAGTTATTACTGTATCTTAACTGAAAAAAACGGACCGGTGATTCTGTCCTTCATTTGACCACACCAAACATTCAATTTTGAGCTACTACGTAAATATTCTCCGTACTTGTTGACTTCTAGAACCTTAGATTCATACTTGTTGCCAGTTGACAATCGCCAACACCTGAAACGCTGTTTCGTCTGGAAACAAGATGCCAACGAAGTGATAATTAAAATCAATACGCTGCAGCATTTCCATACAAAATTATTTACGAAGGTTTGTCATCTGACTTCATTTATTGCACAATTGCTCTTTATACGATTTCAAGCGAAATCCCTTATGTAGAACTCGATGCATGGTTGTTGGAGGTTTGATTACCTATATGCCTGGTGGATGGATTTACTTGAGCTTCTCTGAAAACCCGCCAATAGCGAGTTCCTCAATATTGTTTAAGGACATTTGAGGCTTTTGAAAATCTACTGAACCACAGCTTAATTGATTTAACAACAGGTGCAAGTCTTATGAACACTCGTGTGAAATTTCGTCGCGTTGAAATCATAGATTGTTTCAGCATATCACACTACTTTTTTGCGTGTTGTTGAAGATACACCATTTTTATTTATGCTACTTTGGCGCTGTGTTGTGAACAAACGGACAACTTCAAGCCATGAAAACAAACCTTGGAGACATGGTCTTTTATTTGGTGTTACAGTTGTTTCAGAATTTATCGTACTTCGTCCATTGCAATAGGGATATTTGAACGGAAGTCACTAAATAGCTCTTTTCACTACTAATATTTCTTAGTTATTGTTGGTGAACAATCTTGTAATATGTTGATGTGAATGAAATGTTCCTTCCAGGTGTGTCATTTAAAAACGATAAAGCAATGGAACCTAGAATATCTGATTAATCAAAATAGTGCAATCTACAACAACACAATTTCGCTATGCTCAATTAAAGATCGGATCCCGTGGTGAAATGTGGTGTGTCCGTTATGAAGGTGTCCTCGGCCACACGTTGCACCGTTCAATCATCAAGGGTAAGGTATTCCATCCAAAGAATTAATCCAAATTCCGGAAGATGTGGTAGTCAATATCAGAGGTACCAGGTGAATATGCCGAGTAATGAAAGGCTTAATTATGAAACTCATGGAAAGCCTGTCCCCTCATTTGTGCGACATGTAGGCAAGATGAGTATCGAAATATGAGGACATGTTTTGTTATGATAATTTTTGAATTCTTGCGGGCAAGTTTCCGGTGCATTTCATAGAGTTTAGATGTTGTAACAATTTGCAATAATGGTTCCACTTCACCTAAGAAAGACATGATGGTCCACTTCCACCATGAACCAGCAACAACATCTACTTAAGTAAAGCGGAAACCTCGGAAACCGTTCTGAACGTGAATCACTATCCAACGATTATCATACTAAATCCAATTCTCATGTGAAGTAACAATTCGATGAAGGAATTTTTTAGGTTATTCTTTGTACTTACTCAGAGAACTTCATATTTCCAGACTTCGATTTTTATTGGCCCATGCCAGCTCAGGTTGTATCCATGAGTCCGACTTCGTTACCATAACCATTAAGCAGAGGCTCAGGACGACAGTGGTATACTGTATGCCTGCCTAATTCATCTGCAATGGCATGCACACATTTTTCGAAGGCTCTACTTCACGGTGTTTCTAAGTAGCTAATCCGAACATGATATTAGGAGGTGACGGAATACTAATTTTTTAATACTGTGGCACCGGAACAACATTTTTACAAACTAACAATGAATAATTAGTTCACTCAATATTCCTGTCTCAAATGCACTGTTATTTTGTGTCTGTTATGTAGAATTACATAGTTTGAATTTGTGAAGAAACATCACCCGCAATTTTGTGTTATTAATGGTGCAATTTCATACGAATTTGTTCACAATATCCTGCCTCTAGACTGTCTGGAAACCCCAGACTGTTTGCTAGACGTGTACTGAGTTTCTAACATTAGGCAGGGTCCTTAGTCTATACGTTACTTGTATTGTATTATTGATGTAAGTTTTCCATCAGACGTTGAGGTGAATTTCATTCTCACCAGCCTAATGGAAAGTACTATGTAACGATATTAGTGGTGCTATTTTTCGTTTCTTACTGCAGCGACTGGAAATAGGGTTCAGCCTATACTAATGTGAGTGACGATACTTGTAGAAAGCATCACCGTTAATATGTGATATTACTGGACTCAAAGCCCGAAACTAGAAACAGAGGTACGGGGGCATGAATATTTTAGGGGGAGAATCATTAAAAATTCTCTTACAAATATCTAAATTGTGTTTTTTTGTATTAATAATAGTATTTTGTATTGAGGTTGGAGAGTCCATGAAAAGTTTAGGGAGACTAGGCCCTCTGTAGTCCTCCTCTGGTTGCGAGCCTGCTGGACTTTCTGATAGGCTTATATTATTTTTAGTAGCTAACAGCAAGAAATAAACCGAAAGAAAACACGACACGAACCTATGTAGTTCAAGAAGGATTTCATTTGTAGTGTATTGTCATTTCAACAGGAAAATGATACTGATTGGACCTTCAGGATCGGCAAAATAATTACGTAGAAAAGTAAGTTAAAGAATGTGCTTTATGTTCTCCATATAGTAATATTGAGTAACCTGTAACTCAATCAAGAACCTTAGAACAAAGATTTGGGCGAGAGTTGGAAAGACAAAAATTCACTCTACATCATCCTTTATGACGAATCGCAAATTTATTTTACGGAATCTTTTAAAACTGTAAACAGGGTGCAAATTGGTACCAAAATCATATTGTTAAAAACACCTCAAACTTCACTAGTCACAGGGGCGGATCCAGGACGGACTTCTGGGGGGCGGTGGGTTGTAATACTGCTGGTTAAAGCTACCTTTAAGAGCTTCAAACTCTGAAATAGGTTTTATTTATATATAAAATAAAAGTTTCCTCTTTTGAGGCCCCCCTGGATCCGCCACTCACTAGTCATAACTGGAGGTAGTGTCGAGTAAGAGGTTTCCACATGTATCTTTATTTAAATTTATGGTGAAGATAGGGAATATAGATGCCACTTCTTGGAAAATCTCCAAGTAAAATATGCTAACCTACAAGAATGTTCTTTTAAGAGCTTATTTATGTATGATAAACTTGTAACTCATACAAGTATAGTAACATAAAAACAGCAGTTCAAAATTAGATCTATGTAAACAACGCATACAATATACACATTTATTAATGTTAATAAGAGAAATGCAAATTAGTGCTTCTATGTTGCCAGTGGAGTATTTAAAGGGGCCTTACGGGTTTTAAGCCCCCGAAATTTTATTTACTATTTTAAAGTAAAAGAAATATTTTGCAGAACGTCACATTTCCAGAAATAATGTTAGCAAAGCCCCTATTGAAATAAAATCGTAAATATTCCACTGTATGTTCCATTTATAAGTAGGCCTACATTAATAGTCCAGGCAATAGAGACCACATAAATACTTTACTGAAGAAATAACGGTAGTTCTGGAAATGTGCTTAGTTTATGTTTTTCGAGTTTCTAGATCCGACTCCAACTTCCAACCAAATATTTCCGCATACACCCCAATTTTGAAAGCTAGAAAATGTTGTTTTATTGTTTGGAGGAAATATACGTAAAACAATCCTCTGACATTTTGACATATGATGAACAGGGGCCAGTGTTAGCGCTCCGCGAAACGTGCGCCTCGGATCCACGAGAATGCATACACTAAATAATGCAACTTTAGTATAAACCATTTATGTCGTTTCCGTTTGATCTCCCGTCTGACCCTACATTTGTTTCTGCAAAACTCTTAGTCCCACTCATTTTTCCGCTTTCAGTATCTGGAAGTTTCAACCTCCTATCCCTTCCTAAATAAACAAGAGGACGGAGAAGAGAAAATATGTTTCATTTTAAAACTCTGAAGACTTGACTTCCTTCTGTCAAAGTTAAAGGTTGAAATAAAAAACACATACCGGTAGGTGATAATGTTACAAGGCTGGTGAAAGATTATATACTAATTCTGAACATAGTTTTCTGTTCAAGTCTAACCAAACATGAGAAAAAATAAACGGGCTTTCGAACGGGCTTTATATTGGGTCTAAGAGCGATGCAATGGTTAGAGATAGCAATTTGTCTGATTAGGGAGGCCAATAGTCATGGCATTTTTCGTAAAATAGAAATTTAACTCCGGAGAAGAATACTAGCAGTCAAGTAAGCGAACTGATTATTTTGTTAGAAAAGACAGGAATATATATAACCTACGGAATATATATATATTCCCAATTTGAATCCGTAGGTTTCTTAAAATTCCTACTCCACTATAGGAACAAGCGATTAATACAGATTTAACAGAGAAAGCTGGTTTATAAAGGATATGAGCCAGGTGTTCTTTAAATTTTCTTAACTCAAGGATTGTGAGTACCTGTCTCGTTGAAGTCTGGTTTGAAGGAGAAGTTATGCTGATAGAGTTTTACTGTTCCAATCTTGAAACAGGGGGATTAAGGGCCAAAAATAGTTTATTTTCCCCTATTTTATTTGACCTCAACTGAAGGTGAGGTGAGGTGATTTTGAGTTTTACGTCCCTTTCAGTCGAGAGGCTATATGAGACGGAACCTACTGATTAACGTGGAATCCGAACTACATGACCTTCCGCCGGGATAACCTTATCTGGAATAGAGATCAAATACCTAAAGAGAGAGATTTATACCTACCTTGTTTGTTTACAGAGGGCACGGTGGTTCAGTGCTAGAGCGCTTACTTTTGTTACAAGGGTACATTAATTCAATCTCCGCCAAGTAAATTTGTGGTGGGAAACATAGTGTGAGTTAATCTTCTCTAGGTACTCTCGTTTCCTCCCAAATACTCATTCCACCGATTCATCCATCATCGTTCACTTTCTGTCTCTCAACCTGAAGGGTATAATCGTGGGACGTTAAATTGAAAGAGTTCATTCCATTTCCTTATTTTATTTACCTATATACTTTATAAGATGAATTTATCTAGAAATTTCTTGTTTTGTGCGTATATCAAAAACCGTCAGACATATGTAGGGCTATAAGGCAGATACTCTATAAGTGGAGAAGTGTACCTTCAACAAGTTAAAAAATTACGTTCAATCAGCTTGTAATTGCACGCAAAATATACCTTTTTCACAGACCACATATAAATTAGATTAGAGAGTATAGACAAAGTTTTGTTTCGTGAATCTAGAGTTTAAAAGTAGGAGGTATATTTTGATATTCTAAGATATAGCCAAAGTTGCATTGAAAGGCTTTGTATTGAAGTCTCTCAAACAAGGAAATTTAATAGTGCAAACCTTCATTATAAACTGAATGTAGTTAATTCTAACAATAAAGAGTTTAAGAGGTAATTTTCTAAGAAATGTTATTTAAAGCAAAATTTCTGAGCCTTGTTTTGTAAAAAGCAGAATGTGACATGCAGTGGAACTGTTTTCTATCTCTGCTATGAGCGTTATGGATTTTACCGCACTTGTTATTCACGAACTCTTTTTCTAAAAATGATTTTGAGATTACCTTGAACATCATTTTTGAAGCACGATGTATATTGTTTTTGTTGATCATTAAACTCATTTCAATAGCAGAGTTCCTTCCTCCGTCGTAATTGCCTACTCTTCATTCCTTTATTTCCTTATTTTCCTATTTTTCGCTATTTCACGTAACATTACGTATGTCTCTTTGTATTTCCTTATATTTCAGCCATCGTATGCGTACAAAGCAGGAAAAATGCCAGCTTTGATTTACCATGAACTTCAATTCCTGATGCGATATATCTGAACATTTCCTCATGACTAAATTTTATTTTTAACTTTGATTTTGCTGAAATGGAATTTCAAGGTCACATGATTCCAGCTGAAGTGAGATCGATACTGGACAACCTGTCCTCGAGATACATGACATTTGATTCCTTTTTGAACATTAGATTGGTGTCAGGACAACTTAATTGTCGTTGGTTTCAAACAACTCAATTCTTCACCTAATAAGGAAATGACGAGACAAAGGAAATAGGTCTGTTCGAACCCTCTCTAAACAAAACAACCGATTCTCATCTCGGAAGGCGAGTGCGACTGAGACTTTTGTAGGAGACACATCCTATTCTGTCAAACTTGCTATTGGCGTACTACTTGGCACAAATATACTTTAAGCTGACACGGGTCCCGGGTTCGATCCCAGCCCCGCGAAGTGAACTTTGTGGTGGACAAACACCGTGTGCGTGGGTTTTCTCGGGGTTCTCCCGTTTCCTCCCACTTTCTTCATTCCACCATTTCATTCGTTACTCATCATCATCGTCTCCTTTAGCATAACCGGCATAATCGTGGGACGTAAAACTCAAAGATTTCATTTCATTTTTTTTAAGCTGACACGTTAGAACTCTTTACATTCAAATTACTTATTAGTTTAAAGAACAAATTCTACCTTTCCCATTTTTTTCGTGCATTACCAGTTCATCTCAATGATAATTAAATCATTTGGTGATTAAGTTAGCGCTCATCCGTGATTCAAAATCTTGTTTGTAGCTTATGAGCGATGTTAATCGTCCATATTCCTAATAATTGATTATTGTTGGTAAAGAGAAACATCCCCTTTATTCTTAGGCAAATAATTAACTATGCTTGTATTTTCACGTTCCAATAGTATATCTCATGCAAATAAACTTTACTGTAAAAAAGCAAAGTAACGCTTGGGACTTAACAATACCCGTAGACATAGATTTATTTAGTAGACTATGCTTTGGGTAATACGGTTAAGTAGAGGACAAAGGGATAATTGACATTTTTAGATTTTTTTTAATTTTTCATTTTTTTTAAATATTACAATGTTACATTGCAATCTTGAAGCATACATAGTATGCTACAGATAAAGCAATATACTTGAGGCTATAATAAATTTTGGGACTAGACGCTACTGGTGCAAACTCACTTATCGTTATATTCCAAAATATATCACTAACCCCACATTCGGCGTTTTCTGGTACAACATACATGTGATGACAGATTATTATCAAACCACTCCTCTCTTCTTTACGGGGCAATGTGTGATACTCTTATACTTTAAATATCACTAAATTTATTTTCAAAATATTTAGCGGTCCAACCCAGGAGCAGATTCAAAGTATCGCCTATACCAAATTTATTAATGACTCTTCAGAAATTCTACTAAAGTTGAATATAGATATAATAATAAGTATATATAAGTATATATACAGCATAATAAGTGCAATAAGTATATATACAGCATATATATAAGAAAATCACACACTATAAACATTTTTTTTTTGAATTTCAGATTTCAACAAGAAATGAACGTGACGATCCCTCAGCAGTCTGCTCGAAGATCTTGAGGACGCTCACGGATACAATCAACATCAAATAGTACACAAGACAGAAATGGAGAGAAATTTAAATGTGGAACGTGCCAGAGAGAGTTTCCATATCGTCATAATCTGTTGCGACATGAAAAGATACACAGTGGCCCCAGAGAGATAAGGAGAACATATCTTTGTTCGAGATGTCGAAAAGGTTTCACCTCTGAGCACAGTAAAATTCGTCACGAACGTACAGTGTGTAAAATAAATTCTGTTGTCAGAGTAACTGTTGAGAATCAGTAAAATGGTTACCCAGATTTCTAAAAAATATCCGAGTTAAATTATTTCATTTGCACTATATTAAAAGAACATTCGAATTTTATTATTCATTTGCGTAATGATGAACTATACAAATTGTTTCATATAAAAACTAAATCAACTTTATTTTCTAAATTAAAATGTAAAATACAAATACATACAGTATAGTTGAAAGCAAGATACAAATTTGTAAGCATTTATACAGTTAAAATATTCGTTAAAATAAAATAATTGCTAATAATGAGTTTGACATTTCAATCGGTAGCTGCATTTATTGGCACATGCAATATAACATACTGGTGAGTCTTTTATGAACTGTAGCTTCGGTAATTATACACTACTAGAAGGTTGAGCAATAGCTAATGTATTTCCAAATCACTCATCTTTTATAAAATCCTAAATATAATAATTCATTCATGCAGTAGTGTAAAATATGAAAAGCGATTTAGTCATTTAGTCAAGAGTTCAGCAGTACTTGAGCAATCCAGCAATTAGGGAGTGTTTCCGCTGGATTAAACATTTCAAGAAAATAATTCAAAAATAGTACTTCTCTTTGAAGTTTATTTATTGTTGTTATCTTGGTTTAGTTGTGAAACTATCAAGAAAAATATCGAATGATCACTATAACCTGAACTTTTAACTACTGCATTTAATAGAAGTCTATCGTTCTATCTAATGATATACAAAATGTTGTCAAAACTCTCATTAGCATTACAGTTTGTCAATTCTACCAGCAAAATGACACAAAGAAACATAGTTCTTTAGAAAATAAACCAAAACTGGCCAGTTTTCGGCCATTAGTGAATCTTAAAATGTAGATCTTTGGTAGTCCACAGAACATCTACTCACACATGAGTACATGTAATGGCATCAAATTATGAACAGCATGTACAGAGACAACGGGCTACAGAGAGTGTGGAGTGTAACAACCCCTTTTAACATTTCCAGTAGAGACAATTCATAAAGTACCTCCTAAGAAAGTGATTTCATGAAATGTTAGTTGATTGGTCCGCTATGGCTATCCATCTTAAACTGAAGTGTCTATCAGTCTTTCGCTCTGGACTACTGGCTAGCACGTGCTTCTTTGGTGTACGTGGTTATGAATTCAAATCCAAGTGGGATAGTACACAAAATTTACATTCAAATTCATTCGATTTATTAATCGTCCCGCCTCATTTAGCCTAAATGGCACAGACGTGGGATGTTAAAAAAATCATCTTATTTCATTTCAATGAAGCAATCCCCCGAAAATCATGAGATCGAAAAGGGAGAATGCTGTCTTTTTTAAAGATAATGAATGTAGCACTTGTTTCTGTAGCACCTCTGGACGATTCTGTTCGGCTATTTTAGAATTAAACTGTGCTGCTTTATGTAAGTTAGATTGGGAGTTGTGGCTTATTATAATGGCTACAAGACTTTTAAGAAATCCGTTTATAACATTATGACACTCTAAATAAGTGAGGGGGTAAGCGCTGACTAGCTGGAAGGGTGAACTCAGGACTATTTGCATTCAGGACACTCTTGCTAAACAAGTCTCATCTTCAAGGTTATCTATAGAGTGCTATCTCTCAAAAGGTACGGCACAGTGGCATGCCATCTGGAAGAAATTATGAACTTGGACTATTTAAAGTAACATATAGATTATTGTAAATGTTATTGACATAAAATGACTATCTAAACTAACTAAGTAACTAACTCTATGGCCTATGGAACCCGGAGGTTCAGTGCCGCGTTCACAAAAGCTCTCCACTGACTTCTATCCTTAGCTAACCGCATCCAGTTTCTACTCTGTATTCCTATCTCTGCGAGATCCATCTTAATATTATCCTCCCATCTGCGCCTAGGTCTTCCTAATGGTCGTTTTCATATGGGTCTACCAGGCAAGACTTTGAAAGCATTTCTACTTTCTTCCATTCTAGCTACATGACATGCCCACTTAAGCCTCCTAGACTTGACGACCCTAACAATGTTGGGTAAACCGTATAAACTATGTAGTTCCTCGTTATGAAGCTTCCGCCATTCCCCATTCTCGTTCTTCTTGGGTCCGAATATTCTTCTCAGGATCCTGTTCTCAAATACTTTCAATCTATGTTCTTCCTTCAGAGTAAGCGACCATGTTTCGCAACCATACAGAACAACAGGCATGATTATCGTTTTATATATTTTAAGCTAATATATAATAAAATATATTAAATAATATATTTATATTATTTAATATAAATATATAATAATATATAATAATATAAAGCTAATATTAAAAAGACTATCAGTACGTCTATGTTGATCGTTCTGAGATAAACTATTTCATAACTTCATCATTTCACATATGAGTATAATTTAAATAGATACATTATATCAACACTTATTTAGTCCCACACACATTAAGGGGAGATGTTCAATGAAGGAATTACTTTTATACAAACAAAGAGTGTCTACAAGCTAGATGGAAGAACTTTGTCGTAACTATTTTATAGTTAATTTTTGGATTTGACTAAGTCCAAGGAACATACTCACGAACCAATTAGGTGATTTTCATCTGAAGTGGCGATGACGGCTAGTGCTGAGAAAGTGCTATTAGTGGCACCGACCTTACTGATTTTTTTTCTGATTTTTTGGACAACCCTTTTTCATTCCCCAACGGACGTAAAGTTTTTAAGCATTTGGTTAGGCAACACGCACAACACCAATTACAGAAAAGCTACTTGTAATCGTTTTTAGAGTTATCAGATGGCTATAATAAAATTATTTTATTTAAAGAAACTTGTAGCAATTCCAGTAAATAATTCTAAAGTTTTATGCGTAAATGTACAGCCATATTAGCTCAGTTGTTGGAATTAATTTCCAGATTTTGTTTGAAATGCCAAGTTAACGATTATTATAGGCCTAGATCTTGATTTAAAACGATTTGTTATTGGCAACTCTTCGCTTGTTATTTACACCGACACCAAATGCCATCTAGCGGCAGGCTATACAACTTCGTGGTTGCTTACTTTGGTTAAGCTCTTCGAGCGTCGTCGCAACGTCCGGTTCAGTCCCGAAGATTCGCGCACCTCCCGCTCGCTTCGTTGGCTCCATAACCTACGCCGACGTTTCTAGAATATTCTCGCTCGAAGTTCGAAGGTGGTATAAATATTGCTCTTTCTATTAAGACAGAGAGTTTGTGCATTTTAATTAAAGTTACACTCTTCTTAGTGCGATACGATTCAGAGACATTTTATATACTTTGGTTTCCAAGTTCGGAAGCAATGGAAAGCAAGATGAAGTAAAAACATCATAGCAGACCAACGCGGGAAAGTGTGAAAGGAGGCTTATTTGGCATTCCAAGTGAAATGAGTGAAGTGCAGTTACCCATGCACGCTGACGTTATGCGACATTCTCATTCGTTTCGAAGTGGTTTACGTGGTGACGAAAGTGTAACTAAATTACCAGTGACTGACATTTGTAAACTAGTTGAACAAAGAGTTCTACATATTTCGCGTAAAGCAAGCATTTCTGTGGTTTTCGAAAAGACAGTTTTTGCCATGATGAAAACATTTTATAATAAGTGTCGCACCAAGGAAAAACATTTTATTCGACAAAAACAGAAGTTACTCTTCCTTCAGGTTTTGTTCCATACGCATAGAAGTCTCTTTTTGATATTGCGTCTTGCAAATACAAAAGCGCCGAAGATTGCCACTGTGAGAGGACACACAAGATTCCAAATCAATTTTGTTTGACCAGAGAACATCACGGAATATGAGAACTGGTAACATTGACATCCGAACAAGCAAATCTCTGTCAAAGATGTTTTCCCGTAAAGTGAGCAGATTTAAGGGGCAGACAACCAAGAAAGACGCTGGAAGTGTTGAAGCAAGTTCATCAACTAGAGGTCAAAGATAGTGGCATCGTCAGGGGAATCCTGAGAAGCTGTTGAATCGGGAAGCACGTCAGGATCTGACTCCGTGGCGCGACCAAGAAGGAAACATAGTCTAAAGCGCATTTGTCTTCAAAATACAGCGGAGGCCGAGTTTAGAACTAGAGCTTCAGAGAGACAGGTTGCTTTGATCGCTTCTTGCTCTCTTTCAGATTGCTTTGAGGCCACAAATCTTGTTGTTGACAGATCTATGGTACGAAGAGGAAAAGATAAACTAGGTGAGAAGATCCAGAAAGAAAAGGCTCACCTAGGCCTAGCGATTACAAATATGTACTTCGACGGAAAAAATGATGTAACTCTTGTGCAAGAAGAAAATTAACGGCAAACTACGAAGACGAGAGGTTACAGGAAAGACTACCACAGTTCTATGGGAGCCCGGTTCAGAATACTTGGGAAATGCTACACCTAAGTCAGGCACTGGCAAGGATATTGCCGATTCTATATTGGAGCTTTTAGAGAAGAACCAATACGACGTGCCAAGTCTTGAGGCAGTCGGCGGCGATGATGAAGACAGGCACACAGGATTTGATAACGACGTGATAAGCCAGAAACAAAGATCCCAAGGAAAGGAACTGCAGGATCTCATTTGCCTTCTTCATACAAACGAGTTGCCATTTCGAAACCTGGTAACCGAATTGGATGGTGGGACGCCCGGACCCAACGCTTTTTCCGGCCCCATGGGAAAGAAATTAAAAGATTTTGAACGTTCACTGATCGTCTCCTTTACACCCATTCCCGTTGAATGGCTGTCTGAAATGAAAAAAAGCAGATGGTTTAAGCAGTGACCTGAATTATCTCTGAAATTTTTTATGACTGTTGCTACAGAAATGCGTACTACCGATCTATCAAACAGAAAACCAGGACCATTATTACATTCACGTTGGCTTACATTGGCCTGTACGATGCTCAGCCACTACATCAGTACTGATAAACCTAGTTCAGGTTTGTGTCTGCCAGTATTTTGTTAAAGTATACGCTCCCGTTTGGTTGTCAATACGGTGAAATCCTTCGTGTGAAATGGGCACCATGCATCTGTTTAGCATAGCTAAGATATTACGTTTTATGCCAGAAAATCTACAACACATAGTTCATTCTGCTCTAAAAACAAACAGATACTACGCTCATCATGAAAACCGGCTGATAGCGATAACAGCAGATGAAAATCCGCATATTCGAACCTTAGGCTAGAGAAGGATAAAAAGTGCCGAAGCCAGAAACCTCCGCGATCAAGCCGGCCAAGTGACTTCGTTGTTCCAAAATTAAACTTTACAGCTGAAAATTACTACGACATGATCAATTGGCCTAAATGTCTAACAGAACATTTGAAGGATCTTTTTGAAATTTTTAAGGACCTTTCAAAACCAAATCACAAACTTCAAATGAAATCAGTAAAATGGAAATAAATACAACTAGTCAATCCCGTGAATTCGAAAGAAATATTCTCCAATCGAAGTTGTGTGAGAAAAAATGAGCCTATTACAATGGAAAAACAGGAAGAAACTGTTTAATATGATCTTGAAGCTTTGGTGGCGTCTACTATTAATTCAATGTTCTCGGGATTGCTGCACTCAGTCTGGCAGCAATCCCGAGAACATTGGATTAAAAGAAACTTTTTGTTGAAATTGTTGGAGTTTATTACCAACAAGAAGACAAAAGATTTGGGAATCAATGTGTGGAATGCAAGACGGAGTTTCCTGCAAATTTTAAGACAGGGTTGTGTGTGTAATTTAACTCTTCAAGGAGCGTGAAGATGGCTGTGTATTGTTGGTCGATCAACAGTTCTTCACGATATATCTACGTTAAAGAAATCTATACAGAACGTCTATTGTGTTAATACTTATTGGACATGTTTGTTAACAGCAATATTACAAGTTAATGGCTCATTGTATATTGTCATCTGCTGGAGACTTAATAGTGTGCTTTCATTTATGTTCTGTTCTAATATTGGATTCAAAACTACAACTCAAGTATATATTCCTATCTTGTAATTCCTGGGAGATAATAGTTGGTTAGAGATACTTGTAATATTGCTGTTTCAACTACTCTAAGAAAAGTATTAATAAGTTGTATTCTGATATTGAACAATTCCTGATGTTCATTTTAGAACAAGGTCCTAGGTAGTAAATGTATTTTTTATTTGTTTTTTTTTTCGAAAAGGAATGAATCATTTCCAATATTCTGAATTGGTGGCGATGTACGACGCACATGTTCAATTTTCTCGGAAATTTTCTCGCTTATACTGTAGCTTCGGAAGGTGCACTTTGCGAATAGACATTGCAGAGTAATATCAATTACGCTTACGTTTCTGATGTTGACAAATCAAAACAATTTCTAACTGAAAAATGCTGTAGGTATAAACAAATTCTTTACAATATTGGTGTAATAATCTTATTAAATTTTTTTTGAGTGATGGTTACTACTTCCATGTTATACTATAACAAGGAAGTATTGTATTCGGTTCAAAATGAATAATGTAAATCCATATACGACCAGATTTGGATGAAGGCCTACAATTTCCGTATCGACATCTATGAGTCTGTATGTTCACAGACTATTTCGTCAACGATAAATCCCGTAAAATATTACATATAAACAGGGGGTCCTGTACAACTTTCTATTTGGTTGAATATCCATGAAGTCCCTGACATTCAACAGACTTTATAACCTAAGATGATATAACGCAGATGGCAATAGAACGGGTGAAATGGGTTAGTCTATTGGATTGGATATGTGGACTAACGATGCAGGGAAGATTATCAGAAAATTCATTAGTATTGCGTTTAAAATGTGTTCGATCTCAAATGTACTTGACCACACAGAAGATGCTCTATACGAAAGCAGTGACAAAGAAATAAGCGACAAGAAATCGTAATCACCTGTTGGAAATCAAGAGATGACTGAAATAGCAATTAAATTGCAGAAAATGTTTTCCTTAAGCTTTGTGTACTTCGTTAATATTATTTTCTTTTTCGCCTCTTTCTTGAATTCTGGCAATGGGTTTTAATGTAGGCTTATAATAATAATGGAATAAATTCCATAATCATCGTAGAAACTAGAACATAACACATTAAAATGAACAGGCTACTGCTCAAATACGCAAATATCACAATGAGAATCACTAAATCTTTCTGAGCGTCACAGGATGGTTTGTTTTGAAGAATAGCAAACTCTCCGATATATATAGACTCAGATATAAGTTTTTCATTATAATATTATTATATGATTGATTGAAATGTATAATATCGCAAAGTCAGGGAGAGAGGCAATTCTCCTTCCACTGGTCTGTCTCAATATAACTGGAAACTTCAATTATACGCATGGTAGTAAAATAAATATTTGATACTGTAAAATATTACCTGATTTAAATTTCTGTTATTCTAATATCTCAGCGGAGGACAATTTTTTTTAGAAAACTAGTTGAGGAACAATATCAATCCAATTATCAAATTATGCCAATGCAATACAGATTATTCAAGTCAAAGTTTCCTACCTTAATTCCTAGATGCTCTTACTTGTTTTTCGTGCTCTCACAGCCTTACACAAACTCAACTCAAAATATAATTAATGCTAATTATGATATTACAATATACAACAAAGCTTTTGACTAGGAATTGTGTAAATACGGAAATTGTATATCAAGCATGGAAAGATATTAGTAATAAAAAAATCAGTTATTTCTCTTATAAGAATAACATGACACTGAACTTAACGTTTTAACTAGAGGACAGGAAATCCCAGAATTTCTCTCTTGTGAGTTTTACATTTTTTAGATTATTTTATTTTATTAATTGATAAATGCATACGAGTTTTAAAGTTCCCTTTCAGCTGTTTTTGAAAACTATTGAAGCGAACCAATCCTATTGAAGCTGTTTTTTCTTCACATTTCTCTTAAATCTCAATTTGTTTTCTTGCTTTTGAATAGGATGAAAATGCTCACCGATTCGATAGAAAATATAAGTAGAAATTACGGAACTGCAATACTCATTTTTTGGATTCACATATTATTTTTCTACTTAGAGAAAGCCTAAACACCTTGCCTTCCAAAGACTGAAAACTGAAAACTGTTATCGAATCATACAAACGTACAACAAATACATACATGATTTTTTTTAAATAAATAGAAATAAAATTTAACAACACAAGCTTATAAATAATCCATGTGTAATCAAAATATTATTCACCACGTATACAATATTCCAGTGATATAAGTGTATTACTCATCTCCAGATTCATTGTTCAATCCATTTACGAATCACATTACAGCAAATCAGAAAATACATTGCATTCTGAAAACACTATCCTGACAGTGGGCGTCAAACAGTTCTACACTTGGATAATTTCCGGTCAACTTTCCACATCCTGAGTACAATTTTGACATGAAATCTGTAGTGAATCCCTTGCAGAAAGACATTATCACTCTATCAGACAAATTATATTTAATATTATTATTATCATGGACTCTCATTCTGTAGCTATAATGCTTAATTAAATTCTAGATTTATAGAAAAAAAATAGCATGGTCTTACTAAATTAAATACCCAACGAACCATGATCTGAATTATTTCGCGATAAAAGTCCACTTGACAATTTCGCATTTGACGTTAAAACAGCTCGTAATGCATGGCGTCCTTCTAATCCTATCAACCGCACAGTATCACCTTTCAGGGCGTCTGTGTAGACTTTGCTACAAAAAGTGGAGCTTCAAATCATTTCGAAAACGATTTGTTTTGTAAATTATTCTTTTAAGGAGTCTTCTTTTCATGATTTGTCATCAACCGTTGTAGTTCGTTATGTTTAAGTAGAGATTCGCAATAGCAATTCGTTAGGGTCAATGTTTTTGTGTCCGATCATGTTACACCCAAATCATCAAGGTCTTCTTGGTAGTTAGCTTTCTCCAAATAGTTTAACACTGTTAATCGATTGTCATTTACCGTTCTGATGTCATAACTGCTTTTATTCTGGTCTTATTCGACTTTTACCACAATATAATCTCACTCTTTCTGTGATTAATCGCCCGCTGTGACGCATCTGGGACATCAAAATTTGCAGAACGAAAGCGATTGTCCCATCGTTTGAGTGTTGCTTTTGATAACGTATCTTGACCATAAACTATACAAATTTCTTTACGGCCTACACAGTACTTGAGACATCCTTGAAGCAAACTTGCAAAATGTAGCTACGTTTTGCGGAAAACTCACTCGTCTTTACAACACAATGTGTTTGGTCTAATTATACAAATTCCAATTCTTTCTGCACAACTACTAGGTTAAACTATCAGATGTCAAATAACGTTAAGTTGGTCTTATACACGAGAAGCTACAGTTCCTACAAATTCATTGAATTGAGTAATGAAAATATTACACCATATAATTTTTTCTTTGTACTCAGGAAACCAATCCTGATTAAAACAATGAGGATAGTGAAGAAAGATAACTTCATTATTACTTAATGCTATGTCCGAACACACTGAAAAACTGTCTAGCAATTGCATAATATCGCGGAATCTAAAGCCATTTAGCTTGTGACGTACGTGATTCCGACATTTGCCTGGTGTGAATTAGGGAAACCCAGGAGAATCCTCACTCAAAATGGCTGGCATGAAAAAGATGATACACTTTTTCGAACGAGTGTCCCCATCGGGAATCGGACTACTCCTACCGAAGGCGAGAGCAATAGCGATTACGCCACGCGAGGCCATCGCAATTTTATTTAAGGTGAGGAAACATAACCATAACTTTTTCCAAATGCTCATACAGTGTTTTAGAATATTATTATTTGTGAGGAATATACGAAAGAGATACAACTTTCATTTGATATTATCTCTGTAAACAGACTTAATTTCAAGTAATAAAAGGAGGGGTTGGCATAGTTATATGGAAAACAATGTGCTAAAATTTAAAATCAAATATTTTCTATCGTAAGAAATCACCACTCTCATTCATATTACTGTAGTGTAAATGTATTTGTACCCGTAAGAGTGATTATGTATTTAAAGAGAAGCATAAAAAATGGGAATAAGCATTAAGGGACCACCTTCTCAATGTCCAGTTTAAAATAGATCCATAGGTGGTCACTTAATACCAATTTCACTGCTTATGCATTATCAAGACCGTAGCGAAAAAAAAATCAATTTTGAGTGGAGACCCGACTTTCTCCATTGTTAAAAGTTAATGTGAAAATTGGTATATTTAACGTTCCGTTTTAGTTTCCTGAAGAGGGGTCTGGAATCCCCTTGGCTATGACTCTGTACATTAGCGTTTCCCAGACAAGTCGAATAATTATGTCACGGGTTGCGGTGCCTCACTGGTACAACATTTATGTCTTGTGAATGAAGATCATGATTCGATCTCAGATCGCGCAAAGCAAATTTTGTGATGGAGAAACATAGTTGCCGTGGGTTTTCTTGGGCTTATCTCGTTTGCTCCTCACTTTCTCCTTAGCCTCGTCGTATAATTGTGCAAGGGATTTTTGGATTTGGATAATTTATAGGTAATTTTAGATTAACTAAATCATTATTTTTCTTATAACAGAGACATGTTTTCTCTTGGTCGGTTTTGAACTTGCAATTTTATTATTAGTCTAATTGAAAATTGAAATTCCAGTTTTACAACGCTCCAAGAATAACAGGATGGCAGATATTATCCTGGAATTGCATAAACCACTAAGTTAAATTTTCATGGTTGTGGTTTCCTACGGGAAACGCATTGTACTGAAAATGTGGTTGTAGCAACTACAGGAATTTTGTCATCATCGATAGCGGATAGTCAAATTAAGAAAAACAGGAAAAATAATGAAATCCGGAAAAGGGATATTCTTCCTACGTCTCTATGCCATCCCACGTATGCTCTGATATTCTAGTTCATAACCAATCACGATTAAACATGTCGAAAGAATCACCATAAACTCCGCCTAATCATACTATTCGATTCCCCCTTTCTTACAATTACGTCAATTAACATTGTGTGACTGTATGTTCCGGCCAACACCCTATCTGAAAAATATATAACAAAAATTTACAAAATTCGAGGGGACACTCTCCAAATACCAGCAGCAGAGGTTTTATCCTCGTGGGACGTCACCTTATATGAGGTAAATATGTCTTTGACTTTGTTATTGACAAAGTTGTTATAATCGTAACTTCTTTCCCCTAGACAACATTAATCTTGTCATGGCTCAAGTAATAGTTTAAATTTTTTCAGAGCCATGACTTACAAAATTTCAAGATACAAAAACTAGAACAGGTGCCACTTGGCATACACATATTGCTAGTCATATTGCTGTAGAGGATCTTTTGAATTATAAAGAATAAGCTTTATCCTTTTTAAAATGTTGTATTGTTTTACATAATCTTATCTATTGTCAGTTATTGTTTTTCGTTTTCTTTTAATATTTTGTTTGTTTTTATTTTATCTTAATAAATAATCATTAATAATAATTTGCATTTGTTCTGTTATGTTCTGTTCTCTCTAAGCCTTGAAGACCTAAGGTAATAAATTTTCTTTGAAACATCTCCGACCTGAGATTTCTCGGGTTCGTGACTCTTGGTACTGTTCGGGGTTATGATGGCAGTCACGTATATTACCCCGGACAACCTGAAATATCGTTTCAAATGGGGGCTCGTCCGTGATAATTAAGGCGTTTTAGGTCTCTTTCAGGACCTAATCATATTCTATCGTATGAGACTGAATTGTAGCAGAACAGAGCTAATGCCTATATTGCGGTATGTAGTTACCATGGACTAAAATGTAGTCTGTCATGAGAGTAGGACACCTGTTCTTTTTCTCCTATTTTCTTCAAGAAGAGCATAACAAACTAACGATTATAGCAACTATTAATTGTTATGATTTATTGTATTTAATATATTACCAATAAGACTGTTGATTATGTTCTAATTTTACATTTGAATTAGCATACCTATTAAGCTGGATTGACTAAATATTGTTAAGCTGAAAAAAAAGTATCACTCCAGTATTTTACACGTTCTGTATGATAGTGTTGTTAGTAAGCGCATGAAGCTTTATTTATAGTAACAACAGTAGTTAGTGGGAAATAATGACAGTTGCGTTAGTTAAGAGAATATTGATTTTTAATGCAGATTTTGATAACTGAACTAGAATAAAGTATGTACTACTTGTGCTCTCGGACGTCAGCAGTTCTTAGCTCCAGTAGAAATAGGAATACTAACTAATATATTAGCTCTTATTCGTTTTCGTTTTTCCTTTTTCCGTTAGTTATAAGATAACAGTAGAGTTGATGGTTATTCAGGATGAAATAGTAATTAAAGATAGTATGTTGTTAGTAACAGAAAGGTGATGTTATTTTTATCATGTGAGAAATCGCATTTTTACTACATCCTAAACCAGTTCGAGTCAATGAAGTGTTTTTGCTTCTTGTAATCGCTCTAGAAATAAATAAATAAATAAAAGAGAGAAGAAAGTGGCTGAAAGAAGCATTGTTCCTTAAAGTTTGAATTTGACCTACTAACAGAAGAGAATTTTTTTTCGCCTGAATAACCGACTAGAACGAAGCTATTCTAATGTTATTTAAAAGAGAAGATGAAAATTAGACAACTTATTGAGTAAGAAGTAGGAAAGATAGGAGGATTGGTTTGAGAAACATTATGTTCAATTTTGTTTCCATTTTCTGATAATTATTAGGAAAATAAGTATATAAAGTGAATCCAGTGAAGAAACTAAGAGATAAGTGTTGGTAGTTTTAAATGAAAATATTATATTCTACTTGTTAGAGATATGCATATTGTAATTAAGTTCAGAGAATTTTAGCTGCTTATAATAGAAGAGAGCGCTCATTGAAGAACTAGAAAACACGCATGATCCCTTCATATGGGATATATTGTGGAAAATAACAGATATACCTATAGGTGCTAAATGAGATTGAGGGTCAAAGTCTCTTTACACTAAACACATATATGGAATTATGATTAATCCATTCTTTTACTGAGAATTGGGTATAGTAAGTAGTCAATATGACTCAGTAATATTACTAATATGTTTCGTAAGTTAATGGAAGATAAGGTATCCCGAGCGGAGAACGGGAAACTATTAATGAAAATCGTAGAAACTCCACTATCGAATTATCGGTAGCCTGTGTTTTATCCCTGGCAATCCCTTAAGTAGATAATATTTGCTTATGAGGTGTGAAGCAAGTTGAAACAATACTGCAAATAAATACATTAAATGTGCATGTTGCTCGCTAGTGGTTAGGGCACTTGAATCTCATGCGACATCTTCACTGGATAGGGGAAAATAAACGCAAAATATTGTTGCAAACATACAAACGACGCAACCTCTACTTGCTATGCCTTTGAATAGGAGTGTGTTGTTAGTAGATTTTATAGATACTGAGAGATATTTGAGGTCGTCTTGTGCAAAGGGCATAAAGACGTATCATTAAGGTTTCATGCTTAAGCCTTAGCGCAAAAACATATATTTTTGGAGATTGTCTCAAGATACGAATTCTAGAAAACAGAATATTTAGTCACGAAGTATAGAGTATTAACGTCTTTACCCACTGTAGGAAGTAAAGTCAACTTTATTGAATGAGAGGATCAATATATTCCTTTGAATAGCAAGATTGTTGGTTACATGTTGGAATGGGTAACTATATTCATGTACGTGCACATCATTAAAACCTTCCGGCAAAACCTTCTAAGCTACAAAAAGGAAATATATTAGTATACTGGTTGGGATAGAAGAAAAAAAGTAAATATGTTATTCATATAGTTACATTGTATTTATGCTTAGAATAGTTAGCTTTTGCCTTATTTCCTAATAAAGACAGTTGAGGCACAGTTGAGAAAAAGAAGTGGATATAAAAGTGGTGATAATCGGGGGCCGCCACTAAAAAGAAAACCTTCTGATTTTCCCTCTTAACTGGAATATGGGAAAAAATGTTATATGCTTCATGCTTTGTATTTTATTATCGTTAAACTTGTATATAGACTAGGGTACTTAACCTTTATAAGAAAATAAGTTAAGATTTTCTTCATACAAATAAAGTGGGTACTTTATTAGAATCTGGTTCCTTTGCTTCGTCGGATATGAGGATGAAATGGGAAAATACTGGTTGTTCAATATCGAACTGAGATTATATCTGTGTAGAGGGGTACATAATTCGTCTTCCTTCTATTTTGACGTAGACGAACTGGATTCTCATTGGTCGAGCGCAGTTCCAATACTGAAGCCATTTCCCAGGCCACTATAGGGATTTTTAGACTGTCAAATTATTATTCCGATCTAAAATGTCGTGTTAGATATCGCAAAGGATACTATATTGTTTTTGAGAGCTAAATTTTCCCTAGAGCTGTATGGAGGATGGATAAACAAAAAACTACGATACAGATACGTAGGTAACACTATAACCGAGAGTTCCATAGAAAGATCATATAAAGTCTAATCTAGAAATTTTACTATCTTGAGAGAATTTTGCAATATATATATATATATATATATATATATATATATATATATATATATATATATATATATATAATTAAGGGTAATTACCGAGCCTAGGTCTCGTGGGATGCCCTTACGTAACAGGACCATTTTGTAGTCTGTACTACATATTGGGTTCGGGTAGTCATGACAGTTGGTCGAAGATGGCTATACTATAAAATCCTCACATGTGGGACGATAGAGTTATTAATCTGTCGTAGTAAGAATTAAAAGGAAATTCATAAGGTGGGCAAGGAAGAATTGTATCTTTTCTATAAAACAATCTAAATTATTCGAGAATTATTTGTATTTTATGATAGATTGTAATGAACAACAATCCTCCGATCCTATTCTAACAATAAAAGTGCTTATGTGTTAATTTCTGAAATCAATTAGTTAATGTATGGAAGGCTGATATGAAATAAATATATGAAAAAGCGTTATAACGAGTAAATCACAACTTGTGCAGTAAATAGTTAAATTATGTTTCTATAGTCACATATTGCAGTGCGATTGGTAGGCATTATTGTTCTAAAGAAAAAATGTGAAAACGTATGTAGTGAGCTGGATTCGAATTCCAGTCCATCTAGTCGGAAAATCTCTTTTTTTATATATATATTCTTGACGTTACTGATAGTTTTATTTTTATTCGAGTCCTTTTAACATAGTGTTTTATGTAATTCCACTTAATGTAGAAAAATCATTACATTCTCAATTTAATAACTTTTCTTACTCCTTTTTAATTGTTTGCTAGAAGTACTTCTTTTAAATATTAGATATATGAGAAAGAAAAATAAACCTCAACAAAAAGTTATGTAACTATTAAAGGACGTTGTTTGCTGATTAGGCTGATTAGGATCTTCTTTCTTTTATCTTACTTCCGGAATTCGGTTTGCTACTATCTCTGGATGATATGATACTGTTGCTCTTCCGTTAGACAATCTGAAACATCTTTTCCTTGTTTGTCTTGCTCTAAAATATTTCGTTAAAAAAGTTTTTTTTAAAAAATATTCACCGAGTGTGAGAAATAGAATGTACACTCGTGGTCAATGAAATATTCCTTGGTATGTACACTTCTGCACTAAAAGATGTCCATCAGCAGTTTTTTAACTTTAATTACGAAAAATATCATTGACAACTATTACTCAGTAAAAAGTAACATTCACTAGTTTACACTTTTACAATTGTCCCTTCACACAAACGTTAAATTTCCGAAAAGTACTATTCATTGTAGATTGTTTAAGGGTAGTATACACTATTGGCTATGACCGAGTAGTGTGACTTAGTTCCACTAAGCTGGGAAGGAATTTCCTATATTTGTAGGTTTAGAGCGAATGGATAGAATCATCTTATAGTATTACAAAGGAAATGAGTAGTTATATAGAATGTAATAGTATCTCTCCTTTCCCTTTTTCTACTTTCCTTCTTAGAGCAAAACATTAATCAATTTATCTGAAATAATTCTTTCCTCGAATATCTAATAAATTAAAGACTATAGGGTGACTATAGAATAAACAACAGCTACTTATATAAGAAGTGGAAGCTAGCTATCTCAAATAGCTACAGTACGCCACTATTACCCTTTTATTGAAAAAAATGTATAGAGCATGCAAACACCAAAAATTTGGAATAGATTAACAGAATATTTATTAACATTAACCTTAGAATAGTTTCTTAATGAGTTAGAACTAAAATTAGGATTAAGAGTAAAAGTTAAAATTAATAGTAATTAATGATTATATAATGGGTAGTACCGAGGGAATATCCCTATGGAAAGGTAGGCAAATAATTCGTAAGTGATCATCATTGAGCTTGAAAGGTAGTTTAATTCAGAATAATTGATTGTTTTGGTGTACAGCGTTATACATACTAAATATACGCCATTAGCCACATGCATGTGTTTATTGGACTTTGATGGTAGTATGGCGTATAATAGTGAACGTGGGATATGAATATAATCTATTATTACTTCAGTGACGATCGCAGTACCTTGGGCCTGTACAAGAATAGCGAAATAAGAAAATCTTATGTAAATGGACATTTGGAAGACCTATAGAGTACACATATTTATGCTTATACTCTATTTAATCTGTATGTACAGATATAGGAAAAATTAAAGAAAGCAACGTAAACGTTTCTGCTTAAAAACCGAGCTTCGCGTCTTGTGAAAGATCAGATAATTGTTATGCTGACCATAGATCAGTGAGAGATTAAAAAGTATAGTCCAAGAGCTGGCTGCAATACATAAAGTCGACTGCATGTTAGGGTGGGCCGAAAACGGCCGAAAATTTTTTTTTTTAGAAAAATAAGATTGAGTACCGTGCAAAAGTTGTAAAATGTTATATTATGTTTCCTCACCAAAACAGAGCCGGATTAAAATACATTTAACCGGGCCCCGGGGGACCCAAAGAACGTTAATTTTGAAAAAAAGTAGTTGCGACTAGTGAAAATAATATTGAAATATTATTTTTACAAAGTAAAGTTTCAGTACCGTGCAAAAGTTGTATAATGTTATATTATGTTTCCTCGCCTAAACAAAGCCGGATTAAAAGATATTTAACTGGGTTTCGGGGGCCCCAAAGAACGTTAATTTTGAAAAAAATAGTTGCGACTAGTGAAAATATTGTTGAAATACTTTTGTTTTAGAAAGTTAAGTTTGAGTACCATGCAAAATTGTATAATATTATGTTTCTTCACTAAAATAGACCCGGATAAAAAGATATTTAACCGGGCCCCGGGGGCCCGAAAGAACGCTAATTTTCAAAAATATAAGTAGCCAGCAATGAAAATATTATTAAAATATATTTTTAGAAAGTTAAGTTTCATACCGTGCAAAAGTTGTATAATGTTATGTTTCTTCACAGAAACAGAGCTGGAATAAAAGTTATTTAACCGGCCCCGGGGGCCCTAAAGAACGTTTATTTGAAAAAAGAGTTGTGAATAGTGAAAATATTATTGAAATATATTTTTTAGAAAGTTAAGTTTGAGTACCGTGCAAAATTTATAATGTCATGTTTTCTCGCAAAACAGAGCCGGATGAAAAGATATTTAACCGGGCCCCGGGAGCCCGAAAGAACGTTAATACTAAAAAAATATGGTTGAGAGTAGTGAAAATATTATTGAAATATTTGTTTTCAGAAAATTGAGTTTGAGTACCGTGCAAAAGTTGTATAATGCTATGTTTCTTCCCCAAAACACAGTCAGATAAAAATATTTCACCAGGCTCTGCGGGTCCGAAAAGTGTTATTTTTTTTTAAATATATACCATTATTTTAAGTATGTATAGAAAATTGGTTAAGATTCCTAATACTTTAACTTGACCCCAGGATTTTAAATGTTCTGATCTGATGTGCAGCTCTTCGCCTGATTGGTGTTTAGTAGATATAATAGTACGGACACAAATACATAAGGTACAAACACCAAACCAGCGCAGAAATCACCACGTGGGGATGGCTACACAGCGAGTTCATCCTACCCATCCTCCTCTTAGTTAAAGCTCCTTAGCGGAATCTTGGAACAAAATATTGAGATTTATGTCCGAAGCTTGGTAGATAACCGTCTCGTGCAACACTACCGCATACTTCTGAAGAAGATTATGTTGCTACATTTAGACACCTCTCCAAAGCCTGTGTGTGGAAGGGGAACGTGACAAACTGAAACCTCCTCTTTTCCACAATCATTTCGGTTGCTTCTTCTATTGATACGTTAGCCGAAATTGGAGGATTCGTTACTATTACTTCTGACCAATCGGTCAAATCGATATAATCCGCATATTCTTCAGTGCTTTCCCTACTGCAATTGTCAATTAGAACTATAGTTTGGTATTTTCGGCCATAAAAATAGAGACCCTTAAAATTAGTAACTTTATATTGTAGAGGGTTTCTTTTTTCTTTTTCTTTTTTGCTAGTTTCGTACGGATTTTGTTTTTATCTACTACCTTGTCTTAGTTTTGTTCAGTAAATTCATATCTTCTAAAACATCGGATACAATTTTAGCAGCCGACCTATTCGATATACCGGTACCTGTTAAATCTTTTGCGGTACTTATTTGTTTAGGGCTCACTATTGTTTATTTAGGTTTACTTTAGATTTTATTCTCTAAACGATAGCTCCATGCGAACTCTTCATCGTCTGAATTCGGGGTGCAAGCGCTTAATATATGTTCCAAGTGCGGGATTGAGGCTAACGATTGTAAACCTCTTGTAATTGGTACCGCAGCATCATAATCGATCTGTGTGTCATGCTTTCTTTTGAGCCTATGGGTTTCTGGTTCATCTACATTGCAACTTGTCATTTGTCTCTGATTTATCTGATCTAATATGAGCTCCCACTCCAAAAGCGATATATAATTTAATTTACCACACTTACAGGTTAATCTATCGCAGCATTTGCAAGAGAAAATATCACATAACTTCTGAGCACCGTTCTTAAATTTCTTTAATTTGGCTCTTAATGGGGCATATCTCATTTCTTAATGAGGTTAATGATCGTTTTGCATTTTGAGTTGTAATTCAAAATCATATGCTTAATTCGAAGGCAAGACAATACAGGAAGAGAGGCTCGCAGCCATATTGTTTCTAGTTTATATGAATTCAGCAATGTAAGCGCCGCCTTCGGCAAGCCAGTGTTATGTATTTTGCATCCAGATGCGAATAAGTGATATTCTCTTAAAGTTTGAGAGTTCTGAGGTGGGCTCAACACGAAGGTTTTTCGTGTGTTAATATGGTAGTTATCAAAGTTAGTTAAGTTCTTAATAGTTATTTGCGTAGATTAAAAGCATGTATTTCATGTTTTATGTATTAATAGTATTGTCTGGTAAAATGTTCTTATTACCTAAAATCATTTTATTTGAACAAAAAATTATGAACTTTAGGGTCACGGGGGCCCGGTTAAATTTTGTTTTAAAATCAATATATTTGACATGGCTTTATTTCGTACCAATGCACAACTTTTGATAACTACTCAATCCTGAATATCTTAAAAAATTTTTTTTCGGCCCACCCTACTGCATGTCATTTGTCCTATGGCTGAATCAAGTCACAATATATCATGTAGAATGAAAATATTGTGGAATGCAAGGATAACCGTAAAAAATACGCTCATCATATTTAAAAAGAGAAAGCCTACTAAACATTATATAATCATTGAACGTGTTAACTCATATATATATACCATAGTATTTATGCTGAATTGTGGTTTAATATATTAGGTTGAAAAGAATAAAATTTGAAAATCAGTTGAAGAAATGTGAACACATGAACTAACTTTCACTATCTTTCAGGATATAATATAACCGAAAACTGTATTGTTACATGGATGTGCATGGATGAGTTAGCCCATAAGAATGCATACAGTCCATACATAAGAAGAGAGGGTAACAACTAGAGATCTATTAACGACGGGTTAAAATGTTTTCTCTTACAGCAAAAACAATTTCAATTTATTTTGATTTTCTTGAGTTAGTCGATTCAATTGTGTTATAAGGAAAACAAAAATAAAACTCTTCCCTGCCATTGCATAAATGTGGAATTTACAGATAGTTGAACGAAAGCACTTTTTGTATGTAAAATATGACATGCAACCCCTATGTTTAGGTGGTACTGATTTTAATTTGACAACGAAGTTTTAAAGACAATCCCAATGCTATTAAAAATTCAACCATATGAGTACTACGCCTATATGACACAATTGAAGAGATATACTCCTATGTATTTTAGAATAGATACTTTATTGAATATAAATTTTCATTAAAAATGATCGACCATCAAATTATGATTTTAAAAGGTAATTTCATTAAAAAGAATATAGAATAAACGTCAATTGCATCTTGAATTATTTGAAATGACCAAGAATTAAGATTATTTTTTGCTGATTTTATTTAATTTCAATTAATGAAATTAAATTAAAATTTACTTAGTGATTATAATATTAAATTTTCAAACTTTCTGTTAGTAAACTTTAATGCTAAAAATTGTGGAATGTACTATCTTGATTTGCATTGTTTTGTTGATTAAAGAACAATAACAAAAGCAAAAGTAAAAATAAAAATTCTTACAATTTAATTGAATTTAATAGCCACTCATTCTCAAAATACGAAGGTCGTCACAATGCTACAATTGAAGAAAACTATATGTCAGTTAAAAACGACAATACGTACTAACCTTTAGAGACGCAAAATAATAATTATTTTACTTTGCTTGTCTTTAATTTTGGCAGAACTTATATCACTTTTAATGTTAATTTACAAGAATACATCTGTTATCCATACACAAATACGAAAATATTCGCCTACGCTCACATGCCTATAGAAATTTTGCATACATTTTGTTTCTTGTTTTCGAATTCATTTCACTCGTGAGGATGATTATTTAATAATTCATTCAGAATAAGTTCAAAAAGAAAAGCTGTAAAGAAAATACTTTTTGGCATTAATGTTAATAAGTTCAGTATTGGGAAGTAAAATATTAAATTTAAGGAATCCTCATATAAACTAAATATGTTTAAGGTAATTTCTTAAGTGTGTTAATAAACAGGTAGTCCGTCTCTCATATTAATTAATGTATTGTCTCTGGTGTGTGCAAAATGTAAGGCGCCAGTAAAATTCAAATAGTAGTACGATTGTAGAGACTAAAGGAATTTATCTCAATCTTACTATTAATTGTATGTTTCTTTTACTAATCTAATTATTTTTTCGCACTTACTATATGGGTCGGGATTAATTAAATTTGTAATTGTTTTATAAAAAGTATATTACTGTAAATGTTTGACAACCATGTAGTTATAGCAGACAGACCGTTTGGGTATTAAATTAATTACATGGTATTACATACAGCACTATGAATGATATTTTTATCTTAATTATTTTATGTTGTATCTACTTAAACATAATGTATTCTGATAATTTATAATTCGCATCTTGTAGAGTATTTATTCTCCTTCAGTGCTGTATTCTGTCAGAGATAACATTTCCATTCTTTTCTCCTGTGTTCATGTGCCAGGTGCTTATATAAATATGGCTTTCAAACAATAGAAGAAAAAAAACTAATTGAATCAATATGATGCGTTATAACCTATCATGAAATATATTGCATTGGATTGCTCATAGTATACTATTTTAAAGCAGTAAGTATCAACATATATCACATGTGTAAGCTGCACAAAATTTTTTAAAGGGAAGGTGATATTTAATTAAATATTTTGGGTCTTACAAGAGTACAATGAGAAAAGTTTTACAACTTTGAACTAAACTTCAACATAAAAATAACATTCTTGCCAATAGATATTTCAAATTTATATCAATCTTATTTTGGACACTGTGATGTTGAAACATACGTTATTCTGTTATGAAGTATTAATGTTTGTTATTAACAATTCATATACGAGGTACGAATAACAAGTAGTGAAGTGAAAACCCTCCCTTACGAAGTGAATCTGTTCTAGTATCTTCTAAGAGCATTCAATTTATACATTATAAATTGCATGCCTATACTTATGAGCCCATATTGTTTGGAAAGGGACTTCAAAATTTTTTCTAGTGGGGGAGTGTGCAAGGGATTTTTGGATTTGGATAATTTATAGGTAATTTTAGATTAACTAAATCATTATTTTTCTTATAACAGAGACATGTTTTCTCTTGGTCGGTTTTGGACTTGCAATTTTATTATTAGTCTAATTGAAAATTGAAATTCCAGTTTTACAACGCTCCAAGAATAACAGGATGGCAGATATTATCCTGGAATTGCATAAACCACTAAGTTAAATTTTCATGGTTGTGGTTTCCTACGGGAAACGCATTGTACTGAAAATGTGCTTGTAGCAACTACAGGAATTTTGTCATCATCGATAGCGGATAGTCAAATTAAGAAAAACAGGAAAAATAATGAAATCCGGAAAAGGGATATTCTTCCTACGTCTCTATGCCATCCCACGTATGCTCTGATACTCTAGTTCATAACCAATCACGATTAAACATGTCGAAAGAATCACCATAAACTCCGCCTAATCATACTATTCGATTCCCCCTTTCTTACAATTACGTCAATTAACATTGTGTGACTGTATGTTCCGGCCAACACCCTATCTGAAAAATATATAACAAAAATTTACAAAATTCGAGGGGACACTCTCCAAATACCAGCAGCAGAGGTTTTATCCTCGTGGGACGTCACCTTATATGAGGTAAATATGTCTTTGACTTTGTTATTGACAAAGTTGTTATAATCGTAACTTCTTTCCCCTAGACAACATTAATCTTGTCATGGCTCAAGTAATAGTTTAAATTTTTTCAGAGCCATGACTTACAAAATTTCAAGATACAAAAACTAGAACAGGTGCCACTTGGCATACACATATTGCTAGTCATATTGCTATAGAGTATCTTTTGAATTATAAAGAATAAGCTTTATCCTTTTTAAAATGTTGTATTGTTTTACATAATCTTATCTATTGTCAGTTATTGTTTTTCGTTTTCTTTTAATATTTTGTTTGTTTTTATTTTATCTTAATAAATAATCATTAATAATAATTTGCATTTGTTCTGTTATGTTCTGTTCTCTCTAAGCCTTGAAGACCTAAGGTAATAAATTTTCTTTGAAACATCTCCGACCTGAGATTTCTCGGGTTCGTGACTCTTGGTACTGTTCGGGGTTATGATGGCAGTCACGTATATTACCCCGGACAACCTGAAATATCGTTTCAAGTGTGGGACGTTAAACTAAAAAGAAAAAATAATTATTCTCTCTCATCAAATTAACGTGGATTAAAAACAAGAAATCATGAGAATATTGTACATCTACTAGTTGCGACATGAATTGTAGCGACGGAAAACATTTTTCTCAGAAACGGGGATGTCCTGTTAAGTATCTGCCAGAGTTACAATTTTCACAGTTATTGATTAATAAGAATAAAAGATCTATATTTACAATGTGTGCATATTTGCACTTTACCAAGTAACACTGATTCTAGTTCCTCAGTTATATCTAGGTATAGGATCTATTTTTATTAAAACGTCAAAATAATATTTCTGTAACTCCATATTTGTACTGGCACAGTCTAGGTTCATTTAGACTTACAACGCTGCTTTATTGATTTAAACATGCTATGGAGAGAAAGGAGGATGTATATATAAATAATGGAATGACAAAGCTTCAGTTTGCATGTCAAGGATATCCTGTTTGTTATCGATCACACATGTATACGCAGTAGAGTCGCTTTTAAGATCAGTGCACGGTGGTACGAATTACTAAAACGTAGACAATAATAAATTTTCGAACTATAACGTATATTAGACAACCAAATTCATTTGGTGGCATATTACCCAGGTCCTTCTTGTATAGTAATGAACTGAAGTTCTGAACATTGGCATCAATAGAGATTATTCATATTCTACTTAGTAAGAAATATAGCTTTCTTCAGACGATCTAACGTTCCCCGCCTTAGAAATTTCACTATGTCTTGCATCATCTTATAAGCAATTCTGATCACAAGTATTCAAAATACCGTCAAAGCAATTAGGAATTGATTTTTGTTTCCTCAAATGTACTATACACTACATAAGAACACTGACTTGTTCGTAACAATACAATTACCAAAATTTATATGTTTAGTTATGTAGGAAAACTTGATATACATAAATACTTCTTTTATTAATGCCGAGTACTTACTACAGAATGTAACTCTTATGTAGAAAATGTAACAGTTATTGTAGTAACGGAACGATAATAAAACATTAACAATACATATATCTTTGAGTTTCCATAGATGAGTTTTTGTGGAAAGTTAAAAACAATACTAGAGATGAACTTAAAGATAGCTATCTACTGGTCAACCAGAAGGGTCATTTCTTTCAGGGTACGATTTTATAAAATATCTTTCATGTTTTCTGATTCAAATTTACACAACTAAGTCGATTTTTCGGATTTTATGGGCAAATAATTATGCCATTAAACTATACGGTGGGTCAGAAGTGACCAATGAGATAGAAACTACACATATATAAACACAAATATTAAATTGTTGAAAATCGATACTAGACAGACCAATAGAAGATGTCAAAAAAAATAAAGAACTGTACAAAGAATACTATGTAATACATGTAGAATAAAATTTCTACTGAGTCAGAGATGAACCATGTTGTCGCTCTAGAGTTAAAGCAAAATCCACCTAAAAATCTTAACTATTCTTCTTTTTTTAATCAAGTACTTATTTCCATATATTTGGTTTAAATTTAAATTGTGTCTCACTTGTAAGATATAAGCTTTCTTTTCGATAATAATGTGATATGACTGAAGCTAATTGGTAAAGGTTAAATGATATTTTATTAGCCTTGATATTAATATTTTGTAAATTTTCATATTTTATATGGAAATAAAAACTCAATTCCCACTCTGGTGCTGTTAGGTCGTTCGCATGTGTAGAGCAATTAAGGAAGTCTCATAACAACCCAAAACTATGTCTGGATAAAACAATCTTTTAATACGAAATATAACTTATGCTATGCAGCAATCTGCCAACTCAAACACATCCTACTTCGAGTCATGAGGAAATTCTTGAAGATGTAATTGAAAGTGGAAGAAATTACGCTACCAAAATCTAGGAAGTAAAGGTAGCCGGACACAAAGTAGTAGTGAACTCGAGAAGTTTTGAAGTGATCATCACAGAAGAAGGTTCGACCTATTAAATCTTCTTCGGTCAAAATCTTGGTGAATACACGCTGGTTACGAATCGATAACACTTCTATTATTCGACTTCATTACCAAATTAATTCACATCAAAGTCTAAAGTCTACTTTAATATGACAGTTATTATTGGTTTTTGTTATAAGGTCACAGCACGAGCTTTGGGTAATTATCTAGTCTGATATCTCTAGTTTTATTTACCGAATCAAAACTAATCATCTTAACAAATTATTGGTTAATCTACCTAAAATTAAATGGTTATGTTCGTTATGAAATTGCATTCTAAATTGCCCCCATGCTAACATGGTTATTATTACATGAGCTAAGTTTGGATATAATTTGTGTATGTCGATGTCTGGATGTTGATCCAATAAGTTGGCATACGTTATGGTGAAATAAGCGCCGGATTTGTGGCTAACATCCTAGTTAGAAACATGTTATGGTATTTAGTACAAAAGAAAATTTATGGCTAAAGCTTTCATATATAAATGGTAGTACAGTTTTTTGTTTAAATGTAGATATAGATCCCGAAGCCACAGATATATGAGTAAGAAGTCAAATCATGCAGAGAATAGATTTTAAAATTAAATGGGGTATCAGATTTGTTATTATCCAGGATGGTGCTGTTATATATGTTTCAATATATGCATATCATTTGCTATAGAAAATTCTGTAGTAACTTACAACAAAGAAATATTGCATATACATATAGATGTGTTTTGCGTTTATGATTGAGTTGCTTTTCACATCAGGCATTTTGAGGAGATCTTATTGCAGTGCATTGTAACAGAAAATGCTTATGTAGACAGTAAGCGTGTGCGGAGATTATCTTTTAATACGAAGATAATTCAGTACAGTAATCACGTTCAAATAATTAAATATTTATTGTTATAAAACTTATGAGCAGACGTAGAGTGAAGTTAAAATCAGACATGGCGACCCCTACATCTCCCTCTCAAACTAATAATAGACGTGGTGAAAATGTTAACCAAACAAATGTTTTTCAATCTAGTTCTCTGTCAGGAGCACCCACCCAAAATTCAAGACATTGTAATTGTATATAGCAATGTCTTTCCTTTTGCCAAATATGACCCAAAAGAAATTACTATTCAGCAGTTCTCTTCTGCGTTTGATGATACTATAAAATTAAATAAATTATCCCCGGACGAGGCTAAAAATCTAGTACTAACATGTTTTTCAGAAAAAGAAAGATTACGTGTATTCATAAATAGGAAGCAGTTAAATACTAAGTCATATGGGACATTTAAGGAAGAAGTAAAAAAGCGCTTCAAAAGATGGAAAGAAATGTAGATATTTTCGCTAAAATTCAGAATAGAAATCAAAAGAAACATGCGTCTGTACAACACTACATATATGGTGTATTAAGATTGATAGATAAAGGAGCATCCATATTAACGGAAATGCAGATTATTTTTATTTTGAATATCGGTTGAGGCCACCCTATAGTTTTTAGAAAGAGTAGGTGCAAAGCAATTTGATTCATTGGATGAGTTTATTGCATAATCTCCAAACAAATAGGAATAGGATGAAAAATAGGAAGAAACATGAATTTCATGCTAGGCTAAATTCATCAACGAAAAAGGAACTGCGTAAATTGAAAAATAATTTCGTAAATACATGACGTCAGATTCTGAAACATCATCAGAATCAAGTGAGGCCGAATTATCAGAGTCACATGAAGATGAAGATAATATAGTTTTGCGGCAAAATAGGCGACCGCGTAATAATATAAAATCTAGTTCGCAGGTTCCAAAATTGACCAAAAAGGATGATAATAAATCTGAGACTAGTGGGTCGGAACAGAATAAGAAAAAACAGAACAAAATGTCGCAGGCAATGGAGAATGTCCAGAAGCAACTATAACTGTTAACTTTGAAAATGAAAAATTTTAAGGATACACAAAAACACGGAAACACACAAAACGTTTTGAGGATAGGAAACTAATGTGCAGATGACACAAGGAAATAATTGTTAAACAAAATTTTAACCGGAGCTACAGAGTTTACAATATAGGAAATGTTCGTGGAAATTTTAGAGGAAATTCCAGAAATTATAGACAAAATAATTATCAGTCACAAAATAGTTTTGGAACAGGTTCACATAGAGACAGATCACATAGGGAAAAATAATTTTAGAAGTAGAAGTCCTAATAATTACTACCCACAACGATCGTTTGTACCTCAGATGTATCAAACTTGGCAATTACCAGTAATTAATGACCCGAATTGTATGTCACAGGGAAATTTTGTGTGTTCCACAAATGATACCAGTGCAACAAAGTTTTCCCAGTATGTATTTCCAACTTATCAGAATATGCAGGTCTCAAACGTAAACGCATCTCCAATGCAAGGTTTAAACTAAGTTCATCCGTGCATGACGACGGTGCATGTTTGAAGAATAACCGTGTACAGCCAAATAATCAAAACCGTCAACAGAAAGATAGGCTAGTCACATATAACGAATCGTGTAAAAATGCTAGAAAATTGAAGCATTAATAAATTCAAGTCCATTTAAATATAGAAAACGAAATAGCTAAGTTTCCTATAGACGTAAATTCTAAGACAGCCAATGCCATAGCTGATTCTACTTCTTCTAGCAGTATCATAGGAAAATCATTGTTTCCTAGAATTGTAAAACTTATTGAAACACAGACTAACCCTTTAGGGATCATGGCTTTTTGGGCTATTTTTTAGACTTTCAGTCAAGCAGCTACTGCATCGTCACTATTTATCCTAAGATCATGGTTCATACCTCATTCTCTTCAGAATAGAGCTGGCTTTCAAACGGTACCAGAATAGAGCTGGCTTTCAAATGCATGCTCATACCATATACCAAAAGTGGGAAAAAAATGTCAAAGTGAAAATTTCGAAGGGAAAAATTTTTTCCTCGAACTTTGGCTCCCCCTGGACCCCCCTCTGCGAACGTAGCCATCTAAAAAATCTGATAAATAGTACTTGGTATACTGAATGTGTGTACCAAATTTCAAGTTTCTATCTTGAATAGTAAGGGCTGGAGAAATTTTATCAAAAATTCCCACAATGCCCCAAATTACCACAAAACACTATGATCTCAGGGAAAAAATTCCTGAGACATCCCTAATTACCCTAGGGACATGTGTAGCCCGTATTCACTTCTGAATAAAACTGCCTTTCAGGCGGTACCATTCACATGTCTCCATCATGTATCTAAGGCGGGAAATTCCAGAAAAAGGCATTTTTTGGTCTAAATTTCCCTTTTTCAACTTTTAGCCCCTCTGGACCCCCTGTTTTAACGCAGAAATCTGAAAAAATGTGTTAAATGCTACTCGGTGGACTGAATGTTTGTGCACAATTTCAATCTTCTAGGTGCAAAAGTAAGCCCGCAGAAAGAAAAATATACCCACCATGTCCCATTTTTCCCTATATAGAAGTATATTTTTCAAAAAATCCCTGAGACGACCGTAATTACCCTATGATAATGGTTCGACCGTCAGTCTCTTCAGAATGGAACTGCCTTTCAGACGGTATGACTCACGTGTCCCCATCATGTTTGTGAGGCGGGAAAATGACAAAAAACGGGATTTTGGGGGTAAAAATATCATTTCTTTTATCCCTTTTCCCCTCTGGTTCCTCCTTGTGTTTTACCACTGACATCGGAACAAAAACTCTGGTAAATAGTACTCGGTGGACGGAATGTTTGTGCAAAATCTCAATCTTGTACGTGAAAAAATAAGCCCGCCAAAAAATAATGAACCTAGGCTTCATAAGGGAAAATTTCTATTTCAAAATTATGACGTCATCACCTCCCATGTCTGGACGCAGGACGGTCTGAAACCATACGTAGTGTCTTCTATAATGTCTCTGGACTTGAAAAAAAAAACCGGACGAAAAAGCTCAAATAGAAGAGAAATAACGCAATGTACCATGAATAATGCGTATGGTACAAAATGTACCATAAGATCCCCAAGGGGCTAAAGTGTTGGGTGTATCTCATAACCCTGTAGTCTTAAAATATGTGGCCACTGTTAGATTTTGCATTAATAGAAGAACTTTTCATCACAAATTCCGTATCTTTGAACATTTTAAATCGAAAATGATAATAGCAAACGATTTCTTAATATTTCACCAAGCGAACTTGTGTCTAGAAAAGAATCCTTTAACTTTAACTAGGTTTGGATTACCACCCAAGAATGAAGAAATTGATGAAAAAAAGTAGCATAATGCACCTAATTTCGTATTCTTTTCGATTGAGGAAGTTATTGCACCTAAATATGCTGTAATGAAGAGATCTATGTTACCTCCGAGGTCTACGGTTATCTTTCCATTAACATTAAAACAATCTAGGTCAAATAAAGAAATCGTACTTGAACCAACTCAAGAATTATGGGAAAAGTTAGGAATTTTAATTCCGAGAGCTCTTGTGTCAGATAAGTCTCCAATTGTTGAAATGATAAATCAAACAGCGGATAAGGTAGTATTAAATAATAATCTTGTAGTTTGCAAGGCAGAAGACATAGAAGACAACCCACAGACGTCATTACAGCATTAGAAGACGACAATTACATAATTCACGAATTTTTGGAAGAAGGTCAAAGGTTATTTGATGCTTCAAAATTGAAAATAGGAGAAAAAGCTACTCCGAAATATAAACAAAAGTAATGGATTTATGTTGGGAATTTGCAGATATTTTTACCTGGAATCCAAATAGATTAGGCCGTGCGAGAGGATATCAAAACAGGGTACAACTAAAGTAAGAGTTACCTACTTGTCGCGAACAATATCAAATACCGAAAGCCGTCCAAGCAGACGTGCGTGAATACATAAATACCTTAATTCAGCAACGTGTGGTAGAAATGTCTATCTATGTGTTATCTTTGAGAAAATCATCAGAAAACCTGAGAAAAATAGGTGATATGCGATTGTTGAATTCGAACGTGGTCCATCATTCTCTGGCATTACCACATATTCATGATATAATTTCTTCAATGGCTGGACATTTTTCGTATGTAAATTTGGACGTCTCATCGTCATATTTTAATATAGGATTAATACCAAATTCTCGTCCATATTTTGCCTTTTCTCTACGGTCACTTGGGACTTTTCAGTGTTGCGTCACTCCCCAATGATTTGTAAATAGTGGAACTGTATGTAATGGATTCATGTCTATGGCGTAACTACCCTCCATCTAGAAACCATAGCTTGTTATGTGGATGATTTATATGTATTTTTGAACTCGCAGGGGCGATTTATTGAGATTTTAAGGGATTTATTTAAACGTCTTAGAAAATCAGGACTTAGAATTTTAGTAGGAAAATCTCAATTTATATTTCAAGAAATTTTAGCGCTCGGACACAAAGTGTCGCGTTATGGCTACCAGATTTCTGATCGTTTGTTAAAAGCAATCGAAACTTATCCTGTCCCGAAATCGACGAAGAAATTTAGATCGTTTCCGGGTTGTGCAATTTTGTAAAGAAATTTTTACCTAATTACACCGAAGTAGTGCAAAATTTATAATTGTTATTAAAGAAGGGCGAGAAATTTAGTTCGGAATCAACTTACCAACAGACGTTTGAGACATTAAAGAAGAAACTTTTGGAAGCACCAATGTTTGCTCCTTACCGGCCAGATAAGCCTTTGAGTTTATGGACAGATGCATCCAAAACCGGGATTTCTGCAATGTGTACGCAGTGTACAGATGAAAAATTAGAAGATTGGACTTACATTGGTTATTATTCGAAGCTTTTGACACCAGCAAATGAACGTCTCTCCACAATAGAACGGGAATTGTTAGCTGTATTAGCTGCAACGAAGGTATTTAAATATTATTTAATAGGAAGGCACTTTTATTTGAAAATAAGCAACCGAGCATTAGTCAACCTCAAGACTTCAGCAAATTTGCCGCCCAAAGTTCTTCGTTGGAGTTTAATTTTGTCGGAATATCACTTTACTCCTGTTCGTGTCCGCAGTGAAAATAACCTTGCAGAATCGGTGAGTCGCATTTCTGTTGTTTCCCCGCAACCTGAAGACCTGTTATTAGAAGATTTAGATCAGAAGAGATGTTTAGTAAATTTTCAGGCACCCGAAAACATTGGAAAAATGCAGAAGACGGATCCTTATTTTGGACCCATATACAGATGCTTACAGAAAAATAAGCAAGAACAAGACTACAGACTGGAACGGCAAGCTAGAGCATTTGAATTAATTGACGGAAAGTTATTCCGTGTGCATAGATTTGGAAGTATCACGAAGTACTTTTCTGTGCTCCATTTAAAATGAGAGGTGAAATTTTTAACATGTTGCACGCTCATCCGTCAGCTGCGGCGCACGTTGGCTAGAATAGTACATATCAATTGGTGCTACAAACAGTTATTTTCCACACATGCGTAATTACTTTCGTCAGAAAATTAGGCAATGCGTTTCTTGTCAAGGAAATAAAACAGGAAGCTAAGTAGTTACTATTAAACCTCAAATATTTCCGAAAGGGAATCAATTTTCAGTAGTCTCAATTGACCAGTGTGGTCCTTTCCCAACAACTTCTACATATCGTCACAAGTATACTTTTATTATGGGTGATGCTCGTACGAGATATGTCATAGCTGGAAGCGTACCGGATTTAACGGAAAACACTATTGCGACTGCTATTTATAAGAAATTCATCTTAAAATATGGAGCATCATCATCCTTAATTTTAGATCATAAAAGTAAGATCATGTCAAAGTTAGCGAAATTGTTGGGAATAGAATTGAAATTTATTCCAGTTAATTCGCATTATTCTCTCAATTTGGCTGAGAAAATAAGCGACACAATTGAAAGAGCGTTGCGTCACCACATTAGATCAATTGGAAATAATTCGGGCATCCTGTTACCACAAATTGTGTTTGGGTTAAATAATGTGAAAAATCAAACAACTAAACATTCAAGTTTCCTTTTGTTCCATGGTTTTGAACCAAAGATTACTTTAGATCGTTAAATTAATACTCCAATTCAAGAGGAAGAAAATATCTAAGGGATTGAAACGATGCGACTCGCAAAAGATGATGCTTACGAGAATATGTATAAAAGTTATCTCAAGCAATTGGAGAAATACGAAAATCTCCATGCGCAAACACAGTATCGCCTTGGACAAAAAGTGTTCATTCAAAAGGTGACAAGACATAAAGGAATACCAGCTAGCTTTGGTTTCCGTTATGACAAGCAAGGTGTGATATTATCACGATTTCCCAGATCAAACAAATATCTTGTTTCTTTTAAAAATGCAAAAGGAGAAGATGTCCAAGACGAGATAGAAATACGTCGATTAAAGCCGCTGCAATCTTTAACAGCGAATGAAAATGCAAACAAAGGACAAGAAGAGACAAACGTCATCCATGGAGATATGCAAGTAAGAAGAATCGTGCAAGAAGAATTTTATATTTAAGTTATCAAAATAACTTAAATATCTTAATTAGTGAATTTCATGAAAAAATATATTAGAAATTTTTTCATTTGATCCTCTTTTCTCCTCTGTAAATACGGTTTAGGTTAGATTATATGTTGGTGTGGTCTATTTGTTCTAAGTAGTATTCACTGTAGGTGAGCGAGTATAAGACGCTCTCCTAAAACTCAACCAAACCTTAAGTTAAAAGGCTACTAAGTCGAGTTGAAGAAATGTAGTTCAAACTTCATTTTCCGAACATTCAATACGATTTAGTACTCTTGTAACATTGTGTTGTCTTCTTTATGTATCTTTGGGAAAGAATAGGACATTATTCGAATCGGAGTTCATCCCATTTCCCCCCAAATAAATGTTTTCGTTGGAGATATTTGCTCAAACTGATACATGTACATATTGCATTTTAGATTAATCAATGCTATATTTTCTGTATTACTAAGGTATACAATTTAATATTTCATTTTCTCCTTTTATTTCAGGAAACATGAGCGAAATCATTAGGAAATTGATCATGGCCTCAATTATTCTTTTCGCTACTGTCGATACATACGCAAGTGTGCGCGATCTAATTGAACATTCTCAGTTAACTTTGGTGGCGCGGTGTCTCAGTGCTAGAGCGTTCACCTCTTGTGCTTCGGGTCCCTGGTTCGATCCCAGCTCGCGCCGTGTGGACTTTGTGGTGGATAAACCCCGTGCTCGTGGGTTGTTCCGAGCTTCTACCGTTTCCTCTCACTTTATTTATTCCACAATTTCATTTATTTCTCATAATCACCGTCTCCTTTAGCCTAACCGTCATAACCGTCGGACGTGAAACTCAAAGATTTCATTTCATTTTTTCTCAGTTAACATTACATACGTTTTGCGTTGTTATTCATAAAATTGGACTTTCGCTTCAACACAATAACCAAATTTTCATCCCTTTAATAATACATTTTGGCTTGAAATTTGAAACAATACGAATTAAGCATTGTTCTAATTCACATTTATTTCTAAAATCATGGATTGAAAATGACACGACATTTTATGACCAATTAGCGAATCTCATTCCATGTCACTTCACGTTCTCAGAACTAAACTTCACGTACCATGTGAGTCTAAGCAGAAACGTTCTTCATTTTTCTCAGCATTATCTGGACTTTTAAATCTTGGCTTTTCTTCATATAATTATTACTAAACAGAAAAGTTAAAGCACGTAGTTAGCATTCTCAAGAATCACGATCAAATTCTCACTACTGAAATTTCAAAATTGAAGGCAGATTTTAAAAATCAAATGTCTATATGACATGACATTATTTTGGTGATACAATCGGCTCTTTATGAATTAAAGGACATGTTCGAACATTATTGTGATCATCTGTCGTCTGATGCTTGGTTATTAGCTAAACAAGCTTACGAACCTACAAAAAATGAAAATTTACGTACTTTTAGATATGTCCTATCAAATAAATTAACTTTTCGAATTTTAAATTCTATTCATGCTAAAGAACTTATTGCTAACCATTTTTTAATCAAGTATAGTGTGTTTCAAAAAGACAGGCTTATTGTATGCTATTACGAAAACGCTTCTTTTAGTTAGGATATAATCCCAACATTCATACGCTATCTGTTTTATTAGACATTCCATTATTTCTCCCATAAAAACACAAGTCCGCTTTACCAAATAACCAATTTGGGATATTTATCACAAAATCGTATTGTTTCTTTCAAATTTCCAGAACATGTATAACTTATATCAAGATTCTCTTCATTTAATAGAAAAAGATCAGTGCCATTGGATTTCTTTCTTGTTTATGTGCTACGCTAATCAAATGTCCATTTTAAACTTAAGCGAAATGTTTAATAAATTTGTTGTGTCATAACTCTACAGAATCTTGTAAAATGCAAACTAAAATGACAAATGGTAAGTATGTTTGCAAACATACAAACTACTTTTTTGGGAATAATTATCTTCACAAGTGTAAATGGTCACCTAATTAAAAGGTTATACGTAAAACCTGTCTATAGCAGTGTTAATGTCACTCATGAATTGCTTCATTTTTCGTGTACGAAGATTTTGAGTCGACAACAATATTCGATCAAATTCTTGACTCACGACGTACTTTAAATTTAACTCACAAAATTCTAATGCCTAACATCACTTATCCTCCATTTTCTCCTCATATGGATAATTTTTCGTATAAGTTGGAAAATTTAGCGCAGTAGAAACTACAACTGTACAACTCTACACTCCATATTTACAAATTTCTAATGGTCCAATGTCATTGCTATTAATAATATTTATTACAAGTGCGGTAGTGTCGCCTCTGATTATCATATTCTTATCTGTAAAGTTATTTAAAATTAATAAAGACCTAACGAATATAAATATGAAATTACATTCGCATAGTGAAGAAACTTTAAAAGATTTTAAGGATGTGTAAACAAATAATATATTAAATGTTTCTTTATACGAAAATATTATTGTAACATGATGATATAGACCTAGGTTATTTTACTGAAGCAATCAAATCATAGTCATAACATGATTTGCTAACCAAATTCAAAGACATACTATTATTGTTTTCTTTGAAAGGGAAATTCCAGTTTTGAAATTCTTGCAAAGCGAGACGAAGACATCAAACTGAACAAAAATAAACAACACAAAAAGGTATTCTTAAAGCGAATTTTTGGAAATGTGTATGCGCATATGAAACAAATATATGTTCTATCTTATGTGATTATAAATCTATTTATTAAACTCTCATACTGAAATTATATAGTATTTTCTTCTATTTTTTTGGGCAACTAATCAACATGAACTTCGCCATATTCTATATAATTATATATAGGCTGCCATTTCTGCTTAATTTTCCTTGTTAGCCATTTTTTATTTATTTTCAATGCAGAAAATCTTCAGAAAATGTAATTCAACAGTCACAGCAGAAAATTAGTTCTATTCAAACTCCAACTAGACAATGTATATGAAGATATCTACTATGAAAATGAGCAAAATCGAAACATACCTAATTTCTCTTCAGATAATATTTCTCTGTGCATTCATGATTTAAATTACATTGTTACATATTCCAACTATACTTCAAATATTTCTCCTTAAGTCGAATTTGTGTCGTGTCAATCAAACCAGCTAATATGTACTCTAAATATCCCAACAGTTTTATAATTCCAAATCACCAACTATCGACTGTAAAGAATACATTCAAGATGGCAATGTCGACTATACCTATATGCTAAAAATTATCATTCTCTACAATCAAGGATATTAAAGACTTAACTCCAGCAACATGTTTTCCATGGACATTTAAATTTCGCCAAGTGCCAACAGAAGAGGACACAACCGAATTCCTACCATATCGATTGGAAATACAATTAACCAGAAAGTACTCGTCTGAATCCTCCTTCTACTGTAAATTCCCCCACGCCTACATGTGAAAGTGGACAATGATAAGTGATTATTTATGAAATAACATGATCGTATTAACTGTGAAATGTTATATATATTTACCATTTTTGACTGTAGTGCGGTTGTAAAATGTTAGTGCAAATTCACATAATACGAAATCAGTGTTTAAAAAAACCAATGAAATTTTATTTGTATAAGCATATAAGACGTACTTACCAATATATCAGCGTATAAATCTTATATATAATTCACTCCATCACAAAACACAATCAATGTAAAACTGACCTATATTTCTGATTTGCTAGGTGGAGATTTTCTTTACCTGTGACATTGCAAGGACGTATGCATATTCTTGTGACCAAATACTGACCTTGTTATACGCAAATGCATCCATAACGACTTCATTTTTATTTTGATATGATTATCTTGGACGAAGCAGTGTTTTATCACACAGTCATTGCAACTTGCTACAAACTTATTTTATTTTAACGAAATGTTTTATACATATATTCAATTTATTTCATATTTTGGTGTTGCTCTGATCTCTTATATTTATATCGACATCGAAAATGCCGTATATTCAAGCGGGGAGGAAGGTAATATGGCTGAAGTTAATTGCTAAAGAGTAAATGATATTTTATTAAACTTATATAAATATTTTGTAAATTTTCATATTTTAAATGGAAATAAAAACTCAATTTCCACTCTGGTGCTGTTAGATCGTTCACATGTGTAAAGCAATTAAGGAAGTCCCGTAACAACTCAAAACATTCTTTTAATAGAAAATATAACTTACGTTATGCAGCAATGTGCCAACTCAAACACTTCTTACTTCAAGTCATGAAAAAATTCTTGAAATTGCAAGTGGAAGAAATGACGCTACCAAAAACTAGGAAGTAAAGGCAGGTGGACAATGTTGTAGTGAACTCGAGAGTTTTGAAGTGACCATCACAGAAAAAGGTTCGACCTATTAAATCTTCTTCGGTCAAAATATTGGTGAGTACACGGTGATTACGAATCGATAACACATTTCTATTATTCGACTTTATACCAAATTCATTCACATCAAAGTCTAACGTCTACTTTAATATGACAGTTATTATTGATTTTTGTTATGAGGACACAGCACCAGCTTTGGGTAATAATCTAATCTGATATCTCTAGTTTTTTTTTATCCAATCAAAACTAATCATCTTAACGGATTATTGGTTAATCTACCTAAAATTAAATGGTTAAGTTCGTTACGAAATTGCATTCTAAAGTGCTCCCATGCTAACATGGTTATTATGACATGAGCTAAGTGAGGATATCATTTGTGTATATCCACGTCCGGATTTTGATTCAATAAGTTGGAATACGTTAATAAGGATAACCTCAGATATCGATACAAACACAGTTCATTACATTATTATTATTTATAGAGTAATACTAATTGTGGTCGTTAAAAATAATGACTTTCAATTTAACATTGCACCATTATGCACTTTACGATAAACGAGATAGATGATTATGAAATAGTCGGTGGAATGAGAATTTGGGAGGAACGAGAGACACCGAGAATACCCATGGAAATGATGTTGTTCACTACAATTAAAAGTAGTTGATGTCATTGTGTTCGTTGTGATGAAACCGTCAGATAACGCAAACATATATATAGGCCGATAATGGAAGAACACTGCTGCAGAATATAGTTCATCTCTCGTGCCCTGGTTTATTAGGAGACAATATTACATCGAAATTATTGAAAACTATAGCCACGAAGGAGTTTTATCCAATAATAATAATAATAATAATAATAATAATAATAATAATAATAATAATAATAATAATAATAATAATAATAATAATAATAATAATAATAATAATAATAATAATAATTACAGCTTTTTACTATTTCAGAGGAATTTAATCTTAGTTTTGATATGTAGTTCGAAGTCATGTCCTTAATTTCAAGAGAGCAGAGTTTGAACAGCTGTATGAGTACACGTGGTTTTGGACTAAGTCTAAGATGTACAGATTCAGTGCTAAGAACGACTCTGAAGTCTCCAGCCAGTCTGCACATTAGCCAATGGATTCTTTGAAATGACCGTGCACCGGGCCTACAAGATTAAAACTAATGACAACATTGTTATGATTCATACCTGACTTTATTCACAGAACACCTGTCACATTGCTTAAATATAATCGCCTCTCATCTCTATCACGCTATTCCATACCTATGGAAAAGTCGTACACCGTCAGCGGGTCAATCTTTGTCGATGTCGTGCAGAGAGAACAACATGCCACGGACGATGGCTTTTCTCTTGTCGTAAAGTTTCTCGCGAAATGGTTCTTTCATTTCGGGGAGACGGTCGTCACTAAGTTCCTGAAACCGCCCTACACTGCACATACGAGCAACTTCAATCTTGATCCATGCACGTTCTGCGTCTTTCCGAAACATGTTGTTACGTCGACTCCACGTTCTTCCTCTACTTTACAATATTACTGCTTTTAAATGAATAACGCACAATCATTACTACTTGCCACATCATCATCTTGCTTTTCCTTATCAGTTACGGAACTGTTGTAGTGCTGAGACACAGTTCTCTGACGTGAGAAGAATTTTGCTACTATTTTTATGCAACATATATACATGCATAGTTAGCTGACTTGTTTCGTGGGGAAGAGATCATCCTAGGAATGTTGCGTTCATTCTGACTAAATTTTTCTAGTTTTTTTTGTTGCAATATGGAAAAAAAGCGACAAATAAACAGTGTTTACAACAATTTTGCCTATTATTAGATAACCAAAATGAGAAGATGTGATTTACGCAGACATGGAAAAAGGACATGTTATACTAAGAAAAAGAAGAACGCTCCATTCAGAATACAGCTTCAGATACCCGTGATTCTGAGAAGAGAGGGGTAACCATTTTATCAGAACCAAACTCTACTCAAGATTCAATTCATTGACAGACAAGAATAATCTTAACAAGAACATTTCTTACACAGTTAAGAAGATAAGTATATCCAACCGAGCAGGATAGCAGAATGTTCAGAACTCTTTAGAAAATACACAACAACTGAAGATAGTGGCTCACTTCTAATATAGACCCACTTCAAGTAATACCAAAGAGGTATACTCCTACACCTCATTGAAGACGTAGAGGAGCAGCTAGAGTGGCAGCTAGCGTGTGTCTGGGCACAGTTCGGGGAAGTCATTGTCAAGTTTCCTAACCTAGTGGGAAATTCCTTCATTTAATATTTTAACGCTTCCACAATTTGTCGTATTACGGTCCCGATGCACTTCCATGTATTTAGTTTTCTCTGCATTTACTTCTAAACCCATGTCCCTGCAACCGTTTAATAAGATCTCTGCATTTATTTCTATTGTTCTCCTATCATCCCCTATTAAATTTGCATCAGCATACGCCATAACGTGGTGATGGCCCTAGTTACTATCCTATATATTTCTTATAGCGTATTCCAAGACAAAGTTGAATAATAATGGTGACAACACTTCTCCTTGTTTGAGGCCATTCTCGACGCGAAAGGTCGTGAACAAAAATTTTCCTGCCCGGACTTTACTTTGGGATTCATTTAAACATATCTTAATTAATCTATTAAGCTTTTTCGGTATTCCAAATTCTGTAAGAATGTTGTACAATGTTTCTGTCCTAACCGAGTCGTAAGCCTTTCTAAAATCAATAAATAGTTGTTTGTTGATATCAATACTCATACTAGCAAATGTCATGTCATGTCGATATAAATACTCATACTAGCTGTTGTTTATCGATAGCAAATATCAATACTAGCGTGCTCTCCTAAGCAACACACTTGTTAGACATGCAAACGTGCATATTCATCATGAATCAATACTTATGAACTTCTGGGAAGTCTCGAAGTCGATTTACCAATTCGCAGGCTTCTTTCTCTCTATTGTGTAAATTATACAAGTTTAATTCCCAGTAGAAGGTCATGTGGCGTACATCTCATGTGAAGATATACGTCTCGAACTCATATAGCCTTGTCGCTCAATCGGACGGTAAAGTTCTAGACAACCAACCAACGAACCACGTACTGTAATCTCATAATAAAAGTAACAACTGCATTTGCAGTGATAAAAATGTTCTTATAACTAACAACCAAAGTTTATTCCTGATACTGGAAAATCATGCCAAATGTAAAATGGGAGATTTTAACAAGGTGGCACAAAGATTGTACGAATATAGAACTGTCTTTTAAATCATACTCTTGAGTCGAAATCTACAGTATGAAAGTGTATGAAAAAAAAGAATATATTTTTGTCTACCGTTGACATGATGTAGTATCCAAACGGTTATTAAAATTTTGAGATCGAGTGAGTTAAGTTCATGGGTGCCAATTTTGGGGATGCGAGGTGCTGTGCTCAGCCAAATCCGGTTCCCTCAGGGTCTAAATATCTTTTCTTGAATATCTTAAACGAAACACACATACCTGAAAGCCCCCAGCCCCAAAGCTAGAGTGTTAGTGCACAAAAGGAGTATATTTCAATTATAAACTAAGTTATTTTGCAAAGTAGTGTCTATTTGTAACTTTTTTCTTCGATACAGTTATTATGTCCATTCTGTTATTATCATCACAAGTTAAATAGTGCAAATATGAACAGTGACGATTTAATGGAGATGTACGAATTATCTGCCTTGCCAGTGGGAGCGGTGCAGGGAGCAAACCAGGTACACTATAATAGCAGCTCTGCTACTGTTACACGTATACCTACTGTATTCTAGATGCAATCTCTATTCTGAGCATGCATTTTCAATTGTAAATAAAGAGTACATTTTGTAAAAGGTGCAATTTTAAATGGAAAGCAATATATATTATATTCAAATATTCGATAACAAAAGATCGGGAGGGAATTCCTTATATGGATTTTTTTTTTAAAAAAGCTTCTTAAACATAATTCGAAAAGCGCCTCCTATCAAAGTTACTATCTACCGAAAATGGCGGTAAAATAATCTTTAAAACTACATAGTTCGAAACCTATGGGACTTATCGTAATCAGTTTCAGGAATTACGCAGGATAGTATGTGCTACAGAGATGGGCATTTTTGCTAACCCTCACTCACCCTCACCCTCAATTGACTCCAGCCTCACCCTCAGCTGACTCCCTCACAGTCACTCTCAGCCACCCTCACTCTCAGTCGACTCCCTTACCCTCACCCTCAGCCACCCTCACCCTCAATCGACTTTTTCACCCTCAGCCACCCTCTATCAACTCCCTCACACTCACAGTTTCTTTCATGTACTAAATAAACAGTAAGTAAGGATTAATATGATTCTCATTCAAGTGATTGAAATTTATATATTGTAATAAACGTAGATATACATTATAACTGCGGTAGAGTATTATTTATATTTCATATACTAGTATCTATATATATATATATAATAGATGGCCATTTTACACTAGGATCGCTCGCCCTCGGGTCACCAAGACAAGAAAGAATATCAAAGGGTCGCGGACATAGCTCACCGGGCATAAGCTCAACTTTGTTAATGCAAAAGCGGACAGAAGCTCCCCGGACATAAGCTCACCCCTAATAATATAATTATATTATAAGATAATTAATGCAATAAAGAATACAATAATGATAACTAAATATATTTATAGGTTAACTAATTTAATTGCAAAAGAAAATAAATCTGAATAAAACAAAAAAGCAACTGAAAAATGGCAAACAGAAAATATGACAAAAATGAAAACCAGATTGTTAATGTTAATATGAAGTAGATTTTGAATATTAGAATATAAATTGCAAACGGGTTTGGACAAACAAAAGAGTACTACTTCCTTTTACTTACGAAAGTAATCCAACCCCCTCCCCTATGCTGAAACTTTTGGTGCAGGAAATTTTGCAGCACAAAAATATTGGTAAACGAAATTTTGGTGAAAGGGTGTCACCTTGTTATGTTTATTTTTTTACTATGGCTCAAATCAACTCAGAAATATTTCATTTTCCTTTAGAAAAAAATGAAATGAAATCTTTTAAGTTTTACGTCCCACGGTTATGCCGGTTAGGCTAAAGAAGACGGATGAATAACGAATGAAATAGTGGAATAAAGAAACTGGGAGCACCCCGAGGATACCCACGCACAAGGTAGTTGTCCACCTAGTGATGGGTAAATTCGCGGGAAGATATTTTTCGGGAATATTCCCTAGGAATATTCCCGGGAAGATTCCCAAAATGGGAATTTATGTACAATCCGCGGCAAAAAACCTGCAAAATGAGGATCTAAGTTTATTGTGAAACTACGCTTAACAGCACAGGGAATGAACATAACGTCTAAGTGGAACGAATCACGCCAGGATAAACCTCGGCCTCCTCCCGTGCACACTTATTTTGGAGAAAAAGACTTCTTCATTTCACAATAAACTTATATGTTCATGTTGCAGGTTTTTTGCCGCGGATTGTACAATCAGAATGAAAATTGCATTCTATTACTATATTATGATTTCAAAGTTGAATTAATTTTTATATCACAGCATATTATTACTGCTGTCCACAGAGGTTTGTTTAAAATGTATATTCTGAAGGGTACTATGTTACTTTATTAACACTTTATTATATTTAGAGAGTACGCATAAATGTATATTTATTTACAATATGTTCTATCAATTAAATATCTGTGAAAAAAATATATAGTAAATTATATAGCAACAGTTTAAATTTATATGTAAGTGGATTTGCTCAACTTGACTCTATACTGATATTATAAACACATTAAATTTATAAATGTTATAAACTAATTATATTGGGTAAATGCTAGAAGATACATGTCTCACCAATTTATCAACATTTGTGCATACATATTTATGTTCACATAATTTGCAAGATACTTACTTATCTTTATATTTTAGCACTAACATTGCCATACACGATCTTTCATTCTACCTATTTCTCGAAATTCCATACGTTAATTCACATGTAAAAGAAGTCCCAGTACCTCTTCAGAAATTCGAGTCAGAGAGAGGAGACAGACCGACGTCTGTTACTAATGGTGGTTCAGGTTTTATTAATAGTACTTCATCTCTATTTCTACATAATTCTAAATTACTTTACAAAATGGCTTCTTTTCATCATTTGTAAATTAGTACTTTGCTAATTTTGGCTGTTCTTTAGCATTAGGGGCCAGCTTTTGCACCTACTTTTTTGCGATATTCTATTCCGATGCGGTTGTTTTATGGTTTCATACGTACGTTACCAACATTAAATTCAGACAGCATTGCAGAGCGAGCGTTAGCGAATGAAGGCGGGTTAGATCCTAGCACGGCACGTTGTTTTCTATCTTCGTTACCAACAATTCACTTTCTTTTCTCACATAAATGACTTCCACTTACCTTTCCGTTTTGTATATATCCTCTACTGCCTTAAAAAATATGTTCGACACTTTCTTGACTACTTGGACATCACTATCAACTCATTTCTTCCGTAAATCATCCTACGTTTTGCTAGTTTTGGCCTCCAATACTAAACAATTACCCCACTTTTTAGTGCAAATGGAAATGGAACTTAAATAATCATATTATTAGTTATATAAAGTACCGTCAATAATTTAAAGTTTTTAAACCTCCAAATTCTTTAAAACCTAGAAGTAAATCATAATATTTTAAAATTAGTCATATGGTTCTTGTAATTTGGAAGATAAAGTAAAGAAATGAAAATAAATTCCTTCCCGGGAATTTATAGTCCAGGGAAAAAACCCGGAAATATTCCCATTTTTAAAATTCCTTCCCACCGGGAATATTCCCACTGCCCATCACTATGTCCACCACAAGGTTTACTTGGCGGAGACTGGGATTTAACCCGGGACCGAAGCACCAGAGGTGAAAGCTCTACCACTGAGCCACCGCTCTTTCCCTTTAAAAAACATATGATGGGTATGAAGAGGTATTAAATCTAGACTTTGACTAGTAGTAGGCCTAATTCAGTAGAAAATAGAGTTACTAATGCTATATATCAGTTGTCAGATATATCAGAATAAAATAATAAGGATGTTGCAGGGTTTAATGTGTTTAACGTGGTTTGGCTTTGATGAACTTGTAATAAAATGCTCCAGATATTTAAATCTGGGCTTTGACTACTAGTAGGCCTACCTTCTCAATAGAAAGTAGGCTATATGACTAACGTCATATAGGAGTTATCAGAAATCAATAAAATGTTAAGAATGTTGCAGAGTTCAAGTCTTAAGGCTGTTATTATGCTTGCAGACCAAGACTCATCAAATTAATCTCTTTCTTATTTTATTTATTAAGAACAAAACAACAACTTATGATCCAAAAGGAAAACCTTTGTGTTAGTAAATAAGAAAGAGATTTCTTTGAGTGTTAGGCTGCAAACACGACTACAGCCCTAAGAAACATGGCCTAAATACATCTGAGTATGATGAATTCGTATAAAAAAAAGTCACAAACCAGAATCACGAATCCCGTTAAATAACCAAATTCTATTACGTAAGTATGCATGCCTAATCATGAAAATATTTTAATGTAGTGATGAATTGTCCGACCTATAAGAAAAATTTAGTTCCAAAATTTCCAGGGCAAAAATTACGCCTACTGTCGCCCATGCTTAACACATTAAACTTGCAACATCCCTATTTTATTCTGATATCTGATAACTGCTATACAACATTAGTAGCTCTGCTTTCTACTGAATTCTTAGGTCTTTTTGTAATTGTAGTAAATGTTTGGATCAGCGTTTCCCAAACGATGTGCCGCGAATGAGCCGCTGGTGTGCCGCGAGGAAATCGAAACAAAATTATTAATTCTATAGCAACCAAATTGCAAGACATAGGAAAAAGTGTATATTAATATTTCACATTGCTATTAACTTCCACAACATAAAAAATACTGTAACTGCAACACATTATTCTACATACATTACTGTGTAAGAGATAGTATTTCGGAAACAGAATTTTAATTGTCGGAGCTTCATACACACCAATGTTGATGCTTCAGTTGACTTCCTTTGACTGGGTGAGGGACCGTTTCGCGCCCTCTGTCCTACAGTCAGCAAAACTAAATGTCCAGAAAGAAAGTGAATTGGTCGATGTGAGGATTGACCGAGGTTTGAAATTCAAGTACTCCAGCAAGGCATGGCATCATTCTGGATTTCTCTCCGGAGAGAATATCCAGCTATTTCTACAAAGGCTGTGAAAGTTCTCATTCCCTTTTCTACATCCTACTAAAGTATAGCAGGATTTTCTGCAACAAACACAATTGAGTGTAGGAACAGGTCATAACTATTAACTCCTGAACACGATATAAGGGTGTGTTTATCAATTATCATTCCAGAATTGAACTAGATTATGAAAGAACATAAAACTCATGTTGCACATTAATTTTGCTTCGTGCACCAACTTGTCTTGTCTTGTCTTGTCTTCATCACCATTAATGATGTTTAATTATTTTATGCACCAACAAGTAAGGTTTTATGTGCTACAAATGTAGAAATAGTGAATTATTAGTGTAGAAACGAATTATTTACATAGAATTGTATAAAAAATGTACAAACGGCGGACGCTGCCATTTGCAATTATTGGCCGACTTGAGAGTCGAATTGCCTGATTTATATTGTTAAAAATTGAAATAAGTTAAAAAATTAAATTCAGTATAATCGTGAAGTGTGTAGTCTGCCAAAATCGGGAGAAGTATAAAATTGTCATTGTAGGGAAGTATGAAAGCCAAAATCGGGGAGGAGGTACAGCGGGACGAAAAGGGCCAGGTACCCAGTTGATCAGGATGTAAAAGTTGAAAAAAGTGAAAATAAATGAAATATACATGAAAAGAACAGTTGTGGATGAAAGTATATGTGCTTATGAGAAATTGTGGATGTGTATGTTAAATGTAAGATGAACATTTTTCACTTTAATCACTTCCCCTTCTCCACAACACTCCAAGAGATGTCACTAACGAGGTCACCGCTGAACCCCCTTAACTTGTTTTACTTATTTTAGAAAAAATATTACATTACTAATATTATAGAAGAATTCTAACCTTCATATAATATTTAAAAATTGTAACATACATTGTATTAACCTTGTTATTACATTTTAAGTTTCATACTGTGTTACTTTTCTGTACATTTTTAATGTTGAAAAAATATTTGTTATCGTTACGATCATTATTGCCTCTTTATTGTTGCAGACTACATCGAAACTTGAAATTTTAAAATATCATTCAAACCTTTCAACGAAGCAAACATGCATACAAATTACCTACATTTCCGTTTTAATTGCCGTTTACATTACCATGAGATTTGTTTGTTCGTTCGTTATTTAATGATCTCCTTTCTTAGTGAGAGGTTGGTTATAGTTTTCGAAAATGAAAGTTTATTTTTAAATGCTGAGTCCCATAATTCATTGCAATTATTATCTATTTTTAAATTAGAACCAAAAATAAGCATAATGATCTACCACGGGCGAAAACACTGATCAGATTTCTTCTTTGTGAGGAGATCATCAGTAATCACACACACACACAAATTTATCACGGTTTTTATATTTACAAATAATAATAATAATAATAATAATAATAATAATAATAATAATAATAATAATAATAATAATAATAATAATAATAATAATAATGAGTGTGCCGCAAGAATTCCAGTTACACACGTAATGTTCCGCAAGTTGAAAAAGGTTGGGAAACGCTGGTCTAGATTTTAATATCCAGGGTATTTTGTTACAAGTTCCTCCAGGTCTATCCACGTTTAATACAACGCAACTCCCCAACGTCCTTATTATTGTTATTATTATTATTATTATTATTATTATTATTATTATTATTATTATTATTATTATTATTATTATTATTTACACCTGATAAGTGATAAAAGATATTAGCTCCATTTTCCGCTTAGGAAGTAGTCAACGCCTAAATTTCAATATTCGGTGAATTTTATTAAAAGTCCCTGAAATGAGCATATGTGTGCTATCGGTAAGCTTTTGTCCGCCTAATGTAATGTAAGACTACCGATGAGCTTACGTCCGGTGAGCTTTTTGCCGGTAAGCTTATGTCGGACGGGCGGCGGTAATTTTGTCACCGGAAACTTCGCCACCGGAAAGTTCGTCACGGTAATTTCGTCACCTGTAATTATGTCACAAAAATATTACCATATAGGTAATTTCGTCACCAAAAATTTTGTCACGATAATTTCATCACCAGTGTCTTTTAGAACATAATACAAGTACAATGAATGAATCGAAAAATGTTTTGAAATTGCTTTCTTTAATCTTCAACTGAAGCAAATCGTAATATTATAATAATAATAATAATAATAATAATAATAATAATAATAATAATAATAATAATAATAATAATAATTACTATTATTATTTTTATTATTAAATAAATAGTTACATATTTTAGATATCGTATTTGAGATAAGAGATAAAAGTTTCCATAATTCTATCACAGAAATACATATAATATAGGAAATTTTGTCACGGTTATTTTTCACCTTTCTTGAACTAAGCAGAAGCAAAGTAAATGACCTAAACAACTTACGTTATTTTAATCAACTTTGGAAAACAATTCGGTTGGTGTTGAACTCTGCAAAATTTAAGTTTCGGGCGCTCGACGCAGGAGCAAACACCAGTAGAAGAAAACAGTGCCAGCTTCAGCAAATGTTCAAAGCACAGACAACATGCCGAACTAATGGGTTTATATATTACTATTTACAAGTATTCAGTTTCGCCAATATCAACATTTCAGAACAGAAAATTGCAAACAAATATGAGAAGATATGTCAATCCGTTCATTTTCCCGCAAACGAAAATTTGCATCGTTCTTGTACCGTCCTCCGAGACCAAACTCTTGGACCATCCTCCACGTTAACTGAGTCATGTTAAAAGAGTGATCTTTTTTTGGAAGCTATTGAAAGAAGAATGCTATATTTCAACTCTGATTAAACATTGGCGAATTGTTATTGGATATATATATATGAAGAAAACAAATTTATATAAAGGAAGAAAAACATATAAATATTTCTAACAGTTTCCTTTAAATATAGCCTTATGGAACTATTGAGAAGTAAAGCATGCATGGTAGACGGAGACTTTTCAATGGCTCCTTAAAAAAATCACGCAGGCCCTATATGTTATTTGAGGTAAGACTTCCTTTACTAGGTGTATGCCCTAATGCGGAGCAAGACACAAAATTCATATGAAGAACTGTTTGGTGCGGTGGTGCATCAGTGCAGTGAATTTAGTGAATACCCGGACCCTGTAACTGTGGTTATGGATTTCGAGATAGCGGAAATGCAGACTGTAAAAGCAACTTTCGGAAACTCAACTCGTGTACAGCATTGCTTTTTTCACCTGACTTACTCAACGTGGAGAAAGGTCTAAGGTGGTGGGCATTTTTGCTAACCCTCACTCACCCTCAAACCAATTTGAATATTTTTCATCAGGATCTATCAGGTACGTCTCAGAGAAATCTCTTTGTGCTATGGCTTTTTCAAGTGCATAAAGCAATTTGCTAACACACAATTAAATTCACACTCTACATTAAACTCGGTTAAAAAGTTTGATTTATGAGATTTCATTGTTATATCTCTCACAAAACTCCCCTAAATTAGAACTTAGTATAAATCCCATATGTCAATAATATCAAGTAGCAAACAATGTACTACAATTTTTGTAATCTTTCACGAATATTACCCGCTCACAGTGTTATGAGTGGGCGAATTTTCTGACATTTATCTGAGTACCAGTGCTGTCATATATTGTTTTAATTTGTGCTTGGAACATATTCCACACAAGATTATAGCACTGCTATTACCAAAAAAAGTTGTGTTCCTAACAAAAATAAAAACTGACACAAATTCTCAATATCAGTCTCTTAAATATGGCATGAGTACAAGAGTGTTGAAATAGCGCTGTCAAATGGTAAACTCAGAGGTGTTTTAATACCACAATTACCTATTTCGTTTTTTTTTCTTTTTTACTGTGCAAACCTTATTAAATATAAATTTCAATTGCCTGTTTTATTTCTGGACGAAGTTCGCTGCCCTACAACATGCTTTTACCATCTGATTATGAACTTCTTTACTTTAGCATCGTAGAATTCTATTTCCGTGTCCCTTCACTATTAGAAAATTATCTTAATCACTTCGTTATGTACGATCTGAGTAATGATGTTTAAGACTTCGATATCGAATCGACTTGATTTACATTTTACCTCAATTAACTTATAACACTAGTTTTTCGTCTTTGGAACTCTACCCACTCCCTTTTTGATACCTCCATACGACCTCTTTTTCCTTAAGAATAATAGTAGCATAATGAAATATGTTAAAAGCTCACTTTAACGTCAATCCACTGACAATCAGTAAGGGACTCGTAACATGATGAAATCCACCATTTAAGATTAGCACACATAGAAAAATAGTATTTACCATTTCCGGACTAAGAATATTCTAAGAATTCCACATTTCGACCTTTTTTAAATTGGTTTATCGCACTTAGTATTTCCTCCACTGATACATCTATTAGAATCTTGATTCTTTCTTCAAAGTTCCAACAAGGTAGCTCAGTGATAGCGCACACAATTGGAGCGAGGGGTACCTTGTTCGATGTCAGACTTTGTTCGAAATTTATAGCCACATCTTGTCTGTGCGTCTTTTTGGCACGCAATTGGAGGACAATTTATGCTGATACGTCCCTATAACTTTTAAACTGATTGATATAAAAGACTCAAATTTTGTACGAAGCAAATATCGACACGGCGATATTTTTTGATATACTCTGCATTGCCAACATACTTTTTGTTTACATATTAAACGAAAAGATACAGCAAAATATTTACTATTATTTCTCACAAACTAAGAGCTCCCTATTGGGTAACCTATTAGTGTACGAGCCTTTGGCGTTGGAGATCCAGATTCGAACTCATGTGGTTCGGATTCCACAATGTCTACCTCTCATATAGTCTCGCTAGAGAAAGGGACACTAAACCCAAAATTAAATCAAGTTACAAACTTTGGATCGAAATTTTAGAGATATCTACAATAGGAATAACGTAACACGAATGGAGTAATGCTCATCGAAAGCATCTTAGTCTAAAATACTGTGATCATAATATGCTTTCGAATCAATACATACGAAGTAATGGATTGAAAATTTGGTTTTCTTCGAAAGGTCTTATTTCGAAAAAGTGCTTAGATAAGTACCGTAATGAGTTATAGAAGATTTGGAATGGTTGTGAAGATTACAATGCTGTACACAACAACTTTATATCCCAAAGCGATCAGGAAATACAAAAAAAAAAGTATTACTAAAGTTTGCAACAGCGCATAAAATCAGGTAATTGCGAAAATTTAATTGTAATTATAATTGCCAGAAATTATAGCTGAAATCGCAAAGAAATAAAGAGCAACCTACTTACAACAGTTGCAAACATGACTCTACATTCATAATTTTAAGCAATATTGGGATATCTACCCGTGTTTTTCATATTGCAGAAGCAGTCTAAGATATTAAATTGCTGTAAACAGTATTATTATTCTTAGGTATTTTGAAAAATATAGTATGATTGGACGTGACACTTACCAAAACAATTTTATTTAAAATAATTTTTTTAAATGTTATTTTCCAGTTCTTTGTAAGACTGTTTCATTCTTTCGAAATTCACCATATCATGGTGATAATATTCGATACTAAGATTTTTTCGGATGTTCGTGATATTGTAGCGTCTTAGTTTCAAACACTGAGTTATAAATGTTATATTGCAAGTTTGCATTTAAAATGTCGATTTGAAATTAAAAGAAATGATCTGATGTAGAATCATTTAAAATATAACTTTATATTGGGTTAGCAACAACACTAATCTAGTAATATTAAAAGGTATTTCAAACAACATCCCCTTGTCAATATTTGCATCGTACACTGAGATAAATCCTTTATCCGGACAGCGGTATATTGTACAAATATATGGAACCCACATGTCTACTACGAAAATCTGTATGGAGCATAATGTTTTTCATATGCTACGTTCGTACTTTCTTTCTGTACTGTCGTTTCTTCTTCATACGAATTACATCATATTGCTGCAGATTTTCTGACATTCGACATGTATGTTACATACGTCAACTATGTTATATACGTCCATGTATATTTCGGATCCTGACCGTCTATGTACAGTTCTTTCTTTGATGCAGAAAGTACGTAAAGATGGTACAAATATACGGAAAAAGTTTTATGTTTGTAGAATGTTGCATAAAGTCGTTCGTTAAATCCAAAAAGTACAAGATTTACGTATGTAAACTACGTTTTTAGATAAGTCACATTCGTTTATTTTTCTCTCTGTAGATAATTTCAGTTCTTTTTTTATCTTAGCATAAAAGTTGAAAGCTTTCAAAAGAGGTATCAAGACGAATGGTCCAACCTATATATAACTGTATGTTAGTAAAATGTACATTTTTGACCTCCTTGTAGTTATAGATGTGCACTGAAAGCTAGATTATACATATGTAGTCGACAAAGCGTATACGTCGAATTCCAAAAGACAAAGCTGGACAATATCATGAAGCATTCAGACACTTCTAGCTCCCAAAAAGAAAAAAAAGAAAGAAAGAATCAAAGATAACAGTACGTATCCGTGCTGCATATCTTGTAGACGCTAGCATCACGCAGTACTTCAGGAAACATACTGACACAAGAGTGAATTATATTAGGTAGAATTGCAAAGTATTGTACGAATAAGAAAATAAAAGGTCGACTCAGTTTCTCACATTTGGTGCATAAGGAACTCAGCTGCCAACAAATAGAGTTTGTGGTGGGAAATCATCCTGTGCGTGGGATTTCTCGAGGTTCTCCCCTTTCTTTCAATTTTCGTCATTCCACTATTATCATCCATCTCAACATCATCGTCAGTTTTAGCCTCGGTGTATACACTGTTCACCAGTTCAATTAGAGACACATATCTAATACCGTGTAGCATCATCTTCCGACCTGATAACGGCAGCTATCCGCCACGGCATGGACTCCTCCATTACTAAATTAGAGGAGTGTTCATCAAATCAGTCTGCTGTCATCCTAAAGCGGTGAACGGGCGTATTGTCTTTCTGAAAGATAAGGTCTCCATTCGGATGTTGCAGCCGAGCGAATGAGAGGATATGGTCATCCAGAAGATTGCGGTAGAACTCACCTGTGAGGGACCGTGCTACACGTGTTAGGAGATCCATTTTAATCCACATAAATTGGCCCCAGATGAGAATACCACCACCACAGGCCTGCACAGTTTTCTGCTGGCACGATGGATCAATTGCCTCGTGCAGTTGGCGACTCATCCGTACCCCGTCATTCGGCATGTACCAATGTGAAACGTGACTCATCTATCCAGGTAACTTTTTCCGCATTTTCACGGTCCAGTGGCGATGTTCCTTTGCCCGTGATACAAACTTTGTTTCCTGTGTTGTGTGGTTAGAAGGGGTACTCGCGTGAGCCGATTGTTTCTGTACATCATGGCGAGTAGGTGGTTGTGGAATGTGTGGTTGCTAACACAGCGTCCGCGATTTGACGCAATATGGCTCATGTATCGGTTGTTACGATGTGAGTCAGTCGACGCCTAACCCTGTCGTCGACACACCCTTGACCGCGGCAGTTTTACCGAAAGATAGGTACTCATGATACACCCTAGACACAGTTGCCTTTGAATATCCGAGTGCCGCAGCCATTTCCCAAATCTGGCCACCCAGTCATCTGGTACCTATGATTTGACCACTGTCAAATGCTCTCAGGTCTTTCGTCTTGCCCATCACACACTGTACTGACACAGATACCGAGAGAGGAAGCACACGGCACCAGTACATGAGCGATGCGTTTCATTCACATTCACTGATGGAGCCTCTGCAGGGTGGTTTCTGCAACTGTCCTGCTGTCTCTAATTCAACTGGTGATTAATGTAATTGCGGTACGTTGAATTTACCGAAAAAAGATGTTAGAAAACACACATCAACCTGAGCTAGGTGACCACTAAAGATACTTCCGTATTACATTCTTTAATGTTAAGTACATTTATACTTTAGTGTTAAATACCGATTTCCGTCACAGGATATGTAACAATGAAAGTAGTCCAGATTTTATAGCTGAAAAAAGGAAAAAAACGCTATATTGTATTTTCTAATAGCGTGTTCGAGCTGCAGGAAAGTTTAGCAAAAGTTATACGAAGAGGAGCTACAAAGCAAAACGCGCTAAGCGTCAAATAATTTTTTTTTCAGGAGAGCAGAAAAAGTAATAACGCCTTAACTGTCATGTACTAAAGTAATCTGTTAATGCTATATGTTAGTTAAAGTACTACAATTTCAGATGGCATGATTAGAAAAATCAGTTATTCAGTAGTAGCCGACTTATTGTTAAAAACATTTTGGACATACTGCATTTTGATGCGAACACACTGAAAATGATATATTTGAGACTCTATAAATGAAATTCAAAAGTACAAACAAGCATGTTTTATTTATAAATGCTACACACAACAGTATATGGAATGTAATATAATTATCTCTGTTTATTATATATTTTGTTTAGCGTTTCATACAATATCCACTTCCTCGTCCAAGCAGTTGCATTTGAACACACTTTCGTTTTCAGTACAACGTACAGCCTGTACATCTAGTGCATCAATATAGAACTGCAGCTCAGGTTCGCGTCTCCAGTGATCTCCGAATCGTTTCTTCAGAAGATTTGCACCGTCAGCTTTCTTTGCATTTGAGATTCGACTTTGCAGGGGTAGTGCTGGGGCATCTGGTATGCTGTCAAACGTCATCCCTCGTTTCAGTGGTGACGCATACTGCTTAGAAGGGTCGTCAAAAGTGTACATTTCTTCCATTTTGAAAACAACTCCGGGACGTCCTTTGGGCATTGTTTTCTTCAGGAATACACGTTTCATGTCACTTATACCTGAAATTGGTTTTAGGGAATTGCCTAACGCTTTCACATCCCACAAATTCCAGTCTACGCCTAGAACTCTCACAGACCCAATTTCACGGTATATTGCTGTGTAGCTATCAGGATTCAGAATTTCGGAATGTTTACGAAACGACTTTTCTAACACTCCAAACATTCGGTCGGCGGGGAGATACGAATGCCCTCGCACTAGAAAGTGCATAGTAATTAGGGCATGTACACATGTGTATTTTTATTTTGACCATCACATCCGTCGGAAAAAAAATCGAATTGACTTTGTAGAGGCGTCAAACTCCTGCCTTTCTAAGAAATCTATCAAAGCAGACGCCACTTGAACAGAGCCTCTGGATGCTTGTCCACACATAAAACACGAGACTCTTGTTCTCAACATCCGTTACGCACAATGCATAATACGAAATTTGTCTAGAATAATACGCTTCGCCAACAGATAATTTCGGAAGTGGTTGCACCTGCTGCAAGTCAAAGCAATACGATACAGATGCAGGTACTTTTTTCTTCATAAGAGTGTGAAAGGCACGTGCTCTTGCTTTATGACCAGTGACCTGAGCACATAACATTTTCCTTTCGTTTTCATTATTAGATACTTTGGCAAGATGATGCATGCGCGTACAATAACTACAGGTGTCAGTAGCGGGGCACCCAAACCTTACATTGAATTGCGTATTAAAAATCTTATAGAAAAAAACCCTTTTCACTTTCAACGACTCTGATATTTTAGCATTGTACATTTTGAATAACTTGTTGATGGATAGTTCAGAAGGGAGATACAATCTTTGACTTTTTTTACGTGTATAATGACTTTCCCTTGCTCGTAAACTGCCAATAAAATCCATCACCGATTTCTTTTTAGCAGCAAATTTGTCAGATGTGCGATCCCCTCCTCTTCTTTCTGTAATGCTCTTACCTTGCTTGAAGCAAGCAGCAATGGTATTCAGGCGTCTTCTTGATACAGTGAAAAGGTCAGCAAAGAAGTTGGCACACACAGGAACGTCCTCGTTGTCCTTTCGTATCTGTAAAAATAAAATAGAAAAAATGGTCAAGGAATCTCCATTGTAATTGCATAATTGAAATTAGACTAAACTTTCAATTGATTGATTAATTGGATTTGATTCAATTGGATTAAATACCTAACACTCACCACAGTCCCATTAAATTAGTTTATAATGAGAGCCTCAGTGACAGTAAAATAGTCCTATCCTTGCTAAGAATGTTGGTAAATAGTTTCTTCAACACGATGCCATTCCTTGGCCACTTACAATGGATCAAACGTTGTGTTAATACGTCATGAAGTACGTTTCAGCTTTGCACGAGGCAATACAGTAGTAAGTGGTTATTCCATCTATACTTTTCGCACGATACATCACATAATATTTTATAGTTTCATGGTTTATTGTATATTTTAAATGCTGAGAAAAGAGTGGACAAAAACTACAGTACTTTCTTAAATTGAAAACTTACAGTACGTCTGTTATAATAAAATGAATACTTGGGATTCTAGCTTCTACAATACATACACATATAACATGACTTACACTATTGTGATATGAGGATTCTCCTTTCTAAAATAATAATAATAATAATAATAATAATAATAATAATAATAATAATAATAATAATAATAATAATAATATCAGCAACACTTACCACGTAATTTACTGTGTAGTTCTTTGGACATCTTCCACTCTCGCCTGACCTGGGGCGACGTCGTTTAGGTGTTGAAACGAACATAAAGGATGAGAGCAGCCAATCCTGATCCATTTTATTTGGTTTATTATAAATTAATTTCCTTGCTTGTTGTAAGTAGAAAATTGGTATGGAGCAACATTTGAATCTTCCTTCCTTGGGTTTACAGGGCTGCTCGAATTGCATGAGATGAGGATCTTTGTCTCTGTACCTGTAAGATAAATAATGGCAACCCAGGTAGTACATTACTTTTGTTGGCTGTGATAAACATAATAGCCTACTCATTATATTAATAATATCATATGGTGTGATGAGTGCTCACGCTTGTCGACTTGCAATCAAGTGGTCCTGGGTTCGGTTTCCGGTCCGAACAAAACTGGTTCGAATTCAACGTTAAACTGGGAGTGAGGCGTGGTGGCTCAGTGGTAGAGCGTTCACCCCCGGTGCTTGGGATTCCTGGTTCGATCCCAGCTCACACCGTGTGGACTTTGTGGTGGACAAACACCGTGGTCGTGGGTTTTCTCGGGTTGTCCCGTTTCCTCCCACTCTCTTCATTCCACCATTTCATTCCTTATAATCACCGTCTCCTTTAGCCTTACCGGCATAACCGTAGGATCTAAAATTTAAAGATTTCATCTCATTTTTTTTCAACGTTAAACTGTAGTTCTGTTCTTTAGGACGTCATTATCATCCTATGGAAGGCAATGGAAAACTATCATGTGTTTACTTGACCAGGGATTTTCAGGTCAACGACCAGCCTTCGGGCAAAACACTCATCATCGTCATCCTCATCATGCTATGATCACTATAGTTGAAACCACGGACATATACGTGTGAAAGGAAACTACATAACGTTATGCACACATGTATAAATCAGCTGAAGGTAAGTCAGAACGAAGAATGGTGAAAAAAATGTTATTATCAGACCTAGTAGTACTGTATATGAGAAGAGGAATTTGACTTACCTGTTTTCTACTTCTTTTTGCCTCTTCGTTGCTTTCGTCTTTATTCTTTTTCTCGTTCCTCTGCTACTGCCTGCAACAGCTACTTCATTATCCACTTTCGCTCCTTCTGAATCTGCAAGATCTGCCTACTGTACACAGCGTCATTCGTACCCCATCTATCGCCCTACAGACGCCACGTGATGTCAACAATATTCTTAACCACAATAGATGCATTCATACTGCTAACACGCAAAACAACTTAAAATGTGATGTGATTGCACCTTCCTGCGTTGTCAAATAGCGCGTTCTGCTCTGGACAACACGGTGGACATAGCGCTTTCTGCATCATCAGATGCTGTATTTCGAGGCCGTTTTACGCATGGATATTGTGAATTCTGAACTGAATGGATACCATAGATCTCTTCAGCGCTGGCGAATTCTACAAAATCCGTATCAAAAAGCATTTCGTCCGGGGATGGACTTAGCGCGTTTTGCTTTGGAGCTCCTCATCCAATATATATTAATTTCTTAAAACACCTATTTGAATTTTCTTGTACTAGTGTTTTGTGACTTTCATTTTATGCCAAATTAGTCCCATAATATATGCATCTTGCTGTAATATTGTAGTCTGTTAAGACTTACAACTCTTATTAAAAGGCATTATCAAACCTTGTAATAATATTGGTTAGGAAGGCGATTGAAGTGTCCTCAGAGGAGAATTTTTAATTTAGTTTCCTCTCCATTCCCTAAATTTGACTTCATAAACTATTAGTAATATTACACATGTTAGAAATGCAAGTTGTCCTAACCTCCGATGCGTCGGGTCTCAGGCTAGATCCCCGGTCAAGTAAGTTTGTAGTGGTGAACACCGTGTCCATGAGTTTTCTCAAGGTGCTCCCGTTTCCTTCCACTTTGTCATTCCACCGATTCTTCCATTATCATTCGCTTGCTTTAATCATCTTCTCCCTTAGCCTAAAGGGCATAATTATGACACGTTAAACTGAAAGATCTCATTCCATTTCATTTGAAAGTGTCGTAGTTTAGAAATAAGACCTAGCTTTTAATGAGAAACGAACATATGCAAATATTATTTTAAAGTTTATTTTTTTTTTCATAGATGCTGTATGCAGGTTTTCGCCCGTATCCAGGGTGTGGAAAAATCAAAACGTAAAGAACTATATCTATATCATGAAATATTAGTGACAAGTTACTAAAAATACTATCATAGTAGTTTCTATGTCTAGTGTCTATTTTCATTTTTGAAGTACATAACTTATTTCATCGTCCACACTTTGGAATTTCTGTTATATATGTATTTATGCAGTTCAAACAAAGGATTTCCGGAGACGAAAAAAAAATATAAAATAGTGGAAATACGGACGGAAATCTTAAATGAAAACAGGAAGTTAGCTTTCACAAAGAATGCATCACGCAACAGGAAAGGCTTTCACAAAGTACGCATGATGAAACAAAAAAAGAAGTAAAATATGTGAATAAATAAACTCTGGTAAAAACAGGAGAAAGGAGGATCACACCAAATATATTCATTATGATATCGATAGCTAATATTAAAATCAACGTTACCCGTTAAGATGTTAATGGATTGACTTCAATAACGAACTCGGCCGATATAATCGATCTAAGCATCTATTGGTAGGACCATAATGCAAAAATTCTATTACATGTATGCGAAAGAAGCTATAGACATCCATCGTCAGAAACGCCATTATCCACTAGGTTGTTAACGGAGTAACTCCATTGACATACTTGGACGAGGTAATTGCACTAGTTATCTATTGCAAAAATCAAAATTCAAAAATTTGTTTATATGTATTGGAGATGGAATGGAATTGATATGCGCTTTGCCAGATATGGACTATTACTGCAGGGGTATGGGCAAAGATTTACGTAGCATAATGGAGGATGATATTCCGATATAAGTATAGTGTAATGTTTTTCGTTAGTGCATTGTAATATTGATTAAAGCGCATATACAGGGAATTTCGAAACAACACCTACAACAATTCCCGGTGGGACCTAATGTGGTTTGGATTCCATGTTAAGCTGTAGGTTCACGTCTCATATAGCATCGCTGCTGAGAAGAACGTTAAACTCAAAATCAACTCAACTCAACACCTATAATGTTTGGAAGGTGATTTCTGACACCAAGATAAGACAAAAAGTATAAACCAACCTGGGTGCACAAGTGCTTCGTTTCGGAGTTATAGGCTGCCGAAAACATGAAAAGATGAACTTTAAAGGTGCATACCTCCAATACTGTGGGCGGTACTGTAGCCGAGTCAAGACTTCACTGAGGAATTAATATGTGCACTATCTAAAAATACATGTTTCAGAATTCTGCGGTACTCACAAAACAATTTTTATGGAGGGAGTTTGCCTACGGGCATATAATTTGAAGTACTCATCAACTACTTCTATAAAAATTGTAGTGGAAGTACCGCATGATTCTGGAACATGCATTTTTCGATAGCGCACATATTAGTTCCTCAGTGAGGTCTTGACCCACTATGGTAGGTTCCATATTATTGCAGTTTTAGAAATTTAAAGTTCATTTTTTCATATTTTTGGCGGCCTATAACTCCGAAATGACGGATTTCTGCACCTTGGCTTGTCTGTATTTTAAATCTTATCTTGGTGTTAGGAACCGTCGTGCAAACGTTATCGGTGTTGTTTTGAAATTGGTATCTCAAACCAAACCCCAAATGACTCACCTGGGCGATGTCGATCCGCGACAGGTAACAGGGAAAATGTTTAATAGACAACAAGAAGTATTTTTTAAAGAGCTACAAACGATGCCATTCATAAATATGGGAAATCTTGTAGAGCAGCTATGTTACCAGCGTTGCTTTAGATTTTGCTAGGGGAAGGACATGATATTCCGGTATAACTAAACATTCACATTTTTCATTAGTACGACGCGCATCCAGAAAGTAACTTGCCCACGCATCTCATAGCTAGGAAATCGTATGTTGCGCCAAGTAACTGCGTGCAGATGAGAGAGTAAGATACTAGTATGGTTTATGAGCCAGCGGAACTTCCCTATTGCTCTCAGTACCGTCGTGGCAATAGTTGAATATGAACGTTCATATTACAGCTCCGGCCGCTGTGAACTGCGACCAGTGATAAAGTTTTTGAATGCGCTGATTGAAATTTATCGTTAGCTGTGCCAGATCTATGGGTCTAACATCATGGGCAAGCAGTTCCCACAGATTTTCCGCTCCTTATTGCACACCATTCTCACGCCTGTTGTTCAAGAAGTTGTGTGCCAGATGGGGGCCGAAGCAACTGACTGCAGAACACAAAGCAAGGCGCATGGGGTCATCATTGACATTTTTTCAACGGTACAGCTGACAATGGATTTCAATCAGTGCTATGCCCCGTAGATTCAAAAACTTTATCACTGCTCGCACTTCACACGTGGCGGAAACTGGAATAGGAACATCCATCCTCAACCACTGCCACGACACTACTGAGAGCACTAGGGAAGTTCCACTGGCACTTGCGCTATGCTAGGACTTACTATATCAGGTGCACACAATCGCTTCGCACAACATATGGTTTCATAGCTATGGGACTCGTGGCAATTTACTTTCTGGATGCACTTCCTATGTTATATTGCAGGAAAGTCTGAATTTCAGGGAGTTCAGACCCCCACGACCCACTCCATGTGCATACCTTTGCCTCAATGCAACTACAATCTTGAAGGACTACGCCCGTCAAGAACTATTTAAGTTTATTTAAGTGAAGGTAGCCCATCTGGTCCGATAATCGTATGTTCTTTGTTTCTTCGCCAGATCAATTCTTGTGTAATACATTCTTAAATTTATGTAAAAGTGAATAGTATAAGCAATTATAAAGGCATAACTGAGAAGTGCAACATGCAGTATTTTAACAGTGAAAGTCATTTAATTAACCATTTAATGATTGTTCGTGTAAGAGCGATTTACGGACGAATAGATGTTTTCTTTCACAATCACATCATAAATACTTAACCATATGCTTTTGTGCTCATTTTCATTCCGAGAAAAAATGACATAATTTTGCTGAGTTTGAACCTTGTCAAACCCCAAACCTCTTACATTTTCTTGGTGCACCATTGATAGAAGGTCTGAACTGAACATGATTTCCTGCTTAATTATGTTACTTTAAGTATTTTTTCTCCAGAGACGATGACCTGCAAATACATAAGATAGATACGTGGGAAACATCTGAGCTCAGTACAAAGAAAAGTTACAGTAGAACTAAAAGAAAGCTATATGGCAGTTTCTTGGACAAAGGTGATGAAGTATAAACGCCATAAACGACTTCTTAATTATCCCTGTCATCATTGGAATTATGCCAGAGGACTTCACTCGAACAGCAGTGGTACAAAAAATCATGGTCAATACATATGATTAGCTCCCAATATTGTTTTGAACAGGATTGTATTCTTTATCCCAGTACCAAAACGTAGTCCCCAGGAGCAGCGGTTACAATATCGAAGGTATGCGCGAGTGTATTCCTCCCCTAGCGTTAGTGGGTCTTATCCCACAGAAAATATGAAGAGGAAAGTCTCCCTAAACCCTATTTGTATATTAATTGATTTAAGTACCTACATTCTCTAATATTGATTTAATATATAAGCTATTTCCTTCTTTTAAAAAAAAAACAAAATGAAGAAACTCTGTCAAAGTACCTTACACACTATTTATATGCAATAGTAGAATAGAGGGGGTTCATACCCGTGGGAAAATTTTGGCCCTAAAACCGTTATCAGAGGCCCTAAACCGGCCTAAACCAGTATGTTGCTATGCTAGAATAAGGAAGTATACTCTCGGACGCCTACCAGATGTAGAATCAAGATGAAACATAAGTGTCCTCGCCGTGCATTGGCTAGTTATTTGAACCCCGCCTACCCTGCTCCTCCTGGAAAGCCGAAGAGCATAAGCGATTTAGCCCCTTGGTCCTCCCGTTCCTAGAATTCGGAGGCAAGTTTCAACAATCCTTTAGTTGTTATTCTCATAGCCTTTTAGGGCTACCACCAGGAGCCCCGTGGGAACCCGCTGTTGCTATGCTCATAGTCTTGGACGCCTACCGGATGCAGAAACAAGATGAAACATGCCTTTTTCGTGTTCTTGTCGTGTATTGGCTAGTGATTTCATCCCCCACTCCCTCCTGAGAAGAACGTACGCGGACGTTGTTCCTATGCTCATACTCTTGGACGGCTACCGAATCTTCATCAGAGTCCTTTCAGTTATCACGATCGAACCTTCCCAATTGATTGATTGATTTTCGTCTTTTCGTTATGTATTGAATAGCTATTTTGCATAGTATTGGTCTTCGTCTTTTCCCGCCGACAATCGAATCCGGACCAAAGTGATATTAAAACTTAAATAACAAACATAAAAATAAATTTAAAAAATACAGCATCACATTATTATTATTATTATTATTATTATTATTATTATTATTATTATTATTATTATTATTATTATTATTATTATTATTATTATTATTTTGGGAGTGAAAAGTGAAACAGGCAACTAACCTTGATTGTAGCATCGCTAACTTACTATATAAAGGTTCTGTACACAAAAATCTACTTTGGTAGGGAGCTGGGATCGAATTTGGTACTTCATGATTTTAGAGTTGAACTGGTCCAACTTAGAAAAGATGTGTTAATGATTGTATGTATAATCGAACGTCCCGAGAGAGAAAGAGGGAGAGAGAGAGAGAGAGAGAGAAGCTATGAACACGTTGTTGTAATCCAACTTGAGGTGAGCACTCTATTATTGAGCCTCAGTGCCCCGCATATAGATTAGATTTTTATTTTTTAAAAAAAACCTTTTCGTCTTCTTCTTTTTTCTAGTCGTCTTGTATTGGATAGCTAGATTCCCCCCTCAGCCTCCAGACCCATCTTGTAATGCTAAGAATAGAAGTCCCCAGACTTCCTGCGAAGAGCGTGAGGATTTAGCCCTGGTCTTATTCTCACGAAACGCCTGTAGGTTATGACCCTTGTGGAAAATTTTCGTCTGGAACCTTCTCAGGAAATTGAGTTGATAAGAAGTTTATTGCAGTTCATGGTTGTTTTAAAACGTATTGGATTCCATTGATTGAGCATGTTCTAATAGCAGAACCTTCTCATAGCATATCACAATGTTTTAAAAACGTAGGATGAAAAAATTTGTATACTCAAATCAGCAGGGTCGGTTGTATTGCATCTGAAAAGTGTTATATGGATATTCACATGATGATGTCTGTTATGACAAGTAATTAAAATCACTTATGTATAGAAATCAAAGATCAAATTATGCCAAAGGAATTTGCTGCGTATGTTAAAGCCGTGATGAGATATTGCGTTATAACATATTCCCATAGCACAAAAAACTACGTCATCGAAATTTAGAATTGAAATATAGTCCCATAGAGATACCTGTACAAACAAAATGAAACATAACTTTTCCAAGTCTTGATGAGAAAGATATTATCTTATGTATTGAAACCGTAACGAGATATGTTTTCGATTACTAGTATGCGACCTCGATTATGGTAGGCATGATCGAACTTGTTGTGACATGTTTCTCTAAGGTATATATATATATATATATATATATATATATATATGTGTGTGTGTGTGTGTGTGTGTGTGTGTGTGTAAGGATTTAGAGTTGAATTAATCCTTACATGAAAAAAGAATGCTTTCTCACCGACAATCGAACCTGCACCCACAAGAATCGTGGTCCTTCGTAAGTGTATGGTACATGTATAAACAAGATGAGACATGATTTCCTCTTCGTCATCCCTTCCTCCATCCTGCATATGTGCACAGATATCTGTATGCATAGTGTCATTAGTCTCTGTTGATCAGCTGCTGAAATAGCATGGCTGTGTAAAACTTAAGTTACTTTATAATATTGACTTTCATAGATTTCGAACATAATTGAACATAGAAACGTAAGCAAGATTTCATTTAAGCAGAACAATACACGTACACGTACTAAAAAGAAAAGATGCATGTTCTTCTAACCTGACATAATTGCTTTAGAAAAATAACAAACAAAAATAAATACAGGAATAAACAAAGTAGAAGTAAACAGTAGAACTAATGGTTACAGTTTTTTGTTTCCACAATTCCCTATTGACATGAACTCGGATTGAGGCAGGAATCCCCCAAGCACCAGAAGTAATCACTCTACCCAGACCCTTATCCACACGGATGACGAGCGCCCCTAAAATTTTCACGGTAGGCTTGCAAATGAACTAAAATATGATTGAATTGGGTCTCTCCTAAATTCTACTCCCCTTCTCCCTAACATTTTGGGGCTGGCTATTGCCAATCTATCATTGGGACTCAACCATTGGTCTATCATGACCGTTAAAAAATTAAATTATGATTACTCATCACTCTTTTACAAAACGTTACGAATACTGTCAGCAAATTTTCCATTATGATAATACCAAGGAGACAGTAGACAGTATGGCTAATGAGATATTGCTCAAAATTATCATTATTTCAATGACTAATGAGGCAATGCTTAAAATTACTAATATTTGGCGAGCATGGGGCCATGATTAGCAACCAAAATTGGCATGTCCATGCTCCCTTTTAGAAAATTTTAGTGGGTTACATTAGATGAGCAAAGTTCAGAAGTGTGGAGCATGGGTGCCTCACACCAGAAACGACGGGAACTTAGTTGCCAACCCAATACTATATACGTAAAATTCTTTTTTTTTTTTCATGCAAGGATTAGTTCATCTCTAAATCGTGAAGTACCAAATTCGATCCCAGCTCCTAACCAAAGTACATTTTTGTGTACAGAATCTTTATATCATAAGTTAACGAATCTACTACCCCCAAAATAATAATAATAATAATAATAATAATAATAATAATAATAATAATAATAATAAGATTCAAACGAGGAATTTGGTACCTAACTTTTCACGAAATTAAGATTTCCTGCTCAAAGTGATTCTACTTAAGGAACGTCTGAGACGATTTTTCGTTTCTTTTACTTTCTCTCTCTCTCTTTCTTTCTTTCTTTCTGTCTCTCTCTCTCTCTCTCTCTTTGGATTCAACGTTAATTAGCAATAGTAGACCTACGTTTCATATAATATCACTGTATTATAGGACGTTACAACACAAATCAACACAACCGAATCATAAGTTATGGGATGTATTTTTCAATGATGAACATGAATAGTAAAGTATGATGATGATGTAAACGTAATAAGCATTTCAATAATTAATTAATTTAAATCTTTTGGTTTTCAAATTCAAGAAAAGCGTATACTTAAATTAGATACTACTAATAATGAATTCAAATACGATTTTTCATACGACGTAAAATATTACTGAACTAATGAATGATACATAATCAGAAATCACTACACTGAAAACTTTTTCAGTAAATCGTTTTTCGTTTCTTTTACTTTTATTAAAATGTAAAACTTCCAAACAAATGTACAAGATTAAATCCCAACCTAATAAATCTCTCTTCCTCTCCCTCTCTCTCTCTTCAATTAGTTTTTTATTGGTGACATTTTTATTTGATATCATGACGTACCAATAGAAGTGTACAAAGTGATTTACCACTGAGTCTCCTTATATAAAAGTTAAAGGAGATCTCCATCGTGAATAAGCGGTTAGCGCAAGTTCCTTTAGCGTGGGAGATCGGGGGTTCGATTTCGTCTAAGAACTTCTGTGGTTTGAATTCAACGTTAATTAGTAATAGTAGACCAACGTTTCGTATAGCATCGCTGTATTGTAGGACGTTAAAACACAAATCAACACAACCGAATCATAAGTTATGGGTTGTATTTTTCAATGATGAACATGAATAGTAAAGTATGATGATGATGTAAACGTAATAAGCATTTCATTAATTAATTAATTTAAATCTTTTGGTTTTCAAATTCAAGAAAAGCGTATATTTAAATTAGATACTACTAATAATGAATTCAAATACGATTTTTCATACAACGTAAAATATTACTGAACTAACGAATGATATATTTTTCAGAAATGTATAAAATATATCACTTTCACTAAAATCACTACACTGAAAACAATTTTGTTTCTTTTCATAATGAATACAAATACGATTTTTTCATACAACGTAAAATATTACTGAACTAACGAATGCTACATTTTTCAGAAATGTATAAAATATATCACTTTTAATAGGACTGTAGTATTTAGGGTTCATGAAGACGAGCGCCAGTTTGAAAAAAAAATAAATGAAATAGGTTATTTCAGTTTAACGTCCCAGGATTATGCCCTTTCGCCTAAGGAAGACAATGATTAAGACAAGTAAATGATGACGGAAGAATTAGTGGAATGAGAAAGTGGGAGGAAACGGAGTACTCCAAGAAAGCCCACGGACATGATACTGTCCACTATAAACTTACATGGACGGAGATCGAATCAGGAATCCCACGGTTGCCAGTTTTGCCTTCAGAGGATCCCTACCAACATATATTGCTTTCATTTTGTTTGCAAGTGTGCCTCATAGTGGCGGAAATATCTTTGACCAGGTAATGGTGACTGCTTTGAAACAAATGCAGAGTATGATAATTAAATCTGTCATATGTGTAGTTTCGTGTGGAGAAGAAACAAACTTGTGAAGCAGAGGATTAAGAACAACTCATGTTATTAATATAAACTTTTCCGAAGGTTATTAACTTATATCATCATGAAAGAAATACGAGAGATTTTTTAAAGGAAGAAAAATAACATACAACTTTACAAGCGGAGGCAAAGAAACCTAAAGTAACCAGAATAAAGACAAATCATTTACACTGTAATGATCGTGACTCAGTGGGCAAGGTACTTAATCAGGAATCTGGAGGTTCCTGGCTTGAATCCTCGTCGGGCATTTTCTTTTATTTACTTAAGTAATTTTGATGGTGATTGATCAGCGATGACACACGTTTTATTACATTCAAATATTTGAATACTCGAATGTTTCAGTACTTGAACCATCAAATCTTCAGGAATGATAGTAATAAAGATAATAATTATCTCGTAGAAAATTAAAAATTAGAAACTTATTATCGCTCAGTTCATACCATTACAAGCAGAAACGTGATATTAGGCAAAAAATATTTCGGTTTAGTTTAATGTTGCCCACGAGAAGAGGAATTTCTCATCTCGATTCTAAAATAAACCAAACAAAATGAGGATGAGACTTAACATTTTACATTCGAGACGGGACAAGGCTAACTCAAATTATCGTCTCGCTTTGGAGATGAGATTCGAGACGAGGCGAAAAGTATCGTAAATATTTCTCGTCTTATTTCGATTCTCGAAATAGTGTGTGCCACTCTTTAAGTAACAATTGCTGTGTAGACTGATTCTTACAAGTCTTTTTTTTTTGTTGTTGCTTTGTATTTCAGAGCTCACCAAATTATGGTCTGTTTATATATTGTTGTAGCAAAGCGTTTATAATTACATCAGCATATTCTACAAGTTAGTTTATTATTAGTTTAAAACTTTTAATACCGTTGTTAATATCCACTATTATTATTATTATTATTATTATTATTATTATTATTATTATTACTGAAGCGTTGTTAATTTAATAGTTCACCTTGTTCCACCCAGGTCCCGCCTAGTGGGCATTGTGCTGAACAAACACCGTGTGTCTAGGTTTTCTCCGGGTTCCGCTTCCTCCCACTTTCTTCATTCCAAAATTTGTTTCATTCTCATCATCGACGTCTTCTGTAGCTTAGTCGGCATAACGATTACTTAAAAACAAATTTTCTTAGGGCTCTTCTGAGTTCAGTACCCCTGCTTTCTACATGAAATTTGCCTGGAAACTTTCCGTTTAACATTAGGTAGTTGTAGGGACGTGTGCAGATTTTATGTCCTGATGGTCCTGACACTTCTCTCCAATCCCGACTATTCTGTAACTTTTGCCTAAGGCTAGGGGTGATTTTACAAATTTAAATACAATGTGACCTCATACGGAATTGGTCTGCTATATTATTATTATTATTATTATTATTATTATTATTATTATTATTATTATTATTATTATTATTATTATTATTATTATTATTATTAATAATATTATTATTATGATTATTATTATTATTATTACTGAATATTTGAGACCTCAATATTACGTCCTATTCCAATGAATATAAGCATGCTGAAGTTAAAGAAAATGAAAAGAAATTTTTGGACCCTCTATAAGAATGAACTGCCTTATAAGAGATACTTTGAAAGGAAAAGAGGAGGAAAAAGATGTGAGCTACTGGTCAATATGAAAAATCGAACCTTCGGAAACACGCACCAGGTTGGAAACCACTGTTTTAATAAATAATAACTTACATCATATTGTAGGGTTGTTAATGAAATATAATGTAAACAAAACGCCTAAATTATTTTCAAGAAAATCGACAAGTAAAAACTTACCAATAAGCAATGGTCAATTATCCCTTATGGACTTTTTAAATGGGAAATGACTTATGCTACATTATAGGGCTTTTAAATGTAATATGTATTTATGAAATATGAACAAACTTCTCTGAATTGTGTTTCATAAAATTATCCGGAAAATTTTGAGTAATAAACTAGTCTTTGTGGACTTTCTTTATGTCATATTGTAGATCTATAATATATTAATGAAGTATTGATTAATGAAACATGAACAAAATCATTAGTACCATTTTTGAGAAAATTGCTGTTAATTTCATCATTTAGCCTCTAGATGTGTGCACATATCCGACCGTATTGACCAAATTAAAAATTGGTTACAAGTGGGAGCAAAAGAAGAAGAAGACGTCGAAGAAAGGACAAATGAAGAAGAAGGAGAAGAAGAATTGCTAAATCTAACAGTCGTCCCTTTACTTATTTAATATAAATAAAATAATACTGCTTATCAGTCACGAAACATGTTTATTTTAACATTGAACAATACTCCCCTGGTAGAATGAAGAAGAAATTGGGAGGAAACGGCAGAGCCCCGAGAAAACCCATGAGCACAGTGAATCATGAGGGACGTACCCTCGCCACAGAATTAAGATTTCTTGTTCGCAATAATTCTACTTAAGGAACGTCTAAGACGATTTTTCGTTTCTTTTGTTTTTTTTTGTTTCTTTTATTTTTTTTATTAAAATGTAAATTTCCAAAGCTAGCCATAAGAACAGAAATACGACTAAATTGTAGAATGTTACTAATGTTGAACGAGAAAACAAATGTGTGTAACGATAAAGATGAAATCTTTCAGTTTAACGCCCTCGAATATCTCTTTTAGGCTAAGATGAAAGGATGATTAAGGTAAATGAAATGATATTATGAGATGAAGCGGAAACACCCCATGAGAATCAACGAACACAATGTTGTCCACCACAAATTTATTTAATGTCCTACGATTATGCCCATTATGCTAAGGGCACCATGAGCTAATATATTCGGTAGTCGAACCAGGAACCCCATACACGAAATGTAAGCGCTTTGCCGCTGTACATCTGGCCATCTTTCCGTTACTAAGTTCTTTCACCATCCCCAGCTGATCTAATAGCTAACACGGACATGTGGTGAACGTGGTCCTGAGATTGATTTCCGGATGGGAGAGCATTCGAAGTCAAAAATAAAGCAAGCTTATTATGATAACTGTTCTCAAGAATCATATGAGCTTTTCCAAGTGAATACAATCTCCCCACCTCTCCCCTGCTACATTTCAAATCCTTATTCAGATCCACATCTGAAACGAAGTTTCATTTCCTTATTCACGCACATTATTCGATAAGTGTGTCAAAACAGCATCTTTAGTAAATTTTATCTATTAACAAACTTATTTTACATTATTCATAACTCAACGTTTTGGCAATTAGATTACACTATCTTCAGTCGCACGTATGTTCGTATGTGAAGCCGACAACAAACATACATGTTAACTCAAATGCTGTATACGTTTGAAAAAAAATCATGTAATGCGACTTTTACCTTAGCAACTAAGGTCTATTCGATCAAAGAACAGTCTGCAAACAAATCCTATTCCCATAAACACTTACAAGTGAATTCGTGAGAATCCCAAGACCAAATTAGATAAAGCAAATAGTTCACGCCTTCAGTTCATAACCTACAAACATTTCGTGGGCCTAGTTTCTTGAGCTATGGGAATATGTTATAACGCAATATCTCATCACGGCTTTAACATACACAGCAAATTCATTTGGCGTAATTTGATCTTTGATTTCCCTACATAAGTGATTTTAATTACTTGTCATAACAGACATCATCATGTGAATATCCATATAACACTTTTCACATGCAATACAACCGACCCTGCTGATTTGAGTATACAAATTTTTCATCCTACGTTTTTAAAACATTATGATATGCTATGAGAAGCTTCCGCTATTAGAACATGCTCAATCAATGGAATCCAATACGTTTTAAAACAAGCATGAACTGCAATAATCGTCTTATCAACTCAATTTCCTGAGAAGGTTCCAGGCGAAAATTTTCCACAAGGGTCATAACATACAGGCGTTTCGTGAGAATAAGACCAGGGCTAAATCCTCACGCTCTTCGCAGGAAGTCTGGGAACTTCTATTCTTAGCATTACAAGATGGGTCTGGGGGCTGAGGGGGGAATCTAGCTATCCAATACAAGACGACTAGAAAAAAAGAAGACGAAAAGGTTTTTATAAAATAAAAATCTAATCTAAATGCGGGGCACTGAGGCTCAGTAATAGAATGCTCACCTCAAGTTGGATTAGAACAACGTGTCTATAGCTTCTCTCTGTCTCCGTCTTTCTCTCTCGGGGCGTTCGATTATACATACAATCATTAACACATCTTTCCTAAGTTGGACCAGTTCAACTCTAAAATCATGAAGTACCAAATTCGATCCCAGCTCCCTACCAAAGTAGATTTTTGTGTACAGAACCTTTATATCGTAAGTTAGCGATGCTACAATCAAGGTTTGTTGTGTGTTTCACTTTTCACTCCCAAAATAATAATAATAATAATAATAATAATAATAATAATAATAATAATAATAATAATAATAATAATAATAATAATAATAATGTGATGCTGTATTTTTAAAATTTATTTTTATGTTTGTTATTTACGTTTTAATATCACTTTGGTCCGGATTCGATTCTCGGCGGGAAAAGAAGGAGACCAATGCTATGCAAAATAGCTATTCAATACATAACGAAAAGACGAAAATCAATCAATCAATTGGGAAGGTTCGATCGTGATAACTGAAAGGACTCTGATGAAGATTCGGTAGCCGTCCAAGAGTATGAGCATAGGAACAACGTCCGCGTACGTTCTTCTCAGGAGGGAGTGGGGGATGAAATCACTAGCCAATACACGACAAGAACACGAAAAAGGCATGTTTCGTCTTGTTTCTGCATCCGGTAGGCGCCCAAGACTATGAGCATAGCAACAGCGGGTTCCGACGAAGCTCCTGGTGGTAGCCCTAAAAGGCTATGAGAATAACAACTAAAGGATTGTTGAAACTTGCCTCCGAATTCTAGGAACGGGAGGACCAAGGGGCTAAATCGCTTATGCTCTTCGGCTTTCCAGGAGGAGCAGGGTTGACGGGGTTCAAATTACTAGCCAATACACGGCGAGAACACTTATGTTTCATCTTGTTTCTACATCTGGTAGGCATCCAGGAGTATACTTCCTTATTCTAGCATACCAACATACTGGTTTAGGCCGCTTTAGAGCCTCTGATAACGGTTTTAGGGCCAAAATTTTCCCACGGGTATAAACCCTTTCTATTCTACTGCAATACTTCTCATATCGATGCTATTGAACATGAAATAAACAGAATATATAACATTCAGTAGTAGAGTGTTCACCTCTGGTGCATGGGGTCCTGGATTCGATTTCAGCTCGCGCCAAGTAAATTTTGTGGTGGACAAACACCGTGTGCGTGGGTTTTTCAGGGTTCTTCCGTTTCCTCCCACTTTATTCATTTCACCAATTCATTCATTTCTCATCATTACCATCTCGTTTAGCCCAGCCAGCATATCTATAGGAAGTAAAACTTAAAAGATTTCATTTCATTTCAACATAATATATACTATGTGCTATAAGACATGAATGATGATGTTATGGAAAAAGAAGGAAAACAACAGAAAACTGCATATACTCATGCACGCAGTTAAACAAAAATTATTTCATTAAATAAATCACATGTTATTTAAAATACAATCTTATTCTCTGTTCTTTGCAAATTTTTCTATTATCATCTGATTGGAACTGGAAGGCTGCTCAACCAGTCTCTCCAAATAGAAAGTATCGCTACCACTAATATTTCCCGTTTTATTTTCTGTAGGGAAGAGAAACGACACTCTCCTCAAACAATCTGCCTTGTTAATCATTTTTTATATGAATATAAGGGCCAGAAATCTAATTTTCAGAGACCAATTATTTTTGTCTGCTCTTGCACCGTAAACAAGAATAAAATCTAAGTATTTTTTTTCTTTTGAAAGTGAAATAAAGAATGAAATATTTAGTTTAATGTCCTACGTTTATACCCTTTAAGCTAAAGATGACAGATAATAATTGGAAATGAATCATTGCTATGATTATTTTTTGTGCTCTGCTACCAGAAATAGAACACAGGACCATGTGCACAAAAGATACACGCGCTAGCCACTAGACCAGCGGTAGAATTTTTTCCTTTAAGACATAATTTAATAAATATTAATATTTGGACTGATTTCTTGGTTTTCAGTCAATGGGAATTACCGTGAACTGGAAAAATAATTGAATTTGTTACTGAAAATACAAAAAAACATAGGAATATCTCTTCTGTAAGTGTAAATTTCGAGGTAGGAAAAAGAAACTAACCACGATTTATAAGCACTAGCGCTATCTTTATATTATGTAACGATGACATTTATGTATATTTAGTTTTAGGGCAACAAGGATAATAGTCCGGTACCTTATGATTACAAATCTTGTGACCAGACTTGTTTAAACTTGTTTACTTTATGCTGTTGAAAATATAATAAGTGAGGAAGCCATAGTTAATGGAAGTGTCTTTTTAATTCTTGCGAAATGAATGATAAGTAGGTACTCGAAGGAGTAGGAATACGAAGGAGTAGGAATACGAAGTTCAAAAGGAACAAAAGTAGTTTAATTTATAGAAATTATTATCGTAGTAAATTCTGGTGCTATTAAAGAAATTTTAAACGAAATGGAACCGTGATATTTCATTGTGTGTATGTGTGTTACAACTATTAACAATGTTCATTTGATTTGATTTGATTTTCTATTCATTCTGTACCATTTATGCCTTGACTATTAAGTCTTTCTTATTTCAGTTCCTATAAGGAAGACTCAATCTTATTCCTCCTCAATCCCCAATGGCTCATCACGATCACTATAGTTTTGTGATTTTTTTTTAAATTTTAAGAACAGCACCTGAAGAAATCAAATTTTACTTAGCGCGAACTTGGATTGCATTCAATATGTTTTAAATCTCGCTACTTCACAACAATTGAATGGAAGTCTTTCTATCGATGTATGTGTGTAAAGGGTTGATGGAAGATCGACATCCAATGAGCATGTTTCAGGGGCGTCATTTGGGAGGGTGAGGCAGGAGGTGGCAATTGCCACTCCCAAGAGTTTGAGGAATACATATACTTTAATCGATTGCCTACTAATATACTAGTACAAAACGTGAAAGTCTGATGCGGGTGGTGCTCTCGCCCCCTCAAGCGAAGACTGAAATGACGCCTCTGACACGTTTGTCTTCTACCCGTTTGGTAATATCACATGATTCTTCACTCATGGGTTAAAGGAGATTGAATATATATATATATATATATATATATATATATATATATATATATATATATATATATATATTCATCCTCACGGCATTGTCAAGGCTCTATATTTGTATTTTACATTTATTATTGCAACCGGGTGTTACTGACTTCCGTATACGGTAGCCCGATCATCACCCTTGTTCTTCGCGCGCACAGTCATTCGAAGAACTGAAAACGTACTCTGTACACAAACAGTCTATGGTTGTGAACTCGGAAAGCCTGGTACTTCTGCTTGTCAAGGTCAAAAAGTGGGAGAAAACAGGATGTGTAGAATGTAAAGAGGGTGCAACAGTGACTGATGCTTGTAAGGGAACATATTCATTTGTAGTTCGTGCACATTCCGCCTGTAGCGCTACTGTGGCACGACGTATATTGTAACTGTATAACTCTTGTACACCGCTAGTAGGTCTATTCGCGTTAGTAACGACCGAAACTATGTTGTCAGCTCTGACTGCGATAAGGCACTGCCGTGCTGCTTTTCCTTCTCTTTTTTCCCCCTTTTCCATTTGTGAGACGCCAAACATGTTGTTTTTGCTTGTTGCACGCGCTGAACGTGTTTCGGCGAGCGAAGTATTTAAGAAGTTGACTACATATTCTTGTTTGCGATAGTTTTAAATTGGTTAACTGTTGAAAAATATACGAAAATAAAGCTGTACTTGTTAAGGTATATTAGTCGAGGACGTAGCTACTGACAGTGTTGATTACAGATTTTCTCGAGGAAGAATTTAATTACAGTAGAGGTGAAAAGGAGACGTCCATTTAGACAGCCCCCCCCCCCTTATCAGACTCAATCGGAAATGGTCTCAATCGTTTCTACAAAAATGTGCAGGTGAAATTTTCGTTTGTACACAATTAATTGCGCCGTCAGAACGAAAACAAAGTGGGGGCTGTCTAAATGGTAGCCCCCAAACAACATGTCCACTTCAATCACAAATTGTCGCAATCGTTTTGTACATCGTTTGTACAGAAATGTGCAGGCGAAATTTTTGTTTTACACAATTAGGGGCGCCGCCAGAACGAAAACAAAGTCGGGGATGCCTAAGTGGTAGCCCCTCTCACCATGTCCAGTTGAATCACAAATTGTCGCAATCTTGTGTACTTCGTTTGTACAGAAATGTGCTGGCGAAATTTTCGTTTGTACACTATTAGGGGCGCCGCCAGAACAGAAAAAAATGGGGGCTGTCTAAGTGATAGCCCCCTACTATGTCCAATTGAATCACAAATTGTCGCAATTGTTTGTACTTCGTTTGTACAGAAATGTGCAGGCGAAATGTAGGTTCGCACGCAATTAGGGGCGCCGCCAGAACGAAAAAAATTGGGGGCTGTCTAAGTGGTAGCCCCCGACCATGTCCTATTCAATCACAAATTGTCGCAATCGTTTGTACTTCGTTTGTACAGAAATGTGCACGCGAAATTTTCGTTTGTACATAATTAAGGGCGCCGCCAGAACAGGAAAAAATGGGGGCTGTCTAAGTGGTAGCCCCCCACCATGTCCAATTCAATCACAAGTTGTCGCATTCGTTTGTGCATCGTTTGTAGAGAAATGTGCAGGCGAAATGTTTGTTTGAACAAACTTAGGGGCGCAGCCAGAACGAAAACAAAGTGGGGAGCTGTCTGAGTGGTAGCTCCCCCCACGATGTCCAATTGAATCACAAAGTATCGCAATCGTTTGTACATTGTTTGTACAGAAATGTGGAGGCCAAATTTTCGTTTGTACACTATTAGGGGCGCCGCCAGAACGAAAACAATGTGAGGGCTGTCTAAATGATAGCCCCCCCCTCCATTTCCAATTCAATCACAAATTGTCACAATCGTTTCTATATTGTTTGTACAGAAATGTGCAGGCTAAATTATTGTTTGTACATAATTAAGGGCGCTGCCAGAACGAAAACAAGTGGGGGCTGTTTAAGTGATAGCCCCCCACCATGTCCAATTCAATCACAAATTGTCGCAATCGTTTCTACATCGTTTGTACAGAAATGTGCATGCAAAATTTTCGTTTGTACATAATTAGGGGCGACCTCAGAACGAAAACAAAGGGGGGGCGGTCTAAATGGTAGCCCTGCCACCATATGCAATTGAATCACAAATTGTCGCAATCGTTTGAATATAGTTATAAAGAAATGTGCAGGCGAGATTTTCGTTTGTACACAATTAGGGGCGCCGCCAGAACGAAAACAAAGTGGGGGCTGTCTAAATGTTACCCCTCCCACCATGTTCAATTCAACCACAAACTGTCGCACTTGTTTGTACGCCTTTGTACATAAATGTGCAGCTGAAATTTTCGTTTGCACATAAATGTGGCCCGGCCAAAACGATAACAAACTATGGGCTCTCTAATTGATAGGCCTCCCACCATGTCGAATTCAACCACAAACTGTCGCACTTGTTTGTTACGGTTTTGTACAGAAATTTGCAGGCGAAATTTTCGTTTGTACACAATTGCGGGCGCGGCAAAACGATAACAAAGTATAGGCTACCTAATTGGTAGCACCCGCTACGTCCGATTCAAAAGAAAATCATCTCAATTGTTTGCACATCGTTTGAGCAGTACTGCGCAGGCGAAATTTTTTTTCTAAGTTATCAGATGCGTGGACAGAACGAAAAAAAGAGGAGTTGTCTAAGTGCTAGCCCCACCATGTTCGATTGAACCACAAATTGTCGCGATCTTTTATACATCGTTTGTGCAGAAATGTGCAGGTAAAATTTTCGTTTGTATTAAATAATATACGAATGTGAGTATTTTTAATATCTGCGATGAACATTAACCGCTTTGAATAACGGTTGATGAGTTTGAAAATGGTTCCTATTGCACTAGTTGAAAAAAAAATTCTTTTTCTCTGGCACACGGAAGAAAATGCCTGATTCTAATAGAACTTTTCACGTAGAATTCGAATCTGCAATCAGTTTTTCTCCATCACCCTCAGTTTTCCCGTGACAGAGGTGTTTTCGGAAAATTTCCCCTCAAATTTCTGTTCTTTTTCTTTTTTTCTTTTTTTTTAAACCATTTTCATACTTGTAGCTTGGGTACCTTAGGTATATAAACGCACGCCTGATTTATACTTAGTAAGCCCTCTAAGTTTCATAAGAATAGCATTATTCTATCTAGAGAAATAAACATATTTATATAAAAAATATGCTATGTGTACTGTTCATTTTACAATATTCATTAGTGCAGATAAAATCACATATAACTTCCACGAAAATTACAATATAAGCACGGTTTATATCTTATTGGATTTGAAATAAAACATATTTTCAATGATGTATACACCGTGTCACCATTCTATATCTACTTAATAAATAATACAAAAGAAGTGAGTGGTATCTTCTTAATAAATGGACACTTACTTACCTCAACTAATATGTTTTAGTTGTCGACTTTCTTCTGTGTTTGGTTTCTGGAACATCTCTTTTAAGTGTCCAACAGTAATCAGCTAGCATTTTTGAACTACACTGTCACTGGTACCTCTTCTCCATGGAGGAAATGTCCTGATGAAAATGTTCCCCATACTCATCACTAACAGCACCAAGCTTTTCAGGAAAGAAATGCAGGTGGGATTCTAGAAAGTGAAATTTAAGGGACATGTTGCAACCCATTTCATTGAATGATTGCCGGAAATCACTCACAATTTCACGGTAATTTGGGGCTTTCTTGTTTCCTAAAAAATTCTCTGTTAAACATTTAAATGGACACCAAGCTGCTTTCTCAACCAGAGTTAAGAGATCCTCAAATTTTTGGTCACGAATCAAACATCTTATTTGGGGGTCTACAAAAATCCCTAGCGTCACTAACCCGAGGAATTTTTTCCTTGAGATAACAAGATCCTGCATTACTTTTGTCCATTGTCCTAACAAAGTTTTTGAAGAGCCCCAACTTTATGTGAAGAGGAGGTAGAATTATCTAATCAGGGCTCACCAGTGAGGAATAAACAGAATTCTTCTCTCCAGGAGTTAATACATGCGTTGGCCATTCCTTCTTGATGTAATGTTCCGCTTTGTTAATGCTGTCCCATTCGCAGAGGAAACAACAATATTTCGTATAACCAAGCTGCAAACCCATTAACAAAGAAATGACTTGTAAATCACAGCAAACGGTCCACTTGTATTTCTCATACTGAATTTTTTCTAACACTATTTCGATGTTTTCATAGGTTTCCTTCATATTAGTTGCATAAGCCAAAGGCACTGAAGGAAATTTGTTGCTATTGTGCAAAAGGACAGCCTTAAAACTAGTTTTCAAAGAGTCAATAAGCAATCTCCACTCTGTACTTATATGTGCATGTCCAAGTCTATCCATCACAGCACAGACATTATTACAATACACTAAATCATTTTCTTGAGAATAGTAGTATTGAAACTCTGTATGAAGGTTTCGAAAAATACACACTTTAGTGTCATGATGGAGCAGATTCCAGCCTTAAGTTTAGAATCAAGAAGTTCTGTCTGTGTATTGGAGAGTTTTAAATTCCGTATGAGGTCATTTAGTTCACCCGGAGCTATCAGATGGGAATCCAATGTAGATGTGCTTCCTACATAAGTAGGATCATCATCTTCATTTGGAACTTCAATAGTTGCCTCAAGTACGTAATCCTCATTTACCGTAAGATGAGGAGGAGGTACCGGTACAGGTAATTCTGCACTGTGTGGAACTGGCCTAATTGCTGATGCAAATTAGGGTACTGTACTGTGTGGTTAGATTTACTGCTTATTTCTTTTATCTGTGTCATACAAAAGTAGCAGTCTGAAGAATGATCTTTTGGTTCCCTCCAGATCATCGATACTGCGAAGTTCATGTTTCGTCCACCATTTGCCCACCCAGTCAGACGTTTCACGCAAGTACAACAAATGTAGTGAGGAACCCAGTTCTTATCCTGGTCTCCTACACAGCAACCAAAATATAACTGATAACACTTCCTCACAAGTGGAGTAAAACATCGACGTTGTGATTTAAATATCAGCTCCCCACATACATAACAGAAATTGTCCGGTTTAGTTACACACTTCCTCGACATCTTGTATCCTGTAAGGTATCACACACATACACACACACACACACACACACACACACACACACACACACACACACACACACACACACACAGAGGAATCTACACTCCATCAAATTCCCACAAAATCCCTCTAGACATTCCCTCATACAAAAATGGTGACATGGTGTACACATCATTGAAAACGTTTTATTGGAAGTCCAATGAGATATAAACCGTGATATATTGTAATTTTCATGGAAATTATATGTGTTGAAGACCGACCCGACCCCACCCGTGACCCAAATTGACTGACCCGACCCGACAACCCGACCCGAGCTGACCCGATTGGCCCGACCCAAAGTGACCCGAGTGAACCAACCCAAGGTGACTTAACCCGACAACCGACCCGAGTGACTTGACCTTACAATCTAACCAGTTTGAGAGAGCTAGAACTTTACAAAACTGCCACCAGAAAAAAAATGCTGACCAATTCTTATGCATAAACCATTGTTTCGGCTTTTTTTACTTGTAGTATAATTATCCTCCTCCTCCTCCTCAGTGTTCTCCCATTAATAAACAGGCCAGTTTCCGTGAATTAGGTAAGAAGCTTCCATTTTTGCGATTTCCCGCTAATATCTGCCTCGCAACCCAACATAATGTACCACCCTCCTTATTACAATATATCAATTCCAACCTTCTTACACACTCTCGCTCTCCTGATATCACCCCCTTTACTACATCCCTCAGAATGCAATCCCTTAGCAAGATCAAAACTTGTGATCCGTCCATTTTTCGCTTCCTTATATCGTCTAATATTGCTCTCGTCTCTTGCATTTTTTCAGCATTTCCTAATTCGTTTTCCCCTCTACCCTGCTAACCTTCTTTATTTTACTCCACATCCAAATTTCCAAGGTTAAAATTTAGGCAATCAAGTTCAAAAGTCAAAATAAAATTTGACTGAGTTCTGAAGACAAGTTCTGAAGGCTAAAAGAATAAAAGTTCTGAAGACAACATTATTTTCTAGTAAGGAATGTATATAGAACTTCTTTTAATATTTTTTGCTGTGTAACAAACAACAATTTCATCACGTTAACATTCCGATTTTTCTATTTAAAAACAGCGTTGCTGTCTGATAGAATCATAAGGAACTAATTGCAGTGAAATATCATTCTGTAGGGAATTACCTTTTATTTTTTCTTGATTAATTTATCTAGAAGATATTTGCAACGTTATATAAAATTAGCAAGTATTTTATTGCGGAGAAAGTCAAATCACTACCCCAGCAATAATAATAATAATAATAATAATAATAATAATAATAATAATAATAATAATAATAATAATAATAATCTGAAGGTGACCAAGAAAGTTCTGTCTCTTTGTGGAGGTCTGTGTTCAATTGGCCCTCACACCGTGAGTTGAATGCGAATGGATATAAGGTGAAGGTCAGTTGTTGGACGAGACGAGACGAGACAGAATTTTCATGAAAGGGTACGAGATGAGACAGAGCTCTTTCAATAGAAACATATGCACTTTTCCAGACGAGACTACCTTCACGACACATTTTCGAAACGAGAATGCCCCAAACCAGGTCTCGTGAGCAACACTAGTAAGTATATCCAACATACTACTTGGTTGTGGCTGTTCAGATACACCGTGAACGTGCGTAAGGACTGAGTGAACATGGGGCCTTCACAGAGCGTCATAAGGGCTTGTTTGCTGTACGAGTTCAAATTGCTGCTCCGCGGAGCGGAAGATATGACAGGCCTTTGGTGAGGGTGTCGTGACTACGCGGAGAGTGCAGTGGTATGACGGTATAAGGACGGTGACGAAACACTCGAAGACGCACCACGTGCCGGAAGACAAACAGATGTTCAAAATAAAGATCTTCGGGCAGCAATTGAGGCGAAGACAGACATGTGAGGAACTGGTATTACCTTTCAGTGTAAGTGGAGAAACCATTCGGCACCACCACCATCAACTTGGGAAGCACTGCAAGTTGGGTTGATAGGTCCTACATGATTTGACTTGGAGCCAGAAAGCAACGCGAGCAGACACCTGTGTTTCTTTGGTGTCTCGTCTGAGGAAGGAGCAAGTTCTGAACAGGGTGTTGACATGTGATGGGAAGTGGGTCCTGTACGAAGCTCCACGGCGCCGTCATTGTTGGTTAGCATCCCATGAACCGGTTCAAAAACAGCCCAAGCCAGCACTACGCCAGAATAAGGTTCTCCTGTGCATTTTGTGGACTGCTCGAGGCATCGTCCATCGGGAAGTGCAGCTGGTCAGATCATCAATGCAACTGTGTACTGTCACTGTGTACTGTCTGGATCCAGCAGTTCTGAATCCCAAAGGGGTCCTCTTGTTACAAGGCAACGCTAAGCCCCACGTGGCTAAAATGACCCAGTACATCATTCTACGCCTTGGATGGAAAACACTATTGGATCCGCCATACTCCACGGACATTGTACCGTCCGATAATCACCTGTTCCATTCCTTGGACAATCACCTTAGAGAACGCCAATTCAAACAGCTAGTAGAGGTTCAATATGCACTTGATACCTTCTTCACTTCACGTCCCACCAAGTTCGACTGCGATGGAATCCATGGCCTTCCAGAACGTTTTCAGAAGGTCGTCGAGGCTGATGCAGACGATTTTTGATATTGCAGGTACGTCTTAGGTTACATACCAATGTTCGAAGGTGTTGGTGAAAAGGCGGCGGAACTTTCTTGGGCACTCTTAAAGTTATAATAATAATAATAATAATAATAATAATAATAATAATAATAATAATAATAATAATAATGATAATGTGTCCTGCCCAAAGGCAGATGTTTGACCCGAAGGTCCATGGGTATTGATTCCAGCTCGTACCAAGTAAGTTTTCTGGTGGACAAACCCCATGTGCATGGGTTTTCTCGGTGTTCTCCCATTTCCTCCCACTTTCTTCATTCAACCACTTCAATTATTTCTCATCATCACTGTCTCTCTTAGCGTTGGTGCATAACGTGGGACGTTAACTAGATATTTCCTTTCAATTTCACTTAATGTGACATTTAACTTGACATAGAAACGCAGAAAGGAAAAAAGTCAGTAGTAATATTAATTACAATTACAATACCAATTAGATAATATAGGGTAAAATTAAAATTTTATTACTATTTCACCTTCAATTAGTCACATTTATCATTCATTCACCAACTTCGAATTGAATTCCACAACAAAGCTCTTTATAGTATTCCGTATAGAAAATAAGTGAAGAATGTGACGACCCGACCCGAGTGACCCGACACGAGCTAACCCGACTGACCCGACCCGACAACCCGACCCGTAACCCGACCCGTTTGAGAGCACTATCAGAGGGGTACTATTTACAGTACAATTTATTTTGTATGGTTTAGCATACTTTAAGGCTACCATACTTTTTGAAAACAGAAAAAACGGGACATCTTACAAATTAGTAGTAAATATTGCATTTTGTATTAATTTTATCTTTCGAATTTTACTACAGTATCGCACTAGTTATACAACTTAAAATAATGTATTAATATAGTCCATACTCAGTGGCGTATTTAGGGGGAGGGCTTTCGGGCTCAAACCCCCCACCGAAATCTTACTTACTATAGTAAAGTATATGAAATATCTTGCAGAATTTTCATATTTTAGGCAAAGCACCCCCGGAAGTTAGCAAAGCCCCTCCCGAAACAAAATCGTAAATACGCCACTGTCCATACTTAATCAACAGTGCTAAAAATTATTATAGAAGCTAGAAGCTGTTATACAATATAAACGCAATCAGTGAACATACAATATTGAGGCAAAAATTATATTTTCAATATTATTACGCATACCACCTTTACATGCTCTACATGTCTATAAAGAAAAATATCCAGATTTATGAAGTTGTTTCAAAATTTCAATAGGCTGATTTATTTTTGTTAACCTAAAATGCGAACTAAAAGAAAGCAATTTGCATAATTGTTTTTCTGAAGCAGAAAAAAATGTGTTTTTGGGGCTGGTCTGCAACGTCACAAGAATTTGTTGCCACCTCGGGGTATACATTCTTACTTTTAGTGATAAGAGTGCTACTTAGGAGGATTTAAATATTGCATGTTATATCCGGGGAAGCAGCGATTGCAATAATAATAAAGATTAGAATGAAATTGTTCCTATAGTATTGTCGGAATTGAAAGCAAAAGGAATAAGTCGATTTTATTATCTTTTCAGAAATTTTGATATGTAATTAATAATAATAATAAAGAAAAAAACAGGACAAGAAGGAAAATTTCTGCACACCGGGACAAATTTTAAGAAACTGAGGCGTATGGTAGTCTTACACACTTATTTGCATGCGGAGTGTCAGTACGGAGCCACTACGTAGCAGAGTTGAAACAAAACCTCGTAAATAGGTTGCCAACTCAGGAAAACAAAATTACCTTCACACCCTCAAAATTCTCTGTACAAATGAGAAACTGAAGACTGTATTGATCGTTATTGTATTTACCAGCAATTGCCACTTGTTTAAAATTATCGAAACAGATGAATAATACTGGATATTAATTTTTATGTAACAATAGTTGATTCATAAACTGAAATTTATTCTATAAACTTCACTTCAAACAAAGGAAATTGCTTTAAAAAGTCATTTTCTACTCTCAATAAATGAATAAAATTCTTTTACAATAAAATATAAGTGTTATCAAATTTGTTATGTTAAATAAATAAAAAAAAACTGCCATACGTTAAAAAAATATCGATAATGTATAATACAACGGAAGTTTGTGTTTGTAAAGGCACTGTTGAAAAATTTCGATGTTCAATGTTATATTCTGGATTGCAGATTCCAAAATACCGGTCAGAAGGGGTCTAATAACAAGTTTGTACCGGTCACCGGCCTTAATCAAAATTACAGCAAATACCGGCCAGTTAGCAACTCTACTCGTAAATCAGAATGCTGAATGCACCAAAATACTTCACCATGCATTCTATAGTTTCTGCAAAATGAGTTTAATGAAGATGATCAAATAAAACAAAATACTGTGTTATAATTTTCCCTTTAACAGTCTACTTTGTGAATTTGTTATATCTTCCACTTATCAATTTCCTGTACGAGATGAGAATAACGGTTTCTGCGCAAGATAGAAAGAAAAAATACATTTTTCTCATAAGGATTCACTTCACGTAAGAAATAATGAATAAGTTTAATAATAAGAGCCGAGGAGTGAAAAACTAACTCAGCAATAATGATTGTAAGTATAAATATAAATATAAAAAAAACAAAAAAAAAACATTTAATTCCATCATCGTTAGGACAAGATCAATATAGTGAATCACAGGATAGTGAGAACAAACCAAACCACACAATAGTGTGAACAAAATCCTGTTAGAAAAATACTCCATAAATGTGACACATTTTTTTAATGCTTCTACCATTTATACAAACCCTCACATTGTTTTCGTTCTGGCGGCGCCCCTAATAGAGTACAAACGAAAATTTCGCCTGCACGTTTCTGTGCAAATGATGTACAAGCGATAGATATAGTTTGTTATTGAATTGGATATGGTGGGGGCTACCATTTAGACAGCCCCACTTTGTTTTCGTTCTGGCGGCGCCATTAATTGTGTACAAACGAAAATTACGCATGCCTATTTCTGTACAAACGATTACGAAAATTTGTGATTCAATTGGACATGTTGGTGGGAAGCTACCACTTAGAGAGCCCCCAGTTTGTTTTCGTTCTGGCGGCGCCCCTAATTGTGTACAAACGAAAATTTTGCCTGAACATTTCTGTAAAAACGACGTACAAACGATTGCGACAATTTTTGATTTTATTGGACATGGTCGGAGGCTACCACTTAGACAGCCCCATTTAGTTTTCGTTCTGGCGGCGCCCCTAATTGTGTACAAACAAACATTTCGCCTGCTCGTTTCTGTACAAACTAAGTACAAACGATTCCGACAATTTGTGATTCAATTGGACATGGTGGGGAGGTATTACTTAGAAAGCACCCTACTTTGTTTTCGTTCTGGCGGCGTCCCTAATTGTGTACAAACAAACATTTCGCCTGCACATTTATGTACAAACGACGTACAAACGAATGCGACTATTTCTGATTGAATTGGACATGGTCGGGGGCTACCACTTAGACAGCCACCACTTTGTTTTCGTTCTGGCGGCGCCCCTAATTGTGAACAAACAAACATTTCGCCTGCCCGTTTCTGTACAAACGAAGTACAAACGATTGCGATAATTTGTGATTGAATTGGACATGGTGGGGGACTACCACTTAGACAGCCCCCTTTTTCTGTTCTGGCGGCGCCCCTAATTGTGTACAAACGAAACTTTTGCCTGCACATTTCTGTAGACACGAAGTAGAAACGATTGCGATAATTTGTGATAGAATAGAACATGTTGGTGGGGGGCTACCAGTTAGACAGTCCCCCACTTTGTTTTCGTTCTAGCGGCGCCCCTAATTGTGTACGAATATACATTTTGCCTGCACATTTCTGTACAAACAAAGTACAAACGATTGTGACAATTTGTGATTCAATTGGACATGATGGGGGGGCTACCACTTAGACAGCCCCTACTTTGTTTTCGTTCTGGCGGCGCCCCTAAGTTTGTCCAAACAAACATTTCGCCTGCACATTTCTGTACAAACGATGCACAAACGAATGCGACAACTTGTGATTGAATTGGACATGGTGGGGGGGCTACCACTTAGTCAACCCCCATTTTTTTCTGTTCTGGCGGCGCCCCTAATTGTGTACAAACAAAAATTTCGCCTGCACGTTTCTGTACAAACGAAGTACAAACGATTGCGGCAATTTGTGATTTAATTGGACATGGTAGGGGCTACCATTTAGGGGAACTCCCTCGAGAGGAATCACTCTACTTATTTATTGCAAAAAGCAGAATTTAAAAATTCGCATTCGTCCAAAGTTATCGTGTGAAGTAACAGCCGTTTGTATGTACGTACTAATATTGATAAGTTCCACTACGCGATCCCAATTAATAGTTCATATACCCGCGCCACACACACACACACTAGCATTTGTACACACGAAAGTATACCTGGTAGTATCCACACGCTTACGCCGGAAACTAGAAACAAACAAACACACACACACGCACATACACACACACACAGGGACAGAGAGAGAGAGAAAGAGAATATCTTCTTGTACCTTTATACTGATTGCACCATTACTCACAAAATCAGTTAAAAAAGAAAAAAGAAAAAAGTTGTAAATGAAACTTTCAAAGATTGGTACCACTGCTGCGTGTCACACATGAGATTGTTCCATAATGATTGATTCGTAATATGATGTATATGGGTTTCTTAATGGTAGTATAACAAAATGCCTTCAAATTGACCACTAAATAAAAAGTGAAATTTATTTCTCAAATTTTGTAAAATCGAAGTCGGTGGGCATTATGGGAACAGTCTACAATAACAATATATGGAAATAAATATTAATATACTTCACGTTTTCCAGTGGGTGCAAGAAAGCTTCGAATAGTATTTGTTGCCAGAAGCATTAGCTGATGTAAATATATATATATATATATATATATATATATATATATATATCAGGTATATATCAGGTAGTGTAAAATTTGACACACAGGCCTACAGAGCACGTAAATAAATTATATTTTTATCAGCAAAATAAAAACTGTCTGTTATTATTGGTGACGATAGACATATCTTTTAGCGCTACAAAGTTTTTTTTAATTTTATTTTCTCGAAAACAACGCATGAGAGTTAACCACAAGCATGTAATTTTGTTCAGCACTATGTGACCTATCGCTGATAATAGTATTTTATTTAGGCGCAAATAAAAGTTAAAAGTTAATTATATGATTACGCTGTATCTCGTTAACCGTACTACATTGCCATCGAGGTATAGTGCTATAATGAAGAGCTCGATATTCATATTTTTCACTAACAGTTTCATCTCAATAAGTGGAATGGCTGTCGTACTAAATCAATTTTCAGAATTATAATTAAAGGAAAATCATTTTCATTCATTTCAATCAGAAAAAAACAGCGAATATATTTTTTACATGAAGTTGGGATTTTAAGACGTACTGTACCTATGTGAGTGTATCAAGCAACGTTTGGTTCTTATTCAAACACATTAAGTACGGTACCTCATGTGAAGGGGAAAGATTTATAGTTTTCAAATATCAGTCGAGTTGGTTACATGACATAATATAATGTTAAAGAGAGTCAAAAATGAATCGAGCAGTGTTTGTTGCATGTTGATGCGAAAATTAGAAGCGCTTAAATTCTAGTTTCCATCTCAGTATGATTAATGTGATTCTCCATGATGTTAACACTTAGATAATTAAAAATTTTTAGATTTTACGTCCCACAGTTATGCTGGCTAGGCTAAAGGAAAAGGTACTGACGAAAAATGAATGAAATGAAGAAAGTGGGAGGAAACGGGAGAACCCCGAGGAAACCCACGCAGACGGTGTTTGTCCAGCACAAAGTCCACTTGGCGCGAGCTTTGATCGAACCAGCGACCCCAAGCACCAGAGGTCAACGCTCTACCACTGAGCCATTTAACACAGATGATTTGCACAATTCTTGTTTTGTTTAACCTTTCTTTGAAGATCTGCTTTGTGTGCGCTTGTTTGCCTACCTTGCACCATAAGTGAAATCTTCCCTTCAATGCACATCTATAACCACAAGGGGTCAGAAATATATGAGTTTCGCTGTATATGTTGATTATGTCTCAAGTGTACGGAAGACTATTACTACACTACTAATATTGAATCTTAATATTTGAAACTACTATTAGTGTAGAGTACTAGATTTAGAAAATAAAAATGGGACATTCGAAAAATTAGCCTAATATGACACGTTATCTAAGTACAATTATGTCGTTATTTATGTCGTTGAGGAAGAAGTCTCTAACGTTTCACAGTGACTACATTTTTCTTCATTTAGCTTTAATATAATTTTAATTTAACATCATCTAGGTACGTTTTAACATTTAACATGAACCAAAACAGAATGTCAATCTTTCACGACTACATTTCTTGTAGAAGAGTTGACATTTCGGTTTTCAAAACAAGAAATGTGTTTAAAATTGAACTTTCTTATTATATACCGCAAAATCCTATTAGTACATTATACAAAATTATATTACATAACTACAAGCAAAAAATAGGCTATAAGTTTTTTTTCTTAATTTTTTTTAGACATTTTGCGTCGTTTGCATTTCACTAGGGACATCGGACGGCTTTCTGAGAAAGGACCAAATTCCGTTAGAAACAGGGTCACCCAATAATTAAAAAATATTTTATAGTAATTGTTATATTTGAATCGATGTAATTATGAGTGCTGGTAATAAGCAGTTTGACAAAGTAAGAAGAGAGGCTAGGAAACCACCTTATTGATCCTCTAAACAAGGACAGCTCATATCTCACATTGATCTTTCCATTATTGTAACAACGCTATTTACCATGCAGTGTTGACAACTTGGTCATTTTTATGTGATGATTAGCTAGAAAAAACATATTTAACTATTCGCTAGAACTTCGGACAATTTCAGATTAATACTCCCTAAATTTAAGTCGTTTGTTTTTAGCAGTTTTTGAATATGTTTGCCAATTAATTATTTTGTTTAAAGAATATTAATTGCAGCTAATAGATGACGAAAATGAACCCTAAAACAGGGCTAGCGGGGAAAGGTCAACGACACGGTCAAGTCCATTTTCGGTTTTTGAGGTGTGGTCTATACTTAGATGTCGTCTGCTACTCCGGGTAAAGTTATCTGTGTGCTATTCCGTGGTATCATTTGAAATCCCAGTACGAAAAATGGGCGACACACCTACGTCACACTACTTATGCTAGAGTTCTTCTCATCATCTGTAAGCTGTACACCAAAATGTAGCTTGTTATCTTTCTAATCTCTCATTCTTGCAGCACAATTTACATTGTCACATCAAACTTGGTATGTTACTTAAATCATTCTCATCTATTCACCAAGATCTTATGGCAATTTGGAACTGCGAAAACTATTGTTTCTTATTGCTAATTTGTTTATGATTTCTTAAAAGTATACCATAAGACGGGGTTACTTTGCACAAAATATGAAAAGAGTTTCACATTCCTCTGTCTGCAAAACCATGAACAGTAAAGAGGAAGTTTCAACTGGCACCGTAAGATAGAACATCTAACTGTATTTTCGCTATAATGTTGGCGAATAAGATCAGTTCTGATTACCGGGAGGGTTCATTGTTGTAGAAGTATGGAAAACAGTCACTGTAAAAGCCGACAAAATTTCAAAGATTTCACGTACAAGATTTTCCGTCAAAGTAAGTAAGTTTCGTAGAATACTACTGTGTATAATGGGACTGTGATGCAATAGTTGAAATTGAAATCTGAAATGTTTTAAAGTCATAAAAAAAGTAAATAAATAAAATAAAACTGGGAGAAGGCAGTTTCAGCCTCTACTCGGGGTTACTTTGCACCGGTCCAAAATACCGGTTAGATAGGAAAATATTACTACTGGAACCTCCTGCATTCTAAATTTAGGTAAATTGCCTATTTAGGAAGATGCCGGAATGAATTTCTTGTTGGAAAATAAATTATGAACAGTGGCGGATCCAGAAAAGTAATTTGAGATAGGTTTCACTCACAAAGACTTCGTTTTTTTAGAAATCACTTTTTTCTGCGGAGAGGGGGCTTGCAGCTTATACGCATTGGAATGACTAACATTAGATTTCTAAAAAAAAATAAAAAAATCAGGCAATTTGGGTGGCTTTCAGCCTGAAAGTCCCAAATCCAGTAAATCTTCCACTAATTACGGTTGGGATGATATTCTTGGACATGAGGAATAAACAAGGCAAATCAGTTCACGGGGAATTTTTTTTGTCCCTGAGTTGTCATTTTCCTGCGACATATGCTAAACTATTAGAATAAGGTTCCTGTGCCGGTACCAGAATATACTTAATTTTCTTTACGAATATCGATAACTCAAACTGAGCACTGATACCGGTACCATCATTCTAATATCAATATTTTTGGACTGCATGCAGTTTTGTGTAGAAAGTAAAATGTATAAATACTGAAGGAAAAACACTGCACAGAAACCTTATGTTCGTATGTTGAACATACATTTTTGTATGTTGTGCAAAGTAACCCCAGCTATGGGGTTACTTTGCACCAAAGTTTATATCTTAATAACTATGGCTATACTGAATGTTTACTAATGAACTTGCACTAATGTTTTCCTTATATATCTTGATAATATATGTTTAAAATAGAATGTTCTTAATTATTACACTTGTAAGTTACATGCGACTTTCTTCAAAAATTGCTTAAATCTTGTGCACAGTAACCCCGTCTTACGGTACCTTTTTCTTGGATGTTTTGGCTATGTACTGTTAGTGTACAGTATATCAATAAAGCAGCCCAAACATAGCCACCAGCATTAGTACGAAATTTTAAATCGCAGAAGAGATTCAAGAGAAAGAAGAGATTCAAATGAAAAAAGTAAAAGTGTACTATAAATATTTTAAATGTGAATGATGTGAGTGTATAATTTTAAAATATCGGCAATAATATTGCAGTACATTCTAATTTAGCACACTAAAGTTAGAAAACATTTTCCTAACTATATTATTAGATTTTGTTAACTACGAATTTAGGTATGATTTTAGGTCCATTGTTAGCTAGATTTGGCTTGTCATTTAGCTACCTCCTGAAGACACCTTTTTTCTAGATTTTAACGTCCCATGATTATATACTAAGCTAAGGGAGACGGTGATGATGAGACGTATGATTATGGTGGAGTGACGACCTTGTGCGAGACTTTTCTCTGGGATTTTTCGTTTCCTGAAGGAAACGATTAGCAATACATGATGCAATAGCTTTAAACTGTCACCTTAATTTGATATGTAAATTAAACATATATGATGTTACCTAACATAATTTTTGCATCAAATGACTGAATTTTGCCTAACAGGGTTGAAGAAAATTAGTTGTGTTTTTACCTTAAACAGAAAGGAATAATAGAAACAAATGAACTATACTTTATGGCAACTCTTTGTTGTTTTGGGTGTTGATGAAATAGATAACGTGGTCATGACAACATAATAAAAAAATGGAATCAATAATTACACAAAACATTGATTATCCTGCAGTACTATGAAACTTCTACAATTGCGTCATGCAAGTCACCGAGTAAAGAATAGGCAGAAAGTCATGGAATAGCATATTTGAAGGTACTTGTGGCAGGAAAGTTGTTCGGATCACATAGCCTAACGAATTGAAACAACTTTTGAGTAATTTAATTTCATAGTTTAGGTACATCAATTCATTAACTAAGAATTACACTTCAGAGGATCATGAGTCAACAACAATCCACTGGTACTACCGAGGTAAGAAGCAGATTTCTATTATAATTTATTTTTACACTATCCTTTGATACCATTTGAAAATTAAATATACTGTGACAATAACATTTGAAAATAATCTAATACTTAGTACATAAATGCAAATAATGATTTCTAGTAGCAAATTTTAAAGGATAATGGCTAAAATACTCGTTTCTTGTACGGGAAAAATAAGTTTGAAAACTAATGGTTATGCCCATCCTCCGCACAGAAAGGATAGGTTAATTCAAAGGATTTGCTCTTGTGATAGAATAATCTACTTCTGGCATACATTTTTAAAACCCCTTACCGACTTAACGTACGAATTAAAATAAAATTACATGATAAAAATTACTTAAGGGAGAAGTAAACTACATTCTAAAATTCATTTCAAACGGTTTACCGTTTTTCCGTGATGTAATCATAAAAACCGCTGAAGTAATAATAATAATAAAAAATCGCACAACTAAAACTCTCATCTCAAAATACCTTCTTTGTGGTCTTTTAATTCTAGAAATAAAGTTTTAATGTTTATAAAAGTAAAAGAAAGTTGATTGCTATGCAACTCACAAAAACAAAACTACCTATTACTGTTAAATTTTATCCAAGATGTTTGCGCTGGAACGCCTTTGCTCCGGGAATTTTCTTCCCCTAGGAACTCCCTCGGCAAACTAATAAGCTAAATCCTAAATCATGTCATTGTACAGTCGTGTACCAAAATTAAGCAGAATCGATGCAGCGGTCGAAAAGGAGTTGACCGTCAAACAGTGTTACATTTGTTTTTACTTATAGTGTATATATATTGAAAAGTTTTATCTAAACTCCTTCCAACTTGCGATAAGTATTTCAATCAAATCGAAAAAAAAGAAAAAACAATAAAATTAAAAAACACACTTTGACCAAGTATACTAAAAAATTGTTTTCAAACGTTTCAAAAATTTCCTGGCTTTGGTCATTTTATGAACATTAAATATAAAACTAAAAAAGTTTAGAATTTAAAGCTCTTTAGAAGCGGAATTTTCAAAAACACCAGGAGAAATACAAACTTAAACTCAGTGAATTGATATACAGCGTTACGTATGCTTGTATTGAGGTTCAGGTGAGAAACCATATTTTTTTTACATAAATTTTGACCCTCTTTTTGCCCTCTTAAATGAAATCTTTCAGTTTAAGGTCCCACGATTATGCCCGTTAGACTAATGGAGACGATTATTAAGGCGAGTGAATAATGAAGGAAGTACTGGTGGAATGAGGAAACGGGAACACTACAATCTTACTTCGCCGGGGATCAAACCAGGGACTTCACGCGCCAGAGGTAAGCGCCCTACCACTGAGCTACCGTGCCCTCCTTTTGGCCCCTTAAGATATAATATGTAAAGCAAGTGCTAAGTTTCGAAATTTATTACACACGGTTGAGCCATTATCCCGTGATGACAAAATAACATTGACATGTTATGAAATATTATTTCTTTATTACCTTAGAAGCGGAAAAAATATAGAAATTAGCCTCTTTTAACCCCTTGAAAGTGGAATTTTTGGAAGCGTCCCGACACTTTCTGTTTGTATTCAATGAAAAATTTATACACCGAGTTCCATCTTCTTAACTTGAGAGACTGTTAAGGCAGATACTGAACCCTCCTCTTGTATCTTAGTATTCTTACAAACCAGGATAAGAAAAAATAGTTTTTGTTGATTTTTGTTTTTTAAATAGTTTTTTTATTTAGGTAAGTCACACCTTCTCCTCGAATAATACAAGTCGCGATCTGAAGAGAAAGCATTAAGAATTAGTATTAGATATTAACTATGCCACTTGTAAGTGAAACTTATTTCAATCCCAAACAATGTTTTTAAGCATTAAAGAAAAAATACAGCATGAAAGAAAAAAAACAAATAGCAGTTTTTTCTCAAAAGTTATTAACATTTTACGGTGACATATTTAATTAAAAAAATGGGCAGTCCAGAACTAGCTTGCAGCACGAAATGTCTATAAATTACGTAAAGTTCCTCTCAAGTTATGTAAAATGTACACAATTTTTAAGTTTCGTACAGGGGATACGCTCCCTCCTTAAATACGCTCCTATTATCTAGGAACAAAGAAACAGACATACACACACAAGAATTCTTGTCTTAAATATCGAATGGTTATGTCCCCAGTGGAGCAATAGTTAAGCTCATCGCCTTGTATCAAAAGTGTTCCTAGTTTTAACTCTGGTGGGTACTAAAGTGGTTAGAAATCTACATTAAATTATTATAATTCCCTGGCAGAGTTGAATTGATACTTCAAAGTTCGTGGGGCACTAACAAGGTTCAAGGGGAGCTCGAATACCGTAACATTATACACACACACACCTTAACTTACGTAAATTTTATATTCATCTCAGGGAGATGGCATCGAAACCTGGGAGAGTGCTTTACCCTTCAGAGATTTGGCTGAATTTAATTATGATCCCTAGTTCCTACATTAGGACATCTTCACCCGACGGAAAGTAGTGCGAACTAACACAGCTATGTAAACATAAAACAAGTGGGAAGCAAACCGAAAGTTATTTATTTTCTTTAGTGATTTAATAGTACGAAATACATACATTTTACTTAGCGCTATGCAAAATATAGAACATTCTCAAGTTTCGGGGAGGAATCTGACCCCCTAAATACGCCCATATCTGGAAATAAACAAACACATGCGCACACAAAAGAGTTTTCTTCTTAAATGTCGAATGGCGATTACCCCTGTGGAGTACTTAACGATTTACAAACATTATGTTACGAGGAGAAGAAAGCAGGACTACTGTGTTACTAACGTTCTAAATATTTGGCAATATATGTAGAGCTAAAATGATGAAAAGTAGCAGCTAATTAAGTGAACTAAATGCCGAAGCCGAAACAGAAATTTGTTTGTACTCTGTAACATGAATAAAACTAAATTCAAAATTAAAAATGTTTGTAATTTTATAGAACACTTTTTTGGATATAAACTCAGAATTAATTACAAAATATATTGCACTTAGAGACGTAGACCAGATATTTTAAACGTCTAGCATATCTGTTGACCTAAACTTCAGTTCGGTATGATTCAAGTGCTTTAAACTTTAATAGCTTATAGTTATACAACCTTGCTGTTTTACATTTATATTTTTGCTTCTTATGATAATTATCTTCTATAGTTGAAATAAACGCACACACACAACAATTTTCGTCTTAAGTGTCGCATGGTGATTTCCCCGGTGGAGCAATGGTTAAGCTTATCGCCTTGTTTCAAAAGGATTCCGAGTTCGAGCTCTGGTGGGTACTAAATGTAAGTAATGTTGTAGCTAAATTGTGTGTTGACGAATACAGAAACTTTACTGTGCTCAGCGTGGGTTGACCGACTTGACTCACTCTTAATTACACATCAGTAAATAAATAAATCCAACTTGAATGATTCCGTTTTCACAGATCTCTTTATTATCATAACCTCCTATGACCACATATAATAAATCTACCTCTAAGATGCGACCATTTACACACATTAATCTCTAGCCCTCTTACTACGTCCAGTACCTACTACACAATTAATAAAATTAACATGTCTTCAATTGGGCTTTAAACTTCAATACTACGGCATCCACATCAACAACTATTCGATATTCAATTCACTACATTATATTCAAGGATGTTATAAATAGAGCATCTGCCCACATGTATCGTCATCCTATTAAATCGATGAAGCCAAAAAACAACCGAGCATCGGCACGTCTGATTGGCTACTCTCGTTTCCACCATGATTGTTGGCTCAAAACATTGCAATCCTATTGAGCGGAGTGGGGAGAGTAGGGGTGGTGAAACTGTGACGTGTGGCTTCAAGATTTTGTTGTAAGGGCAGATCCTCTATTTTATAAGATCCTTGATTATATTACTAATAAACACTAACTTCTTATTTCTTCCTGAAGCATGTTCAAAATTCGTTCGCGCTTTCAACATATCCTTCTAATTCCCTACACTAAAGTGGCTAGAAATCTACATTAAACTATAGTCCGCTGGAAGTGTTCAATTCAGACTTTATAGTCATTGGGGCACTAATAAGGTTCAAGGGCGGATTGAGCATCATTACTTCATACACACACCTTAACTTACGTAATTCTTGTGCAACTCTAGGGAGCGACAGCAAACAGCAACAGTATTTCACTTATTTTCACTCCAAATTAATTTATTTCGGAATCTGATTTAAATCAACGACTTTTATTGAAAAAGAATCAGGCGATTTAAATACTGATTAAAATAGTGATTGTAATCATACTGATTTAAATCAGTCCACTCTGGCACAAAGTAGCATGAAAAAAATACTCAGGATAAGCTTAATCTAAAAATGAGAAGTAAGAATAGAATTTACTGAGTGACAAGCGTAGATTAGAGTGGAAAAAATATATATATTTTCTCGCTTAAACACATGTCGAGAAAATGTCGTTCATACCGAACACTGTACTATGTACAAAACAATTATGTGCAAGTTTTCCGCAAGATAGTATCTTGCCCCTTGCTGCTATGAAAACAAAATACTACACATTATCCCATATCATTTCGCCAGTAGCTTTCTATTTGGTGATCAGTTAAAACAGTATTCCTGGACATCGTAACGAAAAATGTTTTTGTTTTCTCATGTAGTGTACGAAAAACATAGAGTAAACGCATTAAAAATGAAACAAGGGAAAAATACAATGCGATGTAAACTGCTTTGACTCTTTCGACAAATCACTCAATGTATTGTTTTCCTTGTAACCAGGCTGATGGCGTAATGGGTAACAACGTGGGCCTAAGTTCATGGGGTCCCCAGGTCGATTCCCGCTGAAGACATATGTTGTTTTCTTTACAACAATAGAAGTTTTTTTTTTAATTATCCAATCATACGGAAAAACGAAATTGTATAGAAACACAACATTTTGCTTTGGTGTTCATATTATCACGAAGAAATATTATCATTTCTTGCAGTTCAAACCGTGGACAATAAGTTAGTGAATAACGCTTTTCGATCTTTTCGTAACCAATAACCAGTGTATTGTCGTCAGCAAAGCTCTACACTGCAGATTTAAAGTCGCAATTTTCTGACGAAAAGTATTATTATTATTATTATTATTATTATTATTATTATTATTATTATTATTATTATTATTATTATTATTATTATTATTATTATTATTATTATTATTATTATTACTAAAACGGCAAAAGAAGAAAAGAAAAACTACATAGTCGAAGCAATTGATAGGAAGAGAAAAGTTATACTTCATATCGGATGTTTCTTCGGGTTACACATGAACGTAATGAACGTAAGGATTTTAAAAAGTGCATTTTAGGATTTTATAGGTTTTTAAAAACACCGTTTAGGATTTTTAGTGTTATATTACTGAAAACGGAATATTACTACACTTTAAACACTTTGTTAGCTATTTCATACTTAAATGGTAACCTTAATTTAGTAAGCTTTATGCTAACCAGTCTTCTCCGTAATAAAAATAATAAAACTCTTCTTACCTTGGACTTTTTGTGATAGCTGAAATATAGTTTAACATATGTATGGCCTGTCGTACTATAGTAGTAGTAGTTTTTTGTCAGTTTTCTTATATTTGAAATTTTATACACCACAAATATCACTTCAGTTTTCTAACGATACACTGAGGAAATACGAATGTTCAAATATTGTTTTTCCGGCACTTTTCATGTTTTCTCTAGCGCAAAAATTGGTCGCTTCACTCTCTGTAATGGCACTGAACAACAAAATATTTGGCAAGATTTTCTGTTGTGAACTTTTTTCTGTCGTCTGACAAAATTCTCTACGTGGTTGTCTACGTGTTTGAAAGTATTTTTCAAGTTAAAAATAACTAAAGAATCATTTAGGACGTTATAGGTTCTAAAAGCTAATTTAGGATTTTTTAGGTCGTAACCCCCCAATTAGGACATTTTAGGTCCTATAAAACTAATATAGTTCTACTTATAGCAACTTGAAATGTAAAGAAAACACGAATTTTTTGCATTCACTGTACAGGAATAAAATAGGTTCGAACCTAAGAATCCGGAGCCTAATTATTACATTTGTGGATTGACAAATACAACTATTATTTTGCGACAACAAGAAATGTAGTATAAAGATTAGCTAGCTGGTAGCAGTAATGAATTTTGTTTCGCCCTTCTTCTAGACATATTGAGTTGATTTTGAGTTTAACGTCCCTCTCAGCAGCGATGCTATATGAGAAGGGACCTACTGATTAACGATGAATCCCAATCACATGAGCTTCCGACGGGAAACGAACCCGGGTCTTCTACAATGGAAGGTGAGATGAGACCTTGAATAGAATCGTTCTTTGACTAGAGTTGTAAGTTCGATCATGATTTGTAGCTTGTGTTATTTCTTTAATGTTTTATGAATCTTGCATGTAGCGTTAAAGCTAATATAATAACTTATTAGCGAAATTACGAGTAAATATGAAGACCGAGTGAATTGTGTAGATTCGGACACAGAGCGAACTAACATAGCCAGAGTAATGTGCCTATGTCTCTTGAACAAATAAATCAGTTTCTCTGCTCTGGCAATCGTCCCTTTTAGGGTATTCGCTAGTACGGTGGTCTGAAAATCTTGTGGCCCACGGATCGTTTCCCGTTCCCGACGAACCATTTTTATTTCTTGAGCACAAATAGAAAAGGCGAAAAGAAAACGAATCGAGACATATAAACTTTAGAGCTAACAAGTAAGATCGAACCAAATGTATGGGTTATTGCGTTACTTGTTTAACAAACAATAGACTGGAGGAAGGATGTGTTGTCTGTATCTAGGAGTGGAGTATAAATAAAAGAAGAAACTACAAGTTATGTTCTGTTGGAAAACAAGAGGATTGCGTTCATCTTAATAGAAAGATGAATAAAAGAAAATAATATAAAAATAAAAACTTTGAGTTTGTGTAAGCGTGAGAGGCAACTTTTCTCTCGCATTTACAAACATCAACAAAACATAATGAAATAAACTAAACATCTCACTTTGAGATATTGAGGTAATAGTTATTTAACTATTAAAATATCATATCAACACATGAATATAAAATACGTAAAAATGTTTTCCATATACAAAATACAACAGCAGCAGCAGCAACAAAAGATATTACTTCACTCTTACCTGAATTTCTAGTGGAATTTATAGTAATTAGAATAACAATGAATTTAATTTGCCTGACAACTTCAAAAGAAACAAGATAAAGAAGAAAAATGAACGAAATAAAATTTTCATATATATTACAATACCAAACTTTAATTTGGCTCTCCGCAGTTGTGCTTGGTAGGGTACAGTGGCGATGAAGGACGATGAATATTATGACAGAATTGGTGGAATATATAATGTGGGAGGAAACGGGAAAACTCCGAGAAAACCCACGAGTACGGTGTTGTCGACCACATATTCACATGACGGGACCCTTGGATTTAGAGGTGAGCGCTCTATCACTGAGCTACTGAGTCCTATCACTTCCCCGAAAAGGGAAAGAAGTATAGAAGTAACGTCATGTTTCTGTGGAGCCATTAAAACTTAATATAATCAGACAGGTGTTTCGTCGTGTTCGCTATCAGTTTGGAACACATTGCCGGATGCACTCAGAAATGATCGCACATTCCATCACGTGAGCTTAAAGAAGTTCCTAGTATTCGTACTCTCGAAGTATTTCCCATTCTTGAACCATACATCACAAAGATGTTCTATGGGAATAAGATCATGAGATTTGGGAGGCCAATCTATGCAGATCAGTTAAGGATGGTCCACTAATCATTCCGTCATCTGTCTTGATGCATGAACAGCACTATTGTTGTGCATAAAAATGAATTCCTCCTGTTCCGGGAAATGTCTTTGAAGGGATGGCAGTAGCGTATTCTCTAATAATTGAATATAGGTGGCACTGGTCATCCTCCCAGGAACAGGCACGTACTCGCCAGGACCCGCAGGTGATACGTAATCTCAAAATTGAGCTGAGAGTCGGCCAGACTGCGAAGTTCGAACTAAGTGCTAGAAGTGATCGTTTTCCACGTGGTCGGTATAAACTTACTCTTCCGTGTTGGTCGGAACGGAATACCATCTCGTCGAACCAGATGAGTAGGTTCCAATATGCTTGGGGAATATTCACATGCAACTGAGCCCATTAAAGACGCCTTGCCTTGTGCTGTTCTGTTAGAATAGTTTACTTTGCGGTACGTGCATGGTTGATTTCAGCAGACTTGAGTCGTTGTCTTATTGTTTCGTGCGAACACGCATATTCTATTACTTATCCCTCAAAATAGATCTATGACGCAGGGGCTAATTTTGCACCTCGGTAATAAGGTTTGCATCATGTGTCGGAGACGTTGTTCGTGGCCTGCCACTTCGACGTTTTGACTTTACCCAATTCATATATTTTTGCTCTGCATAACGATTCAGTCACTTACGAATTGTTCGAGGATCACAACCAAGATGTCGAACACTGTGAGGCACTGGCTCACCATTTGCTGCGCGATCGATAATTTCACCTCGCTGAGCAACGCTGAGTTCTACAGAGCCCCGATTTGGTGGCATGTTCTTGAATGTTTTGCTGTAAGTACGGGATAAACTTTCTGCACAATGAACTTGACGGGAATGCAGTCTGCATGGTTAGCCTATGGGTTTGTATTGCATAAAAGAAATAAGTAAATATATAATATCACGAAATAAATATAGTTTATTTATTACCTTTATCGCATGTGCGCATGCTGCTAAGTTTATCCTAATCTGTTGGTTTAGCTTAGCAAAATCAAATTTTGCTGTCTTTTTTAAATAGCTGGTTCATTGTTTGTTTCCAGTTATGGAGATACGAAACATAAATGACTCACTGTCTTATGTTTGCTTTATTCCACCGAAACGCCTTAGGAACTTCTTCATAATACTTTATTCAGTCTGTAGTATTCTTTTTGGTTCTCAGTACCCGCATGAATAAATAGTATTGAATGATAGACGTGTCAGTCAAATGCCATTTCATAGCATAACCATATTTCAAATTATATTAAGGTAGATACACTATTTCCCACACCTATGAATCACTATTAGCGATAGAAGTGCACCCACAATTCCAAAACTCAGAAATTGCAAGGTTGAAAGGAAATTTTGATGCTGGTGAAAGATACAGACAACCTATCGGGTTTAAGTGAAACTAAAATACAAAGTGCACGACTAAATGGCAAAAATGTGTATTATGCTTCCTGTAGCTAACTAGGAAATATTTTCATATTTTTGTTTTTCAATTTGGGTGAAATTTGATCAGGAAGAAATTGGGGTTTACACATACTATGCAAAATATTGAGCATGTTCATGGAGTAGAACATTCTCCAGTAAAATATAAAGTACCATAATTGCGGGCTACTTGGACCCTTAAGGGGCTACTTGGACCCATATAAAAAACTCGTTTAAAGTCCCATATACAATGCAATATTGAGTGAATTCAGTGTTAGATCCATTAGATGGGATCATAATGCACGCGTACACACATTGAAACTAGTTCTGTTGTAGGCTACGAAGGAGCAGCATTGGTGAGAAAGGTCGTTGACGAAAAGAGTGTATTTATTGACCGCCAAACTTTTATTTGTCGACACTATTAGCAAGGAAGTGGAACCAATGCAAAGTAAACACTTAATTAGTTACATATAGGTTAATGAAACTGACTTGGTAAACTTTCTCATGTACAGTAAGATGTATGCGTAATTGCATTATTTATGAAGTGTGTACACATGATCTGGAAAACATGGATATTTTGTCCCACCCCATCCTTTGTTATCTTTATCAATGAAAAGTAGAGGACTGTTATCACGTGTCACACAAGTAAGGACTTTTAATTTTTTCCTTAAGGATACCGGTACAAAATGGTACATCAATATAAAATATTGCCTGGAGGTCCAAAATTGCTGATTTTTAATAACAGCCTGAAGAATGTTTAGCAGCAATTCAGTCGGGGGAAATGTCGAAATAGAAACAGAAGCTCACTTCAAGATAAGTCATTCCACCATAGAAAAGAAGATTAAAGAACAGATCAAGGCAGAATCCGGGCCATCTGAATGTGTTCACTGAAGAAGTCTTCGCTAGTCACCTTGATAAAGTTTGTGATTTTGGATTCCTCGTTGATTAACTTGATTTCAGATTTATTGTGAAGTCCTATTTAGTCATGAATGGGAGAACTGTCATTGTTTTCTAAGACAATCTTCCCAGTCGAGATTGGGTGAAGTTATTTTAGAAACTGCACCTCCAGTCAACGACTAGATTCGCTGCTAATATAGATAGGGCTCGCGCAGCTGTAGAAGAAAACGTAATCAGTTATTACAGTCATTATATTTGATTGTACCTCTTAACATGTTCTCTTTGCGGTTTGCAGTAAATAAAAAGTGTTGTTCTTGGAACACCTACGTCCTACTTAGTCTCAGAGCAGATTTCAATGGTTTTCTGTAGAAAAATATGGGGGTGGGTTCAAGTAGCCCGAACGCGAGTCTTACTTGGATCCATTTTTTACGATAATCGCCTGTGTTTTGTTTTCAATATATGTAACTAAAACTATCCTGGATATATACAATAAAGCCTGTAGTTCCACTTAATATGGGTTATTGTCATAACTTTCGAGTTTTCGTGGATGAAAACAGGCCGAAAGAACGAATTTATTGCCAAATTGGGTCCACGTAGCCCACATCTAAGGTATGCTAAAGAGTGCCAGAAATGCATCATATACCACATGAAAACAAGAAACTAGCTAGCTCATATGGTAAAATCCCGGATTGCTATTAAGAGGGCCCATGTTCAAATCTCGTTGTGGTTTTCAGCATAACTTTTCATAGTCGTAAGTGAATTACTACCTAGCATCTTTTCACTTTTGCTCGTAATGTTCCTTTTTTGTTGAATTAAAACTCTTTACACATATCCTTTCAATCGTGCTGCTTACGAACTGACGGGTTTTCATTAATGTTCATTGAATTTAATTGAAATGACTTCTAACCAGTGCAAAGTATTCTACATATATCATGGTGTTCTCAGAACATTCTCAAACTTATATGGTTTTTGAATTTGTCAATAAAATTCTGCATCAGCTAGAGTTCATTGTAACTTATTAAATGAAGAAGAATTTTAAAACAAATGTCATTCTCTAAGCAAAGAAATGTAAAAAGTATGTGTCAAGAGGTATTCCAAAAGCTAAACATTTTACGCTCAAAAATGAAAACACTCAACATAACAATTGAAACGCGACCAGTTCGACACATTTTAAAAAAGAAAACCTGGTCGAGATTTGAATACTGGTTCTCTAAGTGGCGGTTTATACGTTTAAGAAGTTGAGCCTCTTTCAAATTTCAACTCAAAACGTAAACCAATCGTTTGTATGTGTTGGTTATTGATTGTTATGAAAAAAATCGTTTGTTTCGAAAAGCTTGAAGAAATATTTACAAAATAAACTTGGGGAGCGAACTTCAAAGTTTGTTTTTTCTGAATATATACCATATATATTTTTAAACGTATTTTTCATTTATGTGTTATGATATTTCAGTAGTTAAGTAACTATTACCACAATATCTGAGAGAGAGATGTTTTAGTTTATTTCATAATTTTTTGTTGATGGTTCTAAACGCAATAGAAAATTTATATCTCACGCTCACACAAATTAAAAGTTTGTACTTTTGTTTACACGTAATATATGTTTATATTTTCCACCTCTTTATATTAAGAGTGAGCGCAATCATCTGATTTTCCAACAGAACATAGCTATTGTAGTTTCTTCTTTTATTTATACTCCATCCCTAGACACAAACAACACATCTTTCCTCCACATTGTTGTTTGTTTAAACAAGTCAGGTATAACCCATACCTTTGGTTCGGTCTTACTTGTTAGCTTTAAACTTTATGTGTCTCGATTCGTTTTTTCCATTTCTATTTGTGTTCAAGAAATAAAAACGGTCTGGTGTGGGTGACAATCGATCCGTGGACCACAAGATTTCCACATCACATTGCTATTTTTTCAACAACTTGCTTATTACTAGTTTATACTTTACTCGCTTTTTACCTGTTTAACTTGTTTAACTTGTTTACTAGAACGACAAGAACACGACACAAACATCGAAGACAGTTAAAATTCCAAAGGATCTATCACCGGGAATCGAACCCGGGACCCCGTACACCAAAGGCGCACGCGCTGGCCGCTAGACAAGCGGGAAGGGCTAGCTATTGAATACTCTACGACAGCGATGACCAGAGCAGGGAAACTGGAACACTAGTGGAAGAGCGAGTCTAGCTTGTTTTTCGCTCATCTGCAGCAAGTGTATGGAGGAAAGTGATCTTTAATCTAATGAAATTTAGTTTTCTCTTACCATCCCCATATTCACTTTTCTTTGATTGTAGTTAGAATTTAATTGGGTTGTAAAATTTTAAACTATAGTTAAACATGTCAATAATTAGGTACAAAATCTACGTACCTTCCATATCCTATATAATACCGTGAGTCCACAAAGAAGAAAGAAAAAGGCTAAAATACACTACTGAAACGTATTGAACGTCAGTTACAAAAATGACAGTAAAAATTATAGTGGTAGTAGTAATGAAAGTAGCTGTGATATTAATAGTGAGAAAACAGCAATAAAAATAATAGTCATAACATCAGGCCTACGCTCAAAGTAGGAACGAATACACATATTCGAAGGTTCTCCTTGTCAAATGCAACCAAAAGAATTAGATTTCAACGAAAGCAAAGGGGAACATTTTAAAGTAAGTTCCAGCTAAATCGGACATTCTGCTCGAAAGTTATCGTCGAACGTCACATGAAAACAGACGGACGAACGGATAGATAGCACGTTCTATAATAGGAAACTTGACACTCAAAATTCTCAAGGTTTGTTTCAATGATATTCGAAATTTAGATATTAAACGAGATTTCGACAATTTCGAATACCCGAAGAGTTTCAAGTGCTGAATAATAAGTTTTCGAAATTGAAGTTCGATAACTCTTCAGAGCTTGTTCGTTGCTAAGCTGTTAGTGTACGCGCCTTTGGCGTGGGATATCCGGGGTTCGATTCCCAGCGGGAGCTCATGTGTTTTGGATCCCACGTTAATCAGCAGGTTCCGTCTCATATAGCCTCGCTGCTGAAAGGGACGTTAAAATCAACTCAATAACGATAACTCTTCAGACTTATCGAACTTTCTTAACTCTACCTATGTCAGAAACCGTCTCTATCCAGAACTTTAAACATTGTGAGAAAACTTTTTCATTGTGTCACTAAACCAGAACATTTGAATAGATACTTGCATTATTATAAATTTCTTTTTATTATTATAAACTTAAAAGCGAAATAAGCTATACTCTATGCAGTGGATTTTATTGACATTTTACTTTGCTTTATTGAATGAAGTTATTCACTGTTGCCTAATACAGGGTTGTCCGGGAAGTAATAGGACTGATTTTATTCCGCCATGACTGTACTTCGGAGCGTGCGCGCACCGACTGGATCCGGTAGAGGGCGTTCCTAGCTAACGAACGAGCGGCTGGTCAGTTGTCTCGGAGCACACGGAGAGTCAGAACAGGCTTTTTCGTGCGTCGTGTTTCTGTGCGTGGTGCAAGCCGAAAATGCAGCGTTCGTTAGAGCAGAGGTACGCGATTAAATTCTGTGTTAAACTCGGTAAATCTGCGACAGAGACGTTTGATATGATCAAGCAAGCTTACCAAGATGATGCTTTAGCAAGAAGTGGTGTGTTTCGGTGGCACAAGGCCTTTTCGGAGGGCCGGGAAGAGGGCGCCGATGAAGACCGTGCTGGAAGACCTTCGACTTCGACAAACACCGACAATGTGACTCATGTGCGCGAAGTTTCGAACTCAGACCGTCGACTAAGTATTCGTTTAATTGCCCAGATGTTAAATTTACCAAAAACTGTGGTTCATGAAATTGTGACGGAGCATTTGAACATGTGCAAGGTGTGCGCGAAGATTGTCCCAAAAGTGCTCATTGACGACCAGAAATTGCGGCGAGTGGAATTGTGCCAAGAAAATTTGAACATGTGTGAAAGTGACCCCCAAGTTTTGAATAACATAATCACAGTTGACGAATCATGGATCTTTGAGTATGATCCCGAGACAAAGAGACAATCTTCCGAGTGGCATACGCCGGCGTCTCCTCGCCCAAAAAAGGGAAGAATGAGAAAATCCAAAGTGAAACCGATACTCATTGTCTTTTTTGACATCAAAGGCATTGTCCACCATGAATTAGTTCCTCCTGGACAAACCGTCAACGCCTTGGTTTACGTGGAAGTGCTCAAGAGACTCAAACGAAGGGTAAATCGGGTCCGACCAGACATCCGAGCCGACTGGAAGCTGCATCACGACAACGCCCCGGCTCACACCGCCTTTCTTGTGAACAGCTACCTGACCAAGGCAGGGATCCCAACGCTTCCGCAGCCGCTCTACAGCCCAGATGTGGCCCCCGGACTTCTTTTTGTTTCCTCGCCTGAAACGCCCGATGAAAGGCAAGCATTTAGAGACTACAGAGGGGATCCAAGCAGCTTGCACCGCGGCTCTCAAGGCTATTCCGGAGAATGACTTCCGTGACGTCTTCAATGCTTGGAAATCGCGTTGGCAGCGCTGCATCGATGCAGAAGGAGCCTATTTTGAAAGCTTTTAAAGAATTGTAACGATTGGTTCAATATTTTTTTAAAAAAATCGACTCAGTCCTATTACTTTCCGGACAAATCCTGAACAATTTCTCTTGTATACCGACTGAGCTTACGAGGGAACCTATCCACGTGTAACTCTGACTTTGAGTTGAAACTATGGCCGTTGGATACCTTGTCCCAAAAGAACATAACACGAAAAGGGATAAATCCTCAATCGCAACAGTTGCGGAGATATAAGTGTGGAAATTTAGAAATTGAGCTCCATACTATACATTACAAAGTCAGATTCCGGGTCAGATTTTTCAGCAACGGTCGAGAAAAGAAACTCAGCGAATACATATCAAATTAGTGTGGGGAGCACAGCACCTTTGGAATGAAAAATTTGGGTCCCTGGGCCACTCGCAGGATCCCTGGCGGGGTCCAACTCAAAATTTGCAAATGGAAAAGTGGGTCAAGTAGCATATTGTATGAAAGCTATTGTTAAATAAAATAAGATAGAACAAATCTCAACTCTCTACGATAAACCTGTGCAAACGGGCAACTGTTCAAAATGTCAATACAACCTACGTCAGAAAATCTATGGCCACGCTTCTAGATCCGTTAAGTTGCGACAATAAGAAAACAGAAAAACACGTTTGAAAGTACAAGGTATTGAATTAAAGCAAATTGCTGCAGAGTCTCTCACAGAGTCGCACAACGGACCTTATCCAAGTATAAGTATGACTTCGAATGACCAATGGACCATAGAATAACCATGACCGTAGATTCCGTGTCCTAGAATCGTCGCGGAGGGTGAGAAGGTCAAAAGGCAACTGTATGTACTTTGCGCATCGGGACCCCAAATTCACAGATGGCACTGTGGAATTTCTATCGCGGGATTTGCTGAACGAGAAACACGCTGGTAAAGACGAAAAGGAAAAACTTTGAAACTGTGAGGCAACTTGGAAAGGAGTGGGGTTGGAGAAAACTGGAATAAGGGTAATAAACTATATCGGAGGGTGCTTTTGAGAGAAAGACTCTGCAGCAATTTGTTTTACTTCAATACCCTGCACTTTTAAAAGTGTTTTTCTGTTTTGTTATTGTCGCAACTTAGAAGCGTGGCCACAGATTTTCTGATGTAGGTTGTATTGACATTTTGACAAGTTGCCCGTTTGCACAGGGTTATCGTAGAGAGTTGAGATTTGTTCTATTTTCTTTTATTTAACAATAGCTTTCATACAATATGCTATTTGACCCACGGTTCCATTTGCAAATTTTGAGTTGCACGCCTCCTGGGACCCTGCGAGTGGCCCAGGGACCCAAAATTTTCATTCCAAAGTTGCTGTGCTCCGCACACTAATTTGATATGTATTCGCTGAGTTTCCTTTCTCGACCGTTTCCGAACAATCTGACTTTGTAATGTATAGTATTGAGCTCAGATTCTAATTTTTCACGCTTATATCTTCGCAACGGTTGCGATCGAGGATGTATCCCTTTTCGTGTTATGTTCTTTTGGGACAAGGTATCCAACGGCCATAGTCTCGATTCGAAGTCAGAGTTACACTTGGATAGGTTTCCTCGTTAGTGTCTGAATTGAGTGAAAAAATGCGATTGCGCTTGTAACTTACTGTACATGTTTTGTTGCCTTCTGATGTTTTAGTGTTATACATGTAAGCTAGTATTTGTGACAATGAACACGATCGAACACCGCGTTTTCAGATACATCGAATTATTCTAGCACGGAAAGCATCGATTATCCTGCAGCACTACAAACATATATTCCACATAATACTCCTCTTAGCCATTGTGTAAAGAGAGCAAAGAATCAGACGAAAGTGATAGAATGTTGTGTTTGAAGTTACTATTTGAGAGGAAAGTTGTTCAAAGCACATAACGAATTATTGAACCTTAATTTTTCATTAATTTTATTTTATATTTTACAACAATTCATTTTAAATAAGTATTGTGTATTTGTAAAACCATTAGTAAACAACGAACAAGTAAAACAGCGGAATGTCTCAACAGGAAAGAATCACATTTTAATTATTATAATATATATTTTTACATTTCATTTTAGTACAACTGTAACATTTTACTGCAAGAATGTAATTTGAACATTACAAAATTATCAACACATAAGCACAAAAACAAACTTATAAATTACGACCTTTAATACAAAGGGTCCCTGGTTTGATCTTACAAACTTGCATTATAATCTGCTTTCTCACTGCTTTCCTGTTCCCTAATATCTCTTTTTAACTTTTCAACCTTTTAATGATTGTCCACTTGCATTCGTCACTCATTTCTCTTAGCCTATATAGGACTGGGGTGTGTTCAAAAAATCTGTCCAACTGAGAAAGTTTATAATAGATTAGGTGCGTGTGTGTGTGTGGAACTGTTTCCTAGAGATAAGCTATCATTACCTGTTACCTGAGAGTAGAGCTCTGCGCAAATGTAAAACAAGGACCCTCTGGTTCGATTTCCATCGGGAGCTCAGGTGATTTGGATTCCACCTTAATCAGTAGGTCCATGCCTCATATAGCCTCGCTGCTGAACGGGATGTTAAACTCAAAATCAACACCAACATGAAACATAGTATCCGTATCATTATATTCCCATTTGTGTCCTTATTCCCATCCCTAACATATCGGTCCGCTTCCACTGATGATGGGATAACGAATATATGTTCCTTTTTTCCTTTTATAGGAGAAAAATACTTTTAGTAACTGCTTCTGCATTTTTTTGAATCAATTGATTTTGTATTATTCAAGCTCAATAGTAATCCCTGTTGACTTGAAAGCACATCCAATCATGTCAGTAGTAAAAAGTGCTTATATTTGGATAAATTTCTAAATGCCCGTTCTATACTAAATTGAGAATGCTGACTTCAAAGAAGTTATTTTAAAACTTATCAGTCCATGGTGTCACGAGTAAAATGAACTCAAAGTTCGAAAGTTTGGAAGTACTATTTATGTCAATACTAAAAGTGCTCACTCTTTGATACATTTCTAATTGTAGTTTTTATATATATTTGAGGATGCTGCGTTCAAATTCTACATTCATATTTAGAAAATTAAGCACAAATCATCACATTCTGATTGTACGCGTTGTGAAAATGCCTTTTACTCAACATAATGCATACACAATACATCACATACGGCGGAGGTTTATGTATTTCATAATATTTCATAGAAATAATTATGCCAAACTTGTAAAATAATCATGTATATATTAATTTCAACATCATCGAGAAGAAATTAGGAAAATACATTTTCATTCATGGGCCTACACAATTTTATTTTGTATTTAAATTATTTAGGCGTCAGACACCAATTTCCAATCGCCCGGGATTTTTCGAGCCTGAGCAAAAGGAATACTGACAAAAAATCATTATGTATTATATGTGTTGTTAGTTTGAAACTTCATTTTTTTCTTTTCAATAACCTCACACGAAATAGTGTTTTAAGAATACGGACATAAGTTTATTTATATTCTATATCTCGTTAGCTCTGAGGTGATTCGTGTATGGTACACTTCCAAAAGATTATATCGTGAAAGTATTGTGTTTTGATTTTTTTTCTGAAATCCACAAGGAAAAACATATAAAAGCAAACGTTTGAAGAGTTAGCCCTTTGTTAAGTTTTGCTCATGCAGATTGATTTCCCTTATATTGCTTCACTGGAACAGAATATTGTCTTTATTACTCATTACGACATATCACAAACATGCATTATGAGAAGAGACGGTGATTCATTAGTGGGGCGCTCAGTATCGATAAGAACTTATAGCAAAGATAATAACCGTATCGTTACAAGATTATTCATATCCGTTTTGTGAGGGTAACACTCAATTCAGATCACTTATTAGTAGTAAAAGAGCATAATAATCTGCCATTCCCACTGGTCTGGTGTTTAGTACTCAGGTTATCGTGGATCCGATTTCCGGTAGGAGATAATTGAACGCATTATGCTTGTTCCGATTCCACTTTAATCTCTAGGTTCAGATCTCATATAACCCTCGTGTTGAAAAGGGATGCTGAAGTTCAACAACACTAATAATTGTAATAACCACAGGCTAACGGGATGTTACCCTTTTTAATTCTACAATATTACCAGCTTTTAACGGAATACAATATTTCTAACAATGAGATTATTATTACACAATGAAATATATTAGCTCATAGATCGCATTGAGCGAAACAAAATGATGTAGATGAGCATAAATCCTTATGCATAGGTTTTGGAGAAAATCGCGAAAAACGATTTTTGTAACCATATAAATTAATATTTAAAAATGTGAAACAAGATACATAAACTTATTCTCCTTATCTGAAACAAGGAAGAATTGTCTCAAGTCTGGAAACGATCAATCATTGTTCAAATTCATAAGAAAGGCGACAAAACTGATTGTAGTAATTATTGAGGCATTGGTCTTCTGTCAACATCTTATAAAATCTCTGAAACATCCCATCCCAAGATTGACCCCATATGCAGATGAAATTATTGGAGATTATTAGTGCGGATTTAGACGCAATCGATTAACTATCGGCCAAATATTTCCCATTCGACAAATACTAGAAAAGAAGTGGAAATACAATACCCCGGTACTTCAATTATAGAAACGCTTACTATTCCGTTAGGAGAGAAACATTGTATAACATTCTTACAAATTTGGAATACCGAAAAAGCTAATTAGATTAAGATGTTCAAGTGAATCTCAAAGTAAAGTCTGGATAGATAAATTTTCGTAAACAAGCTTTCACGCTGAGAATGGTTTGAAACAAGGAGATGCGTTGTCTCCATTAGTATTCAACTTTGTCGTGGAGTAGGCTATAAGGAAAACCAAAGATAGCAACCAGGGACTAGAGTTGAATGGTATTCACCAGGTTATGAAGTACGCTGATTACACTAGTTGACAAATTTAATCTTTTTGTTTGTTACATGAGAAAAATCACCTGATCCTAAAGGAACGTTTTGCGCTGAATTCGAATATGCACTCGGTTTCTCTCCATCACGTACAGTTTTCCCGTAACAGAGGGATTTTCGGGAAATTCCCTCAAAAATTTCCTTTTTTCAGATATTTTATTCCCCTAGCTCCTGTCCCCTTACATATAGTAACATAGAAATTATACCCAAGTATACCTTGATTTATATTTAATAAACCCTAAAAGTTTCGTAAAAATCGCTTTGTTCTTTCTAGAGAAATAAATATATTTGTATGTATACTGTGTGCACTGTTTATTGCACCTGATAGTAATGCTTTCAGATCTCCTGAGTTGGGGTAAAAACGATTTGCTTTATTACTACAAACACAGACATAAAAATGAATATTTAGAATAGTCAACAACACACTTGTATTGCTCTCTGTAAATACTTCCAACGTATATTTTTTTAAAACGTACAGTATATGTATATCTTAATACATATATATAGAATTCTCCAAGTTTTTTCGTTTTGTTCATGAAATGGTTATCAATATTTTTTATCAAATGTAACAGAATGCAAAAGAAAGAAAGAATGGAATACAGACTCTTTGTTGACAACAATGAACTAATACAGTCTGAATTTTCCACTACGGTATCGTTTCCCCCCTCCCCCCGCGCATTTCTTTCTTTCTTGTGTTCTTGACACCTGGTGAGGGAGTTTTGTACATTTTTATATTGACGTGTGGTTTAACACTACTTTACTTTCAAAGTTGTCTTTTCTGCTAAGAGTGCTTTCATGTTTAATCTTAACGGCATTATACCCAACTAAGACCAGAAGTTTAGTTTGTGATCAGTACAATGGCGTCAAGAGGACGGCGTTCGTGTGTTAACTCACCAAATAGTTTTTGTTATGTGTGTGGCCAGTTTGTAGTTAAAGGACAGCGTAGATCCATTACGCCATCGGTGAAACTAGCATATTATATATATTTCGGATGTAGTGTGGGAGATCAGGACAAAACTTGGGCATCCAACATAATTTGTGCGTCGTGCTACGTCACTTTACTTGCATGGCCAAAGGGAAACGGAGGTTCATGAAATTTGCTGTACCATTGGTGTGGAGAGAACGCACCAACAATCTGGATGATTGTTATTTTTGTCTCACAGTAGTTAAGGGACATTCAAAATAAGCAAGTTATCCCAACGTTAAATCCGCAATTAGATGGATGAAGTTCCGTTTCCCGAGCCCCCTACCAACTGGGAAGAGATATGGCCAAAAGACTCTGATGATGATCATGAGCTTGATGAACCATCGACATCAACATGCACATCCAAGGATCCAACGTTCATACCTGACTGTGTTCGCGAGCCACATTTCATCCGGCAATGTGAACTTAATGACCTAGTCCGTGATTTGCACCTGACAAAACAAGAGGCGGAACTTATGGGATCGAGGCTCCAGCAGTGGAACTTATTGGATGCAGAAACGAACATATCAGTGTACAGGAAAAGACATGTTTAATTTTCAGGCTATTTCTCAATGCAAGATAATGTGTGTACGGATATAAATGGGTTCATGCGGAGCTAGGAATTACTTACGTTCCAGAAGAATGGAGGTTATTTATCGACGCGTCAAAGGTCAGCCTTAAAGGTGTCCTTTTACATAATGGAAATAAAAAACCTTATATAACACTTGCGCACTCAGTGAAGATTAAGGAATCCTATGACACCATGTCAACTTTGCTAAATCTTATAAATTACAAGGACCATTGTTGGCAAATATGTTGTGATCTCAAGGTAGTTGGTATTTTATTAGGACTGCAGTACGGTTACACGAAGTACCAATGTTTTTTTATGTTTATGGGATAGCCGAGCTGATGACAAACATTATGAAGTGAAGGAATGGGAACCTAGAGTGACTTACGTACCTGGAAAATGCAACGTCAAATACGCTGCTTTGGTAAATACTAATAAGATATTACTACCGCCACTTCATATCAAGTTAGGACTTATGAAAAACTTTGTCAAAGCCATGGACACATCTGGTGAAGGTTTCAAGTATTTGCGAGATAAGTTCCCTAACCTGAGTGATGCTAAGATTTCAGCGGGAGTGTTTATTGGTCCCCAAATTAGGAAATTAATGCTTGATGATAGCTTTGACAGCAAGTTAAACCGTGCTGAGCTAGCTGCCTGGACAGCATTTATGTGTGGTGTGCGCAACTTTCTGGGCAATAACAAAGCTGAGAGTTACACAGAAATCGTACAGGACATGATACAGAAATACAAAGAATTGGGTTGTAGGATATCTTTAAAAATCCACTTTTTGCACTCCCACCTCAGCTTCTTTCCTGCTAACCTAGGTGCTCTCAGCGACGAACAGGGGGAAGGATTCCACCAAGATATAACGGCAATGGAGGAAAGGTACCAGGGACGATGGGATTCTTCAATGATGGGGGAATATTGTTGGGGTCTTGTTAGAGAATGCTACATTTCTTACAAAAGAAGGAAGTAGTGTACGTTTTTGTAACCCAATAGAAGTGTCATATATTGTGATAGTTTTGATTGTCTTTTCATGACCTTTTGGTACATTTGTATTATTGTTTATTGTAAATTGTCACACTTGTAAATTATATTGTATTATATTTTATATATGTGTTTGTGGTAATAAAGCATAACGTTTTACCTCAACTTAAGAGATCTCAAAGCATTACTATAAGGTGCAATAAACAGTACATACAGTATACAAACAAACATATTTATTTCTCTAGAAAGAATAGAGCGATTATTACGAAACTTGGAGGGTTTGTTAAATTTGAATCAAAGTATATTCAGGTATAATTTCTATGTTAGTATATGCAAGGGGACAAGATCTTGGGGTGCAAAATAAACGAAAAGGGAAATTTTTGAGGGATTTTCCCGAAAATCCCCCTGTTACGGGAAAATCGTACGTGATGGAGACAAACCGAGTGCATATTCGAATTCAGCACAAAAAGTTCCTTTAAGAACAGGTATTCCCTTTTATGTAACAAAACCTTTGTTAACTAGTGTTATCTAACTTTAATAGGAGATGATAAAACAATAGAAAGAAATGCAAAGGTATTATTAAAAGCTTGCAAGGACTTGGGTTTACAACTAAATACAGACAAAACTAAACACGTGGAAGTTCATCGGGATGGTAATATGGCAAATTATGGATGAGTTAAAATAACAAGTATTACTTTTTATAAGGTGGATAGTTTCAGATATCTAGGATCAATATTAACGAAGGAAAACCATATTCACATAGAAATTAAATCTCGACTAAAAGCAGGGAATTCGTTTTATTATTCAGTTCTAAATCTCTTGTCGTCTCGAATTCTGTCGACGAATTTGAAACTTAAAGGATATAAATCGATAATCATGCCTGTTGGTCTGTATGGTGCAAAACATGGTCGTTTACTCTGAGGCAAGAACGTAGATTGAAAGTATTTGAGAGCAAGATTATAAGACGAATATTTAGACCCAAGAGAACGGGAATGGAGGACGAGGAAACTTCATAACGAGGAACTACATAATTTATACGGTTTATCGTTGTTAGTGTCGTTAAGTCTAGGAGGCTCAGGTGGCCAGGTTATGTAGTGAGGATGGAAGAAAGTAGGAACGATTTCAAAGTTTTACCAGGAAGACCAATCGGGCAACAATCATTAGGATGATCTAGATGCAGATGGGAAGACAACATTAATATGGATCTAGCAGAAATAGGAATACAAAGTAGAAACTGGATCCAGCTGGCTAAGGGTAGAAGTCAGTGGAGAGCTTTTGTGAATTTGGCATTGAATCTCCAGGTTCCATAGGCCATAGAGTTACTTAGTTAGTTTAGTTATGAATTAATATTATACGACAACCATGTCACCTATTTAAATGGAACTCTTACTGAAGTATACCTTCATCAGGTTTCTTATTATCACAGTAACAATACTATAATATACAGTTTGGTTAATAAGATATAGTTTAATGTTATGATTAACTCCTAAACTTTAATTTCACTTTAGTTATAATATTGTTCAAAAATAAAACACACATCGAACCATAAATTAGTCGAGCTGAGCAAAATGAGATACATGCCGATAAATTCCGGAAAAGAGGAAATTTATGTCGTTGAAGTGTACGTATATATTGTTGTTTGTCAATCCGATGCAGTTAATAGTTCTTTGTTCTGCTGGAAAAATTCTTTTATTTATTTATTTATTTATTTATTTATTACTGTCTACGAATAAAGTTTACGGACCAAGACACTGAACTTTCTCGCTTCGATTTCCTGCTACCTAAGTCAGTTATTATTGAAATATTCTCTGTATTTGTTAAATACGAACAAAATTATAAGGCATTTTCGAAAAAAAAAATCAACTGAAGAAAAGTCGTCCCCAAAAGTAAATTAATACATTTTCATCCATTCTGCTTCCAAGAACTATTTCCAAATGACGCCTGTAAGATTTGTAAACTGAAGGATTAGTTGTGGGACACAATATTTATGTCCAGAAATGCCATCAAAAGTAACATTTCATTATCTAAAATGTAATCTACAAAAAGACTTCCAAATGTGTTTGATACTGAGATATAAATATCGCAACGGTGTGATGAAATGGGCAGGAGTCATATTGAAAATGGGCAAAAATATATAACTAGAAAAATTGAAAGCTGTGGATGTTATAGAAGAACAGGATATAATTTTGGTATGCATTTCGTTGAAAAATTTCTATCACTACAAACTATAAATAAAATAGTTGAACTGGAGGACGGTATCCTAACAGCACAATCACATAGCAGGCATATGCTTATCATGTTCCCTCAGGTACATGGGTATGTGTCCAGTATGTGCCTTATGTACCTCTGAGAGATAAATCACATGGATGGCAAATGATAGTCACAGTGGTTGTCCGCCCCTAAAAACACATGCCTGATATGTATCTAGGGAATGTGCCTAGTATGTTCTAGGTATGTTCCCCATGCCGCCAGCGTCATTGAACCACAAAATTACATCCCCAAAATATGTTAAATTACCTATAAGCGTAATGTGTTTATATTAAGGTGGTCTAAAAACTCTTTTAAAAAAACAAGTACCCGGGGTGGCCGCGAACCACAAATCTTTGGATTACTAGCCGCGTACTCTACCGACTTGGCCTCGGAGACGATGAAGACAGCGTCGCTTGTAGAGGGATACATTGTTGAGGTCTTTTGACTTTGGCTAATCAGAGTGCTCCTTTAATCGTTTATATTCAACTATAACCGTTTGGGATAAGATAAAATGTACTCGTCATGTAATTTTATAACAAAATGATGGTTTTTCCATATTCACTTTCAAATGATCGGCGACAGTTGCTGTCTAATACGTAAATTTGATACCTTTGCTGTTTCTAGTACTCAATTGCTTAGAAAAAGAAGCAACAAATGCATCAAATGTGGGAGATGAATTTAGGACACCTAAATGTAGCGTGCCTAGCACATCTTGTGCTGTTAGAGTATCTGAAACAGTATGCTCCTAAAGGACGTACCTAGAACATGACAGATATATGTCCCAAGTGACGACATAAAAACAAATAAGTGTTAGTGTGTGAAACTGAGCCAGGTATATAAATGCTATATTTGTAGTACATAGTTGCAAATATCAATTAGGTGTAACAAGTACCTCAAACAGTAGGTAGCTGAAGTACATATTTATAAAATGTATATCATATTTGCCAAGTGTCGGGTACCTAAAAGGTAGTTGGGGCACCTAAATGGCATATGCCTAGCACATCCTGTGTTGTTAGGGTAATAAGAGGGGAAAAGAATGAATGAATATAATAATACAGTAGAAGAAAGCAAAATTTGATAGTAGATATTTTTCATCTCGGAAAACAGTACATTAAAATTACATAAAAAATAAGCAGTTATTTGAAAACACTTAACCTTGTTGTTACTAAAACATAATTTGGGAAGGAACAAGCATTCTAAGCAGAGATGTTTAAGTTGGTTTGTTTCGAGATACCAAAATGTAATAATGGGGAAAATCATCCTTGTAATTTGCACGTGAATATATTTGTGGCAAATAATAATATTCTTCTGCCTAAATCTACTTGACATACGAACTGTTTAGTGTGAAATTTTTAATTATTAACTTACTTTAATTTTAACCAAAATATCATTTATGCCATAGCATTATGTTTTTCATCCATGCGTATATAATTTCACATAGTAAAGTATAATAATTTGAATTGGAAACAAGAGCACTTTTTGTTATTATTAAGACAACAGTATATGGTGAACGATCTGGGCGAGCAGTTGACAGACGAAGAGTAAAATCTTAAAAGCAAACTATTCTTAAACATAAGGGGGTTTCCGTCAGTAACGTTTTGCGACAACGCAACGCAAGATCTGTGTTTTAGTTCCAATACTAGAGTAAAGAAAAGAACTAGAACTTCTAAAATTACTTAGACGTGGAAAGTTCTGGGTTCATCCTCAGTTTTGTATTCTTTAGTTCAGTTTAAATATTTATAAATATATTGAAAGCAAATTATCTTGAAGCCCGGTGGCCATTATTCGGGTGCTTACTAGCCCAGCAGATTGATTCAAGAATTATGATAACAGCACTCTAACGGGACATCTAACTGAACACTCATATATAAATAACTTTTTACCTTGGATGCCCATAGCGTCTCTTGGTAAAATCTTGTTGTAACATGTCCGTTTTATGTATACATAATATTTCCTTACAAAAATACTAAAAGAAATAAAACACTGAACAAGACTGTACTATTGATAAAAAATAAATACTTTACATGTTACGTTTCCATCTTCTAACCAAGATCCTCATCAGACATACACTATACACACATTGTTTATAGGAACAAAGAAAATACACGTTATGTCTCGATGAAGTATGACTATCCTTTAGCATAGAAGAACAAAACATATCTAAGAAGTTGAAATTAATGGACAGAGTGTATGTCTGATGAGGATCTTGGTTAGAAGATCGACACGTAACATGTAAAGTGTTTATTTTTATGAATAGTACAATCGTGTTCAGCAGTTCAGTGTTTTATTTCTGCTCTTATTTGCAAAACATGCAGCCATGTTGTATTGTCAGTTCAAAAATACTAGTAAGACGAAAATATGTTATGCAAATAAAAAGTTATTTAATTTTGCTAAAAAAAATCTCTTCCGAAAACGTTTGTTTTAGTAATTACTGAATCTAGAACATTATAAAATTTCTGTTCCGTAAAAATTGTACATGTATTAATATTATGAATTTCACATCTTATTATTATGTGTAACTCACATTTGCTAGCTTTCTTATTAACAAAAACTCTCCTGTATTGGATACGGAATTCGAGACACGGACAAAACACGTTAAGATGTCTAGACGCAGTTAACACCACGTATCATAACATCATACTAGCTCTATCTTCTTATGATGAAATATACCAGGTTCTTTTCGGTTTTACGATACACCACTTGTCATGAAAACTATAGTGAATTCTACTACTGGAACAGAATAAAATGATTATACTACATCATTCATGGTTCCTTCTTGTTTTGTTCCTGCGTTCACTGCTCTCTCTCAATCGCGAGACGCAATTTCAAGTTCGTGTATTAGTGTACGTGATTTCTGTGTTCATCTGAACGTGGATGGGAGTGAAAACATTTTCGTCTACCGGAAAAATGTCAAATAGCACTATTATTTTTGTTTATATCAGATTATACATACATTATTACGGTTAACTCTCTCATAGATAACTTCACATCTCTTTTATTTTCCATCGAAACACTGTTTTTAGGTAGATAACTTCTTTCGGAAGACTGACTGAAGTTTTCGGGACTGTCCCGATGACTTCCTTAAGATTAAATCACGAGACGAGGCGAGCTTGGTATATGAAGCAACTGCTAAAAATACATTTGAAGGATCAGGACGGTTGCTAATGGAATACAATTTTTCCTCAAAGCTTTCTGAACTATTTCAAGCGATGTCCAAAGCAAAGAAGGGAATAGTGGCGTAACGTTCAATTAGGTTAAAATAATCATATTATCAACCCCGCTGCGTGTGCCTTTAATCTTGGGATAGAGTAGCTCAGTTAAGCAGGAAGATTGTCCTCTGGACATTATCTGAAATGCCCAGGAAATCTTAAACTCAACATACATATTTGAACGGGGAAACGCTAATAACAACTCAGGTGTTTAATTTTGACAGTTCTTGTATTCAAATTCTCGAATCATTGTTAAGTGTAAAATGTGTTGTGAATGTATCGGATATGTAAAACAAGAGTCAGATCAGAACCTAATAAATTCTGGCAATTCCTTCACTTGACAACAGGCTAGATAGGAACACATACCTTGGGTGTTGTTGGTTCTTTCTTCTTTGGATGATGTAGAGTTCGTCCTCTGTCGTATGATGACCTGCATGGGATTCGTAGACTAATGATGGTCAGACCTTAATCTTGGTACTGCCGTGGACTGTGAGAGTAATAACAGTTAACTCTCAACTAAATAATACTCGACGCCTTCTCCATTTCTCTGGTTCTCTTATACGATGCTTCTATACTTCTTTTACTCTTCTATTCATCTATATCAATTCCTTGAAGCATGGCCTTTTTATTTCATTTTCTCTGCTGATGAAACTGCTACATCATCAATCGACATCTTTCAGTGTTTCTGCAATGTCATGAAGTGATCGAAATCTCCAGACACCTACATCTGCAATCTGACTATTTTCACATATTCCAAAATCTTGTGGTTTTGTTGACAAACATTTTACAATTTTTTTTACATTTCATTTTTGTTGTTTGTTGCCTTCGTTAACTTAACATTGCTACATTTTACTGACGTCTTTTTTATTCTTACTAAATCCAAATAAGCAAAACAAAGTATCTGACATAATTTTGAAATAAACGTAACCTATATTTTAATTTTGTAATAATTTTCATCCAATTCTTTATCCAATTTCAATTACAACATTCCGTTCAATACGGATGTATTGACAATATATAACGTTTCTTTGTCATTATATTAGTAAGATTAATTCAAATTCTTTTTCAAACACTGTATGACACCAAGATATCAACAGAAAAAATGAAAATTTTAGTTTAAAGCCTTACAGTTATACCATTCAGGCTAAAGGTGACGTGATTACTTTTCACGAAAGTGAATGATTGTGGAATTAAATCTTTGTGTTTTCTAAACGAGAATCGTACCCGGACTACGTTCATCAATGGCACTGCGCCAGCCACTAGATTAGCGGGTAAGGCAAGATGGCAGCAAAAATTAGAGGACGGTTCTTTTTCTTTCGTCACGAATAAGTGAAGTTCCACACAAGTCAAGTTCCAATAAGTCAAGTTTTAAATATATAGTCTTATAGATATTGATTATCAAATTATAATTGTAATGTCAATTGTCTACTTTTCAAATTGATGTAATCAGAAAACAAACTATATATATTTAAAATTAATATTACCCTTAGGTTATAATATTGTTTTTCTTTTAAATATATATGTATGTTTTATGTTAATGACTTTCCACTCTTGCAATATAAATTCTTCATTGTTTATAGGGACAAAGAATATGCACGTTATGTCTCAATGAAGTACAAGTTCCTAAACCCTTTACCCCAGAACATAAAATCAACTTTAAGAAGTTGAAAGAAATGAACAGTACGGTAAGTACTCACAACAATATGCTTTGTTGTTTCTGTTGGATGTAGTGACACATGAAAGCAAATGCGTTTACATGCTTGGCAGTAGTTTAGACAGGGACGGGACTGATTACGTTTAAGGTCCACGTTTGCAGAGCGATTATATGTTCTGCTTGTACGAAGTACATATGTTTCATTTGCGATACCCGATGTTAAGACATCTTTTATAATTTATCACTGTAAATAAGTAATACACAGTCAAGGTAGAAAACCTAAGTTCCCAGTAGCTCTATGTAAGAGTTCAGCAAATTAGTTATCTAGTGGATCCCTAATCTTTCTAAGGTCTTTCTCGTCAATATTGACCCTATGTGGGTGCATAGAGAGTATTGGAAAAGAAAATGATATTCAAGTTAAAAAATACTACAGGACTTCAACTTATAAAATTTCCCGGTTATGATCCAGTCTCATGAGATAACTCGAGAGGCAACTGGAACAAGAGATAGGAACGCCGGTCGAGAAAGCCAGAATTATTAGCAACTGAGAGTCACAAACAACATCAAGTTAAACGTGTGTCATCTAGATGCACACAGTTCTTACCTGGGAGGATGCCTGGGAGTTTAGTTTGTACTCATTTTTATCTGTTTGATTAATAATTTGACTAATACTGCGTATAATGCTGTGTAACATTTAATAATGGAAAGAACGTAACTTAGCTAAAAATGACTTTTCTGTATCATTATAGTAGTGAGATTAATATAAATTATATCCCTTCTGTAATTCGCTTAGTCTTTATTTCTTCTTCTTTATTCTTCTTATTATTCTTGTTCTTGTTCTTATTCTTCTTAACGATCATTCCAGCCTTCATCATTTTACTAATGTAATATGCTATTTTGAAGTCATTGTGACGTAAAATAAAATGTTGCTCGTGAGAAAAACGATAACAAAATTACAAGTACAATAACAGTTACATAAACAATAAAATTTTATGAAGAAGATTAATTAACACAGGACTCGAATCTGGATCTGGTGCAAGGCAGTTTCGTATATTACCTTTACGTCACAAGTTTTTATGCCAAGTTGACAAATTTAACTACTAGTTAGGAGGTCTATGGAACTATATTTTACCTTAAAATATCTTAAAATCTAACTAGCATTTCTGAACGTCTTGATACAATTTACGGAATTCAAAAATATGGTAAGTTAGGCTACGGGAGTTACCTTAAAACCTCAGCCTCAATTTAAGGAACTTTCCGAGATATTTTCCACATTCAGAAAAGTCTATGTAATCTGTTTCTAAGTTTACCATGGAAATGATGAAAAAGTCATCTGAGTAAACCTCTCTTCATTCATACAGGCCTTAGCATCTCTTACAGTTCTACATAGAACGTTTATAACTAGCTTACAGTGTTTGTGCAATATGCAGCGGTTGATTATGTAGGTAATTGGTTACCTCATTGACCTTCCATTTGGAAGACCCGGATTTGAATCTCTAACTGAGAAAAAAATGTAGGTGGCTACTTAAAAAGATACATGCGTAATTCCTGTACTTTTTGCACTTAACGTACAGCAGACGTATAACTGAAAACGCAAGATTTATAATACTTTCTGTATAAGTGTTTCATCTATACGTACTTTCCGTATGAAACAATGTAGGCGGTCAGGATCTCACATTCAAATGGACGTATATAATATATAGCTGACGATGGTAACATAAGTATATGGATGTGATATCTAAGTGGGCATTATGTAACATCTAACAGCAGTGCCTATGTAGCATACGGATAACGTATGCTCCATACTGATTTTTATAGTAAGCAAGAGGATAACGTATATTTGTACAATATACCGCTGTCCGAAGCACGGATTTTTCTCTGTGCGGCAGGCCCAAACTTTTAAAAATATTTCAATTTCAGTCTGTACTCAGTGTCATCAGCAAGATCTCCTGTGGAGTAGAGAGATTTGAATGACTGGGGATAGAGTATGCCAATGAATTGAGACGAATATTTACAAATTTGTTTCCTTCAGTTGTTGCAAAGTTGATATTTTCAGTTTATTTGAACCATTTTCCAACTTATGTATGATCAATGTTCTTTTGTTACTTCGGGTCTAGGTCAAAACCCCCACAGCCAAAACCTCGACACTCAAGAAATGTCAAAACACCCACACAAACGGTCATAACCCCCACACAAATGGACAAATCTCCCAAACGCACGAACAGTCAAAACCCCCACAGCCAAAACCCCCACACTCAAGAAATGTCAAAACGCCCACACGATCGGTCATAACCCCCACACAAATGGACAAATCTCCCAAACGCACGAACGGTCAAAACCCCCACAGCCAAAACCCCCACACTCAAGAAATGTCAAAACGCCCACACAATCGGTCATAACCCCCACACAAATGGACAAAACAGCCACACATAGCAACGGTCATAATCCCCACATAAATGGACAAAACTCCCACAAAATCGGACAAATCCCCCACACTCTGAAATGATCGTCATTTCACGTCTTTGTTGCGGCTCTTTATGACGCCCAAGAAGAATAGTTGCAACATCACTTTAAGTGGAATAAAAAATGTTATTAAAAAGTACAAGGGCAATACATGAGTATGGGGTTTTTGTCAAATTGTGTGGCAGTTGTGACTATTTCTGCATGTGGGAGTTTTGTCCATTTGTGTGGGGGTTTTGTCCATTTATGTGGGGATTGTGACCGTTGCTATGTGTGGCTGTTTTGTCCATTTGTGTGGGAGTTATGACCGACTACCAGTGTGGGGGTTTTGGCTGTGGGGGTTATGACCGTTCGTGCGTTTGGGAGATTTGTCCAATTGTGTAGGGGTTATGACCGATCGTGTGGGCGTTTTGACATTTCTTGAGTGTGGGGGTTTTGGCTGTGGGGGTTTTGACCGTTCGTGCGTTTTGGAGATTTGTCCATTTGTGTGGGGGTTATGACCGTTTGTGTGGGCGTTTTGACATTTCTTGAGTGTGGGGGTTTTGGCTGTGGAGGTTTTGACCGGTTCCCGTTACTTCTAACATGCAATATTTAGTGTAATAGTATTATACACACAAGCTCTAATGCACGTTCAAAGCAATAGAGATTCTTCTTAAAACGGAGAAGTGGCTTTTGCATCCTTTTTCTATGTTTTTAGGGCTACCAACTGAGAACTGTACCACGTGTGTTGGGTTCCATATCTGTCCAGGCGTACAAAAACAAAATATTATGTTTCACTTCAGAAATGGAATTATCGCAATATTGGGTCCATATACTGGTGTGGGTGACTGTACTGACAATTTGATGTGATCTTTCATACATATGTTGTTATGTTTCATTTTGTGCATTGATATCATTTTGTTCCATAATATTCGTACTAATACAGTGAAATTCGAGTTCGATAAGGGTACCAGATTCACGGGTTATTAGCACTTGAGGCATGTAAATGGCGAAATTATAACTCTGCACCCTTATTAGTCGAGGCAACGACCATACAGCTGCATAACGAGAAATACTGTATATACGTAAAAATCGATGTTATTCATAAGCGTCTTTATGTGGAATAACCCTCGAACAGTGAATTTCCGCTAATGATGGACGCATAAGTGAAATGAGAATTAAAGACACAACTTCTGCCTTGACTCGAGTGAAGACTATTCTCGTTATAATCTTTTAAAATATTATTAGCTGAACCTGCGCTCTTTACACAGCGCATCATTCATATATGAGCATGAATCTCCTTGTTATTCCTCACATCTGTACATGTCCCTTTGCAGACACAAGTGAAAGAAGTCTTGGCAAAAATCGGCAAGAGATGCCGTAAAGGGGAGATTATTTACGATTACTTTTTCAATATGTCGTACCGTTTGCAAGATTTGAGCCTACTTCCCGTTGCAGTTTTTAATCCATGTATGATCTGTGTTTTCTTTCTTCTTCCTTGTACGTAGTATGTAATAAGCAAATACATACACTAAGTAACTCTATAGCCTATTGTACCCTTTAGGGTCAATGCAACGTTCACAAAAACTCCACTGACTTCTATCCTTAGCCAATTGGATCTTGTTTCTACTTTGTATTCCTATCTCTGCGAGATAGATCTTAATATTGACCTCACATCTACGCTTGCGTCTTCCTAATGGTCGTTTTCCGGCTGGTCTTCCAGTTGAGATTTTGAAAGCGTTCCTACTTTCTTCTATCTTGGCTACATGACCTGCCTACCTGAGCCTCCTAGATTTGATGACCCTAACAATGTTGGATAAACCGTATAAATCATGTAGTTCCTCGTTATGAAGAGTCCACCATTCCCCACTCCCGTTTCTCTTGGGTCTGAATATTCGTCTCAGGATCTTGTTCTCAAATACTTTCAATCTATATTCTTCGTTCCGAGTAAGAGACCATATTTCGCAACTATACAGAACAACAGGCATGAATATCGTTTCATACATTTTAAAATAAGCTAATACATTCCAGATACAATAAATTATAATGTCAGTGATATATGGTGTTCATTGGGCAAAACACTCCAAACAATAAAGATTCAACTTAGACTGGAGAAGTGGCTATCCTTCGTTTATCATTATAATTTGGCCATGAAACAAGTAAAACTCCTGAGAGATATGCAGCTCCTATATACATTTATATGGTGTTGGAATGTATAATAGGTAGGATATGATACTTTAGCTTTTTTTAATTTCAACACTTCCAGTGTATCCGTAAAAATGTAATAAACAACTAATGGCCATGTTTCTTTAAATACTGAGTTAGAACTGGATAATCTAGGCAAAATTTGCAATCGATCGAAAAACGTAATCTTAATAGAGCCTGTAGTTTCGGAGATCTCACTGTCGAAAGGATTTGCCACAAACATATAAATACAGCAAGCCAAAAGCAATAAAAGCATAATAGCAATTTAGACATTTGGTTGGTACCTTGAACATTGTTGGGGTTGTCTAAGGGTCCGAAAGAAACCAATTTTAAAAGCATAGTAAAGCATAAATTTAGAAAATAAAGCATAAAGCGTAATTTAAAATATATAAAACTAGCAGCGTTCACCCCGCTTCGCTGCGGTCACCCCGGAACGCAATAAACTTTGTTACTTAGATAATTTTTACTTTTTCGCTTTCAAGTGATATGATAAAAACCATAGAAGATTGCAGTAAATGTTAACATTATATCGCCTCTCATTTATGTTAACCCGCCCCGCTTCACTGCGGTCACCCCGGAACGCAATAAACTTTGTTACTTAGATAATTTTTACTTTTTCGCTTTCAAGTGTGCAGTAAATGTTAACATTATAGCGCCTGTCATTTATGTTAACCCGCCGAGTGACACGGTCATGCGGGTTGCATATAAATACGTTTATTTTTACCTAAGATGAACTAACAAAGGATTTGTGGACACCTGAATGGTCAATTATCTCAAGACACTGGTAATTGAAAATTAAAGTGATATGATAAAAACCATCTAGGGTCCAAATCCTAATAACCCCCCAAAAATGAAAGAAATTGGTTCAGCCGTATTAGCGTGATGAGCGGACAAAGGATTTGTACGTTCTCTTTTATATATATAGATAATTCTTGGAAAATTTGATTTAACTGCAAGTTTAACACATACTATATTAATATTTTTAAACCAATATTTACAATGCAAAATCATCGAAAACATAACAATGCAACAATGAAAAGCTTCTTTTTATTTCTGTAAATTTTTGTGAAATTCTTTTATGTGGAGAAAATTTAAAAAAATGAATAGTACACAAGAAGTCCACACTAATTGTTATGTGCACCTCCTAAACTTGAGCACTTTCTGTACTTTTTTGTTTATATCTTTTACTTTACTTTTCTGTATGTATGCATCTCTACAAGTGATAGAAAAAATCTGACTCTAGTAAAGCATATCTCTTTACAGTTCATTAAGTAGAAAGTTCATTAAATATGAAAGAAATTGCTTGCATAAAATATTAATAAATAGATCAAGATATTTAGATTATTTAATGTATAGTACATGTTATACATTATATGCGACTAGTGTAAAATAGTGATTGATATTAACAATAAAGCATAATTTGTTAAGAAACAAAGCATAATTAAACAAAAATAAAGCATAATTTGAGTCGCTTTCGTATAAATGTCCACAAACGTATAGTTTATAAAACACCAGAGATGACATCACAATTCATTTGCATTTATTTCGGAAAAGGCTTATTAAAATGCAAAGACTTTGAACAGGGGTATAATCAGCAATGAAATATACATAAACTGTATATTAATCGATTTAGATTGACAAAACAAATCAACTGATACCAATCGCAACTACTTCCGGTAAACCACTTCCGGTTTACTGAACTTAATCAAGTTCCCGGGAGTGGCGTACAATGAGAAAACTAAACATATATAAGCTATATATCAATCGATTGAACTTGACAAAACATATCGATCTATACCGATTTAAAGTACTTCTGTTTAACCATTTCCGGTTTACGGAACCAAATTTAGTTCCCGGAATTGGTGTACAATCAGCAACGAAACATACATAAACTATATATTAATCGATTCAGATTGACAAAACAAATCGACTGATGCCGATTAAAACTACTCCCATTTAACCACTTCCGGTTTACAGAACCTAATCTATATCCCGGTGGTGGGGTACAATCAGCGACGAAACATATATAAACTATACATCAATCTACTCAGCTTAAAAACAAATCGATTAATACCGATTTTACCTACTTACGGTTAACCACATCATTGTTACAGAACCTAATTTATTTCCCGGGAGTGGGGTATAATCAGAAATGAAGCATATCTCAATTATATATCGATCGATTCAGATTGACAAAAAAAATTGATTGATACTGATTTCAATTACTGCCGTTTAATTATTTCCTTTTTTATAAACCTAATATATTTAATGGTGGTAGAGGATAATCAGCCAGAAAACATATATAAACTATATATCAATACATTCAACTTGACAAAACGAATTGATTGATAAAGATCTTAACTAATTCCGGTTAACCACTTCCGGTTTACTGACCGTAAATTTGATCCAGGGGTGCGGTATAATCAGCACGGAAACATATGTAAACTATATACCAATCAATTCAGCTTGACAAAACGAATTGATTGATAAAAACTGTAACTAATTCCATTTAACCACTTAACGTTTACTGAGCCTAAATTTGATCCAAGGATAGGGTATAATCAGCAGCGAAACATATGTAAGATATATATCTATTGATTCAACTTGACAAAAAGAATTGATTAATAAAGATTTTAACTAATTCTGGTTAACCTCTGTCGGTTTACTGAGCCTAATTTAGTTTCCTGGGTGGGATATAATCAGCAACGAAACATATCTAAACCATATCAATCGATTCAGTTTCACAAAACGAATTTATTGATACCAATTTTAACTACTTCCGGTTTACAATAACAAATTTAATTCCCGGGTTTGGGGTTCAATCAGAAACGAAACATGTATATAAAATATATATCAATCGACACAGCTTGACAAAAAAATCGATTGATACAGATCTTAATTACTTAAGTTTAACCATTTATGGTTAACCTCTGTCGGTTTACTGAGCCTAATTTAGTTTCCAGGGTGGGATATAATCAACAACGAAACATATTTAAACTTTATATCAATCGACTCAACTTGACATAACAAATCGATTGAGACGGATTTCACCTATTTCCGGTTAACCACATCAGATTCAGAGAACGTAATTTAGTTCCCGGGGGTGTTGTATAATCAGCAACGAAATATATCTAAATTTTATATCAATCGATTAAGCTTCAAAAACAAATCGATTTATACCGATCTTAACTATCGGTTAACCTCATCAGGATTACAGAACCTTATTTAGTTCCCGGGGGTGGGGTATAATCAGCAACGAAACATATCTAAATTATAAATCGTTCTATTCAGATTGACAAAGCAAATTGATTGATACCGATTTCAACGACTTCCGGTTAACTATTTCCGGCTTTATGAACCTAATAAATTTCCTTGGGGGTAGGGTATAATCAGCTATGATATATATATAAACTATATATCATTCTATTCAGGTTCACAAAGCGAATTGATTAATAGAGATTTTAACCTCTTCCGGTTTACTGAGCCTAATTTAGTTCCTGGGGTGGAGTATAATCAACAACGAAACATATATAAATTATACGTCACTCGATTTAGCTTGACAAATGAAAACGATTGATATCAATTTTAAATACTTCCTCTTAACCATTTCCGGTTTACAGATCCTTATTTATTTCCCGGGGGTGGGGTTCAATCAGCAACGAAAAATATATATAAAGTATATAACAGTTGAATCAGCTTAACAAAGCAAATTGATTTATTACGGTTTTAACTACTTGCGATTAACCACTTCCGGTTTACTGAGCCTAATTTAGTTGCAGTCGGTCAGGTATAGTCAAAAGCGAAACATATCTTATCTATATACAAATCGATTAAGCTTGACAATACAAAAGGATTGTTACCTATTTTAAACACTTCCGATTAACCACTTTCGGTTAACCATTTCCGGTTTACAGAACCTATTTTTTCACGCTCATGCTGTACAATCAGCAGCGAAACATACATAAACTTTATAGTAATCGATTCAGATTGAAAAAACAAATCGATTTATAGAAATTTGAACTACCTCCGGTTTACAGAACCTAATTCAGTGCCTGGGGGTGGGGTATAATTAGCAACGAAACGTATATAGACTATATTTATCGATTCAGCTTGAGAAAGCAAACCTACTGTTACCGATTTCAACTACACCTGGTTAACAACTCTTGGGTATCCAATTCCGGTTTACAAAAGCTAATTTAGTTCGCGAGGTTGGTGTGCAATCAGCAACGTAACATGTATAAAGTATACATCAATCGAATCAGCTTGACAAAACATGCGATTGATACGGATTTAACTACTTCCTGTTCATCACTTCCGGTTTACTTAGCCTAATTTAGAATCCGAGATGGGGTACAATCAGCAACGAAACATATCTTAGCTATATATCAATCTACTCAGCTTGACAAAGGAAATCGATTGTCACCGATTTTGACTACTTCCGGTTACCTTTTTTTCTTTCGCCCTTTTCGTTTTGTTTTATTCTTTATCTCAATTTTAGTGTTTGTCGAAATCTCTTTGAAATAAATATGAATCTGGCAATGTTAACTAAGAAAGTTAAATACCTTCAGAAAGCAAATGTTTTAGTGACAAATGTTCAACAATAATGTGAGAACGTTCTTGGGAACGCCAACATTTACAAATTATTGTAGGTGTATTTATTGTTTTGTTGATATTAGAAATCTGAAATAAGAGTGTGAATTGGCCCATTCAATTTAATTTTGTAAATAAACTTTAATACTTTTGAAAGAAATTCTTTTCACTTCAAGACAATCAATAAGAAAGGGGAAAAATGGTTGAGTTTTGAGTCGAAATCTGAAAGCAGAAAAAGCAATTTGAAAACCAGTGTGAAATTGTCCATCAAATGTATCCTCAAATGTACCTTCTTACATTTCGGAAAAGTGATCTTTTTACCTTCAAAACAATCAACAACAAACGAGAAGGAAACCACCTTCATCAACTTTATTTCGTAAATATATACTTATGTTTCTCGAACCAAGTTAGTTTTCTTGAAAAGAACCAAGAAGTAACCCATACTAAACGACTGATTTTGGACTTGAATCGAAGGCCACAATCTACATCTATTTTGTAAATTTTTCTTTCTATTTTAGGAAGAGTAAGAAAAGGATTTTCTCTTCAAAATAACAAATAATAAACCACTAGCTTATGTTTTGATTCTAAATTTGAAAGGGGGACCAGTGTGAAGTTTCATCACCCATTTTTTAAAACAATCAATAACAAACAACTTATTTTGGTTTCGAAACGAAATTTGATAGTGGGAGCCAACTTCACACAGGCGGTCCTAGTGATCGCACATGTAACAATCTAACCGAAGAAAAAAAACGAAATTCTTACTGTTCTCTGTTCATGTAATTGCTTTTTCATGTATGTTTCTGTTTTGTTTTTAAGGAAAAAGACCTGCTAACTAATTAACTTTATGGCTTAGCGAGGCTGGAGGGTCAATACTGCGTTCACAAGAACTCTCCATTCACTTCTGTCTTTAGACAACAGGATCCAGTTTCTATTTTATATTTATATTTCTAAGAGAGCCATCTTAATATTGTCCTCCCATCTGCCACTAGGTGTTCCTGTTGGTCTTTTTCCGATTGGGGTTCCAGTTAAAACTTCGATAGCATATAAACGCATATACTTTATTCCATTCTGGCTACATGACCTGCCCACCTGGGCTAATATTTCATAACTTTAACAATGTTTGGTAAACAATATAAATTATGTAGTCCTTCGTTATGAAGTTTCTGCCATTTCCAATTCCTGTCGCTCTTCGGTCCAAACTTTCACCTAGGGATTTTATTCTCAAGTACTCTCAGTCTACGTTCTTTTCTCAGAGTAAGCTACCAGTTTCGAAAACCTAGAGCAGAACAGGCATGATTATCGTTTTATAAATTTTTAAGCTTCAAATTCTAGGACGGGATGCTCCAAGATAAAAATGATTTTGATGTGAATAATAACACGAATTGTATGTTTTTAGTCGAGATCTTATTTCTTCGTAGATATGATTTTGGTCTGTTAACATTGGTCCTAGATATTTGAAAGTATCCACTGTTTTGAAAGAACTATTAGATTTTTGACGTTCCCATAATTTGCAGTATTACCATCTCGGCGGAAATCCATGTATCTACTTTTCACTGAATTTACTTCTAAACTCATACCCCTGCAAGCGTTTAATAAAATTACCTGTGCGTTTCTTTCTACTGTTCTTCTATCATCATTTTTCACATTTACATAATAGTCATATGCCGTAACCTGATGAATATCATTCAGTTCTACACCCCCTGGTTGCTATCCGTGAATTTCCTTATAGCATATTGCAAAACGAAGTTGAAGAACTATGACACAACATCCTATTGTTTTAGGTTATTTGAACGTGAAAGCTCGTGGAAAAGATTTTCCATGGAGAACTTTGCTTTTGAATTCATGTAAACACACTTTAAAATAATTTTTCTAGTATGCCAAATTCATTAAGACTATTGTAGGATGTTTCCCTTCTAAACGAGTTGTAGGACTTTCTAGAATCAGTAAATAATTGATGTACTGGATTATAGTATTCCCATATCTTTTCGAGTATTTGTGAAATGGTAAATATCTGGCTGATGGTTGGTCGATTTCGCATAAATCCGCACTGATAATATCTAGTAACTTAATCTGCTTATTCGATCAATCTTGCAAACATAATATTTAAGAGGATTTTATAGGATTTGACAGAAGAGGGATGCCTTGCTAGTTATTATAGTGCAGTAGAATAGTGCCAAAATATTTCATGACTGGCTACAAGTGGGAAATTTTTCAGGACAAAAGTACTCTTATAGGAAGTGTGAGAAACACCGGGACAAAAGGTTTTAGTGACGTTGCATGGGCACAGTAACGTCACAAACATGGCCGATCATCTGAAATTTTAATAATTATAACTCAGGAACCATAGATCCTACGGACTTGATTCATTTACCGTCGGAACTGGAATCGCAAGCTCTACAAATCATTATATCAGAGTCATATTCGTAAAATAATATCTTCATGGAGAAATTTGAATATTTTCATTTTTGCACCCTTTTTAGTTCACTTTTTTGCATTTCAATATATAACGGGATCACATTGATGGAAACACCCATTACATTTATCTTTCTAACAAGACCAAATAGGTTAATTAGACATTATTACTTTCTGACATATTCAATTTTTAAAACACATTTGACGCAAAAATAAGGTAAAAGTCCTGAAGGTACTGAAATTTCAAATATTTCAAATGTCGATAATGCACACACTGTTGATTCGAAATACTTGATCCATGCCCCGTTGGATTCGCAATCACAAGGACTATAAATCTTTATACCAGAGTCATATTCGTAAAAGAATATCTTCATGGAGAAATGTTAATATTTGTATTTTTTCATCCATTTTAGTTAACATTTTTGCATTTCAACCCATAACAAGCTCACAAATGGAATATCTCAGAAAATCTTCAATTAAAAACACTTCAAAAATCTGGAAGGTGATGTTGGAGATGTCATTCGTGATTCTTGTTCTTTTAATTCTATGAGTGATGGCATGTGTTTGGCTCGAGCTACAAATATCCTTCTTGGTCATATGTTTAACTAGGTCCTCAAATTTGACTGTTCCTTTGCCAACCATTTACTCCTTCCACATCAGTACCAACCGTAGTGCTGTCCTTTATTCAACCAAAAGTCAACTGTCTTCTCAATAACAGAGTTCATTCAATTTAACACCATTAAATGCAAAGGGCACCATCTTACATGATCTCAGGATCGCCCTATCTAACGAGAAATACCACTCCCTTTGTACATAGGTCTTATTTTCCATGACAGAACTAGAAAACGTGATATTATAGATTTTCTTTCTGAACATGGAGTTTGTGTCTCATACGACAGAGTGCAGCAGGTTTCTGGAACAGTAAGTAATAGTTTGTGTGAATTATTTGAATATTATGAAGTTGAGTCCTCCAAACCTCCTCACCGATGTCTTCACCACTGCTGCTATAGACAATGTTGATCACAATCCTTCATCTTTAACAGCAACATACAGTTTCCACGGTACCAGCTTTTCAATTATTCAACATCTTTCCATGCTACATTCGAACCTACAATCCTCATACTACAGATTTTCCAGTAATAGTGTAAAAAAGATGGACAGGAAAATAAAGACTTACAGACTCATACACCATAGTTCCTGCAGTTCCTACTGTCATAAGTGATCCACATATGTCAACAGTTAACCCTATTTACCCAATTCTTGGAGTCCTATAAATGCAGCAACAGACTGGCTTGATTCTGTGTACACAGCAATTACAAGTGAAACCAAAATCTCTGAACAGACGATATCATGGGCAGGCTACCACTCCAGAGAATGTGAACCATAGTATGCCAAAAATCCCAACTCATATTATTACCTGTAATTGAGGAAGCCGTTCATTCTCCAGCAATGGTTCGACATGCTATGGATATTTTTTCATCAGTAGTTTCACATCTCAACCCTCGGCAGACACCAGTTATTATAGGTGATCAACCAGTGTATGCCATGATGGAACAAGTGCAATGGAAATATCCAGAGAAGTATGAAGAAAACAAAATTTTGGTAATGATAGGAAGGCTTCATATTGAAATGGTTATCATGAGTATGGCTGGAATTTGTTAGAAGGATCGAGTGGGATCACATATTAGTCAAGGCCGATGTCACCACATTAGGAAGGCCGACTCTCTCCTGAAAGCCCCTCATGTTAACAGAACTAGATATGCTCATCAAGTGTAATAAGCTATTCTTCAGCTAGAATTATATAGTCAGAACTCTGGAGCATCTAGTGAACAAAATATTGCATTTGACGAATGGTGTAATAAGAGAATAGGCGAATCGTCACAGTTCGTGTTCTGGAATACAACACTAAAACTTGAAATTTAACTACTTCAGCTTCTAAAGAGTGTACGACTGGCAAATTTCAGTCTATTATTTGATACTCTTCTTCAGGTTTGTCCGTAGTTCTTTGTTTGTGCCCATCAGATATCCGTAAAGGTTTACCTCCTAGAAGCCATTTCACTATGTCACGTGGATTCCAGTGTTCATACAGAATCTCCTTGAATTGGGAACTAGACATCTCCAAATGTACTCCGAGTTTCATAGAAATCGTTTCTGAAGTAGAAAAAGTGAGAATGCTTTTTTACGTATCGCAGTGATCATGTACATGAGCCAAATAATAAAATCGGGAAAACCGGTGGTGGTGCTGTAGATATGTTGGATAAACCTTCTTCCCTTCTGAAATGGATGGTGGCTGGTCAAGCAAACGCAAGTATTATTTATAACTAAGCTGGTTTAGTTGATAAAACGGGAGTGGATCCAGAGCACAGAGAACACTCACACGTGTTAGATTTGCGGTACGGAAAACACTTGTCAGATGTACTAGAGCAATTTCGTGAACAAGAAAACCCGTTTGAAGAAGAAAGCCTTATGACAGCTTTACCAAAGTAATTACCTATGTCAACTGAAGCAAAAGTGTATGTTCGTCAGGCAACAGCAGTAGGTAAATAGCAGTATAATATATAAGGGAAAAACTTACCCAACTTACCAAATCCATACATGATGTCATAAAGCGAAACAATCTGCAGCTTTTCAAGTTGAAACGAAGCCCTATATTTTCCAAGCGAAAGAAAAAATCTTTTCTCCGCCATGATTCGAACACTCTTTGCAAGCTTATGTTGCCTGTCATTATCGTGATCGTAACATCAAAGCCTTTGTCGCACACGAGAATCATGTCTATTCAATATTCATATCTGAGTTTGGACAATTAAGAAAACCATCCAGCAAATCAGATAAAATCGAATGCATGAAGAAGAAAGCATCTCCAGCCGGCACCTTCACTGATGACCTACCCAAGGCAACTGCAACAATGCTTGATGCAGCAGCTATAGTACACACGCTGCCATCAGCCATCAAAAACATTTACTGACTATGCTTCAGGAGTATTTGTCTCGTACGTTCGGCAACCATAAAGACATGTGTCAAGGCTAGATTCCATGCTTGATAATTATTTCACAAACAGCGTGGAAGCGTGTGCTCGTGAGATACGTCTCTCGGGTCGAACAATTTTAGTGCTACCAACGACTTGCGTACCGAAACAATTCAACAGTTTTATATCAGTAGATGAAAACAAAGAACAGTTATTTACTGGCTGACTGTGTGGTGCAGATACAACCTCATGAAAAATCCATTATATGTACATACGATGATGTGGTAAAGCTTCTTCAAATATTCTGTATACAGCAGAATATCATCAACCACTCATGAGGAAGCAGACACCAGACTTATTTCACGTAAAAGCTGCTGTTGCTGATGCCATACTCATATTGTGATAGTGACGGTAGATTCTGATGTGGTAACGTTAGCCGTATTTGCATATGATTTCATAGCAAATGTGGAAGAATCGTGGATTGAGTTTGATATTGGAAAGAAAAAGAACCACATTCCAGTCCATACTATAGATCACTGCATGTCATCAGATATCCGTAAAGGTTTACCATTCTTCCATGCTTTTAAAGAGTGTGATACTGTGTCTGTATTTGCAGGCATTGGTAAAACGACAACATGGAAAAAACGGGAGCAAGTTCCGGAAGTAACTGATGTTTTCCACAGGCTATCAAACGATGACAGCTCCAATGAAGATCATGATTTTCATCTCATTCAGCGGTTCACGATTCTAATGTATGACAAAACCATTACCTGTGATTAAGTTAACTATTTGCTACGAGTGTTATTTACGAAGACAACAATGTCAGTAGAGCATATTCCACCAACGGAAGCTTCTCTGATAAACCACACAAAAACAGTAGCTTTACAGGCAAATATGTGGAGATAGTAGAAAGTGCAATCCTAAATTAAAAGATCCTGTTTAGCATGCAGGAGAAGGCGATTTCTGGATATTATTCCTGAGGCATCACGCTCCTGTCAAGAACTTGTATCGCGCGGTTATAAGAAGCAGTGTTCATCAAATTGCAAGTGTGTTAAGAGTTCTCTCCCTTGTACAGTCTTACGTGCATGCGAAATTCAGTGCTCTGGGAATAACAGATGCTCTTTTTCCTCTTATAAATTATGATAATAGGTATTGCATGGGAACAAAGCGATCTGCGTATGTTTGTTCGTGACTAGTGCACTTGCTAAAAACAAAGTGGTATCACTTCCATTTTTCAAAAATATTTACATATATAAATAAAAAATGTTAGCGTAATGCAACAAAACTGCAATTTCAGAATCACATACTCTTCCACGTCTATCATAAGCGTTAAATTAATCACTGTTTAGCATTTACATGCTGAAATAATGATATGCAAATGTTGCAATGAATATTGTTTTGGTAAAGAACTGGCCTAAATATCTGTTCCCTCTTATTTTCTCTTCATATTTTTCTTGTTTTTCTGAAGCTTTTTGAAGTGTTTGTAATTGAAGATTTCTGAGATATTTCAATTTGGGAGTCTGTTGTGTGTGGAAATGCGAAAATGTGTGCAAAAAATGAAAATATTCAAATTTCTTCATGATTATATTATTTTACGAATATGACTCTGATATAATGATTTGTAGAGTTTGTGATTCCGGTCCCAACGGTGAATGAATGAAGTCGGTGCGATCAATGGTTCCTGAGTTATGACGATTTAAAGTTTCAAATGGTCGGCCATGTTTATGACGTCACTGCGGCCTTGCGAAATCACTACCTTCTTGTGTCCCGGTGTTTTTCACACTTCATGTAAGTGTACTTTTCTCCTGAAAAATTTCCCACTCGTAGCCAGTCGTGAAATATTATGGCACTATTTGGTTGATATCTACTGAACTATTATAGTCAGTTTTGTCACCTTTCTTATAAATTGGAACAATGATTGATTGTGGCCAGTATGATTGATTGTGTACTATTATGTATTGGGCTTTTATGAAGCAAGTAATAGAGCTCTATTTCTCAGTCCCACCTGTAAAGAAGTCTCTGTTAGCCAGACTCCCTTATAATGCAGCCCTTGTTTCCTAGGCCAGCTTGTAATGGGCCCTTGTTTCCATTTAGATATAGATTAGGTCCATAAATTAGAATATAGCATATACTTGTATTCAAACCTAAAAGACAGCGACATTTTGTAGCTGGAAAAGAAAGCTTGACGTATAAAGGGCACCTTTCAATATTTGCTCAATAACACTAGTACACAAAGGTTTTGTTATATAAAAGGAAATACCTGTTCTTAAATGAACTTTTTGCGCTGAATTCGAATATGCACTCGGTTTTTCTCCATCTCGTACAATTTTCCCGTAACAGAGGGATTTTCGGGAAATCCCTAAAAAATTTCCCTTTTCGTTTATTTTACACCCCAAGATCTTGTCCCCTTGCATATACTAACATAGAAATTATACCTAAGTATGCTTTGATTCATATTTAATAAACCCTCCAAGTTTCGTAATAATCGCTTTATTCTTTCTAGAGAAATAAAAATGTTTGTATGTATACTGTGTGTACTGTTTATTGCACCTTATAGAAATGCTTTCAGATCTCTTAAGTTGAGGTAAAACGTTTTGCTTTATTACCACAAACACATATACAAAATATAATACAATATAATTTACAAGTGTAACAATTTACAATAAACAATAATACAAATGTATTATCTGTCAGGAAAGTAAATGTACACCTATTTTTCGAGTCTGGCATTCCTGCTCTCCATCCGTGGAGAGTATGAGAATTAAATCAATCAAATGTTTACTGAGGGGCAAAAAGAAAAGTTTAATCTGAATAAGACATTGCACAGGGACACAAGCTGTGAATACGAATAGTGCATAGTGTAAATAAAGGACGACACCAAAAGAGAAAGCCAGAAACAGCTGTTAAACTTAGAAAAAAGAGTAAAAATTGTTGAAGTGGGAACATAAAACACAAAAACAACAATTACGCCGACAACTAAACAATCACCATGCCATGATCTTGGTGTAGTGGTTAAGGTGATGGCTTACAAATGCAAAGGTCGCCAGTTCGAATCTTGGGTGAGGACATTTTAAAAAATTTTTGTTAATAATACATGCAGCTCATGAGAGATGGTAAAAGAGGTCGTATTTAGTCTTTCGTAGCAATTATTATTGGTAATGTTTAGTACTGATAATACTTTTTGTCTTTGCGTATTGCTTTTATTCTTTTCTTCTTTTCAAAAGAGAAGAATATCCGAACAAATGCCACCAAAATTCCTCATATTTTGAATGTAAACGCCATTTGCAATTAGTAAAGAATAAAAATTGAACGTTCCGATGTAGCTGCAAAAAGTAAAAAGAAAAACATGGAAGTAGACCATACTCATGGTTATTAAAAATACAATTTCTACAATGCCTTACACCTCCCGACCACGTTTCTACGTTAGCAAGTAGGAGGTTTGTGTTTAGGTCAGGCTGATCAATACGTTTTGCAAAGGGGCCTGGTTTAGCTCTGACGCACCACAGGTGCGAGAAGGGAGCAAAACACTTTTTCTCTCTCCCTCTGTGTGTCTATTTATCTATCTATCTGTATATATATAACGCTATTTGTGAATACCATAACCACCCTAATTTTCAGCGGATTGAGATTAAACTTGGCACAAACATTAATTGTTGAAATATCTTCAGTTTGTTAACCAGAATAATCAGACGAAAATGTTCAAAATGGTGGCCCTTCAAACTCTCAAAAACTTCCAAGGGAACCAAATTTCGCGCATAAATGGGTATTCAGAAAGTTTGAATAACTTTTCCTCTTTTACTGAAATATATGTGTGCAGAGAATTATTGAAATATTAGACCCGATTAATCGCATAAAGAATGTTCACGCCCTTTCGCTACGGTCAGGCTTTTTTTTTTTTTTTTTTTTTGCAGGAGGGGGTTATTTTCGTATCGGAACAAGATGATTGTTAGTGATGATATGAAATTAAAACATTGAAAGTGAAGTAACTTGTGAAGCGTGCTATTTTAAAGAATAATATAATAAATGTGCTTTCCCCTAACACAGAGAACTGTAAATCATGTATTTCGAGTTCGGGAGCCTGAATGGCGAGGAATGTTATTTGATTTGCTTTTTAGTAACACATTGCATTGCAAATAAGGGTAGGCAACATTAGTAGTAAGTAAAATAATAATAATAATAATAATAATAATAATAATAATAATAATAATAATAATAATAATAATAATAATAATAATAATAATAATAAAAATAATAAAAATAATTGGTGTTGTTTGTGGCAAGGCAATATCTTCCTCAACTCTTTTTCAAAAGTAATGATTGTAACGCCATATCTCCCTTACAACCAAATATTAGCAATTTATATCGAGAGAACGGGAAACTGTTGAGTGATGGGAGCAACGTTGGACAGTATGCACTCATAGTACTCAGAAAAATAAGCGATTTCAATGCAAAATGAACGAAGAGTCATTGCCATGGGTAGTCATGGAGCCAAGCAGAGCCCTCTTTAGGCAAAATGTCGATAACTTATATCGAGAGAACAAGTGGTGATAGTGAGATGGGACCAACGTTGGACACCGTGGACCCTTAAGGTGCATCGAAAAAATTAGGGGGGCGGGCGCCAGCCAGCCTTACTTATTTCCACATAATAATATAAAATTATATTGTCGAAATACACACACGAGTTAGCTAGGAATATTTCATATTATTATTATTATTATTATTATTATTATTATTATTATTATTATTATTATTATCGACAGCGTCTTTTCATTACGTGTGCATGTTTGACATGAAGCCAAAGAGAAGTTCCATCATTCGTAGAAAGAATAAGAATAGCCAATTACTTTAATTGTGAACGACGGCGGAAAATACGAAAAGAGTGACAACCTTAGCGAGAAGAAACAATACTTTCTCTCAAATGGATAAATAATCAAGCCGAGATAGTTTCGAACTCGCATGGACGGCGCGAACAGCCAGTTCATTGTCCACTTTTGTTTTTTTAACTGACTCAACGAACGTGTTTTAGTAACTTACTTATTGCTAATTTTACTTGCTTCACTCGTTTAACTTGCTTTTTCTAATAACTTATAACGACAGGGACACGAACACAGAAACATCGATGACAGTTAAAAATCATAGATGCTCTCCCGCCGGAATCGAACCCGGGACACCATACACCAAAGGCACACGTGCTAGCCATTAGACCAGGGGAGAGAACACTGTTCACTTTCTGTGTCGTTAGGGATTACGACCACTGTATTGCCAGCTATCACTTCTGTGGGTTGTATACTATGATCACATGTTTCTTCTTTGCTGGAAGAGTTAAACCTACATTATATGTAATACATGAGGTATTTAGACCTACATGCTCTTCATATAATGTAATAAAACGGCCATGCTGGGAACAAGAAAAAGAACTTTCCTTGGACAAAACGGAAACTATTGGCATCAGAAATATTTATCTACGAGGCATGCGCAGTAATATATTTCAGAATAGTTACTGTTTAGTTCAGTAATTGAAGAAAGGGGTATAAAAAAACAAACATGTCCCGTCAACGAGATCGACCAGAGTTGACAAGAGGCGGAAGCAGATGTGTAGTAATACAACAACTTGGTTAAATTGATAATTGGTTCTTTATTCTGTAGTAGATCGTATCACAACTTTACGGGAGAGGAGAGAAAGACTTACTAACGCTGTCATATAGTAAGCTTTAGTAACACGATCATACAGACACAAATGGATGTAACTGTGAGTACTACAACTTGGATTTAACGAAAGACGTTTAGATATTCAGTGGTTTGCAGGGTTGTATAAGACACAATACAATTCTTCATACCTCAGCTTCCAGTAACTAGATACATGCAATTTCTAGATAGATACTGAAACTGCTGTCGGATTTTAATACATGACGTATTGCAGGATACAAAATGCTTTGCATTACTTGTTTGTTTTGTAGACAGCTACTAGCTTAGTGTTCTGAAAGGTTGTGTATAAACTAGAGATAGCCAATTCCGGAATTATTATTTTAAGAACTCCCGAAGGTAAAACCGGACGAATTCAGGAATTCGGGAAAATCCGGAATTTAGAAATTTCTGATTTCGTTTACATTCCGGAATTCGGAACAATCCGGATTTTTTTCGAAATCCGGAGTTTTTTTCAATTCCGGAATTTTCTAAATTCCTGATTCTTCCCGAGTTCCGGAATTATTCTGAATTATGGAGTTTAACTGAATTCCATAATTTTCCGAAATCCGGAAAGTGAAAGTTCCGCTTCCAAAAAATGAATTTATTTTGGTTAATATGAATCGTGTTGGAAATAATTCTTTGACCAGGTAATGGCGAATCCTTTGAAAGAAATAGAGAGTATGAGAATTCAATCTGTCATATTTGTAGTTTCGTGTGGAGAAAAAACAAACTTGTGAACCAACGGTTTAAGAAAAACTCAAGTTATTAATGTAAACTTTTCCGACATCATAAAAGAAATACGAAAGACATTTTGAATCGAAGAAATATAACATACAAGTTTGCAAGCAGAGACAAAGAAACCTAACGTAACCAGACTAAAGACGAATCGTTTACCGCGTAGCGATCAAGGTCAAGCTGTTTTCCTGGGCGAGTTTCGAGTTGAGTCGAGTTTGATAATGACTCGCTCGCTCGTTCAGCTCGTTTTAACTCCTTTTTAAATAATGGCCTGATTAGACTGGAAAGCGAAAGCCATGAGAAATGTAAGCACTAATGTGGAATACTTTTTAGTGTTGCTCACGACAGGGGTGCGTCTCGTCTCGTAATTTTAGTGCATCTCGTGGGGCAATTTTTGTGTATCTCGTCTCGTCTAGATAACGAGAAGACAAGTTTTTTTTTTATTATTACGAGACAGCCTCAAATGTCGTAATCACCAATATAAGTATATACTGTTGTTCTTAAAATCAAGGCTGAGACCTTCACTGTCGAATTTTTGAGCCCAAGCAGAAGACCAACTCGGGTAGCGATATCAACCGGCTCGGCTCGTATCAACTGAGCGAACAGCTCGAGTCGGCTCGGTTGGGATGAGCCGATGACCCGAGCCGGCTCAGTTGGAACGAACCATCGACTCAGCTCAATTGAGCCGATGGCTCGAGCTTTCTCGGTTGGGATGGGTCCCCTACTCGGCTCATGTGAACCGGTTCAAGCCAGCTAAGTTGAAATTAGTCCATCGGCACGTTTCGATTCAGCTCAACTAAGCCGATGGCTCAAATCGGCTCGGTTGGTTGAGCTGTTAGCTCGGCTCACTTCTTGGTTCGGTTCGATAGTGAATGAGCTGTTAGCTGAGCCGCTTGAGCCGTTGATAAGCCTAAACCCGGTCCCAGCTGTTTTGAACATGTTTGAAGAATATAACTTTTAACAATTTTTAGCTCGAGCCCGAAAATTTGTCCCTTCGGAACTCAAACCCAGAACGTGACCGATGTCCTTCCCTCCTGAAGACTTCTCGACGACCGACATCGACAGTCAATTAGCTTTTACTACTCAGATACAAACCGTATATCTTTTAAAGATTATACACGGTGTTGATATAATAATAATAATAATAATAATAATAATAATAATAATAATAATAATAATAATAATAATAATAATAATAATAATAATAATAATAATAATAATAAAAGTTTTAAGCTTGCCGTTGAAATTTGGCAAAACTTACTTAAAAGTAGAAATTTCGGGGAAAGGGTTCCGTACCTTCAAGACAGTGGCATAGGGAAAGGGGGGCCCGGAGGGGCCGGCACCCCAAAAAGAGGTCCGACAAAGTACTTTGGTACTTTGATGTTTGTAATTTTTAATATATTTTTATGTTTATATATTTTTTGTTTGTAATTTTTCTATATGTGCCTATAACAGCACTTGCCCCCCCCCCCAACACACATCCTGGCTACACTACTGCTTCAAGACACACCTCTGAAACTACCAACATTTTAAACTACAACGTTCAGTTGAAGTTTCATGTAGAAAGTATTCTACTGTATGTTTTAAGGAATATAACTTTAATAAATATAACTGAATATCACGCAACAGTAAGGCATATAATAAACTAATTTTTAGAATATGCAGAGGTAAATATAAAAGCTTTGCTACAAAATACCTACACAGAGCATAATTCAATGAGCTCTGAAATATAATGTAGCGACATAGCCTATGAGATTCAGCCTACAGAGCAATTGTTACTTAAAGAATGGACATACACTATTTCGAGAATCGAGGCAAGACGGGAAATGTTTATCATACTTTTCGTCTCGTCTCGATACCCATCTCCAAAGAGAGACGAAAATTTTGAGTTAGCCTTGACCCGTCTCGAATGTAAAATGTTAATTCTCATGTTATTTTATTTGTTTTAGAAACGAGATGAGAAACTCCTCTTCTCGTGAGCAACATTAAACCAAACGGAAATATTCTTTCCAAATGTCACGTTTCTGCTTCTAATGGTATGACCTGAGCGATAATTAGCCCCTAGCTTTTAATCTTCTACGAGATAATAATAATTATTATTAGTTTATTATTATTATTATTCCTGAAGATTTGATAGTTCAAATATTGAAACATCCGAGTATTCACATATCTGAATATAATAAAACATATGTTATCGCTGATCAATCGCCATCGAAAATCCTAAAGTAAAAAACAATTACAATGTGCATTCGCACAAGCATCTTGACCACTGAACCGCGATCGCTACGCGGTAAAAGATTCGGTTTTAGTATGGTTACGTTAGGTTTCTTTGTATCCGCTTGCAAACTTGTATGTTATATTTCTTCGATTCAAAATGCCTTTCGTATTTCTTTTATGAAGTCGGAAAAGTTTACATTAATAACTTGAGTTGTTCTTAAACCGCTGGTTCACAAGTTTGTTTTTTCTCCACACGAAACTACAAATATGACAGATTGAATTCACATACACCCCATTTCTTTCAAAGAAGTCGCAATTACCGCCACGATTCATATTAACCAAAATAAATTCATTTTCCGGAAGCGGAACTTTCACTTTCCGGATTTCGGAAAATTATGAAATTCAGTTAAACTCCGGAATTTAGAATAATTTCGGAACTCGGAAACAATCCGGAATTTAGAAAATTCCGGAATTGAGAAAAACTCCGGATTTCGAAAAAATCGGATTTTTCCGAATTCCGGAATGTAAACTAAATCAGAAATTTTTAAATTCCGGATTTTTCCGAATTCTGGAATTATTCCAAAATCGGAATTTTCCGAATTCCGGAATTTGTCCTGTTTTACTTTCGGGAGTCCGAAAAGTCATAATTCCGGAATTGACTATCCCTAGTTTATACACAACCTTTCAGAACACTAAGCTAGTAAATGTCTACAAACAAACAAGTAATGCAAAGCATTTTGTATCCTGCAATACGTCATGTATTAAAATCTGACAGCAGTTTCAGTATCTATCTAGAAATTGCATGTATCTAGTTACTGGAAGCTGAGGTATGAAGAATTGTATTGTGTCTTATACAACCCTGCAAACCACTGAATATCTAAACGTCTTTCGTTAAATCCAAGTTGTAGTACTCACAGTTACATCCATTTGTGTCTGTATGATCGTGTTACTAAAGCTTACTATATGACAGCGTTAGTAAGTCTTTCTCTCCTCTCCCGTAAAGTTGTGATACGATCTACTACAGAATAAAGAACCAATTATCAATTTAACCAAGTTGTTGTATTACTACACATCTGCTTCCGCCTCTGTCAACTCTGTTCCATCTCGTTGACGCGACATATTTGCTTTTTTATACCCCTTTCTTTAATTACTGAACTAAACAGTAACTATTCTGAAATATACTACTGCGCATGCCTCGTAGATAAATATTTCTGATGCCAATAGTTTCCGTTTTGTCCAAGGAAAGTTCTTTTTCTTATTCCCAGCAAGACCCTTTTATTACATTATATGAAGAGCATGTAGGTCTAAATACCTCATGTATTACATATAATGTAGGTTTAACTCTTCCAGCAAAGAAGAAACATGTGATCATAGTATACAACCCACAGAAGTGATAGCTGGCAATACAGTGGTCGTAATCCCTAACGACACAGAAAGTGAACAGTGCCCTCCCCGCTGGTCTAGTGGCTAGCACGTGCGCCTTTGGTGTATGGTGTCCCGGGTTCGATTCCGGCGGGAGAGCATCTATGATTTTTAACTGTTCCTTATGTTTCTGTGTTCCTGTCCCTGTCGTTATAAGTTATTAGAAAAAGCAAGTTAAACGAGTGAAGCAAGTAAAATTAGCAATAAGTAAGTTACTGAAACACGTTCGGTGAGTCAGTTAAAGAAAAAAAGTGGGAAAGCACTGACTTTTCGCGACGTCCATCCGAGTTGTAATCTATCTCGGCTTGATTTTTTATCCATTTCAGAGAAAGTATTGTTTCTTTTCGCTACAGGCAGAGACGGATCCAAGACCGACTTCTGGGGGGGGGAACGGTGAGTTGTCATACTGTTACTTTTAAGGGCTCCAAACTTTGAGATGGGTTTTATTTATATATATAAAATGAAAAAAGTTCCCTCTTCTGGGGGGGGGCGACGCCCCGATCGCCCCCCCTGGATCGGGCCCTGGCTACAGGTAATCACACTTTTCGTATTTTTCGCTGTCGTTCACAGTTAAAGTAACTGACTACTCTTATTCTTTCTACGAATGATGGATCTTCTCTTTGGCTTCATGTCAAACATGCACACGTAATGAAAAGACGCTGTCGATAATAATAATATGAAATATTACTAGCTAACTCGTGTGTGTATTTCGACAATATAATTTTATATTATTATGTGGAAATAAGTAAGGCTGGCTGGCGCCCCCCCCCTAATTTTTTTCGATGCGCCTTATGGGTCCACGGTGTCCAACGTTGGTCCCATCTCACTATCACCTCCTGTTCTCTCGATATAAGTTATCGACATTTTGCCTAAAGAGGGCTCTGCCGTGGCTCCATGACTACCCATGACAATGACTCTTCGTTCATTTTGCATTGAAATCGCTTATTTTTCTGATTACTATGAGTGCATACTGTCCAACGTTGCTCCCATCACTCTACAATTTCCCGTTCTCTCGATATAAATTGCTAATATTTTGTTTGTAAGGGAGAAATGGCGTTGCAATTATTACGTTTGAAGAAGAATTGAGCAAGATATTGCCTTGCCACAAACAACACCTATTATTATTATTATTATTATTATTATTATTATTATTATTATTATTATTATTATTATTATTATTATTATTATTATTATTATTATTATTATTTTACTTACCACTAATGTTGTCTACCTTTATTTGCAATGCAATATGTTACTAAAAAGCAAATCAAATAACATTCCTCGCCATTCACGCCCCCGAACTCGAAATACATGATTTACAGTTCTCTGTGTTAGTGGAAAGCATATTTATTATATTATTCTTTCGAATAACACGTTTCACAAGTTACTTCACTTTCAATGTGTAATTTCATATCATCACTAACAATCATCTTGTTCCGATACGAGAATAACCCCCTCCTACAACAACAACAACAAAAAAAAAAGCCTGACCGTAGCGAAAGGGCGTGAACATTCTTTATGCGATTAATCGGGTCTAATATTTCAATAAGTCTCTACACACAAATATTTCAGTAAAAGAGGAAAAGTTATTCAAACTTTCTAAATACCTATTTATTGGTGAAACTTGGTTCCCTTGGAAATTTTGAGAGTTTGAAGGGCCGCCATTTTGAACATTTTCATCTGATTATTCTGGTTAACGAACTCATCAAGATATTTCAACAATTAATGTTTCTGCCAAGTTTCGTCTCAATCCGCTAAAAATTAGGGTGGTTATGGCATTCACAAATAGCGTTATATATATACAGATAGATAGATAAATAGACACACAGAGGGAGAGAGAAAAAGTGTTTTGCTCCCTTCTAGCACCTGTGGTGCATCAGAGCTAAACCGGGCCCCTTTGCAAAACGTATTGATCAGCCTAACCTAAACACAAACCTCCTACTTGCTAACGTAGAAACGTGGTCGGGAGGTGTAAGGCATGTAGAAATTGTATTTTTAATAACCATGAGTATGGATTCGAACACTCCACTTCCATGTTTGTCTTTTTACTTTTTGCAGCTACATCGGAACGTTCAATTATTATTCTTTACTAATTGCAAGTGGCGTTTACATTCAAAATATGAGGAATTTTGGTGGCATTTGTTCGGATATTCTTCTCTTTTGAAATGAAGAAAAGAATAAAAGCAATACGCAAAGACAAAAAGTATTATCAGTACTTAACATTACCAATAATAATTGCTACGAAAGTCTAAATACGACCTCTTTTACCATCTCTCATGAGCTGCATGTATTATTAACAAAAAATTTTAAAAATGTCCTCACCCAAGATTCGAACTGGCGACCTTTGCATTTGTAAGCCAGCATCTTAACCACTACACCAAGATCATGGCATGGTGATCGGTTAGTTGTCGGCGTAATTGTTGTTTTTGTGTTTTATGTTCCCACTTCAACAATTTTTACTCTTTTTTCTAAGTTTAACAGCTGTTTCTGGCTTTCTCTTTTGGTGTCGTCCTTTATTTACACTATGCACTATTCGTATTCACAGCTTGTGTCCCTGTGCAATGTCTTATTCAGATTAAACTTTTCTTTTTGCCCCTCAGTAAACATTTGATTGATTTAATTCTCATACTCTCCACGGATGGAGAGCAGGAATGCCAGACTCGAAAAATAGGTGTACATTTACTTTCCTGACAGATAATACCAAAAGGTCATGAAAAGACAATCAAAACTATCACAATATATGAAACTTCCATTGGGTTACAAAAACGTACACCATTTCCTTCTTTTGTAAGAAATAATGCATTCTCTAACAACACCCCAACAATATTCCCCCATCATTGAAGGATCCCATCGTCCCTGGTACCTTTTGTCCATTGCCATTATATCTTGGTGGAATCTTTCCCCCTGTTCGTCGCTGAGAGCACCTAGGTTAGCAGGAAAGAAGCTGAGGTGGGAGTGCAAAAAGTGGATTCTTAAGGACAACCTACAACCCAAATCTTTGTATTTCTGTATCATGTCCTGTACGATTTCTGTGTAACTCTCAGCTTTGTTATTGCCCAGAAAGGTGCGCGCAACACACTTAAATGCTGTCCAGGCAGCTAGCTCAGCACTGTTTAACTTGCTGTCAAAGCTATCATCAAGCATTAATTTCCTAATTAGGGGACCAATAAACACTCCCGCTGAAATCTTAGCATCACTCAGGTTAGGGAACTTATCTCGCAAATACTTGAAACCTTCACCAGATGTGTCCATGGCTTTGACAAAGTTTCTCATAAGTCCTAACTTGATATGAAGTGGCGGTAGTAATATCTTATTAGGATCTACCAAAGGAGCGTATTTGACGTTGCATTCTCCAGGTACGTAATTCACTCTAGGTTCCCATTCCTTCACTTTATAACTTTTGTCATCAGCTCGGCTATCCCATAAACATAAAAAACATTGGAACTTCGTGTAACCGCACTGCAGTCCTAATAAAATACCAACTACCTTGAGATCACAACATATTTGCCAACAATGGTCCTTGTAATTTATAAGATTTAGCAAAGTTGACATGGTGTCATAGGATTCCTTAATCTTCACTGAGTGCGCAAGTGTTATACAAGGTTTTTTATTTCCATTATGTAAAAGGACAGCTTTAAGGCTGACCTTTGGCGCGTCGATAAATAACCTCCATTCTTCTGGAACGTAAGTAATTCCTAGCTCCGCATCAACCCATTTATATCCGTACACCCATTATCTTGCATTGAGAAATAGCTTGAAAATTGAACATGTCTTTTCCTGTACACTGATATGTTCGTTTCTGCATCCAATAAGTTCCACTGCTGGAGCCTTGATCCCAGAAGTTCCGCCTCTTGTTTTGTCAGGTGCAAATCACGGACTAGGTCATTAAGTTCACATTGCCGGATGAAATGTGGCTCGCGAACACAGTCAGGGATGAACGTTGGATCCTTGGATGTACATGTTGATGTCGATGGTTCATCAAGGTCATGATCATCATCAGAGTCTTTTGGCCATATATCTTCCCAGTTGGTAGGGGGCTCGGGAAGTGGAAGTTCATCCCCGTGCGGAATAGGTCTAATTGCGGATTTAACGTTGGGATAACTTATTGTGTATTTGCTTTTTTTTTACAATGTCCCTTAACTACAGTGAGACAAAAATAACAATCATCCAGATGGTTGGTGGGTTCTCTCCACATCATTGATACAGCAAATTTCATGAACCTCCGTTTCCCTTTGGCCCATGCAAGTAAAGTGACGTAGCACGACGCACAAATTATGTTGGGTGCCCAAGTTTTGTCCTGATCTCCCACACGACATCCGAATTATTTATAATATGCTAGTTTCACCGATGGCGTAATGGATCTACACTGTCCTTTTGTAACCGCCTGAATTCTGTTCGCTGTCCTTGGCTCGTGGTACTACCAATACGTATCTTCCTGATACTTTAACTTACCTGGACAGGATGGTGAAGGACCTCTCCAAGAAGATTACAAACTGTTTCCAAAAAGCTCGTCGGTCTCAATAATATGAGCATTAGGCGCCGAGAGGTTCGGGTGTCTCGTCTCGAAAACCTCACCGACGATCAGACGGTCATCCAGACCATAACGCACACAAACACCACTCATACAAACAACGAAAACACACTGAATTAAATGACACTATACTTATTTATTAGAACACTATTTTGGAAAAGAAATAGCGAAGAGGAATGGATACAACACTGAACACTGGGTAAATATAATAATTTTCGTCGCTGAAATCACACTTTGCCCTTTTCAGGCAATATAGCCCTTTATATATATATATATATAATTATGATTCAGATATCACTGTAAATGCTTCCCTCACACCATTGACACACTTGGGGAATTAGCACTAGGGAAAAGTTGTCTGGATTGTCCCACGATGAATCCAGTTGTTACGCTGAACCGTCCTAAAACGTAGAGGTGAATCTTCAGTAAATAAAAACAAAAAGAAGGTCTCCACAGTAAAATACTGATATTGGAGGGCGCGTATATAACTTTTTAAACGCACAAGGTCTGCGGACCTGGGATTTCACTAGTTGGGGCTAGCCGTAAGAAATCGTCCTTCACCGGCTAAATAGCTTGTGCCCCTTCACTATAAGTCGTATCTGAAGCTCGACGCGATGCGCGTAGTTACGGCTTCCAGACCTGGAGTCAAACTCCCGGAGCATCCAAGCTCAAGCTACGGGTTGCAATGGTCAACGGAAAAGTGTTGGCAGTTCATTTCAAAAATTACTCAGTTAACTCACCTGTATGCACATACAAACAGAATATAGAAAACAATTTCTGTTAATTTTAGTCAACTGCCTATAATGCACTAGACACGGCAATAACACTGGCGTGAGAAAGTACAGATAACGAACTGCGAAAATTGTGAGGCTGGTGCCACTTTGGCTACTGGGACATCTGGTCAGCCCGTATTTCTCTAATCTATTATAATGTTTCCATAAGCGATTAAAGAAAGCACTTAATTCAGTTCCAAATAACTGTAGAATATATACTGTGCATAAAATAAGTCAGGGAGAAACACTGAAATGGTTAGTCACTAGCTGAAATGTTCTCAGCAAAAGCAATATTACAAATATATATATGAAAAAACGATGAAAGACTTCTTTGTCCAATTGTGTGGGAAAGAAGCAATTCCCACCAAGAAAGAACTTATGTGCGTTGCAGAATAAAGTACAAATTGAAAATAATAATCACTGTCTTTACGAAATATACAGAGTGTCCACAAAAAATCCTTCTATAATCTGGCAGCGGTTATATATGGTGTCCGAAAGTGGAACGACCTGTCAAGTGCACACGTAGACAGGTTGAGAACCCTTGGCCGTATGACGAAATATGAATAAAATTAGGTTTTTCACCAAAAATTTAAAATTAGTTAGTTGGCAACACTGTCATATGGTGTGAGACTTACGTGCATAGACGATGATTGGTTTTTCACCTGAAAAAGGGCTATTTAAAATAGTTAAATAACTTGTCCACTCACTACAACATGATGAGGTTCCTGCATGTGCAATGTCCAATCCAAGTGTTCCATCAAGTAATAAAATCCTCTTGAACAAATTGATGCAGTTGGGTTTCCTTATCTTCCGTTTCTTCACATGTTGAAACCATGCTTTCTTCCTGTGTGAGTATCCTCCATGATTCTCCAACGATGAGTTGATGAGGGAAAAAGGGGAGATTTTTTTTAACACTCTTGTGAGAAGCGAAGTACGGTTATAACACCTGTATGATAACTTTTTTTTTAAAGTTCGCAGAAAGCGTTTGTAGGGCTATTAAAATTCTTCTTCTTCTTATTTTTTTTAAACACTAATAAATTATTTTCGTAAAATGTTTAAGTGTTCCGTTTCGATCACTTTATTTTGTGTAATATGAAATAAATATACACACTCAATAACTATTCATGAAAATATCGACTTGTAGAATTATCAAATATCTCAATAAAAATTAGTAAATATACTGATATCTGTATATAAAATATCAAAATATGAATGAATATGCAAATAGCAAACGTGTTAAAGGTACTAAAATATTAAAATTATTGTTAAAGTTTCGATATTACTGTGATATATTTGAAAAATATGAAAATCATTCAAAAATTAAAATGAATGGAAATGTAAACACATGATATTCTGACAATATGTAAACAAAATAAGATTTTCGCCTGTATGTCGCTCTTTTTTTTAAAACTGTGCCTCGTGTTGTTTGGCAGAAAAGAACGAAACATCGTTTTTCAAAAATAAAAAAAAAATAAATTTAAGTGTCAAAATTGACGTTCATAGTAATTCCAAGAAATAAGCATGATTCTGCATATCAAAGAAAAGATCGTGATTTCGTTGACATGTATGAAGAAAATTTGGCACGCCATAAGATCAAATGCCATCTGCTCGTCGAGACTTTAGTTCGATAATGCTCAATACAACAAATGATTTTATTCTGAAACATGTTTATTATTAGCTTAGGCCTAGAATAATGGTAGTTGTACACTTCCAAAAACGTAAACATTGTAGGGTTACCAGAACATATGGGTATTATCTGCAAGAGAACTTATTAATAAAGCGTTGAAAACTATAAAGTGTTGATCCAAGTTTTTCAAAGGTCTGAATCAAGGAAGTTGACTCACTAGTCCAAACATTCCTGAAAACGAATGGTCATTATGCCATGAATTGACCAAAACCATAGGTGGGAAAAAATGTGTAATACTACACGTACTTACACACGAAATATGCCATCGACACCTGCGAGGCAAAACTAGAAACGAGGAAAGGCCTGCAACCATAGGCACTTACAAAATGTTTCTGCACAAAACTGAAATATAAACATTAATATTCAGTAAACTACGCGTATGTTCCCTGGAACATAACATACGTCTTCCACCTAGAAAAAAATGTGTAAACACACAAAATACAAATGCTCTCGTAGCATCGTAAAATATGTCTCTAAAAGACAAAATACATGAGACCTACTAAAAGAAAAACATGGGATACAAACAAAAATATAGTCAACGACATTACAACTCTCTGGTCGGTCTGAAACATCAAGATTAAATTCCCTACAAAATGGTTATGTAATTTCACGACAGTTAAACTTTCTTAGGCATCTTCGCTACAAAATATTCAAACTGGTCTTATTAACACATTAAAATTCAAAATCGTCGAGCATACGAAATAATTAACAAAGTAATTTTCAAAAATCGTTATGGCTTCATGATGTTCGAAAGAAAATAAATTTATTATTCAGGATCTATATCGAATTCGAATAGTTTCTAGGACATACTGGAACTAAAATACAATTTTCTCAAAATTAACATGAAAAATAAACATTACAACTCATTAGCATGCAGGTACACAATATAGTTACGATTCATAAACGTTAAAATATTCGCTGAAATGTTACTAGACAATAACATACACTAAACAAATCTAACCTAAGAATACGCATGGTTAGTTACGAGTACCATAAAGGAAGAAGAGAAATGAAAACTACATTTTGCGATTGATGGCGAAAATACAGTTAGCTAAGGAATATCCAATGGATTAGCCACATCCATTTTTGCAAGAGATCTGCAATTCCAGGAAATATTGCCTCCCTAAAAAAATATTTATCCCCATAAAATATCCTACCCGAAGAAGTTTCCCTACGGTCGTTCAGTGGTCTAGAGAAGACGAAAAAAATGTTAATTAGAAATTACAAGAAAATATAGAAGTTAAATATATTTCCGCATACATATCAATATGGGAGAAGAGCGACCGTTTACCATCACATTATCTGTTCATATAGTTCCTTCTTGAATAAAAAGATTACTGCTTTCGTTCGGAGAACATACTATTCACACGACATTCCTACACACACTATTAGCTACCAAGGAAATGCCTGTTTTCACTTGTTTAAGGCTTAGCCTACTTTCCGTTCTAAACTTTTCTCTTCGAACAAAATATACCATGTCACATCCTGGAAATTCAAATAAAGTCAAAATCGGGTAAATGAAGTAAATGAGGTTCAATCAAATTACAGTAAACATTTCAAAATGAAAACGAAAATCTAAGATTAACACTGAAAATAAATTTAACATTTATCATAAGTGTAGTTTCATATTCTACGCATAAGATTACCTACTAAATTTCAATGACAAATATACAAATATACGGTATATGTAATGAATAACTAAAAATTTTCTCTTCCTGGGCATCTCGATGCATTATTAAAAAAATTCTAAAAGAAAATCAAACATTAATTGTGAGTCATATGTATGATAACATGTATAAGAATTTAGAAAGTGGGAAGGGATTCTAAAAAGAATTTTGAAAAAAATAAAATAAAATAAAACACAATAGAAATATATTATAAGGCCAAAATATCTTCCCACTAGCTGGAGATACGGAAATCTCGCCAAGATTTCAAACCGTTTTTGGATAAGTACGGTTCCCCTACGTATGTGATACTTTAATTATTTACTAAAAAAATCTAAATTCAAACATCTGAAATGAAAATAAGAAAAAATTAATAACATTAAACTAATAGTAAGTCAGTGATAAGGTTTGCAACACAAATGCAAAGCTGAAGTGCTACACGGAGCAAAGACACACACATACACACACACAAAGAATCAATCAGCTGTGTGTCGTCCGTCATTCATCGACATTAACAGGTGATCGAAAATGCAGCGTTTATCTTATCAAAGCAAAAAAAGAAAAACGTGTTATCTATTCTTTGCTGAACAGTTAAAAGCTGGAAGCAAAAAGGAGTTTTAAAAGAAATGCGTAATTCTTCTTTTCGTGTCCAGGTGTTCTATCAAAAACTAAAAGCAAAAAGGAAGAAAATGAATATCGTACATGTTCTTTCTAACAGTTGAAAGAAAGATTAAAAGAAATGCGTTGCTTTCCTGAAAGAAAATTCGCATCAGTGTAGTTTTTTTTTAATGAAGTGAACCTCACTTAACATCTGTCTTAATTCCTGCTCTCTGTATAACTTCTACGTAATTGCAGTCCACCGGTAAGGTTAGGTGCGATTAATGGAATACACGTAGGCTCCCAATATGTTGAATTGAAGTAATAATGTAACCAAGGATCTCCTAAATAAAGAGATAACAAACGGGTGGTTGGTAAGTTATTAACCTGTAAAGGAGTTGAATTATTCTCATCGGACTTGTTTTCGGAGTTTGACAAGTTGACTTCTCCACTAAGGGAAAAAGAGATTGGTTCTTGAGTTTCATTAACAGGTGACAAATTAAGGTCATGCAAAAGATCTTCTGGTAGTTGGCGACGTGCCAAGGCCATCCAAATTTCACGGGTTTCAGGGGTAGGTTCCCATAACTTAGTCCTGTCTATCGAATGAAGTCCTAAATATTCACCTGTGGAGGGGTCAACAAGTTCAACAACACGGTCATTAATGACCTTAACACATAAAAGGGGTCCTCGGTACAAATCAAAAAATTTTGATATTTCACCTTTCAATAGACTACTGATGTTACGCTGTTTGAGAAAAATTAAACTTCCTTGTTTTAAACGTCGTCGCTGTTGTTGACTATCGTTCCATCGTGCGTTCCTTTTTTCTATGATGGCTTTTCGTCGGTGGTCTGCCATAAGTAATTTATTCGACCAACTAATCCCGTCTTCCTTATCAAAATCTTCAGATACCTGTAAACCAAAATGCTTAAAAATGGGACGAGAAAAATGAATATTAAGATACAAACTTGCTGGTGAAACACCAAGACTTTCAACGACGGAGTAGTTATGTAACAGAACTGCTTGCGTCAGGTTCTCGGCCCATTTATTATGTGACTGACAACATAATAACCTAAGAGTAGATACAAGAATTTTATTAGAGTGTTCTGTGATGTTACTCATTGGGTGATACGGTGTTGTATGATGGACTTTAATATTGTACTCTTGCATTTTAGATAGAAACTTTTTGCTATGAAACACTGCAGCGTTATCTGTCAGCACCGCCTGAACGATACCTAAATGTAGCATGTATATATCAAATAAACACTTGATGACTGAAGTAGCAGTGGCGTTCTTCAAGGGGTAAGCTGTACAATATTGAGTAAACACATCAACAGTAACCAATGCGAAGCGCGCACCATTTTTGCCTGATGGGTATGGGCCTAAAAAATCGAGGGCTAATAAAGCTCTAGGTTCTGAATAAGGATTAGTGGACAAGAAACGAGCTGGGGGGTGGTGATCGGATTTAAATTACATACATTTCACACAATCCTTTAAATGTTTCTTTACATCTGATCTCATTTTACTCCAATAAAATGATTTTGAGATGATCCGAAGCGTTTTGTCTACTCCCGGGTGATCTAAATCGCCATGGTAAGCTGTGAGAACGTTATTCACTAATGACCTGGGAATGCAAATTTTATATGAGTCTGGGAAATGAAAATCTCTGTATAAAATAATACCATTATCGAGTTTGAAAAATTTTTCCCGATTGCGTGAATTCCTTGGAAGTTCTTTTATTTCCTCGCCTGCTAAAAAATAAATAATGGGGAAATAATCAGGATCTTCCTTTTGCGCGTTCTGTAACTCTTCAACAGAAATATTTTTGATTTTATCTTGAATAGCCTGTAAAAGATGAACACGTTTAGTTGGTAATTCTTTGGAAGGGAAGAGACGTGAAAGCGCATCTGCACAAAGGTTCTCGGAACCTTTCTGGAAACGTATTTCGTACTCCAGCTGCTGTAATTCCAGGGACCATCTAAGAAGACGAGTGTTCCAAGGCTTGGCCTTATCCAACCAACTGAGATTTTTATGATCTGTAATAAAAATAACATGGTGACCAATTAGCAATTGACGCCATTTTCGGACCGCAAATACGATTACAAGACATTCGATCTCACTCACACTATAGCGAGACTCGGCAGGTGTTAAAGTCCGACTAGCGAACTGGATTACCTTTTTCTGTCCATCACTGTACTGATATAGGACTGCACTGACTCCCAAGCGGGATGCATCCGATTCTAAGTAATAAGGTAAATTCAAGTCAGGGTGTGACAAGAGAACATCTTTACAAATATCGTCTTTAACTTTTTGAAAGGATTGTTCGTGTTCTTCAAGCCATTGCCACCGTTTTCCCTTTTTGAGAAGCTGAAAAAGAGGTTGCATTTTTTCTGAGAAATGGGGAATAAAATTTCGTGACCAATTAAAGAGACCAATTACAGATTGTAAAGATTTCATATTGGTGGGTCTGGGTAAGTTACGAACCGCTTCTATGGTTTTTGGATCTTTCTTGATGCCTTCGGGAGTAATCAAGAAACCTAGAAAAGATATTGAATTAGTGCAAAACGAAAATTTTTCAATGTTAAGAGTAAGGTTGTGTTTTCTAAACTTTTCAAAGATTTGTCTCAGCAATGAAAGATGTTCTTCGAAACTATCTGTAAAGCAAGCCAAATCGTCAATGTATCATAAGATTTTAGCACGTAACTATGGTCCCAATACTTTTTGGAGCATACTGTTTAAAACACTGCTACCATTTTTGTAACCAAAACATGTGACTCGATATTGGTAATGCTGGCCTTCGAAATTGAATGTTGTGTATTCCTGGGACTTAGGAGTAAGCAAGGCTTGATTATAGCTACTTACAAGATCCAGGGAGCTAAGGAAAGGTTTACATGTTACTTTTAATAATAAGTCCTGTATGCCCTCAGATTTTGTTTGGCGAAGTTCCACAAACCGGTTCGGCAAGCGAAGATCAACACATATTCTTGGTTTTCCGTTTTTCTTGGGAACTACAAGGATAGGATTGCTGTGAACAGAATTCGAATGACAAATTAATCCTAATTCTAATAACTTATGAATCTCATCTCGTACATCTTGGAGATACTTATGAGGGATGGGATATTGTTTACGTACCAGTGGCTTGTCAGTCTTCACCTCCATCTCATAAACGAAGTCTTTACAGAGACCTGGATAATTCGTAAAAATATCCCTATATTGTGACAAAAGAGAGTATAATTGTTTTTTCTGTTGGTTGTTTAAATTAAAAGTGCGGTTAACAGCATCTCTAATCTGTTCGTCTGTAGCACATTGTTTTACAAAAGTGGCAGCTGAAATAGAAAAATTGTTATCTATCGTATCTCTCTCTTCATCTTCGGAGATTTCCTGAAAGTCAAAATTTTCTGGTAAAAGATTTATAATGGTTTTCAAATTATTATATTCCATGGAAATCGTACCATCCGAAAGATTAATTTGGCTTCTCAAAGCAATAAGTGCATCAAGTCCTAAAATAAGATCTTGATTAAGAGATTCTGTAACATAAACTTTTACATAAACAGAAATGTTATCAATTTGAATAGTGACTAATGTGTAACCTCTTACTTTTCTTCTGGTTGACCCACTGAAATCCACTAAAAGTACATCATCAGCTGGAGTGAGTTTGGGTGACGTCACATCTGCGCTAATGCGTTTCCAAAGCGCTAAAGACATGAGGCACGTATCGGAGCCTGTGTCCGCCAAACATTCAACTTCAGTATTACAAACTAAAACTTTAAGTTTAGCAGAGATAGGGTTGGGTTGCGCATTAATATAATGGTCTAGACAGTCTGTGTCCGATTCACAGTCACTTCTAGCTAACTCAGGATTATTTACACTACAAATGTGAGTATGCGATACCAGAAAATGCTTAGTTGGACCTACAGTGGGATAGTATGTATTGGCCGGTACCCGGTCCTCAGTACCGTCTTTTAATTGTTTTCCGAGTGGCCAGAATTCCATTCATCACGTCGGTTTGACCGGTTTGAGTTGTTCCTATTGTTATGATTTTGCCTATTGTTGTTATTTCTACTATTATTATTCCTCCTTTCATTATTGGTACTATTGTTTCGCCGATTCCTGGAATTATTGTTCTTTCGTTCAGGTCTAGTGTTAGAATTATCGCGCGAGTTGCGATTCCTGTTTCGTTCCTCACTATTTCTCTGATCACGTGATCTCGAGGATCGGTTTCTATTATTTCTACTATTGTCATGTCGCGTTCGACCTCGGTTCTGATTCCTATCAATTCTCATATTATTGACACGCTGATCCTGGTACCTTTGATTACTCTTATTATGCGAAAAATTTCGTTGGTTACTTTGGAAACTGGAATTTTGATTGCTATTATAATTATTACCCTGCTTGTATCTTTCTTCTCTACGACTTTGCTGAGCATGTAAAGTTTCTAATTTTTGAATTGCGGCCAAAAACTCCCTGATATTATTACATGAATGAAGAAAGAGTTCAGTTTTAAATCTATTAGGCAAAGTCTGTATTACGTCTGTAAGTATGAGAAATTCAGGCAATTGCGGTGTCAATTCACGAAGTTTATTGAATTGATCTAGCGCGAAATCATACCTTGGGATCGAACCTAGTACTCTTACAGGTTGATAGCCTGTGTTGTACTGTAGCTTTTCTCGCGAAAGCTTCAATAAGTGCTTGTTTGATTTGCTCATAGTTAGTAAAGTCGTCTTTCCTGATATTGTACCAACTTAACGAAACTCCTTGCAACAAATGTGGAATGAGTTTAAACAGAGCTTTATCAGAAAGGTTGGCTAATTGAGCTGTAAGCTCTAGCTTTTGCAAATAATTGTGAATTGATTCACTGGAAGGATCACCCTGAAATTTAGGAAAACACTGTATTTCCTTAAGCATGACATCGTCTTTTAATTTCGGATTTTTTCTCTGGAGATTAGTGAAAGTAACATTTTTGTCGCGCTTGCGCCTTCGGTCACATACAACCTTGATTTCTGAATCATCACTTGCACTGTCACTACTACTGGTGTTCTTACACTCTGAATAAGCCGAATCACTATAATGCCTAACTTGTCTAGGAGCATCTGCTTCTACTCGGGGTTCTAATTCTGACGCTCTATTTTCAGTACTTTCTACTCTCTGGGCTAACTCTACCATATCACGCCTAATTTCTTTTATGTTCTTATCTATTGCCCGTATTTCGGCGCGACATTCTGCGTTAGATTTATTTTTTACCTTCATATTGTAATCTATCAGTTTCGCTTCTTCATATACCATTTTAATGTCTTTACCTTGCCTTTCTACGCGTTCAGAAATTTCCTCAATACGGTCATGCATCTCATCTAATTTATCGATTGTATCTATATGTAAACTAACGCAGCGTTCCTTATTAGCCTGACACACATCTCGGGTTGATTCCAACTGCCCTTGGAGGGATTGTGTGCAATCGTGCAAGCCTCCTAAATGATTCTGAATTTTACAGACTTTTGTTTCTATTTGTTCTACACGATGACATGTTTCTTCAGTCTGTTGCCTGACTTCGACGCTGGTCTGTGTGGCGAGTTCGATTGCCTGTTTAGTACTATGACTGACTTCGTGAAGCTGGTCATGAATCTTCAGTGTTATGCCATCGTATTTTTGTTCGAGGATTTCGTTCCTTCGTTTACTTTCAGCCTCTACATTCCTAATACTTTGTTCTAATCTTTGGTTATTCTCGCGACATTCTTTTTGTACAGCGTCTAACTTCTGACCTAACTCGCTCTTTAGCTCTTTTTCTAATCTATCGATATTCTCTTTATTTCCCTGTTCTAATCTAGCAAAATTCTCTTCGTTTTTATCTACTTTTTGTTCTAATCTATCAAAATTTTCTTTATTGTCCTTTTTTAAATCTTCGGAAAGTGAATTCATCCTAGTAATCATATCTACTTCCTCTGCCATCTTGGACAAAAATAAACTTGAAAAAACATACAACTAGGATAAAATATAATGTCACAAGCTGTGATTAAAATCACCTAAAAGAGAAGTTTTTTTTTTTCGAATTCCTGGTACTAAGCTGAAAGAGAAATGATATATTAAAATATTAATCTTATATGTATATTCGAGCACCAACGGTCTCGATTCGAACCGGTAGTTCGGGCGTCATTTATTTGTAACCGCCTGAATTCTGTTCGCTGTCCTTGGCTCGTGGTACTACCAATACATATCTTCCTGATACTTTAACTTACCTGGACAGGAAGGTGAAGGACCTCTCCAAGAAGATTACAAACTGTTTCCAAAAAGCTCGTCGGTCTCAATAATATGAGCATTAGGCGCCGAGAGGTTCGGGTGTCTCGTCTCGAAAACCTCACCGACGATCAGACGGTCATCCAGACCATAACGCACACAAACACCACTCATACAAACAACGAAAACACACTGAATTAAATGACACTATACTTATTTATTAGAACACTATTTTGGAAAAGAAATAGCGAAGAGGAATGGATACAACACTGAACACTGGGTAAATATAATAATTTTCGTCGCTGAAATCACACTTTGCCCTTTTCAGGCAATATAGCCCTTTATATATATATATATATAATTATGATTCAGATATCACTGTAAATGCTTCCCTCACACCATTGACACACTTGGGGAATTAGCACTAGGGAAAAGTTGTCTGGATTGTCCCACGATGAATCCAGTTGTTACGCTGAACCGTCCTAAAACGTAGAGGTGAATCTTCAGTAAATAAAAACAAAAAGAAGGTCTCCACAGTAAAATACTGATATTGGAGGGCGCGTATATAACTTTTTAAACGCACAAGGTCTGCGGACCTGGGATTTCACTAGTTGGGGCTAGCCGTAAGAAATCGTCCTTCACCGGCTAAATAGCTTGTGCCCCTTCACTATAAGTCGTATCTGAAGCTCGACGCGATGCGCGTAGTTACGGCTTCCAGACCTGGAGTCAAACTCCCCGAGCATCCAAGCTCAAGCTACGGGTTGCAATGGTCAACGGAAAAGTGTTGGCAGTTCATTTCAAAAATTACTCAGTTAACTCACCTGTATGCACATACAAACAGAATATAGAAAACAATTTCTGTTAATTTTAGTCAACTGCCTATAATGCACTAGACACGACGATAACACTGGCGTGAGAAAGTACAGATAACGAACTGCGAAAATTGTGAGGCTGGTGCCACTTTGGCTACTGGGACATCTGGTCAGCCCGTATTTCTCTAATCTATTATAATGTTTCCATAAGCGATTAAAGAAAGCACTTAATTCAGTTCCAAATAACTGTAGAATATATACTGTGCATAAAATAAGTCAGGGAGAAACACTGAAATGGTTAGTCACTAGCTGAAATGTTCTCAGCAAAAGCAATATTACAAATATATATATGAAAAAACGATGAAAGACTTCTTTGTCCAATTGTGTGGGAAAGAAGCAATTCCCACCAAGAAAGAACTTATGTGCGTTGCAGAATAAAGTACAAATTGAAAATAATAATCACTGTCTTTACGAAATATACAGAGTGTCCACAAAAAATCCTTCTATAACCTGGCAGCGGTTATGCTTTAACTATAAACTGGCCACACACACAACAAAAACTATTTGGTGAGTTAACACACGAACGCCGTCCTCTTGACGCCATTGTACTGATCACAAACTAAACTTCTGGTCTTAGTTGGGTATAATGCCGTTAAGATCAAACATGAAAGCACTCTTAGCAGCAAAGACAACTTTGAAAGTGAAGTAGTGTTAAATCACACGTCAATATAAAAATGTACAAAACTCCCTCACCAGGTGTCAAGAACACAAGAAAGAAAGAAATGCGCGGGGGGAGGGGGGAAACGATACCGTAGTGGAAAATTCAGACTGCATTAGTTCATTGTTGTCAACAATGAGTCTGTATTCCATTCTTTCTTTCTTTTGCATTCTGTTACATTTGATAACAAATATTGATAACCATTTCATGAACAAAACGAAAAAACTTGGAGAATTGTATATATATGTATTAAGATATACATATACTGTACGTTTAAAAAAATATACGTTCGAAGTATTTACAGAGAGCAATACAAGTGTGTTGTTGACTATTGTAAATATTCATTTTATGTCTGTGTCTGAAGTAATAAAGCAAATCGTTTTTACCCCAACTCAGGAGATCTGAAAGCATTTAAGCACCTGATGGTGCAATAAACAGTGCACACATTATACATACAAATATATTTATTTCTCTAGAAAGAACAAAGCGATTTTTACGAAACTTTTAGGGTTTATTAAATATAAATCAAGGTATACTTAGGTATAATTTGTATGTTACTATATGTAAGGGGACAGGAGCTAGGGGAATAAAATATCTGAAAGAGGGAAATTTTTGAGGGAATATCCCGAAAATCCCTCTGTTACGGGAAAACTGTACGTGATGGAGAGAAACCGAGTGCACATTCGAATTCAGCGCAAAAAGTTCCTTTAAGATCAGGTGATTTTTCTCATGTAACAAACAAAAAGTTTAAATTTGTTAACTAGTGTAATTCATCGATTTCGTCTACATCTGCACTGACAATCTCGAATCATTTCATTTACGTATGGGATCAGTCTTGCTATTAGAATGTTTGAGAGGATTTTATAGGATGTTGACAGAAGAAAATGCTTCGATAATTATTACAACCTGCTTTGCGAACTTTCTTGTGAATTGGAACAAAGATTAATTCTCTCCAATCTTGTGGTAATTACTCCTTGTTCCAGATAAGAGAGTAGGTGTCTGTATCTTGTTCCAAAATTTTCGCCTCCAGCTAAAATTAACCCAGCCAGAATTTCGTCTATACCAGGAGATTTGTGTATCTTTAATTTCTTTAATTTCCTTAGTCTCTTTATTTCTCTATATTCTGCTCTGTGCATTTTCGTTTCCCGCCATATTCTTTTTTGGCTGTGTTTTGAGCAAATCGTCAAAGAAATCTTTCCATCTATTGAAGATACCATTTGTATCAGTGAGAATTGTTCCGTCGTCTATCTTTAAATTATACGCGCGAGGTTGATGCCGTTTCTTAAATTCGATGATGCATTTATACATTTATCGATTGTTTTTACTATTATTCTCAAGTTCACTAATTTTAACTTTCGAAAATCGCATTTTTTTGTTCTATATATTTTGGAAGTATCCTATCTGATATCAACGAAATTTTGTGTAGTTATATCGTTCGAACTTTTTACCCAACGCAGTTTCTCCTGTTTTCCCTTCTCTGCTAGTTTAGTACGTTCCTGGTCAAACCATGGTTTGTTCCTACGTTTCTCTGTGTGCCCCATTTTTTCTTTTGCTCAAATTTTACTGCTATCCCTAATTTGAACCCAAGCATCATCAACACTGGTGCTCTCAAAACCTTCTAAAACCGAAAATCTATTCGACACTTCAATCTGCAATTCCCCTCTAGCCTGGTTCTCCTCTAACTTCTTTAAACTGAACCTTTTCGTGTTTAGATGTTGAATATTTTCTTCATTCAAAGATAATCTCTCTTATTATCGCTGCTACCAGATAGTGATCAGCGTCTCAGTTAGGTTCTCTGAACGATAAAACATCAATTATGCTAGGCTGTCTTTTTCTGTTTACTAAAACGTGGTTAATTTAATTGTGTTCTTTCATCTAGCGAGGTTCATGTGTATTTATGAACTCTTCTCGATAAGGTTTTTGATGTTGCTAAGGTCACGATTCTAATGCCGTTGTCATCACTTTCGTTATGCAGACTTTCTTTCTCTTTTGAATTGAAATTCCGTAATAGAATTTTCATATGGTTTTGCAGGAGTAGGACAAATACTCTTTCTATTACTTCTTCGTAGACGCTGTCTTTAATATCATACTTATCTTCTGTTGGGACATGCACATTTAAAACAATAATATCACACCACCAATTCTTAATAGTAATAAAAGGAAGTCTTATCATTAACAAATTCAACCAGTTTAATCGAATCGAAATAAAAATGCTATTTGCCTGGTCATATACAGAATAACATTACGAAAGCTTACAATTATTACTAGAAATTAATGCTGCCATCTATTTTGAACATTTTAAAATGACATAGTTACTAATGTATTGATATTCCATTTCTTATCGATGGTATGAAACCTGGTAAATAACTGTAAATTTTCATTACTGTTCTTCAAGTGGGTTTGTATACAACCGAAGGTAGTTTTTTGAAGTTTAGTCGAAATAAGCCTCTTGAAAAGAGTTCTTATTCCTAAAAGAATACAGAATGATCGTTTTTGGATGTTGCAATGGTCTGATAAAACTTCTGCATGACATAACAACAACGAAAGCTGCTTCTTTTATATTGAAAAAGAAATAAGAGGCTGCAAAATTTGGTATGGTAAATGTACGGGTTCGCTGAATTCTGCTTCGCCCCGGACGCCAAAATCTGTAGCTACGGCTCTGACTGTAATTGTGGAATTCCTGGTTTGTTCCTGTTAAAATCTTACATTTCCCTTCAGTTATCTGAATAAGGTAAATTTGTTGCTCATTCAAAATAAACAATAAACACTTTACGCGTAGAAGAAAAATAAAGTTGATGGATTGGATTTCAGAGAAATATATTTGTTAAAATATAACAAATTTTAATATATGCGAGAAATAGTTATATTGAAATAAATATCGTATATCGGTATAATCAACTGTTCCAATTCTAAATAAAAAATATAAGTGAATTTATTTCTAATTTACGCATTGCTCAGAAACAACTTAATTATTTATTACTACGTTGAAATTAAAATTCTCTCTCGGCAATCTGTATTGTCAATACTGATGGTAAATTAATCTTCAATAAACACGAAATCTAATGTTACTGAGAATCCAAAGCAATTAATTCTACTTTAATTGTTTTCCTGTACAAAGGCATGTGTTGCTGGTCAAAAGTACATTTATTTTTTTTAATAATGCCCTCGCCGTAAAGGAGCACAAACGTTCCACAGTCATATCCATTTGTTTGTCTAGGAGTGTTTCGAACACGTGAATTAATTATGTAATTTGCCATATCAATTGTATTTCCCAATCTTTCGACAATGAACTGTAGATAGTTTCTAACTGCAATGCAATAATTACTGTCAAGTCCGTAAGTGCCAGTTATCATGTCGATCACTCGACAAGCTTCAGTATATGTATTGTCATGCATATCTTCACGGTAGGAAAGGAAAGTTTAAATTGCATTATCATTCAACCAACATTTGTCTTCTAACAATTTTATGTCTCTGACAAAACATTGCGATCTAATACCATTGTGTATTAAATATTCGTCATCCTTTGATGTATATTGATTTATTTTTCTCATGTCTTATTTAGTTATTTCAGGAACTGGAAACGGTCTCACACTTGAGATATCACTCTGGTCACTTTTTTCAGTATTGCTTCCTAGTGTAATATCTTCACTCACATCTTCTTCGTCTACATCGGAATAAGGCCTTTCAAGACTTAATCCCTTTCTTCCGAAACCAGCATACCTGAACCAGAAAAATTCGAAAGTTAGGACCATCATCTAACTTATTATCTACAAAAATGTGTCTTCGGTAAAGATATTCAACTATGTAGTTGTCAACCATCTTGATGTTCTTAAATGCTTGCTGGGGAATGCTTTGCTTGAGATATTGCCACGTATCTCGCACGTCTTAGTAAATCTTTCTTTTCTAGCCCATTCGACTTTCGAATGGTTAACGGTGTCATGTTTATATTCCATTTCATACAAACGTTGACTAATTTTAGAATACACTGTAGAATACCTCAAATACGGATTCCCAATGCCACACACTTCTTTCATTGCTTGACAGTTTTGTTTGTCTCAATGTCATAATCAACAAACTTTTCTAATGAATGTACCATATTAAAACAGAAATGTGTAAACTCTTCTAAATATATGAACATGAACTCACAAAAACTATGCTGACAACTAGACGATTTTCGATCACAGTGTGTCCACCCAGAACGCTAAATTTCAAATGAGTTCTGTTACATGAGACGAGAAAGATAAAAGTTAGAAATTGCATTTGTGTTCAAAGTTCTTTACAAGTATATTGTTGGGGTCTCCAGTATTAAAAAGCCGATGCAGTAATCGACTTTCGAGTTATTATCGAAGGAATGGGGAACAATCGTGTCCCTCCTCAACTTTCGCGTTTCATATATTGTAATACCCTAAGAGCTCGTTTATTTTATTTGTATTTTTTTACCAATAAGAATGACATATCATATTGCAAACCTATGCGGAATTGTTCATCAACATATTTAGCGTTAATTTTAATGAACAAAAAAAATTTTGAAGGTTTTTCAGATGACGAATTATAACAGGAAATGTTATTTTCTTTATAAATAGAAACTATGTGTTTCTTTTAAATTCTCCAGAGTAATGAGTGAAAACTGAAATATTTTGGTATTGTATTTGTGTAGTAATTCTGTAGTAAGATTCTTTTATAAAAGTTTGTAAATTTCCGAAATTACGTGAGATAACAAGTATAGACTTAGTCACAGAGGAAAATACAACAATGGAAATTGTTATATATTATGACAGTCCTGGGTTCGTATTCCTAAAGTCTCTGTGAGGGAAAGCCATTTATGAGTGCATGTATGGTTCGATTACCGTGTGTTCCTGTTTGGGAAAGCCATTCTATGACGGTATCGGAGTTCATGTACCTGTTAGGGAACAATACACACTCACGGTCTCTAGGTTCGGGTGCTTTTGGATTAATAATAAGAGGCCTGGTTGCGTACCTACAGTCAATGACGGCTCAATCACACTGCAAGAGTAGGGTTAGGAACTTTTTTATCCACATTCTCATATGAGTTGTATTTCTATTTCCGAATGTCTTCTATAGCTTCAAAAAGGAAAAAATTGAGTAATACAAAAGGTAACCTAGCACCGGATGGTTATAGAGAAGGACCAATGTACCTTTGCACTACGCTACATTAAATACATTGTAACTACCACAAAAATTAAATATTAAAACATGCATGCAATATACGACAATACTTATCCTGTTGAATAATAAAAAAATAACACTATGAAATATGCACAATAGCACTATTAACGTGTTGTCACTTGATTTAGAGATTAACACACGCATTGAATATTTTAATGCATATATTTTAACCTTTAGGTAATCAGAAACACATTTGTATAACACGAACACAATATATTCTCATTAAGGAAATAGTGGCCCAAGAATACTGTTTAGACGCGCAAGAACACGTTGCCGATTAGAACGCACAAATATCACGGTTTGAGGGATTCATTGAAATACACAATATATTGAAGAGAAGACAGGTATTTTTCTTTTATGGCCATATAACGAATCAATTCCTTTATGAGGGTCCTTGGATGCTCTTTCCTTCTTCCATGGCTATCAACGTCGCAAAAAAATATTCACAAATCGTTTTGCTTGCCGATAATTCCACAGTGATATATGAACTTGTTATTAAAATTTTAAAAATTTACTGGAGGTATCTACTTTCACATTCTGCACATATAATTTCAATATTTAGAAAATTTTAACCACTTTGTGGGACGGTTGAAAAGGTACAAGTTTAGCAATTTCCAGGGTGAAACTCCTGCAGCCTTTTCTGCGCGTTAGACCTTGTAGTCGCTCTGAAGGTGTAGGAATACACTACTGGAATAATTTCTTTGCTGATAAAAGTTGATTCATTCAATATTGTCTTATTGGGAACACATTTAACATATGATTACATAAATAATAACTGATTATAGTAAAAACTGGAGAATATGACGTATAATACATCTCTGTCTTTTAGCTTCAAAATTCAGTTTTGGGTAGGAGGGAGAAGAATGTTAAACTGAGTTGAAATTTTGTGTCAGTATTTGGTCCCACGAAGAGGAGAGTAGGTGGATTGACACACACACACACACACACACATATATATATATATATATATATATATATATATATATATATATATATAACATATGGGCGAAAGAGTTCGCAGCATCTAGGTTTATAAGATTTTTTATTCTGGTGCGCAGCAGTTCCAAGAAATACTCTTCAAATACGGGGGTTGATTAAAAAATCTAAACGATAACGTTATATATTGGTCTTCGAGGGGAATGTCCATCGATTGTATCCAAAAGATGGACAAGAATCCTGGTTATTCATTTCTTCAACACGCACACCCTTTTATAGTAACACATTCACGATACTATTTCGTTGCCTATTTCAGTGGTCCACAAAGGGTTAAAGTTATTTTTTTAAACTGATATGCACTGAGGTATAAAAATTCATATGTCCACTCGAAAACACGAAATCACGAAAATTCGAACGATAGCGAACGCGTGGGCTATTTACGGTAACGCGAGAGCCATTTCATCAGTGTCTTTGAGTCTATTTTTCATTATTCATATTTTCCTTTTTAATTACCTCATAATATTAATATGTAAACACAATCTTTAATATTCAAATGTAAACTAATTGTTATATTTGGTAGAACATATTATTCAACACACATATATTTAATGTAAACATTATATTCAACATTTGAGTTCAAAACTTGACCTAATTGAATAGTTACATAAGCATATTCAATGTGAATGTTATATTCAATGCCATTTTCCAACTAACAATATACAATGAAATATAATATGAACGTAATATATTGTGATAATTTTAACTGTAATGCTAATTAAGATAACATCATATAGCCAAATAATATTAACTTTCTCTAGAATAGAATATGTAACTGTACCAATTTTTTGATTATTCAGTAAGAAAGAATCCATCAATAAATGATTCAAAATTACTATTATTTTATTTTTTGTAAGGAAGCGTAATCTTTGGTATTGAGCGCGCAAAGAAGTATTTATCATACTTGACATAAAAAAAATCTTTAAAATATTGATGTTACTCATAAAAATGTATAGTTATATATTCGTTCACATTCTGGAGAGATATATATAATTAAAAAATCAATGTAGTTCAATTCAACTAAAACATAACACATGACACAAACAATTATTTTATCATTCATGAAAATTACAAATTGCAACACGCATAAGAAAACATAGCACTATAAGAAATATTTTATTTATTTGAAATGAAATATGACTAGGCTAATGCGAGTGCGTCAAACTCGAAGCGTAAATCTGCCAGCATGAATTGTATAAGACCCTAACTCAATAATTCATTGATGTTTCTATCCCCGAAGCAAAGTGGAAAGGACAGAAAATAAGGTTACTGAATCAACATAATATAAGGGTACAAATAAGAAAATTTCGTCTCAGACGCGTTAAACAATGTGATTGACCCACAATATGGGAGGAAGAACTTTGCTTCCAAGATTACAAATTTAACTTGTAGTGTTTTCCGTGTTAAACGAAAAAAATTAACACAAAATATATGCAATAACAATTCCTTATTATTAGTGTATACGTAACTCACATTATCTTAAATTATATAAAAAATATTTCCTTTTTCGCTATCGAAACCAAAAAACGCGCCATAAAGGTGGTTGCTAGTATTAAATAAAGCTGCAATAGGTTTCCACACAAAAAATTAAAGTATCCTCAACTGATTTGTATAATACCAGAAGCATACCAATTGCATAAAGCAAATAGCTTAAAAGATATCATTATTAGACGTTACTATTTAATTGACGCATAGTTGTTATTTGGATAACGAAAATGTTTACTCATTAATTTTAAACTATAATCATTTAGTTTTATAATCAAATGGATTCTCACCAAAATATTTGTTTTTGTAATTTAGCATTTTTAATTTTGTAATATTACAACACTGTAATGGGATATTTCGTATGCAGATTTATGCACATCTTCACTTTTTAATTTTTTTTTTAATTTTATTCCACTAATTTTGATACTATTTCCACTGCACAAATTCAATTCTGCACTTCAGAAAGCACTATATATCTCATAATTTGAACACTAAAATTTCACTGTAGATGCGTTAGTGAGAAAAATAATATTACAGACTATTATGAAATCCATATCTATGAAACAACAAAATTCAAAAGTATCATCTCTCATCCTGCATTTTAAATATATCTTAAAGTGCAATAATATTTGCACCTTAAAAATAGTATTCATAATATTCTGAATTTATGAACTGCGAACATAATTATAACACATATTGTGGAAATGTTATTTATTTCAAATTAAAATTTACTTTATTGGAATATTCAAAATTTTCGAAAATACTGGCAGTGTTACAAAATATTTATAGTATGGAAAATAATCACTAACGCCAAATGGCAGAATTTTGTACGTTAAATTTCTTTAATATATCCAAGAATAATCCAAGACAATTATTTCACATTGCCTGGTCACGAATATGGAAAATAAGTAAACCGACTATATAGTAATATCGTTCAACAAATTCATTTTCGTGTTGGATTTATTGAAACTTTGTAATCCAAAATTTTCATGTGATTTTGAACTTCATGCTAAACTTTCATACATAGTGTCTCTTGCTTATCATTAACACAAAATTGTAATATTCTATAATTACCTGTTTTTCGTGTTGCAGTAATGTGAAATTCAGCTGATACCTTGCAGTCAGTTCGTATACCTGAAACATTCTTACCTGAGCGTCCTTATACTTGTTGACGACGAAAAACTTATGATTTTTGCATATGTATGAAATCTTACCTGACTTGCGCAGTACTTTACGAATTTTCAGCTTAATTCTCGTTTTCATGCGGTGTAAAAACCTTCTCTTACTGTTTATGGTTAGAACGCCAAAATTGTTGCTTCTAAATTTCCTATATACATTGTCAGAAGAACGCAAAATAACGGCCGGTGCATAGTCAATCTGCACATTTGACCTTACCTTAACATTATTTCTCTTATGTTTACAAGGTTTGAATTTTGCTAATTTGCTGTTTGCATGATGTGTAACAGTTGTGCGTGAAATGATTTTATTGTTAAAACAGTTGCGGTTGTACAAATTGTACATTCCAACCACATTAGGAATACTTTACCTATACAGTTAGAAAAATAGTATAAATTGTCAACCTGAACATGTTGTGTAATAAATTCTATTCTAGGGTGAGTTTCAAAATGTCGAGTACACACCAAAAAAAAAAAAAGATAACTTCTTTACAAATATTTTCTACGAACAGGTAGCATAGAGCTGTAGGGGGAAACAATTGATCCAACCACTTCCTTTTTCATAAGGGACAAGCGAAGACTCTAATTTCATCTGAAAATACCACAACGCCATTACTTTTAATTTCCTTAGTATCGGTTGCATTAACCAAACTCCTACTACTAAGGGAGGTAACCTCCGTATGGTCAACCTCTACGGTGTATACATCTACACTGGTAGTATTACTATTTACTTCATTACCCTGAAAGGAGACACAACTATTCTCCAAAACAGGCGTATTTTCCAGTTTGGTTATAATACCTTGCAGCTGTTTACTGTTATTGTCTAAGAATTGAAACAAATCATTCCACAAAACAATTTTACTTTCATTTCTATTAACAAATTGCACCTCATGAATGTCAGACAACTTGATTTTTAACAGGATTTTGACACACATATGTGTTGTCGACATTACCGTCCCATTTCCTTTTAAAAATTATTTCTAGATTCGTGAGGACAACAATGACGAACGTGTGCTAGCGGGTCTACGCTACACTCATCAGCAAATTTAACATTTTTAGCATTTTTATTTTCCTTTTTGGTCAGACCTAAATTTAATAGAATAGTATGAGCACTAACATCTTTATTACACCTTTTAGGAATGGGTGTAATACCACTAAAGTTATTTTTACAAGAATTTTCAACGTCACTTAAGGATAGTTGCTTTTCATTACCACTAGGCCTACTTTCGTGGTGACTGAAACAGCTAATGTCATTGGAATACTTTTTCTGTAATCTCTCGGTTATTATTTCAATGGCTGTTTATGACGTTATTGTCGTCGCAATGTATTTTCAACTTTTTGATTACACATCTAAATTCCAAATTTTTGCCACGAGCACACTTTTCTTTTAACTTTCCGTATTCAGTGTCTTTTCTTATATCACGCACCCGGAGGTCTACCTCCTTTTCAAAAGACTTTCTATAATCACAATTAAAATTGAATACGAATTCACAAATCGCTTGTTTAGCAACTCTTTTGAGATTATTTGATTCTACATTAAGACCTAAAGCATTCTGAAATTCATCCAAAGAAAATGGAGTAGTGAGATATTTGTACTTTTCTATAACATTTGCATTATCTAACACTATCTGTGTTCTAAGATTCATAAAATTCAACGCCAGCATTTTGTGTATATATTTCTAGAATATACACAAAATTTTGAAACTAACACAGGAACATAAAAATGCAAGTAACGCCACATGGAAAGCAATGCAAAGAAATGTTTTCTTACCAAAACGTTAATTTCTAAATTCACATTTCAAGTTTTCAGTATTTGTTTTGCATTCCAGCTTAAATGAAATAAAATTTGCCAGTATTTGTTCGATAATATTTATGGTTTCTTGACAACATTTTTCCGATTCATTGCGCAATTCCGTTAATTCTTTTTTCAAAGTAGTTCATTGATTTGAAAGTTCAACGAAGTTAGGGTGAACATTTTCATGCGATTCGCGCAATTCAATTCCTTATTAATTAAACGAAAAAATGAAATGAAATCTTTGAGTTTTACGTCCCACGGTTATGCTGGTTAGGCTAAAAGAGACGGTGATGATGAGTAATGAATGAAATGATGGAATGAAGAAAGCGGGAGGAAACGGGAGAACCCCGAGAAAACCCACGCACACGGTGTTTGTCCACCACAAAGTTCACTAGGCAGGGTTGGGATCGAACCCGGGACCCCTAGCACCAGAGGTGAACGCTCTACCACTGAGCCACCGCGGCCCCATTAATTAAACGAATACCTGGTTAATTGCTTCAAGCTAATTCCTGATTACCTGCTACGAATGCAGTTTGTTCCCTTTAGTATCGGCGAAAGCGACTCGCATAATACCTCCAATATGATTCTTAAATATATGATATACGTTTTATACGAATGCGATGTGCTTCTGTAAGCAGGTTATCCTGGGATTTAGGCAACCCAGCTTACTTCACTGTATGGTTGATTGTCCAATTGCATTATTGTACGGCGCAAAGGGACCGCCTGGTATATATATATATCCCTATTTTGCTCCCACTTCTTGAACTTGACTCTAACAAGTCCTGGCCTATTGAATTTGGAGATTTAGCCCTAAGTTTTTTTTTCGTTGAACACAATAAATTGAGAATAAAAAGAGTGGTCACTACAACATTACACAGGAGCATTTAAAGGAAGAATTGATACTATTCCGCTGCAATCCTGTAGATACACTCTCGCTATAGAATAAGCGTAGGAAGACGTGGTCAAGAGAAATGGGAGATCTTTCAGTCATTTGAATCGACAAAAGGACACACCCCCTGGAGATGATTAACACAAACTAAAACAAAACAAAACCTACGTAATCAAAATTTATCTCAGCAATAAAACAAATCACACTTCAGATAGCAATGAAAATTTACTTTAATATGATAATTGAATTATTTTTGTACCCAACAGAAAGAAGACACCGAAACAACACCCAACCAGTTCGTGATGTGTGCACGTTAGCTTTCCTAAAAGGAAGCCGTCTATTGATTATAGATTTTCCAGAATCCCATCATCACCCGCAAGTCCGGCAGCGGCAATCGCAACCGATAGGGCAGGTAAATAGCACGCAAGTGAATGGGTAGTTACTGAATGATAGCTAAAGTTGCCTTCTAATCTTCAACATTTTCTCCAGGTTGAGGGTAAACTGCATGAGGCGGGATATGTTCCGTTGGAAAATGTCTTATTGGCGTTGAGAGTAATACACGCTTTGCCATAATTTTAGTGTATAAGATATTTTGTTATCTTAAGGATATTAAAAGAATAATCTTAAACTAGCTTGCTCAGTTACATTTACTCATAACTAATTGTTTCATATTTCAGTTTGATATTGATAATATAGTTTTTCCATATATTTGCCCTATGTGCCTAAAGAATCTCGAGAGCAACTATGACTATTTTGCAGAACATCGTGAAGCAAAGCATGCAAGTTCAAGTGTATTTGAAAAGGTAAGTAAGATTACGCTAGAAACAATTGTATAATATGAAATACATTTTTATGAGTGACAAAGAGAGAAAGACGTAGATATGGAGGATGTACTTACATTTTACTAGACACTTCTTCGTTCGAGTCATGAGGTTGGTCTTCCTATTCTGTCTAATGATCATCCAACCCTTTGTATTAGTTTTGAACTAATCTTATCTTTAAGCAGAATAGTAAATCTCTCTGGGTAATCCCGTTCTACATAATATTCTCACAAGGCCAAGAAGGGATATTTAAATTTGAAGGAATTTCGCTAGTAATTCTTTTCCTGATATCTGAAGTTGCTTTCAGGATCTCTTGATTTTCGCATATTACTTCCATATCCCTGAAATGAAGTAAGGTATTTGTCATCATCCTGTCACCAACTGGGTATAGCATCACCAATGTCAGTTAGTTGTATGAAAAAGCTTCAATGAATTTTTCAATTGGAGTTTCTGATATAAAGCGTGAATAAGCATAACGAATGCGTGACAGAAGTGATAAAATAAGTAAGGTAATGCATGCAAAAGTCGCCTTAATTAGTGGTGTTTTACTGAAACACTCTATACTATCTGTAAGGTTCCCACATTTGGAATATTTTTATCTGCCACTATTAGTGTTTATTTTCCTTATAATATTAGTTTAGAAACGCGGTCTATAAGTGCAAGTGCTGCATCAATAGGATAATTTTACGAAGCACACTTAAGTTTTTCAAAAAGTTAATACTTAAAAGTAATAAAGTAATATTGTAACATAACAAATAGAGTGTGGAGAAAATGATAGGCTAATAAGTATCAGAGTTTTGAACTGATGTTTCATATATAATTTTAACCTTTGATACCTCTTGCAATATGGACAATTTTCATTATTACGTGAACTTGTGAAACACAAGAGTCAGTACAATAACATAGAATTTGATAGAATTTACTCCTTAAAGGCCTATTCCGCCACGTGTGACAATGGCCGACATATGTCATGCGCCAGTCACAGATGTTGGTATGCGTACCATGCAGCTTGTTACCAAAGGTACAGACCACTCCACAGAAGTTGATAGAATACTTTTCCACTGAAATTGCTTTGCCATTAATTTGCAGGTGTCCATGTTAATCCCTCGAGTGATCAGTTACGTCTGTTTCCCAATCACTTCTGCTTTTCTTGCCACATCTAAAGTAGTCTTCGTCAAGACTCTGACGTAATATATTCCTTTCATTCAGATAGACATTCGCCTGGATAGATTTTTGAAACGAGCATTACAATGTGTTCATTAGATTAACTAACTAAGTAACTAGATGGCGTATGAAACCCGGAGGTTCAATGCCGAACTCACAAAAGCTCTCCATCGACTTCTACAGAGGCTGTTCAGTCTACATTTGGCCAATTTCGACTTAGTACCTAACAATTTAGAAGAATTCATGGCGCCAGGTCCGTAAGTGATCGATGTGTTTCCCTTGGATCCTAACAATAGCCCGACAGCGTAATTTCCACTGTATAGGCTTCTCTGAAGAACTGAAAGGGGAATCTTGTTCCATTACCTTTGCACAGCTTTCCAAAGTCCTTCCACAGTTGCCTCACGCCATTTTCTCAAAGCCCGCTTCAGCAATCCAAATCCACAATAGTCCATAGGACTTGCATCTGGAGATTTAACAGGTACCTCATTGAAAGGTATCACCTGTATACCACTTGCCTCCTCCATCTCCCTGTAGAATGCGAGGGGCGATCTTGAGATATGTGATGAGGTCTTGTCCATGTGAATCCGCACCAGATTGGCGTCATTTCCGTACATTGTTGGAATCTCATGCCGGCAGATCGGCCGCATGATCTGCTGCTGAAAGTACTGCGAATGTATTCTGCAGTTCTTCGCCACCCTATGTATCTTCAGTTTATCTCGGTAACAGTAGCCATTAAGTCCATGAACCCTCTCGGGAAGGATTCTTTTCAGACACGGACCCACCTTCTGAAGTTCTTAGCGCCTTTCTCTCGGTACATGATGGCTCTCGGTTTGCCGTATACGGAAAGGTAAATCCATGCTTCATCGAGCGTTACGAGTTACATCCACCTTTGTTTTGCCAGATGCCGTTCAGACAGCTTCCGGGTGGTACACTTTCGTTCCTTTTGGTGGACATCCGTGAGAAGATGGCCGCGAGCTTTCATAGCTTTTTCCAGCTTGAGTTGATGGTGTAACGTTCGGCTCACAGTCCCCAAAGACACATCAAGACAATTAGTCATACACCTTTGTGTTGGCGGATTTTCTTGAATTGCCATTTTGTGAAGTTTCCTCTGCATAGTGGAGGTGGCATTGATGCTGTCCGTTTCCCAAGGCAATTTTGTTGGTGATCCAAATGGTGGAGCTTCGTTGTTCTTGTACTTTTTAATAACATTTTTATTCCACTTAAAGTGATGTTGCAACCATTCTTCTTGCACTGTTTTCTAATGGCAGAAACACTAAAGTGGGCGTCATAAAGAGCTGCAACATAGCCTTCCCAAAACCGGCTTAGTTTGGGCGGCATTTTGGTCCCAGAGCGGAAACCCTCACACTTGGAAACAAATTTAACACAACACTCATAACAATGGTCCTGTTTTGTGCGTTATTGTCGTCCGCGCAGAAAAACAACTCCGTTCCAGGAAGCCACTGCACAACACAGTAGTAAGCCACGAGGCAGGTGGGATGAGTCCATTCTGCCCGAAAGGGAGAAGGAACGAAATCGGCCAAACGTAGGCTGAACAACCTCTGTATCCTTAGCCAAATGGATCCTTATGTTTTAATTTCGTTATATAAGCAATGATGTTTGTTTGACAGAACAAGTCCCACAAACTCGGTTTTATATGGATACTTTCTATTCTGGGAAAACTATGGAAAGCCAGTAGGTGCTCTGACCTGTGACGATGACTATAGTGTGTATTATGCAGGTATCTACTCCTAAGTGCAATTACTGAACCTTTATATACGACTAATAGTGAATGGTGAGTGGTTTCTAGACGTCCACCAGACATCCTGTAGATATACTGGTATTAAAATAATGGAATAGTCTATGATATCTTATTGAATTTTAGGGATCATTAAATGATATACAAAAATGAAGAGGTCCTGAAAGCAGTTTCTAGTAAAGGAAAAGAATCACTAATGAAAACTCTTCAAATTTAAACATCCCTTCCTGAGTAGATTAGGAAGAACAAAAATTTACGTTCTGCGTATAGATAGGATTGGATCAAAATGCGACAGAAAGTGTTGGAAGCAGAACGGGGAGAAATCTTCATAATAGCAGGGAATATGTGTTACGATTAATTATCATTTATCTAAGTAAACAAATAGCGAGCAGTGTTTGCATATTCGTGAAGCAATATACAGTATATTGTGATTAAATATGTGATATTAGTTAAGAATAATTAATCTAATGTTAAAAAAAACAAGTGAGTTTCGTTTCACACTATGAAAGTTCGATAGTTGTGCAATAAACTTATGGAATTGACGACTATTCAGCACATACGATCTGATATAATTAACAGCTGACATTACTGGCTTTGAAACTACTGTCAAGTAAGATAACCAAATATTTTCCGTACAAAACTCTTGATGAGTGATACAATGTGAGAATAATGGTTTGAACCACTGCCATTTTTACGGGTTTTCAACGAGAGAAACGATACATGTATTTTTCCACACATATTTTTGCCACCACCAGTAGTGATACACTTTATTTTTTTCATTAAAGATTGTTTCTCTCCATTGGTTGTACTGAATATTATGAATGTCAAAAAACTCTTAATATAGGACTTAACTTTTATCTGTCCTTCGAATGAAATATAATACCTGAGCAGTATCTGAAACACTTCTTGACTCATCCAGGGGCATAGAGGACCACTCTAAATTTCGATTTTTCTCAGACAATTTAGATAACATATTTTCTGCAATATCATTTACTCCTCGAGTCACAATGTTTGCTGACAAACTGAAGTTTCTTAATAAATTAACTTTCCTCTGCTGCTACAATCATGTAATACTTGATTAATTGGCCCCAGTAAATAGTTTCTTTCGAGGCCTGTCGAAAAAGTATCCCACCATTGTCTCGGAAAACAATACATTCACCGGGCATTTTCGTCATCCTAACCCGCTTCAAACTAGTTCCCACATGTTTCTACCGAGTGTTGTGGTGTTATGATTGTTCGAAAGGTGCCTGAAATCGCTTATCTGGAACTGTTGAGAGCAGACGTCGAATTGCACTAAATATCTGGGCTGCAAAAGTTAGTTTCTATTTGGTACTCTTTTGATTTCCACTAACTGACAAAAGTCTCACGAGGTTATACCTGGAGAGTAGAGAGCTTAAGCTGTCGATATATTGTGCTATGCTGAAAAGGATAAGCATATGAGCTGCATGAATGAATCATTATCCCGGCGTAGTATTCGGGGTTTTGAAGTGCACAGGTCTGGTGATTTCGGACAAAGAGCGCTATGTAAACAACGGAAAATGTTTAAAGATAATTTATTCGTAGGTGCAGGTCCTTCCTCTAGATACTCTTGACGTACATTGGCACGGAAATCGAAGAACACATGCCCCTTAGGCTAAAAACTATAGAGATCCCTGTGTTAGTTTAAAAGTTACAAGGGCATTTCAAGATGCTTGGTCCATCCTATTTGAGTTCAAAACGATTGCAGTTACAATAATAGAAACCGCGTTCGTAAGCCAATAGTTTCTAATAAGTAGGAAAAGGCATGGTCCAAGGTCCCTGCCTTCAGACCCACCTAAGCTTCAAAACTTACAACGAAAACACTAAGCAAGTGACACTTCAAACGAACTCCAATGAAGTTCAAAGAAAGAAGTTAACATTTTTATTCATTATTAGGCTTCCAATTGTGACTGGAGGTGTGCTATTTGATGTAAAGAAATACACTGAAACAAATTACCTACTTCTGTAATAAGAAATTATCTTGAGTGCAAAAGTCGATTAAAGTACTTTCGAAAGAAATTATCTTTGCAAGTACTATAGGAAGGGGCATGCCACATAAATTCAAAATACTTAAATAATATTATCCGGCGAGTGATTTCTCAAATGAAAGCAGATAATAAAGCTGGTAATTGGACACTGACAATTAAGTTGTATCATCTCTTAGTTCTAATCATTAGTTAGTTTGGTTAACAGCATTTAGAGACTTACTATTCTCAACAATTTATTTTCTAAAACAAAATATGACTTCAGAGATTGTTTAATTCACTAAATATTCATTTAATTAATAAAAGTAGAAGAATATAATGTTGACTGACTTCAATTTCGCACTAGATATCTCACTACAGCAATTACATGCACCATTAATTTTCTTGCATTTTCTTTACATTATATGGGAATTACTCACCACGTGTCTACCGGACACACTAGTAAATATTCAAATTTGGACGAATTTTAGAAATAATCTCTCAACTCGAACTTTAGAATTGATTTTTAAATATTCAATACCGACACATTACTTATTAAAAAATGAGGCTATACAGGTAACAAACCATTTGACGATTTCAAAAGGCTATCTTTTCACTAATACTGAAGAATAATAAATGATCTTAGTTACTTTAGAAAGAAGTAGGTTTTGAAGTTATATTCTGACTTTAGATACACTTCATGTTAACCTTACGTGTAATACACCAGACGTTCAAGCGGCATCTCATTCATGCCGAATCTTCTTAAGAATGTCTGTAGTGGCGTTTCCGATTGTCTTGGTAGTGCGCCTTCTCAAAACACTATTGCAAGAATTGGAGGATGCAACAAATCGGACGCTGAGAGGTCCATATATAGAATATGTTTTTCGACTAATCTACCATGCTGCCAGATACCGGTATCGATTTAGGTATCCCGGCCATTTATACGCCAATATGAAGGGCCTCGCCTTGTTGGAAAATTGGCATGTGTTTCTTTTGGTTCGTGAGCTGTGGCATTAGCCGACCTTCCAACATGCCAAGGTCAAGTTTTCCATGACAGTGTTCTCACTTAAAAAAGTGCCAAGCACACTTTTCTTACATACGGAACAAAATACATTGATATTGAGGCTGTCACGTTCTACCTCAATAACAAAGCAGTGATTCTCAAACAAGATAGTGATGACCTTATCGAATACATTAAACGTTCATCACACATAAAATAATTATTTTCTACAAACCCTCATCATTTCCAAGTTGGCCATTAAATCCTCACAAAACGCAAGCCTTTTTGACGGATCCCCGGGCCGTGGGTTTTGTAACAGCTGTAGTTTGTACGGCCACAAGAACAATCGTTCCCATAGAATATAACTTACAGTTGACGTCCGTCATACATGACAACTCAAAAATCATGATAATAACAACATATCAAGAGATAACGTTTGTCGTATTACATCGAGTGAATCTAAAGTCAGAAAAGAAAATTCGAATCTTCCTCTTCTAAATGATACTAAGATCAAATAGTGCTTGTGAGTATTTGTGAGAATATAGTATTCTGAAACGTCCAATAATTTGTTACGGTCCTGTACTAATAACCCACTAGTAATTGAATTCTGAAAGTTAATTTTGTTGTTACTTTCAAAAGAAAGACACGAACGGCTACACTTTTAACGTATCATGCTAAGAAAGCCAGAATACTTCACTTCAGCTGCTACAAAACTGGTGTTTTAAATTTGTAACCATTTGGAATGTTTAAAGTTGATGGTTCAGGGCTTGTAATAACGAACATTCTGATAGATACTGTAAAAGTCCAGCCACCAATAAATATTCTCTGTCTTCTCATCTTCCTGGCTTGCCTGTCATAGCGCCGAAAGAAGGCATTCCTATCTCCAGGTTTCCCTATACTTTTTGTTTCGTTTTGGTATTATTTGGAATCTACCGCTGATATCTATTGGTGTTTTTTGCGAACTCCCAGTATAGCAGTAAAATACAAATGGAATTAAATACTGTGTTTTTTTTTTATTTTCAGAAATGTATCACCTGCAAGAAATCGACTGCAACAATACCAATCAATTCTGCAGCAGATTTCTATGAACTGGTAGAGGACATGTATAGTTTCTGTTTTGGAAATGCGGTAATGTAATAATAGTTTCATGAAATAATAGTAATGTGTATTTTTTGTAATTTGCTAACTTTAGTTGTTTTCTCTCTTTCCTTTGTTGCTGTTGTTTTCTAGGAGGATATTATAACTTGAAGATTCAAAATCGGGACCAAAGTAAAACCAGTTTATGCATCTAAGTATAGAACGTCGATTAGTTACGCAAAACTAATAACGCATAGATACATAATGTAAGTAATTTTTGGAGATCATACTAATCTAATACATCACAAGTTTGAAGTTTTCAACTTTACATAGTTCAAGACTGTAATGGTTAAAAAAGGAGTGAAGATAACGTAATGGGAAAAATAGATTACAACTTCCTTTTTATCGTAAAAGGTTTATATTTCTTTTTTTATGGAAAAGTAATTGGCGAATATGACAAAGCGAATATTATGACGGTAAGATAGGATATTCCATTCCAACCTCCCAAACGTAGATAAGAAACTATGAGTGATAGAGCAATGAAATTTTAGAGACTTTAAGAAAAACTAAAAAAATGTATTTTCCATACACTTATATGCTTCCACACGTGTCCCATTAGCAATACGAATAATATCCAGTCTGTATATCCAACTTTTTGCCATGTTCTCTCCAACATCTCACCGGTCACTGTTGTAATCATATCAAGGATTCGGTTTCGTAACTCCGGGATGTTCATCGCAGTCAGAAACAACTGATCTTTGACGTAATTTCAAAAGAAGAAGAACAGGGGATTGACGTCCGGTGAACGTGGTAGCTACTGTATCACTCCATCTCATCCTATCCAGCGATTAGGAAATGTCGAGTTGAGGAAGTACCAAAAATCCAGACTCCAGTGCGAGGAGTCCCATCGAGGTGGAAGATAATGTCTAACTATAGAAGAAGTACCTGAGGATATACAAATTGCTCCAACATATCCAAATATACAGAGCTTTATTGTATCTTCACTGAGAAAAATAACGGACCGACGATCCCGAACTTCATTCGACCACACCAACGTTCAATTTTGGGCTATTATGGACATATTCTCTGTATACATTTGGATTTTCAGATACGCAAATACATACGTTATGCCAGTTGACAATCTCCGACACGGGAAATGCTGTTTCGTCTGAAAACAAATGATGTTAGCGAAGTGAGTGTTCAAATCGATAAGTCGCGGCATTTCCATGCTTCTCATTTGGCCTCAATTGTCGCACAATGGTGTTTTACACGGATACAAGTGAAGCCGGTTATGTAAACCTGATGCATTGATGTTGGAGGCATATTGGATTTCCTAGATCAGTGATTCTCCACCGATGTGTCGCGACTCATTGGTGTTCCACGCAGCTTCTAACACGTGTTCCGAATTTTTATAATTCAAAAATCATGAATTTAATAATACTTAGTTAAAATCGAGACAGACTGTACGAGCCAACACCAACGGCAGCAATAATGTTCAGTGCTACATAGAGTCATTATGAAAACTAATAAGTTTTACTATTATAATTGATATTTATATATATAATAAAATAATAATAAAAATATCAAAAGAGGTTGAAAACCGCTGGCCTAGATGCCAGTAGATGGACCTTCTCTAGCTTCTCTGAGAAACGTGCCGACAACGAGTTCCACTATATCATTTAATGTTTTTGAAAACTTACTGAACCACAGTTTAACTGATTTAACAACAGATGCAACTGCTTTAAACCCTCGTCTGAAATTTCGTTGCGTTGAAAGAACAGATTTGGTCTCAGCATTCAACACTAACGCCTTTTCGCTGTTGAACAGACGCTACCTTTATGTGTGTGACTGTGGTGATGCGTAGTGGGCCAATGGACAACTTCACGTTAAAGAAACAACACTTGGGTGATCTGTCCTGTTTTTGCTGTTACAGTTATTTTACAGTTCACCGCACTTCGTCCACAGTAATTAATTGAAATTAGGAAATTTGAACAGAACACACTGAATAGCTCTTTTCACAAACTGATATTTCTTACCGGTACTTATAGTGTGTTAGTGCGAATGAAATATCTACCCTAGATTTATAATTTAAAAGGGCAAATCATTGAACCCTATAATATCTGGTTAACCAAAGTAGTGGCATTTGTAAGATAACACTTTTGTCATAGCTCAGTTAAAGATTGGATCCTGTGGGGAAATCTGGTGGGTACGATGCGAAGAAGTCTTCAGTCCCACGTTACACCACCCAATCATCAGGGAAGTAATCCCTGAAGTAATCTAGATTTCGGATTATGTGGTAGTCAATGCGAGAGGTAATGAAAAATTTCAAAAACTTTCAACTCATGGAGAGCCTGTACCGTCATTTGTGAGACATGCAAGAAGTGCTGTGCAACATGAGAACATCTAGCCTTTGATCATATTTGGATGCTTACGGACAAGTTTGCGGTCAATTTATTTAGCCTGAGAAAGACATGATGGATAACTCTCAAAATAGACCACTGTACCAGCAACAACACCTACTTTGAGTAGAGAGGTGATGTACCGTGATATGAACACTATCGTTACTATATTCTTAGCGCACACACCTTTCGGGCATGAGACCAGTTCTGTATTCCCATCTTCAGCTGATGAGCTTTGGACCGCACGTTAAGCTGTAGATTAATATCTCACATAGCCTCGCTACTGAAAGGGACACTTAAGTCCAAATCCAAATCCGTGTACCTTGACATATGCACCCTTGTGGCTATGTGGTTAGCATACCCACCTTTGGCGTGGATGACTAGAATTCTCTTCTCGGTGGGACTCATGTTGCTCGGATCCCATTTAAGCTGTAAGTCCTCATCTTACATTGCCTCGTTGCTGAAAGAGGAGCTAAACTCAAAGCCCCTATCAAAATCCACAGAGCCTTGATATATTGGAAGGTTGGTTAATGTCACAGCTCAAGAAATATAAAGAGGGATTCACTTTCCAGAAAGATGGGGGCCTTCCACACTGGCATAGCGGGATTTAAATCGACACCTTCCGGGAAGATGCATTAATCGTATATCGGCCGCAGACATATTCTGCATATGACTATCACGTTGGTCGGACCTCACAGTGTGTGATTTCTTCTTGTGGGGTTTTATGGCGTTTACACCCTTCCACTTCCAGCTGTGCTGCGAAAATTGAGAAGGCGCATTATCAGATAATCGAGATCATCTCGCCAAAAAATCTCGAGAGTGCTTGGTAAGAATGGTATCACCGCTTGGACGCATGCTGTAGCACACTTGGGGCTCAAATTTAGTATATTTAAAGTCAAAACTTCTAAGTTGCCTCTTTTCAATGACACTAAGATAATGTATTTCTGTTTATTATAAGTAAAAATATAGCCTTTCCAATTGCCCAATGCTTTGAAACCACTGAATATTGGGTTGGTACGATTGAAATGTACCTTAAACATGTTTTATCCATTCTCCCCCTAAATAAAGAAGTAAGTAATATAAAGTACAATACCTGGTTTGTCAAAGTAATCTTCAGGTACAGCTACATATTTATAAAATTGCTAAGTCAGCCACTATGTTGCACGCCAAGTCCAGAGTCTATGACGCAAACCCAGCACCAAGTTGCACCGCCCGACCATAAGGAAATTTTCGGTGAAAAGTAGTTATGATTCCGGAAATGATGGTAGTAAATGATGTAGTTTACAGTAACAATCCGCATTGATGGTTTCATGTTGAAAGGGAAAAACATGACGTGTCAACCCTCTATCATGCACAACGATATCAGCAACAGCATCTTATGCGGGTTTCGTAAATCGTCCTAGATGTTGATCTTGATTCAATCACTGTACTGACCATTTACGATTGTCCTAGGGGAACAACTTTTTATTATAAGTGATAATCCAATGTGGAAATTTTCCTAGTTAGTCCATAAACTTGGAGAATTGCACAAATCCAGACGGGGATTGTTGTAAGCCAGTATTAAGTCAAGTGACACCTTTGGGTCCAGGGTCCAAGTTTCTTACCTTACTGGCTGCGCAGACTGCCTAACGACAGTGGTATGATGTATTCCTAACTCGTGTGCATTTGAACATTTTCCCGAGATACTATTAGCAACTGCAGAACTCATTTCTGAATATTGTTTCATGAAATTTCCGAACAAATGATACGTTCAGTGACCATTATTGGCCCAAATTCACAATTGACGTTTTTCGCGGCTAGATGTGCAGAATGTCAGCTTCAGTGCGTAACGAAAAATGAGTAACAATCGTGTGTTTTCCCTGATCACTTTCACGTGACCGTTATCAATAACACCGTACTATGAATGACTGTGCACCCCAGCTTAATTTCTGAACATGTATTGAGTTCAAGTTGTTGGACACGTAGGGCCGATGCAGCTATTGGTTGCATTACTCAGGACCATTTCTATAAAACGTAAATTCGGATATTTTAGCCGTCCTATCCCAAAATATATAATATAAAAACAAACTACTTGGTGACTTTGTACATTTTCGTTTTTATTTTTCCAGAAACTGGATATTGAAACGAAGAAAATTTGCAAGGATTGCGTTATTAATATGTCTAAACTACACGTTTTCCTTGTACAGTTTAGGCAGAGCTTAACTATTCAGAAGATTCTTAAATCTCAAGGAAACGTTTCACAGGTAAAGTTTAGATGTTGATTTATGATTTTTTCTGATATGTACTTTTCACAAGCTTTTCATGATCTACATGGTTAGCTTACGCACCTTAGGGATGGATTCGCGGGTGAAGCTCATGTTGTTTGAATCCGAAGTTAAAATGTAGATCCACTCTTTATATATTTTCACTTCTGAAAAATCGCTAAATTAAAAAACAAAAAATTTTTGCAACTTTTATATATAAAGATCAACTTATCTTGAAAATGAAATACAAGAACTAATAAGGTAAACTACGCAAGGTCAGTATTATAAAGGTCAGTATAATAAAGGGTATCCACAAGATAATATTGGTAAGTCTGGAAAATGTTGGATAGAAAAGAAGATAGAAGTGGAAGTAAACCATATACATGACTTGCTGTATTTGTGGTTTGTTTGAAAAATGAGATAAGATAAACTGTACGTGGGTTTTGAAATTCATATCCTCTCAATTTATGAAGTATGTGTTATGAGAGTGAATAACATAACAACCACACCGTTTCGTGGCGGAATTTGTCCTGCGTATTTCTGGGGTGCAGTGTCAAAATAGCCGCACTATTGAGAACATCGTCAATGGGTAGAGAGAAGACAGACATTTGTGTATAAAATGGTTTGAGGAGTGTTATTTCAGTGTAGATATGCAGCACTCCCGTATTAGAAAGGTGTAACGCCCCTATCCAGGCCCAACCACTACAACGCGGGAAACACGTCGAGCGATACAGCCAACAGAATGGGCTTTGCGCGGCCAAGACACACGCTCAAGGATTACTGGTGGAATGAAAATCCAGAGGATTGGCAATATTGGAAAATACACTTATAAACAGTACAAATGTAATGAAAAACACGACAACTCAGATTTATAGGTTTATTTACAATTAATAATACAGACTCAAAAAAATCTAATTCTTCCTGGTAAACATTTAGACAAAAAAAAATTAAAAAAATATGTATCGAAATAATTATATCAATTCTTTCTTGGATGAAAATTCAATTAAGATTGGATAGAATGCAAACAAAGGCCAATCCACGTTCTCTCCCATTAAAGGTAACAAGATTCCAGATTTCTTTCACAGACGTCGGAGACCAGTCTAGGACCTCTCCCATTAAAAGCAACAAAATTCCAGATTTCTTTCACAGTCGTCGGAGGCCCGTCTAGGACCTCTCCCATTAAAGCCAACAAAATTCCAGATTTCTCCACAGACGTCGGAGGCCAATCTAGGGCCTCACCTTCTTCAGACCAAATTTTCACCTATAAAAGATTCCGAACTTTCAATTTTAATTTGTTTTCTACCTTTTTAGTAAAGATTTCCTTCCTATATTTTTTCCTCTCCGATAAAGTCAAGAAATTATTAAAGCGGCAAATATTCCAACCAATAAATTAATAACTTTCATACATCCAAAAAATATTGTTTTCAATAGTTATATTACTAATATTCCGACGCCTAAGCCTCGAATACTAATTCTGAGCAAATTATTTCCTCTCTCGTTTTATTTTTAATCAAAAAAGCAATTAATTTTTCTCTTTAACTTCAAATCGTAAAAATTCCAAGTAAATTAACAAATTTAGAAATCGCAAATTCTGGTAATCAAACCTGAAAAAGACAACATTCGTATAACTGAGGTTTTGGGTCCAACCCCTCCACTCCACTTCCCCTGGATTTTCAGTTGGAACAGGGACAAACCGTATTGAATCCTTATTCTTTTGAGAATTAAACAAGCCAATTACTCTATATTTTGGAGGCAATAAGACAACCAACATCAGACATCACAAACACTGGACAAAAAAAAAAAAAAAAAAAAAAAACAGGAACTATCTGAATACAAAAAATTTAACACACACCTCATTTATTCTTCAGTAATATTTTACCTCTTTGGAATAATTCCTGGCTTCAATTGACTTTGGACTACCCCATGCAAACAAGAATAATTTTCATTTATGAGGAGGAAATAGCATAAAGATAAGTCACAGTGCCCGAGGACCACCGGAGTCCAAAATCAGATCCATTTAATATCCCAAGAATGAACGAATTAGTTACCTCTCTTGCATATAGTTCCATTACTAATTTTAAAAAAATATATTTCAACACGTCACTCGCAAAAAAAATTTAGTCAAACCACTCTAGAGCAACAGCAGCTACAACTAACAAACAGCAATTAACAGAAACACACGAAAAATTGCTTAAATCTCACAATTCAAATATGTAATATATTAACTCGAACAACACATCACTCCTCATAACACAAATTATTCTTGATTTGCACTGTTCTTTCCAATTAATAATAACATTTCGTCGAAAAATCCAATAATCTTTATCAACCGACAGGATTCCTGTTTCACTGCAACTCCATTTTGACAAGCATGGAAAGCGAGATCACATTGAAACATGCAAGCACACAAAGCGAGGTCACAAGCACTCCCAACAAGTACGAATCCGTAACGAGAACAGCAATCCTTAACCATGATCCGATCCACAGGGCAGCTTCCTTCCAAGTTACCATACAAAGGTGGGAGCTTGGAGAAGTCAGCTGCGGTCATGCGCAAAGAACCAAAGGTCACCACTCGCAATTTGAACTCGACCGTAAGGTCGCACGGGAGAAAGTAACTCGACCGTATTGTCGCACGGGAGAAAGGAAATCTTTTTATATTTTATATTTTTTCTTTTTTCTTTGGTAAGTCTAGATAATGTAAATTAACAGTAGTTCATTTAGTTAGTGTTTTTAAGTACATAATACAAACTGCGACAAAGAATATTACTTTTTTTAAAGAGTGTAACGGTACGTTACAAACTCGGCAGCCAGGAAAAAGAAAAATTCTGACTCCGGAATTTTTCGTCAACTTACTTCTCCTCTGGCAAGCTACGAAACATAAAAAACATTATAATTATACATATTTACATATTGACATACACATCTTAAAATATATTACTCATTCAAGTTTTAATTATACACAATTTATTATTCAATTATTTTATCAATATTAAATTCATATTAAATCTGACTTTCACTATGAATAACTAACTATATCTAACATATGTAATTTGATTAATATGAATGACTTTCACTCCACTAAATAAATAAAATTTTGATTACTATGGCCATAGTAATTAAAATAATCATTTAATCAAATATATATATAACAATTGACACTTATTAACAATAGAATCTGACAAACTAACATTTAGCAAACATGAAAAATTTGCAAATAACAAATATCTGATTAAGACTATCAATTTCTGTTTTCTTCAAAGGATAAGCAAGGAGTTAACTTAGACAATTTAATTTTTAAAAATTTTTAAGGTCTTCGAGATCTATAGATCTTAACTTCCGAAACGTAAGATCTACGGTAGGTTTCTGCTGCATCTGCTTCATCCGATAACAAAATGGTATTGGGAGTCAAAAATCTTCTAATAATGAAGGGACCTACCCATTTTTCAGCTAGAGATTTTGTAAATTTATCCTTTAGGGATGATTTCGCATTGGATTTCACCAGAACCTTGTCTCCAACATTCAACGTAACCGGATTTCTCCGATGCATCATTAGTACTCGACGTTTTTGCCAACTCTTCTCTAAATTTTCCATTGCCTGTTTCCACATTTCTGCTGAACTTTTACCACCAAAATCAGAATCTACGATGTCCCATCGATTTTCTAATGGTGTTGTGTACGGAAGTCCATAAAATATTTCGAATGGAGACATCTTCAATCCTTCATGCTCACTGATGTTTAGGGTGAATTACAATCGTGGAATGAAATTTGACCAGAGTTGTTGGTTTCCAGATATATAGGAGCGTAACACAGCCTTCAAGGTTTTGATGAAGCGGTCTGCTATTTTTCCCCTGGGTGATACGGGCTCGAACTTATGTGTTTGATTCCTAGCCCAAATAAAAATCTCTTGAAGGTCTCAGACACAAAAATGGATGCGTTATCAATCGAAATGGTTTCCGGAACCCCAATTCGACTGAATATGTCCATTCGTTCTTTGCCCTTTGGTATCGGAAAAGGTTTACCTTTAAATGGCTTATTTTCTTTCAAATACAAACTAGCAACAAAATTCTTAATACACCCAACTTTCTCAGTTATTACATCCTTATACCTCTCCTTCAAAGAATCAATGACTGCCAAAATCTCGGGCTCGGTGAATTTCCAAGAATCATTTTCAATAAATTGGGTTTTTACGTGTATATGTTTACGGTCTTTCACCTGTACAGGAGTCTGATCCTTTCTTTCACTAGATTGTCTAATATCCTCATCAATGTACTTCTTGTTTCGTTTAATAAGTATGAAAGTTCTGAGCTTGATCCAGGTCGATATCCGACGCCACTGTTTCACTTTCACTCTTGGATGCACAACGTTGTTTTATATTAGCGGCTAATCCATCACTCCTCTTAAGATCTACACAATCCACCAATTTGATTTCCGATACATTAATGACCTTCTTTTTGGAATCACGTGTTTTCCGACGCTTCTTTCTTTATTTAGGTTTATTTGCATCTTGAACAGGCTTTCCATCTTCAATCATCTCCTTAGATTTTAAATTGTGGTCGCAACCCAAAGATTCTTTCTTGTTGTCAACAGCTAAACTATCAGACGATGTCAGTCCAACCACACATGGTAGATTCACTCTGTCTGTAGCACTGGACTCCTTAACCTTGGATGGTTTCACAGTTTTTAATTTTGTCTGTATCTTATCGACACTTTCCAAGGACATTTCACTTGCACCACCTCCATAATTTCCTGAATTTTCAATTACTGATCCACAATCGATTTTTCGGGTTAGTCCATCAGTCTCCGAACATCTCGATTCTTGAACTCCTAAGTCATCTGTCTTAATAGATAGCCTTTGATCACCACTACTTCGAAGAGCTCCTTCACATCTCATATCAATTGAATTCTCAGGTAGATCAGCCTTGACCTCAGAATCAATCAAAGATCTAAGTTCCTTTAACTGCATTACACTCGGTGCACTTATTTCAAGCATCCTTAATTCAATGTCCCGATAGTCCAATTTACATTGAATCGCTGCATGACTATACCTAGAAAAAAAAACCCATCCTCGCATATAAATAATGAAGCCAGATAAAACTCCTAAATCCGCCTATTCAACAGATGAATCTCCAAAAGATTTTAGGTCCTCAACGTTCTTCATATCTTTTAACTTACCGTTTGGTTGAACCAATCTCTTGTAGTTTAGCTTCAATCTTTTTAGTCCACCACGCAAATTCAAGCAATTCCTAAAGTAGTCAATAACCGAGTTCGTCGATCTCAAAAACGGTGTACCCAGTAAACACGAACAGGGTAACTCTTTAACCACCTTAAACCATACCCTCTCAAAATGACCTGAGAGATTTACGTTCACTAGAATTTCCATGTTCGTATAAAAATTAAGTCCTGATGGCGCATTAACCAGCTTCTCCGGAGTAGATTTTATAAATCTCTCCAACCCACAAGCTTGAACCAAGTCTAAACGTATTATATTAAAGCTTGATCCACCATCAATACAAATATCGGACAAGCGTCCATGAATCAATCCTCCCAACTACAAAAGAAGCCACAGTGTCAGTCATCTCACATGGAATGGTTATTGATGAATTCTTAATTTTTTCGAATGATCAGACTTCAGAACGATCCTTGTATATTCCTCGAGCCTGAGACCTAACGTTCATCTGACTCTGAAAATCAAATGAATTAGGTTGATCCAAATGTACATTAGTATTTTGTTTTCCAGATTTTTCAAAATTTTTGGAATAACTAACATCAGGATTTTGGTTAAACATTACTAAATTCGATTTCCTTCTAGAAATGCCCATCTCCTTATTATATTCCATCTGATTTCTAAATTCTAAATCATGCCTTTCGGCAATTTCCAATAACTCTAACCTAGACACTGGAACATAATTATTTAACATTTTAAATTTATGATTAGGGTTCATCCCACTAATTATTACATTAACCATGTCGGACTCATTTACCCCGAATTGCAAAATATTCATAGCAATAAATACTGATTTGACATACTGATAAACCAATTCTGAGAATCGCTGACACCTATATATTTTCTCAGAAATAAATTGATGTAAACAAACTGGGGTAATAAACAGACCCACAAGCCTACCTCTCAATTCGCTCCAACTCATTTGATTATTTAAGGCAAATAATATTTCTTTCAAAAAAGCTCCTTGACACTTTCCAATTAACAATGACAGAATCATATTAAGAGAATAACTAGTGTCTAGTAACTAGTCTCAATTTTGGACAAAATGACAAATACAAGTACGCTATCGCTACCATCGGTTAACTTAACATCCTTAAATTTACATTCAAGAAAGTCGTTCGTTCTCTTAAAGGTATATTTCAACAAAAGATTATGTTCGAAATGCGAGTCTTCATTAATATTACCAAGAGTTGGCAACCCTGCATTTGCATCACCCCGTAACGGAGGTTCTCTAGTGTAATATAAATACTTATTATTATGATTTAACCTAGGTGTTGAATTTCTCATTAATGAATCTCGCCTATAATAATCCCTTAAATTTAGATAGCCAGATGGCGATGATAAACTATTAGTCTCTGACGATCTAAATTCAGATGAAACACATCGACCTAATTGTCCTGAATTACCAAAGGGCTCACTAAAATTAACCTGTCTGTGATCACGAGCAGTTTCATTTACACTGCCGACATTATCAAAATTCTGATGGATCATTCCAAATTCTAAATCAACATTCAAGGTTGATGAGCGTCTTCTAGCAAAGCTATTATAAATGGGTGGAGTCAAAGACACATTCACTGACCAAAGTCAGACCTCGTTTCAAGGTCCATAAAACCGGTGCGGTCGAGGGTTACAAATTCTGAATTCTGTTCAGGAATGTCAATAGATACATAATCCCTTGGAATACACATGATATTCAATAATAAATAAATAAATATCACTTCAAACATTTAACAACCAATTATTACCACAAATGTACCCACTAACTACTGACACTACAGTCTAACCAAACATATGATCAAATGGAATCAATCTATCAACCACCTTCCTTGCTTACCTTTGCTAATAATGAACATTTGTTACAAGTTTCTTTTTTCCTATTCATTTACAAATCACAAAGTCGGTATTATTTAAGTTGATGACGAAATATACACAATAACACATAAATAAATCATATAACGAAAAAGAAATTAATATTAATACCAAATAAATAATTATGATAACGCCGATAACTGTATTAACCACAAATTAGACGCGAACTATAACTAAACTATATTCTAATTACCAGACTTGAACATCACAAAAACATTATTTTGAAATCCGAACAAGATGAAAGTTGCTTTTTTGAACTTGGAACAACATAAAAGTTGTTTTTGAACTTGGAACAACACAAAAGTTGTTATTGAACTTGGAAGGAAGCCACAGACGTAACGCCCCTATCCAGGCCCAACCACTACAACGCGGGAAATACGTCGAGCGATCTAGCCAACAGGAAAGGCTTTGCGCGGCCAAGACACACGCTCAAGGATTACTGGTGGAATGAAAATCCAGAGGATTGGCAATATTGGAAAATACACTTATAAACAGTACAAATGCAATGAAAAACACGACAACTCAGATTTATAGGTTTATTTACAATTAATAATACAGACTCAAAAAATTCTTCTTCTTCCTGGTAAACATTTAGACAAAAAAAATTTATAAAATATTTATCGAAATAATTATATCAATTCTTTCTTGGATGAAAATTCAATTAAGATTGGATACAATGCAAACAAAGGCCAATCCAGGACCTCTCCCATTAAAGGTAACAAGATTCCAGATTTCTTTCACAGACGTCGGAGGCCAGTCTAGGACCTCTCCCATTAAAGGCAACAAAATTCCAGATTTCTTTCACAGTCGTCGGAGGCCAGTCTAGGACCTCTCCCATTAAAGCCAACAAAATTCCAGATTTCTTCACAGACGTCGGAGGCCAATCTAGGGCCTCACCTTCTTCAGACCAAATTTTCACCTATTAAAGCTTCCGAACTTTCAATTTTAATTTGTTTTCTACCTTTTTAGTAAAGATGTCCTTCCTATATTTTTTCCTCTCCGATAAAGTCATGAAATTATTAAAGCGGCAATATTCCAACTAATAAATTAATAACTTTCTTACATCCAAAAAATATTGTTTTCAATAGTTATATTACTAATATTCCGACGCCTAAGACTCGAATACTAATTCTGAGCAAATTATTTCCTCTTTCGTTTTATATTTAATCAAAAAAAAGCAATTAATTTTTCTCTTAAACTTCAAATCGTAATAATTCCAAGAAAATTAACAAATTTAGAAATCGCAAATTCTGGTAATCAAACCTGAAAAAGACAACATTCTTATAACTGAGGTTTTGGGTCCAACCCCTCCACCTCACTTCCCCTGGATTTTCAATTGGAACAGGGACAAACCGTATTGAATCCTTATTCTTTTGAGAATTAAACAAGCCAATTACTCTATATTTTGGAGGCAATAAGACAACCAACATCAGACATCACAAACACTGGACAAAAAAAAAAGAAAAAAAAACAGGAACTATCTTAATACAAAAAATTTAACACTCACCTCATTTATTCTTCAGTAATATTTTACCTCTTTGAAATAATTCCTGGCTTCAATTGACTTTGGACTACCCCATGCAAACAAGAATAATTTTCATTTATGAGGAGGAAATAGCATAAAGATAAATCACAGGGCCCGAGGACCACCGGAGTCCAAAATCAGATCCACTTAATATCCCAAGAATGAAACGAATTAGTTACCTCTCTTGCATATAGTTCCATTACTAATTTAAAAAATATATATTTCAACACGTCACTCGCAAAAAAAAAAAAAAAAAAATAGTCAAACCACTCTAGAGCAACAGCAGCTACAACTAACAAACAGCAATTAACATTAACACATGAAAAATTGCTTAAATCTCACAATTCAAATATGTAATATATTAACTCGAACAACACTTCACTCCTCATAACACAAATTATTCTTGATTTGCACTGTTCTTTCCAATTAATAATAACATTTCGTCGAAAAATCCAATAATCTTTATCAACCGACAGGATTCCTGTTTCACTGCAACTCCATTTTGACAAGCATGGAAAGCGAGACCACATTGAAACATGCAAGCACACAAAGCGAGGTCACAAGCACTCCCAACAAGTCGAATCCGTAACGAGAACAGCAATCCTTAACCATGATCCGATCCACAGGGCAGCTTCCTTCCAAGTTACCAGACAAAGGTGGGAGCTTGGAGAAGTCAGCTGCGGTCATGCGCAAAGAACCAAAGGTCACCACTCGCAATCCTAACTCGACCGTAAGGTCGCACGGGAGAAAGGAAATCTTTTTACATTTTATATTTTTTTTCTTTGGTAAGCCTAGATAATGTAAATTAACAGTAGTTAATTTAGTTAGTGTTTTTAAATACATAATACAAACTGCGACAAAGAATATTACTTTTTTTAAAGAGTGTAATGGTACGTTACAAAGGTAAACTACAAGGTGTTGAGATAGTTAGAGTTTATACGGTTGTTTATAACTATGTCCAACTGCTAGTGGGATACAATCACGAGCGCGATAGCACCAGTAGTAGTAAGAACGCAATTGAAAAGATCTTGGCGAGTAGTGAAATTAAAAGGAGTATTTGGTATGAAAGATAATACCTACACCTTATTTATTTTTAATAAAACAATGGTACTCCAAAATTGGAACATTTTACTCTTCTTTTAAAATATTACTTTATACCCTACTCTAGAAATTTATTTTATTTCCAGAGTACGAGAGGCAGACCCCTTCTTTATTTCTCGAAGCTCAACTATATCGACCACCTTATACCCTGTATTTTGCAAAATTGAATATATATATATATCAAAATCCACACAGAAAAGGCTTATTAAACATATTTGAAATATATGCAATTCCATATAATTTGAATCTATACAATAGACACTTGAAAAACAAGTAACTTTTAGCTATCAACTTTTCTTTGCCCTTTTATTCCAAATCACTTACTTTTACTACTGTTCAAGGTTTTTTCAATCGTAATGTTATTAATAGTGGTGCTTTCCTACTCGGATTTGTATCCCACTCGCTGTTGGACCTAGTTGTGAACACCCTATAAGCTCTAACTAACTCAATACCTTGTAGTTTCTCTTTTTAACACGGTAGCGCTGCATAACTAAACTGTAATAAGACTTCAAAACGTTATTACACAATCTTCTGTCCATATAGTATTTTGAAATCGTTACACAATCTCATAGTAGGAAAAATAGTTCATATTTTTTGTATAACCGGATATATGTAAAGATACAATATCCTATTATGAAAGATAAATTAGTGAAGTCAAATGTCTGTATTAATATCTGAAACTGCATAATATCTTACTTAAGTATGCCTCTTCTACATCTATATAAAAAGAATATACAATACTAAGAAACAAAATCCCATATCCAATCACCATTCTACTCAGGTTAGTTGAAACTAGGTTGTCATCAGTCATCATAATTGATCTTCACAACTATTCAGAATTCATTTCTTCAAAGAAGCACCTTAACCATAATTCGTTACACATAATGAATGTATACATTAATTATATCATATCATAATATCATAAGTACATATTTATTGAAATTCGATAAATGTAGAAAATGATATATTTCATATGAGTCCAAATACTCCTTTCATCCATGATCTGAGCGTCGTCTATCAAGCAGAATCGATCCTCGATGATATATTTGATCCAGTGACAACATAAATTACGACTATGAATTACAATAGTGCATTACAAGAACAATTAGTCAATGCCGATAGGTCTTATCTCCGAAGAGTATCCATAGAACACAATTATATTCATTCACATAGACAATAATTGAATGAGTCATACAAGATAAATGATTGTAACTAAATGTAAGGATAAAACTCCCTAATAAAATTCAAAAAACATTTTGAGACTACATTGCTAGGAATTTACAAAATATACTTATATCGCTATATAATATAGCACTGATTGACATTGTGGTTTCACGAAATCTTTTAGTTATGAGATTTTCTGATATCACGCTCATCGACAACAACTTGCACTGATTTAGGATTTAAGATCTTAAATATGGAATAACGTTCTAGGCATTGATGGCACAAGCTTTTCGCCTCTTTAATAATAAAGATTGGACTTGTGATTTTATTAGGACCTTGTCTGCTACTTGATAAAAAATAGAGACTCCTTTCCCATGCTTGTTCCATATTTTTGAGAGCATTTACCCCTACATTAGGATGTCTGGCTGACATCAGTGGAATCTATTCTCTGTTTGACATCTAAAGAATCATATACATCCTATGTATAAACTAAGTGCATGGGGCACTTTTGGTGTCTTGAATGTATTGATGTATTAAGTGAAAACTCTACCTAATGAATATTACGAGTCCATTTAGTTTGTTTATTTCAAAAAAATATTTTCAAACAGTTTTTGACTATTCTAATGATAATTCACTGGGATTGCTATCAGTATGGTACGGTGAAATTCTTATGTCAAGTGTCCTATTAGCATACAGGAAATATTTGAAAGAAGACAGCATAAAGATGTGTCAGTGAGTGAATAAATCCATGTTGACACATTAGTTTGTACAGTTTTCTAATTAATGTTTGACTAGGTAGATTCCAAAAAGCTTCTGAAAATACTCTTTTCGTTAAGGAATCAGTCACTATCGAACAGAAGCGGCCGGATGGTGTATCTACCTTAGATCCAATGACACTGCAAGCCCAATTCCCGTTAGGAAATTTCTTAAATCTACAAACCAATTGCCCTTTTTACTTTCACTAAATTAAGCAGAAGAGCAAGAAGTTATTAGTTTTTTTATTTGTAGAATCATGTTTTCCCATGGATAACGTGAACAAATCTTTGCTACAGTTTTAGAAAATTCTAGATGCAATTATCTGAACTGTTAGGGAGATAAACTTTATAAGGGTTGAAATAACTAGTGTTTTCATACATAGCATTAATTTTACAAGCTTGTACTCGGGTTCATTCTTCTTGTTATTGATCCTATCAATAATATTTTTTAACTCTGTATCTTTTTACTGGTGCGTTATATGGATAACTGAACAGTAGGCTTATTCCAAACATTTACTATCAACATATTTATTACTTATTCGTCTATGACTAGATCCTCCTGAGAATCCTCAATCTTCTATGCTATGTATGCGGGAAATAAAATTCGCTGTGACATTCAATGAAGAAGGAAGAGATTTTACAGCAAAATTATATTCAAATAATTTATAGAACAGACTACCTATTTGTCACCCTCTTCAAACTCTTACTGTATACGATAATCCCAAATTATGTACACGCAATTCAAAGGTGAGTAAAGGAAGGTTCGTAAAAGTTGCATTGTCTCTAAAGCAATCATAAGTTATAATGTAAAATTTGGTTTATTCACATCATATTTACGCAATTTCCGGGAGAAGAACGGAAGCGAAACTACCTTTCCTGTAGCCTTATCATACTGCGAAATGGCTCCCCCTAAAGAATGTGGTGAATCGTCCGATGATACCACGAAGCATGAATTAAGATCAGGAAGCTTAAGAACAAAGTAACTTTTGCATAACTCTTTGAATTCTTTGAATGCTTGTTTTTGTTAATCGGCCCATTCGAATAAAGCTTTGGTAGATCTTAACCTCGAAATGGGTTCAAAAACTTCTTGAAACCATGCAATATATCTGATATAATATTTGGAAGGACACCAAAGAGAACTTATCCCATGCCTATTCTTTTGAACAGGCAATTTCAATATGTATTCAACTATGACTGAATCCATATGCATGTTACCATCTTCTATTATTTGTTCCAAATACGAAATTCAGTTCTGAAAAGACTTACACTTATCAGCTGACAACGTTAACCTATTTTCTTCTAATTTACTTATTACTATATCCAATATAGGCTTGTGAGACATAAATTTGTGCTACTTATAATCACATCATGTGCATACCATGTTACTCTACGATCTTTCATGGAATAAAAGATGTCTAAGTGTACTTAATAGAAAAGATGTACTCCCAGTTCTAAATCGGACGTAACGATATTCAAATAAACCGCGATATGCGAGGAACGCAGCTAACTTACTACAATCCTCTCTGAGTCTGATGGTATAATAAGCTTTCTTTGAATCCAATATACTAAAAATTACACCATCAGAAAATTCAGCAAACAGGTTCTCTATTCTTATAGTGTACAATGAATTTACTACGAATTGTTGGTTTACAACAGTATAACTAATTACAAGTCTTCCGGATCAGTCTCTATTACCTACCATGAAATAAGAAAAGGACAGCACGCTAGTACCAGGACATATTATATTCTGTTCTATAAGAGCATCAAAAATTTCATCCATTTCTTTTTGTGCCTTTCCCAACATTGGATATGTTTTATGACGAATAGGAGAATAATCTTTAAACTGTGTTATTCGATATTTAAAATCGTTAACGTTACATACACGATTACAAAACTATAGGATATTTATTACACAAACTCTGTACATACTCACTTAATGTTGCATCTGTTTCAAGAAGTGCTGAATTACCATCTATAACATCTATGGAAATCTCTATCTCAAGCTCTTTGGCCATCTGGAAGATCACTGGAGAATTACCACACTGAATAGGAGATGTGGTAACCAAGGATGGAGTACTTAGCTCCAGCCTCATTCAATTGTTTGCATGGAAATTTGCATGCATCTGGGAAATTCTGTAAATCAGTACCATTGGACGATTGACCTTGAATGGCAACACTGGATACAGTACGCTGGCTCCTTCACTGTTTCCCCTCTGTATTCAGGATGACCTAACAAACTTTTTGACCTTTGGTTGGAACACCTGGTTGCTTATTCTCTCGATTTGTCCCATGTTTGGACGGATGTAGAAAATTTTTCATGCTGATAACACAAGAAGATCGATCAATCAATCAGTTCCACAAACGCCTGATTTAACTATTGCACCCCCTTCCGACTCTCAGATTTGGTAACTCGTTAACACTTGAAATGGACTATATAATCAAGAGAGGTGGCAACCCTGTAATTTTCAGGGGAGCTAGTATCATTGCTCATTTCCCGTGGCTTGGAATCCCTGGAAGAAAATTGCTCACTAGATCTTATAATTTATGAAGAATCCATATCCTCACCAATGATGCTAGCTAAAGATGAATCAACATGAAAATTAATCTCAGCATCCTTCTCGTCCGAACCACTCTTATCTAAATTGAGATCGTAGAGTTTGCATGGAAAAACATTTGTGACCATGGAACACAACCCCCACTGCAAGATAAATCTTGATTAACAGTCAATACCAGTTAGTTGTGAATACCCACTGTTGGAAGGACAACAAGATTTTTTGTATATTTATTATACATCAGTTACACTGTTCCAACTTCAAGACCGAGGTTTAAAATTTTTATTAATATCTGTAGATGGTTCTAAATGTCTAACTTCTGTTATGCAAATGATGAAGGTTTGTCTCAAGTACTGGCGGTGCCAAAAAGAATTCCGATTTATACACATGCTTATGAAATCTCAATGGTGCGGGCAGCGCCCTCCAATTCAATTTTATTATTGTCGGCACTGAGTCCAATAAATGTATCAATATTTACCTCTAATAAAACGTTTTTAACTGTTATTCCGGTTAATAAACTATTCTTTATTAAGAAACGACACCAACGAACATGAATCCAAACTCCGGAGAAATGTTCCTCGAAGTATATATGTACAGGAAAATGCAGCAATCATTTCTGAATTACCTATTTTAGAAGACTTCCCAACACTGAACCATTACATTAACTGAATCATTAGGTTATAAGTAAACCCTCGAAATAATTTGTGGTGATCGAACGTGGGATTTTGACCACACATGTTTGACCATAGCAGAAACGGAAACGCTTGGTGATATCAAATTGACCATATGTTTTATTAAAGACCCTTCGAGCAATATCTTTTGCATAGCTGACTTTCCACTATACTGGCTTCTATTTACCTTTCATTTATTATTATTATTATAGATTTTAATCACGCGAACCTAACACCTCGAAAGACGATATTGTCCTTCACATTGAAAACACTGAGGCTTTGGATTACCAAGTTTTTAATTCGAGTTCACTTTTCTCATGTCCAGTTAATACTAAAAATGTAATAATATTTTTAAGATGTAACATATGCTATTTAACTGCATCTATAAAGATATCAAGACTACTTGGAGGAGTATGATGAAAAAGACCATAGGCTAATTGCTGGTTTAATCCACTCCATATTATATCCTTCACCACACTTTAGTGTAAGACATCCTTCAAAATGGTGTAACTATCACAAACCTTCTCAATATAGCCCATAGCAGTCTCATGTGATTGTTGTAAACAATAGATATAAGTGTCAAATGTGTAATTACAACCAACCCCAGTAAATAAACTTCGTAAACAATGTATGGTCAATTTGCACCTAATCTTTTGTTACAAATAATTTACATTAATTCACAAAGCAAGAAATTTACAACTTTACCGAAAGCGGCCATGATTAGATGTTCATTCAGAGAAATAACGTTTCGCTTCTTATAAACAGATAACAAGAATTTCGATCTATCACACTTGGTATCTGCTTGCATAAGATTGAGAAATATTGTTAGCAGCTCCAATAGTGAACTTATCCATGTTTATTATGAAAGGTGAAAATACCCTTAATAACTTACTCTCACCCCGATTTCTGTTATAATTATATTGCACATTATTTACATTTTCATTACTTAAATTCCATCTCGGCCCCAAGGCTACAGCTTTATTTTATCATCCGAAGTATTATAGAACATAATCATGTCAATATCAAGTAATGGTGACAATGTTGTGTACAGCGTATAACACCCGTGTCACCATATGGACGAGTCTGTACCTGGTGGTTGACACAACAGGACAAGCTATCGTTTCCGTTACAGCATAGTATAAACAACAATTCATCTTCATTCGAAAGGGAAAATAAAAGATCTCTATTAATAATGGATTTGTGATTTCATGTGAACTGAAACGACCATGATCGCCATTGGGATGCAAGCTTCCCGGAATAACTAACACTAGAGTCTTCCAAACCTATCTTATTTGAAGGTAGCTATATTTATATACAAATCTCAATTCTGACCTTTTTTCAGTGTAGTGAATAACACGTAGCAAAGGGTAAACAAGAAACAGGTTTGTGAACACCTGCTCACAGACAACAAAAATACGCATTAACTATACCCGCATTTATCAACAGATACGGCGTGTAACCTTGATTTCTGACGTGATTGATACGTAATCTGTTTATACTAGCTGAATTCAACAACACTTGATAAGCAAGATATTGACAAAGTGACTGATAGTACTTAGATTAATATTACACATATGAATAACAAATCTGTTTACGTAACACTAACAAAAAGGAAAATATTTGAATAGTTATAATAAATACATTATATTCATGGTTACAGATTAATACCAACTCTGACGATATTCTTATGAGAAAGAAAAGGCTGAATTTGATATATTTATATATGCCAAAACAGATGGTATATATATATATATATATATATATATATATATATATATATATATATATATATATAATACATTTACCAAAATACTGCAAACTTCAATTTCCTTGTATAACAATAAACGCAGGCATTTCAAAATTGGAACTATTTACTGTTCTTTATAAATTATTATATCTTTTTACTTATGTGTAGAATTTAGTTTTATTTCCAGAGAACGAGAGGTAGTCCCATTCCTTATTTCACGAAGCTCAAGTTTATCGACCATCTTATTTCCCTGTATTTTGCAAATTCAAATATATCTAAAAAAATCCACGCAGAAAAGGCTTACTAAACAATAGTTGAAATATATGCAATTCCATACAACTTGAATCTATACCATAGGCCCTTGAAAAATAGGTAACTTGTAAGTATTAACTTTTCTTTGCCATTTCATTCCAATTACTCCACTTAGTTTCACTACTCAAGGTACTTTCATTCGTGTTCTTACTACTAGTGGTGCTTTCTCACTCGATTGTATCCTTCTCGCTGTTGGACCTAGTTATGAGCACCCGTGTAAATTCTAACTACCTCAGCTCACCATAATTTTCCTTTATAATACGGGAACGGTCCATAACTACACTATGATAAGACTTCTCAGAGCTTTTTCTGTTTTACATGAATCTCTCCTTTCTCTGCCTATATAATTTTTTTCGAAATCGTTACAGACCAGATCTGCATCTACGTCTAGAAGCTCTGGAGACGAAGATATACCAATCACAGGACCAAGTGTTAGCAGTAAGGTGAGGTAAGTAATGCGCATATTACACTAATATACTGATATTGATACAAATCCACCATAGCCGATCCCAAGCCCATGTTGAGAAATTAGGAAGATGTCTCTTAAAAAGTTGTTTTGAACATTCGAAAATTTCATTCCCTAGCAGATATGGTGAAACTTTTGGTGAATAACTAGTCTACAATGAAAGCGTCTGATGGAAAATAAGAACGCTGTACCAAGGATCAATCTTCTGAGGTTACTCTCAATTAACGAGTGTAGGGAAGAAAGTGATTCATCGAGTACTAGTTGTATTTACATTTAAAGACAGATAATTAGATACCTGTTTCTTTGTTATTAAAAGATACCGGAATCTTTGTAATGAAAGAATGTTGAATGTACGCATAACATGAATTAAGACCTACACATGTAATTCAGCATTCGGGATGTATTCTGTTAATTAAATACACTATATATGTGTAGATATCCATGTACTCTATCACAAAAATTAACAAGACATATTAAGGCAGATCTGGTAACATGATGCAATCTCATATCACGGCACTGTCAACTGGTGTTTTACTGTTGCTAATGGATGTTGGCAGTTACAATTGGTGACGAGTGATCAAGCAATAATGCAGTTAGTGAATACGGAATCATTTTAATAATAATATGTAAAACTGGAAATTGTTCAGTTAACAACAGGTCAACTAATCCAAAGAAATCTTTTGTATGTCTAATCTCATTATAATGTAATAATGATTTTATTAGTTACAAAGTTGTTTTTATTTATTTTATACATATTTCTGGATGTTAAAGGCGTCTAAGGCCTTAAGCTCATCACGTATGAGGTATAATATTCCGCGGCGAGCACGTTATCAAGGGAAGGGGAAAGAAGGAAGCGGTCGGGGATTTGTATACTCAGTATCATCATAGTAGTTGTGCGGTGTGATTAGGGAAAACCCAGGAAAAACTTCACTGAGAGTAGTTGTCCTGAGAAAGCTGTTACACAGTTTCGAACGAATATCCCTACGATTTCAAAGTTGACACAAGGCTGTCGCAACAGAGATGTCTTTTTAGATACAAATGATTAATATTTCCGTAATCTGAGTTACATAAATCACTTCACTTATCAGCTGCTGAGAAAATGAAATAAAACCTTTGCGTTTTAAGTCCCAAGGTTATGCCGGCTAGACAAAAGAAGACGGTGATGATGAGAAATGAATGAAATGATGATATTGAGTGGGAGAAAACAAGAGAACCCCGAGAAAACACACGCACACGATGTTTGTCGACCACAAAGTTGACGTGAGTCGAGCTGGGATCGAACCAGGAACCTCATGCACTAGAGGTGAACGCTCTACTACTGAGTCACCGCGGCCCCAATAGCCGTTCAGAGAATGCTTTTTATCATTTTATTACAAAACAATACATATTTAGAAAAGCACAATTTTGCAAGGTGGTTAACGTTAAGGATAGTGAACGATAAATTAAAATATGATTTTGTTGAACAACCCTGTTAGAATATACTCTTAAAACAATGAAAGGAAATTTTAAAGGAATAGTCGAAATATATAAGTAGTATTAAGGTTCTAAATAACACAGAAATAAAAAAAGAATTCATAGGAAGTACTGGTGTTTTTGTGAAGCAAAATCTATGGATGCTAGTGGCATAATAGATTGGGTATCTCCCATGATGTCGTAAAAAGTTGTAATGAGTAGATACGATTATGTGTTGATTATAAGGTAACAATTAATAAAGTTTTAGAAATAATAGCCTACCCTATTCCTATCCCGGAGGGCATTTTAAGACAATTGCAGAGATTCACAATATTTATAGTCTTTCACTTGTGTATTGCGTACCAACAGATATAGATTGATAAAATAGAAAAATATTGACAGTAAAACTCCATAGAGTGTATAAGAACCTGATGGTCTACGTTTTGGATTAACATGAAGCTCTATATTTTTCGAAGAATTATCGAAAATGTTTGAAAGGCATACTAAATCTGGATGATGTTTTAGTTGTAAACAGGAATAAAATTGATTGCATGCAAAAAATTAGACAAGTTCTACAATAACTACAAGAATATGATGATAAAGTGAGTAAGTATAACATCAATTTCAGCAGGACATGATCGATAATATTTGTGACACATTATTTCGACAGAAAGAATTTTTCCTGTCAGGAAGCAAATTTTTTTTCAAAACAGCAGTGAATAGAAAATTGCTGCAAGTTGTGATAATGACAATCTTGAAATATAAATAACATTTTAACACTTTTACCCCAAAGACATTGAAATATTCAGAAAATAATTAAACCCCAACATATCTTAAAAAAACATGAGTCCAGGTGGGCTGTGTTTTTTCAGTAAAACCCGGATTTTTGAAACCCTAGTATGAAGTGAAACAAGAAGCTGCAAATTGAGACAGCCGGCGAAAGTACAAGATAGAATTCATGATCGCCTTTGTGCTAATTAATTGAAGATGTAAGCCCACAAAGGTGACTTTCCTTGTTCCCTGTATAAAGTCATGTTTTGAAGATCAGAAGAAAAACGAGATAAAAGGAACTTCTGGCTATGGGAATTTTCAGGTGTCGGTTTGACGGAGACTAACCGAGCAATGATCGGTTGCGACTGACTATTTGATGTGACACTGACCATCAGAATTCTAAGCAAGTCAATCCTGTAGGCGTACTTTGTTGCCTAGTAGGCTCTGCAAACTAACGCTTAGCATTATTGTCACCGAAGTACGGATCAATATACTATGATGGTAACGTGCAACGCAGGTGGATTGTTCAAACTGAACCAGGATCTTCCATAATCTGGCTATCTTTCATTGCAGACTTCTCACTGATATTGTCACTCTATTGTTTTCTGTCCCATAAGCTTCCATTAACAAATCAAGGAGTTACTTTCCAAAGGCATTTAACTATATTATAGTGATTCTAAACGACATTTCTTCTTTTGTAAAAGTTTTAAAGGACACATTTTGAAACATTTAATATTCAGAAACTTTGAAAATGTGGGTATAGAGAAGAATGGTGATAATTTCCATACGGTTTTGTTGATTCGTTCTAGAGTACTTTTTGCCAATCTGGACACTATAACTTAGTTTACGATATATATACATACAAATGTTCAAAAATCATTAATAAACGGTTACCTCAATGAACCCGTCCTACGCAGAAAACTATAACGAAGACCTAAAATAGTCAACTGCTAGGTTCATACTGAAACACGTGTTTCCAAACGAAAGGTTGCGTTATTGTTTTGTGAAACTACTTGCTATTATTTTTTTCCAAATCTGAAATTTTAAAATGCAAATGAAATTTAAATAAGGTTAATATTAAGCAAAATATTATCCTTTTTATATGCTGATTAAATAAGGCAATAACAATATCTTATGTTACTAGTATTATTATTGACATTATTATGAGTATTGTTGATATTACTGTTTGTATATTGCCTATTATATGTATATTTAATGAACTAATTTTGACTGTTATTCTAATACAAGAGTTTCTCTTAGTAATCTCTCTCTATAATTTCCAATACTGATTCAACGGCTAATAGAACAGCCATATACTGCTAATAGAGAGTTCCAAGAAAGACAGAACCTCAAGAAGGGACTTTCCCTGCAGAAAGAGAATATATTTTTCCTTTTTAGAAAGTTTTCTTCAGGAGCTTTGTTCTCTTACTATATAGTGACTCGTACTTGCAAAGTATAAAAAACTTTTTTAATCATTAAAGTAGAGGTTTAATTATGCAGGAGCCTGTTGTCAGGGCAGGATGATATGGTTCTTTCTTCTTGAATGGATTTTTGATTGAGTTTAAAAGATCCAATGATGCCAGTTCTCTAGTTGACTGATTAGAGAGGCATTTTTAACTTACATTTAGGTTCATAATGGAGATAGATTTATGTAAAACCGATATTAAGGTTCGAGAAAGAATACCAGAATTCTTGTACGCAGACTAAAGATTTTATTTAAGTTACAGTGGACAGGAATATAATCTTATGTTCCTCAATAGCAATTAGGATTTTCGAAGATCACAATTTTAGAACTTGGCTGATTCTGTAAACTACACTATCGGAAAAATGGATTAATCAAGTTCTTAAAGAGAAGGCTGGCTTGTAAAGGATACCAGTCATGTACCATTTTCAGAATTCGGGGGTTTGAATTCTTGTTCCGTTGAAATCTGACTTGAAAGAGAAACAGGATCACTTACTTCAAGAGTGAGGTTTATACCAATCCTTTTTAGTTATCTATATCCCTTATAAAATGAAAATAGCTGGAAATCCCTTGTTTGGTGTGCATGTAAAAAAAACAGGCTATAGGACATGCGCATTGTAGGAAGGGAAACTTGCCTTTAACATTTTAAGAATTAGGTTGTATCTGCTTGTAGGTGCACCCAAGGTTAGCCTTTTTCGCAGACCCCATATAAATTAGAGGTCAATTAGATAGTATATGGAGGGTATACAAAAAGTATTGTTTCTTGAATCTAGAATTTGAGAGTAGCGATTATATTTTTAATATTTGAAGTTGTAGTCAAATTGAATTGAGAAGTAATGTATTGAGATCACTGTAACGGGAAAATTTAACAGAGCAAACTTTCGTGATAGAGTGACTTTCATTTTTTCTAACAATGAAGAGGTTAAGATAAAATTTTCTATGAGATTTGATTTAGTAACCAGAAAAGAAAGAGAAAGAAAAAGTAAGTTAGAATGTCCTAATTAATATTGATTTGGTTGTTGATTATTTCAAGATTTTATGTTGACTTCTGTAATTTACTTGTCGTTATGGCAACGGCAACGAATCGATATTGATTTCGGTTTCTAGGTAATTGTAAATATCTATATACTTGTTTTTTGGAATAATGAAGGTATAACAGATTGGAACACCTAAGTACAAGGACGCATGTATGCTTGCTGTTATGTATACGTAAATATCTGTAATATATTGAATATTAAGGCTAATACAATTAAGGAGTATTTATTTATGCTGTAAACAGTGTATAAAGGTGTGAATACTAATTATTCTAGGATAGAAATAAATGAACTATGGCAATATCGATTATAATTTTTTGGCGGTTCCGGCCAGAAATCTTTGAGATTGGTTGAAAAAAGTATAACTATCTCCTCTACGTTGTAAACATCTATGTAGATAAACGGATTATATTTTATTACACAACAAGAAAGTGTAGAGAACTATCAGAACGAATCAGCAAGAAAATAAAGATAGCCGTAATAACAGAATAGCAAACATTGATTCAATAGCATCCGATCCAACAATAAGCTTGGCAGATATTATACGCCAACTTGGACAACAGTGAAATGCCCAAATGGATCAAATTGCATTGCTACTTAACGAGACAAATGTCAAAATGGAACAACAAATGATGCAGCAGTTACATGCTAAGATAGTAGAGACCGATACTAGACTGGAACAAATGACCCTCCCCCAAACTTAGACAAATGCTAAAATAGAAAAATGCTTTACGATTTTGAAGTTGTGAGAAATTCAGTTAAGTGGTAGAGACCCAAGTAGATGACCACTCCAACTAGGTTAAGAAACTACAACAAGAAGTCCAAACCTTTAGAAAGAAATCTACAACCGTAGATGACAAACCTAGTCTTGTGGTGGACGTAGCCGATGCTGAACCGAATACAGCTGAAACCCGATTTTGTGAATAGGCCGGAAATCCACGGGAATACTATCCCATGCAGAAAGACACAGGTTCTAACTCAGAGAGTGAGGGTGAAGAGAGAAGATTTTTTACTGGATATTAACCCTCACCTACGTCAGGATATCCGTCTAGTAAATTCAGAAAGTATAAAACTCATTTTAAATTTAGTGGAATGAGATCTATGACTAAATTTAATGGACCCTCTGATGATATTCCAGCAAACATTTTTCTTAAAAAATAGTAGAAGAATATGATTTAAAATGTGTAAAGAAGTCTAGTATTCTTAAAATCTTACCCCAGATTTTGTTGCTGCCTTGCTCGGCATGGTTTACAGCTATAAGAAGCAATACACGTAATTATGTTGATTTCAAAAATGCGTCAGTAGCAAATTTTGAAAACGAGTTCATGCTAGCTAATCGCGGTGCACACCTTAGAAATAAGCGATATGATCCTAAGATAAATAAGAGTATTAAAGATTTTGGTGATTTTCGCCTATAATGATTTGAAATTGTTAAATCTAGAGGAATCTCGTATCATTGCCTCAAATATGCATGCGTTTTACCTTTTATACTTCAGGAAATCCTTATACACTCTGAAGGTCTTAGTTTGTATCACCTAGTTGTGATAGTTCAAAATTTTGAGCCAAGTGATGTTGCACAGTAATGCGAACAGAAACCAAACCAATCATCTTCTTTGCGAAACATTGCTATTATGGAAGAGAAAAATCGTAATGCGGGAGGTGATCTCAGGTTTCTTTGTCATAATACGAATAATAATAGGACCTAATCTATTTTAGTAAAAATAGTATTACAAGTAATTTTAGAAATAATTAGTACACTAGGTACGATTCTACTCGTAATTTTAGAATCCGCAAAAAATATCAGATGTGACAGAAATATCCAAAATAATATAAAAGGATGTAATGAATAAAAAAGTATGCAAATTTCTATGCAAGAATGCGATGTACAATGCAATCTTATTGAAGCTACAAATTGTTAAAAAAAAATATTACTGCAGAATGTATCATCTAGGCCTAATTTTGATAATAATACTTCTAGCACATTTATTTAGTTTTAAAGAGAGTTTTCTACCAAATGATTTTTCAACAATAAGAATGAATTAGGCACCTTACACATCTTGACCATGTGCGTGCGGCAAAGGCAAACTGATTGATTTTACCGTCACTACTAATTGCAATGTTAATGCTAATGAGAATATTTTATTTTACATTAATTTATGTTCACGGTTACTTATGAGTTTGTCTGTGAAGTTCAAAAAATCTTCTTTTACATATCTTTTGTGCCCGAAGAAGAATATGAAATAACACAAATGCTATATTTTTCTGAATCGCATACTAATTTGAATTGGCTCATATATAGACACATTGTAATTCTTTGGATAACTGACAATATAATAGTTGACCATTATTTTATTATAAATTGAAATTACCATATAATGCTATGCCTTAATTTTAATGAATTCTTAAAATGTAATTTTTAAATATGAATATAGTTAGTAATGATTGTAATCTGAATACGATAAAACAAAATTTAAATGTAGTTATAATTAAGATTTGAGGATTATTCATTAAATAAACAAATATATACAACCTGATAATTTTATCATGTTACGGTACACAGTTCATAAATTTTACAGGACAACTTAACGAATCCTTCTTTCAGGATCTATTTTATGTAACGATAACGCTTATGTGCGATTACGTAGTATAATCTTTAGGGTTTCTAAATATTGCAGCAACCGGACGAGAAAGAAAAAGGAAAAGGAAAGTTGTTCAAAAATGTACTAATTAATATTGATTTATTTGTTGAACAGATTAGAACACCGAAATACAAGCACGTATGTAAGCTTGCTATTATATGTACATCAAATATCTATAACATATTGAATATTAAGGCTAATATAGTTAATGATTACTTACGGTGTACACAGTGTATATAGGTGCGAATAATAATTATTACAGTAGAGAAAGGAACGAACTGTGGCAATATAAGTTATAAGGTTAATAAATACTCCTAGAGATAGATTTATTTAGTGGATGCAACTTTCGATAATAAAGATAAATAAAGAACAAAACGATTAGGTATGTTTTGACTTTTATTTATTTTATAAAAAGATTAGAACATTATTACAATCCTCATGTATACACACTCCCCTGTAGCTAATATAAATGTTGGTACTTGCCTCTAGCTAATGCAAACTAACGTGTAGTTATACAACAAAATATATCACCATCCCTACATTCGCTGTATTCAGCTACATTACGTGCATATAATAAGATAATAGATCACAGCATTCTTCTCTTCACCGGGCAATGTATCCCACTATTATACTTTAAAAAACTTTATTTTTAAAACATTATGCGATTCAACCAAGAAAGGGGTTCAAATTCATTAATTTCCTCTGTTTCAATTTTGTTGGTGACTGTCAAAATTCGTACCAGCGTTGTCTAATTAAATAATTGTTTTGTATAGATAAACAAGAAAATGAAATAAAATTGGTGTGAAAAAATCACAAGAAAATCACATAAAATACATGAATTTCTTTTCTAAATTTCCAGAAGTTCCAGAGGAAACTCACGGAATGAACGAGCATCAACTAGTAGACAGAACAGGAATAGCAGAAAATTTAAATGTGAAACCTGCGGAAAAGAGTTGGCAAATCATCGTAATCTGAAGCGACATGAAGAGACCCACAAGAATCGCAGAGGAGAGGTGAGAAAAATATATCGTTGTTCGAAATGTCGGAAAGTCTTCGCCTCTAAGCAGAATAAAATGCGTCATGAACGAGACACATATAAACTACCAGAAAAGTCTTACGTCAACATAGTTCTTAAGAATCACGAAAATGGCTGCAGAGGATCATATAATAATAATAATAATAAACGATTTAAATATTTTACTTGCATAATACTCGTATTAAAAATAATTTTCATATTTATAATTGTTCACACTATAATTATACAAATTATCTTATATCTGAATTCAATGAACTCTCTTGTCTAAATTGATAAATTAATAATAAACACTGTGAAAAAGAAATATGTATAGTTTACTAATTCAAGATAAGTTACAAATTTATAACTGTTTATTCAGCTTAGACACCTTTAAAACACAGTAAAATTAAGAGCCCGACATTTTGTTGGTAGCTGAATTTATTGTTACTTGTGAGTCTCTTTGGTAATTATTCACTACTTGAGGACTGAGCAATAGATAAAGGATGTTCCAACTTATTTATCTTTAATAATCCCTTTAAATTAATAATCAAAGAACCAAGTAATGTAGCAAGTGATTAATAGGACCTGATCAATACAACTATTAAAGACAATGTTTTCGCAGCATCTCATCAGTTTTAGTAAATAATTCGAAAATTTATCTTCTGAATGTTTATCTAATGTGATTTTACCTTGATTATGTTAGAGAACTAACAAGAAAAATATCAAGTGATCACTACATTTAGGCATTTAAGTACTGTATTCATTAGAAGTAATTGCGTTTTATCTGGTGATATATGAAATGTTGCCAAAGCCCTCGGTTCCATTACAATCAGTCAATACTACAAACTATATGACACAAAAATAATGGTTCTTTACAAAATAAATAGGGACTGGACTACTTTTGGTCGTGAATTAACCTTAAAAAGTAGATAATTGGTAGCCCATAAGATAACAAACCACTTCTACTAATGTATGTGTATAGCCACCAACAAAAGTATTCTCCCCTGAGTGCTCTAAATCCATTGCTTAGGGCCCACATAATTTACAGTTTGTAAAACGCCTGGACAGATGCAACCGAACTTACATGAAAATTTTCTCGGCAGTGACAGTAAATGGTAGCACTGAGCTACGTGTTTATGAAGGTAAGATTGTAGAGTAGATGACCAAGGAAACAGTTCTCTTTTCTAAGGTGAATCTCTGTGGTTTAGATCGTGTTTTCTCATGAACACTATATAGCTGGGTACTAGTCTCAATGTATTTAATTTATTATTTCATTATATACTGTATCTTCAGACAAAATATAAACAATGAGCACGCATGAATCAGAAATGCTTGAAAGAAGATGAAAATACTTAATCTAGAACAACTTCGGGAAATAAGTCTGTAAATCATTGTTTCCATTGACAGACATTTTCCAATTCTCCTCTTTCAACATCTTTTCTTTCCTGGGAGGAGAACTTGCTCTCACACTGAGTATGCATTGAAATTGAAATTCAAGCATTTGAAAACATTTCAACCTGGCAGGGATTTGAACCAGGGACCACTGCATAGGAGATCAATGCACTAACCGCTCACCTAAGGTGTCCTTTCACATTCTACCCAAACGATTAGCTAGCTAAAATCATTTTGTGTAAGGCTATATACAAGACACTAATGATCACATAAGAAGACGTTATTATGTGATTGTCACAATAACTTACTAGAGATTTCCTTCTTTAACTTAAAAACAAGTTCCTGAATGAAGAAAATATCACGAAACGTTCGTCAAATTGAGGCTACTTCATCGTTTTTAACTAGGGACTTCATTTAAATCACAATTCTTCCTTACCGTACCTTCTAATTTGCAAAGAAGAAAAGGTAGTAGAAATTACTCTTACATTCTTTTAATTTTATCAACACGTGTAGAAATAGAAACTTCTATGTTTATCTTCCCTAACTACTAGTTTATTTTCTTGTCTTTGTATGAGGAAGTTGTGACCAAGTATCACACGTTTTTGAGTTTCGTGTCAGTAACATCGTGTCTCGCTCGCTGACCGTTTGTATAGTAACAAAAGATAAGTCGTGAAATAAGTTTGTGTAATGTGTTAACATCGTAGTATGATATTTCAAACATCGTAGTATGATATTTCAGTTTCTCCTTAATGTTTTAAATCTAAATATTTTGTTATTTATTAGTTATTTTTGTGTTCGTTGTACAACAAAAATTCAGAATTAGTTGCTTACGTGAGAATACATTACGTATCAATTTTGTTCAAGTAAGTCACCGCCTACTTCAAATTTTATACATGAATGGATAAGAAACACACTAAAATTAATTATTAATCAAATACAAAACATAGAAATAGAATTCACAAGGAAACAACTGTATATTAAGTTAGTTAACAAGGTGTTGTGTGTACGAATTCTTTCTTCAAATAATTGTGAAGTCAAATACACCGATAGTGACAAGGGACATTTACTTCTTATTGGTCTGTCTGGCAACAGTATTACAGTCGTTAAAGTGGCTTTCTGCCCCATGGAACTTAGTAATCTCCGGTCAATACGAGTTTTTAACCTCATTATGGAAAAATGCAGTCACTCCTAGACGAACAGTATTATGCAGAACGTGTATATGTCGCCCGTACTAGAGGCAAGTTAATTAAAATGAAGCTTATACAAAATATTCCATCATTTATTACAGTGTGTGGTTTGGGCCTATTTTGTAGTTTCTCAGGTGAAATCCTAGCTTGCGCGTTGTGCAGTTCACAGGAGTTTGTTGTTCAAGAGTGCTCCTGCAAAAAGGTCCACAATTCAAAGTTCATTCGCAAGTTCGAAGTTCCAAACGGCCACCGCTTCGTATACCTCATAATCTTCCACTTGAAAAAGAATTTGCATAGTGATAACTACACGGAGTTTTCTTTGCTTATTTTGCTAACCCTGGTATTTCTTCAAGTCATGACGTTCCAGCATTTGAAAGAACATACGATTCCGTCATTCGCCAAGACCCACCTATGGAAGGAGTTCATCCTTCTGACCGGGAAGTTCTTGCCCTTCTCGAAACTACTGCAGTGTCCCCATCTAATCCTGGTCCCAAAGAACAGTAAATTCTCCAGAAAGGACAACTAGCTAAGGTAACCAAAAGTCAGTTAAGGACTTATAAGTTGATCCTAGTGCTCCCGTGGATCACGGTAATCAGTCTGACGTGCGCTTGTTAACCAGTCTGACGTGCACTTGGTAACAGATTCAAACATCACTCTTGACAGGAATGTGCAATCACTTAACAGTGACTCCACCAGTGAATCTGATCTGAGTGCCCCTCTATATGAAAAATGTAAACTTTCCAAATAGAAGACTGTTACTGGAGTTTCAAAAACTTCCAAAGGAGGCCGTACTTCAGGATATTACACTAATTTCAGGTGCACGAACCCAAGCCACCTTGAAAAGGTTGAAAGCTGGTACCTCCGTTGGGGACAACTTATAATTATTTTCCTTGTATTTCCTTATTTTCATACATTTATGCAGTGAGTACCATTTCGCTTAAATCTATTTTGTTTATCTTTATGTAGAGTTTTCGTTTTGCCTCCATTAACCTAAACTGATTTATCTCTCCTCTTTAACAAGAAGCATTAAAAGATTTTATTTATAAAGCAGATATTGATGTGTTCGCTCAAGAAGTGGCCCTTCCAGAGTATGGTTATCTCTCAAATCATCCATGTTATTCTCGTTTTACGGAGAATGGGCAAGGTACAGCTATCATCTATCGTAATGGTCTAGAGTTTAAAGCAATTAATGATCACCGAAATGAACGTATCTCCGTTGGGATGTTTCAACACATCAAATTATATAATGTTTAAGTCCGCTTTGGTTCTCACAAAAACCAAGAGAGGCATGGTAGCTTGAACACTGATTTGGCATAGGGTTTATTTTATGGTATCAATCCTTGTATATTAGCTGGAGATTATAACTCAGTTTTACAGCCTATTGACCAGACTCCAAACTTAATTTTTATTCCTGAGGTCAAGTAAATAATAGACATATATAATCTAGTTGATATGTGGAGTCACTTTCGACCCACTGACCCTGGTCATTCATTTCATATGTCCCAATCCTCTAGTCGTTTGGACTGTCTTTACATAAGTCGCTTACACAAATATGAGACGTTACGCTCAAACCTGTCTGTTTTAGCGATCACTATGCTCTTATTGTGAGAATAATCCTACCAGTGTCAAAATTTTTGAGAAGTAATCCCCTTTGGTATTTTAACCCTTCTATACTTATGACACAGAGTATGAGCATTTAATATGAAAGGAATGGCGGATCTTATTTCCGTTACTATCACGCTATCAGGGCAAACTTACGTATTTTTGGGACAAACGAACTAATCGGAGATTCAATCAATAAGTAAGCAATACAGACATACAATAAGCAATACAGATATGTATTAAAAGGAACCAGACTTAGAATACTCAATACAAGTATTACTCGAGCCTACTCAAAGAAAACATGCAAGAACAATTGCGAAGCAATCTAGTCAGGCCTCAAATACAAAAAAATGAAAGTTCATTTATTGTGATTGCAACGAATGGGTGGTATTTTGGTCCGAAGCAAACTTGTCCCGGAACGAAGCTACCATTATACAAATTCAAAAAGAACAACTGAGAGGGAAACAATATTTGATTTCTTGGATTAAGGGCAAAGATGGCCAAACTTATGAAGGTTTGCAGGTAATTCCCCGACTTGTTCAGTATTATAGAAACCTGTATTCAACATCTCAGGTACCGAATGTGGATGAATCTGTTTTAGTCCTCCAATCCTACATGTAAATGCTCAAGAGCATCTAAACAATCCCTTTACAATCAATGAAGTTGAAATCTCAATTAGATTAGGAAAACGTGGCAAATCAACTGGAATAGACTCTCTTCCATTAGAATTTTCTCTTAGTTTCATTCATATTGTCCCCTTTCTCACGGATCTCTTCAATGGATATCGAGAATGTTTTACATTAGCAGAATCTCTCTCTACGAATATTACTGTCTTAAACCCTAGAAAGCCTAACCCTAAGTCAATTACAAATATGTACAGACTTAAAAATCTTAAGCGGATGTCTAGCTCGTCGTTTGCACAATTATGTAGGAGAGTTAATTAGTCCCTGTCAATACGGTCATGGATGCCATACTTTAATTTATGGAACTTCAGCTAACGTAAGAGATTTTATAGCCTATCATGAGACTGTGCGGATAGACTACAATCATTTACATCACAATTTACCGCGCTTCTTATTTCAATACCTCTATGTGAGCAGTATTTACACCCTCGACGATATTCAGAGTCTTTTAGCCACGTATCAAAGTATTTCAAGCGCAAGATTAAATACTCGAAAAACAAAGTTGCTCTGTATTTATCCCAAATACCAGGATATATAGAGTGCATAATACACTGTTGTTAATTCAGTCAAAATCCTGGGTATTGAATGGCTCAATAACATCAAATACTCCATTACTCTCAATTATGATATAGTAGTACACAAGACACGTGTTCTTCTAATACGACATAAACTTTCCAATATGAACTTGATCAGTAGAAATTTCTTTTTCAAACAAAAGTTTTTAGCCTTCTGTGGTTTGTTTGTTCTATTTTTAACTCTTCCCCTACAAACATACAAATTCCTCACTAGCCAAGCTTTGTTGTTTGTAGGGCATTATAAACTGCTTCGCGTGGCAAGTGAGCAACTTGTGCTATCCCCGGCACAACGTGGAATGAACTTTCAAGATATTGGGATTCACGCTAACGCATTACTATTGAAAAGAATCATTGACGTGTTTACGAGCGATGAGAACAGTGTATCTAGCAATGTTATCTCTGCTTGTTTAGCTTGCATCGACCTTGAAACACCTATTAATATTTTTCTTTGGGGATTTAAATTTCCACACTTGTATCAACCAGTTCTTGATATAGTCTATGGGTTGATTACCTGCAGCAATTTAGACCTTATACTTTTAGATCAATTTATCACCGTTACATACAGACACAACACTTCGTCATACTTCATACTTAATTGAAAGTACAACACCTTCACTGGCCCTATATTTCGCGAAATATTAAGGGGTCAAACTAATAAATATTTTTGAAAAGCTATAAATTTTTCTTTTGCCAGTTTCTCGTAAGTGAAAAGAGATAATGAAATATTACTTACCTCAATAATAGATAATATTATTCTACACACAAAAATACGAATCGGAAGAATTTTCCTTGTTGCTATCCGTAGAAATTACAGTGGGACTAGAATTTGAATTACCCTAAAATCTAGGTTATGGCAGCGACTAGAAAAATGAACTCAACGGCAATTGGTGACTTACCATGCTGCCTATGTTCCTTGTTAACTACTTTTTAAATAATATTTGTATTTGAAATCTACTGTTTATTAATATTTATTTTTTCTGTACTGTTTATTAGAAAATAAATACAAATTTTAAGAAGTAATTAACAAGGAACATAGACAGCAGAATAAGTCATCAATTACAGTTGAGCTCATTTTTCTAGCTGCTGCCATAAGCTAGATTTTTGTGTAATTCAAATTCTTGTCACAGTGTAGTTTTTATGGATGGCAACACTGGAAATTCTTCCGATTCGTATTTTCGGGTGTAGAATAATAGTATCTATTATTGAGGTAAGTTACATTTCATTATTTCTTTTCATTTACGTAAAACTGGCAAAGAAAAAGTGTTTTGAAAAATATTTAATAGTCTGCCCCTTTAACGCTCCTTTGTTAACTATTCAACAGAGATCCTGTTATAGTAAACAACAAATATGAAACGCTAGACCGACTCCTATAACTAGATATAGTGGCTTACTATATATGTGCTCACTGCAATAACATAGAAACTTTTGAGCATCGATTAAAATTTTGTAAAGAGCTTCCAAATATCTGGCAACCTTTTAGCCTACTTACAAATAAGATTTGTTGTTCGTCTAAAAATTATTATGACTACTAATGTTCTTATATATTTTCAGATTTTAATTATCTTCCCTAAGCAAAAAATAAGGGTATAATTTGGCTCGCTGCATACACCCTTCTATATGTGCTTACCACACATCGACCGTATCATGTCGATATGTATTCGTTTTATCTCCGATACCATTTGCAGAAAATTGTGGTTGTCTTCACAAATTATGTGCTTGTCTTAGCTTCATAAACTAGTGCATACTTTTCTTAGTTTGTCATAGTAATATATACTTTCACCAATTTGATTTGTATAACAGCCCAAGGTACATGTAAATGATCTGTTCATAATTCATATATATATATATATATATATATATATATATATATATATATATATATATGTGTGTGTGTGTGTGTGTGTGTGTGTGTGTGTTATGTATGTAGAATTGTGTATGTTGTAATTATACACGCCAGAACATTGAACTTGTACGATAAAGTTGTAATGTAGTAGCGAAGCTAACTTGGGACTTATTCTGCTACTTAGTTGCCAATTAAATTGAAGCGTAAGAAAGAAAACTCATGAAATAAAATAGATCGATTGCAGAATTTAATACATATGCATATTACGTAAACCGTCTTGATATCGGACTTCTGCTTACGTCGTCGTTTAAGTTTGTTTTAGTTTACAATTTTAAAACACTAAAGATTAAGAGAAAAGATGAGGAGTTAAGAGGAAGGTAAGAGAGGAAGAAGAAGGAGAAGGTAATGGAGTGTAAAAGGATTTCAGTAACTTCATACGGGGGATATATTACTTTAGGAATAGTAGGAAACAATTCGGAAGTTATAGTAAGGGAAGGATATCATATGGTCTATGGGAAGATGGAAGGGGAGGGGAGAAAGAGGAAGTGAGAGAGAAGAAAGATGTAGAGAAGAAATATTGAATTATAGAAGAGAAAAACCAAAAATACTGAGGGCACTTCTTGTTCTATTAAATTCCCAAGAATCGAGCTTGAATGGTTTATTGCAGACACATGCCAACTCATATGACCCTGATCTGTATCCAGGTAAGTTCACAATGGTAGTTACCCAAACCCAGCCAAGGCGGTAAGAATGTTAGTCTGATTAAAATAGTTATAATTCCTAATTAAAAGTCAATTTTGTTACCTTATTGTATGTTACTCGACAATTGGAACCCTGTTTAAGTTAGTCGACAAGAAGAAAAAGTCAAATGTTTAGCTTATGCTCCGTGAATAGAGTTCTCGAAGTCTCTAGTTTCCACAACTACCGTTACGAATTTAATTCTGCCGTTTATGCCCACTTCGTAGAGCCGTTTTTGAATTAACTAAGAACAGTGGCCTTCATTACCTAGGTCATGGAAATAACGTAACCACATTTTTAAGCTACACTCACGTCCAAAATTATTGTCGCATGTCTATAAATATGTTGTTGTAGGAAAATAATTTAATAACGTATTCGCCCGGTATTTCTTACAATGTTAGTATGTATGTAATCGGCAAAGACATTAATGTGACAAATTACATGTCAAAACAGCAGTAAACAAGAGTGTCGTTATAAAGTGTCGTTGCACGCTTTGCTTTAAAAGTACGACTATTTCTAAATCATTCTTTACACTTGTTCAAAGGAAACTATTATCATTATCGATTAAGATATCAAATCTTTTTTCGTAGTCTATAAACCTACGTGGTAATCAAATTGGGAGTTTAACGTAAGTCCAATTCCATATTATCACGAAATTAATCACATAAGCAAACATCTATTCTTAACTATTTCACGTCACATAACAAAGTCAAGGTCAATTATATAAATATTTCAGGCACGAAGAATCCTTAAGTCCCTATCCTGAGGGATACTTTAGGATGGAATCATAGTAAACTGTAATCATGGAGTTGGGTACTACCAATCACTATTAATGAACGATGACTATACTTTTAGTTTCCTAGGAATAACTCGATCAGGATCTTTGGAGATTTATGATTCACAAAGGGACAACGAATATAAGTGTTAACAAATTGGTTTCACAATGTTAGGGGTTAAACTACATCACGATAATCTGGCGAACTAAGACCCCAACATGCAATTAGTGACGATTACACCACAAAGGTGTAAGTACATATATGCGTATCATGACAACACAAAAGAGAAAAATTACATTCAGGACAATGACGGTATACTCAAGCAGTTTTTACTTATGTCTATCGACGACCCGAAATTATGGCAACCAAATTATGGCATTAATCGCCCAACCAGTAATCGGGGTAATAATGAAACCCTTCATTCACATTGGAATGGCATACTTCAAATTCGTAATATACCTTCCCACAATGAAGTACATTTATCATATATTTACATATCCATTCACATATACTTAATCATTTTATACAACTCATAGTTAATCACCCCGTACATTCATATTTTAGGCTGCCTAATTACACTACATGCACAAAAAAGGACTTTACAAATAACCAAACAAGATGAGTAACCACACTGAAATACATTCCTAATTTAGATTATATTTCATTACCGAAGTTTCAGTCTGTAAACACAACAAACATGTATATGCCTAAGGTAGTTATAAACCGTGTAAGCATGATTATCAAGGAATACTATAATAAAAATATTGTTAAAACAACTTAATTACAGATTAGAGGGCCCACTAGTTACAGTCAGTGATATATTCATCTCTGTGTGATACTGAAAACCTGAATGCAATAACGAAGGTTATAGGTGGGACCCGAAGTTTAAATACCGACACAACACGGTTAAAAAGTCTGAAAGCAATATCAAAATCGTTCTATAGTAAAGAAAAGATCATAATAATAATAATACGTCATTCACTAAACAAACGTTCACGGCTACGACTGGTCAAAGCTGACAACGGTAAACAATTAGTCCCTAGGGATGTAACGAAAGTCTATAACCGCATGGATTATAGCTCACCACGTTTTGTGAAAGAAAATCAGATCTTTAGATGCAAATCAATTACATTACATGATTATATTAGTGATCAAGTGAAATGGGGGCAGGTTGCTAAAATAAAACAAAACTAAAAAAAAAATAGGAAATAAGATAAGAGGAAAAACTTACAAGGGAACCTTCCGAAAATGATAGTTGCAGTGAAAGATGTTACCTATGCCAATTGAAAGAGCTGTAACAGAGATGAGCATTCCCCAAAAAATTAGCTGCCCATAGCAATAGGTTTAAGAAATATAAGGGGTGGAAGTTTGGGAAACAGCAAGGTTGGACAAGGGGGGGGGAACTGCAAATTCCGCACGAAAAGGGTAGACGGCAAAATACAATGCTGAGAAGTGATGTATAGAAAGAGACTTGCCACAATAGAGAACAGATGAAGGCCACCAGTGTAGTTTACAGTGTTGCCAACTGCAATGAAAAGTACATGTTTTGCAAAGATAACTGAGTGCAATATTCAGTGTCAACCTGTCATGTAGAACATAAGATATGACGTGTATAATCAGTGGTACAATTAAATAAAAGAAAATAGAAAAAAAGATGTGCGAAAAATACGGAAAAGACGGATTTGGCCATAATATGCCACATTTGATCACGAACTGTGCATATTAGAATGAACAAAACAAGAAAGTACCAACTATGCAGGAAACCGACGTACCTAGAGTCGAAAAGAAAAACGAGTTCCAAAGTTGGCAGCACGGGTCATGAAAATCCAGACAAGTCTAATATAGTTAGGCTACTAGCTTCACAAAAAGAAAATTCCGGCAACAGGCATCACTCGGAATGCATCAATGCTGGAGTTATTGAGGCAATGTCAAATCGGGGAACATGAAATGGTTCGGTTGAGCAAACAACCGATAATAGAAGTAGTGAACATTATGTCATGGTTGGGTCGTATGTGGGAATATACAGGGTGTCCCACCAAACTTTGTGACCTTGAAAGATTTGCGAAACGAACAAAAATGTGACGGATCCAGTTGTGCAGGAATGTACCAATGTCAGGCTTTGATAAAAGTCTGTGAGAAGCAAGTGAACTCAGGATCCCCATCATAAGGCCCCAGGAGCCAACTTCAAACTTTCAAATGGCAACAGGGACCGAGTGGTACTTCTTTCGATAGATCATGGAATGTGCAACAACACCTATAGAAAACATTTGCTATATGAAGCATGGTTTTCAAAGTGGCTGCCACAAATATATGTTATGTCTTAACATGGGATCGAACATTGTGATCTCAAATTGATGCGAAGCGAAAAGAGATGTTGCAAATTCAATTGCACAGGAATGTACTCATGTCGAGGGCCAAGAAAACTTTGTAAGAAGCAAGTCCCCCAGGGCCCCCATCATAAGGCTCGAGGGGTAAACCGTAACATTTCAAATGGGAACAGGAGGCGGATGATAGTTCTTTGGATAGATGCAACACCGCCTATAGGAAACATTTGTTATATGAAGCACGGGTTTCAAAATGGCCGCCAAAAATGCACGTTGTTCTTAACACCGACTAGATATTTTTCGCGGCCATTTTGAAATTACACATAGTAAATATTTCTGATATGCGTTGTTTTATATTCCAAGATTTATCGAAAGAAATATGACTCGACCGCTGGTGCCATTTGAAAGTATGAAGTTGGCCCCTGGGACCCTATGATGGGGGACTTGGGGGCACTTGCGTCTCACAGAAGTTTTTCGCCCCTGACATTATTACATTCCTTCATGTTTTTTTGTCTGTGTGTGTTCGGAATAACGTGTGTTGCGATGTATTTCGTCACGGTTTATTTTACGTTTTCTTCACTTATAAGAAGAAAACATTGCGGCATGCATTCTCCCGAGTACGAGAGACTGTGCTGCTGACGATCCTTAACACTTCTGGCATCGCGCCAAAGCATCTCATGTTCACTGCTATCAATGTTTATCATTTGCCTACTTTGAACCAATCACAAATTCAGAGCATATCTCAAAATTCGGTTGGTGGCATGTCTGTGAATTTCACCCTGTATGCAGTACTCTGCACACCCATTGAATATCATTGAAATATGCATTTTTGGATTGCGCATGCGTGACCTCCTTTATACTGATAAGGACCACCATCCACAGTTTCTCGAATTCGAAATAATGCCTCTTGAAATTTGCATTTTCGCGATTTTGGACAGCCCTAGCTCTGAAACTATGCACTTTTCCCCACAGGTCTATATGAACTTTTTATCTTATTTTGAAATGAAAGAAAAAGTTCTAATAAATATTCGTCGAAAAATTCTCCTTTCAGAGTTATGAACCGCCAAAAATTCGAAAAATCGCGTTTCGAAATGCCCTCCCTCAGAAACAATAGGACCTATCTCAAGCGGTTATGGAATTACACAGGAACTAGTATGCGATCTATCTAAATATCAATGTTTTACCATCCTCCGTTATCGGCGATACGAACGCGCCATTAGTGCTTAAAGGAGTATCCCTGTACCTTGGATTCCTTTTTACAGTTCATTTCGCCGATAACGGACCATGGGAGAACATAGATATTTAGAAAGAGCACATACTAGATTCTATGTAATTCCTTAAACCGCTTGGGATAGGTCCTATAATTTCTGAGGCAAGGCGTTTGGAAACGTGGTTTTTCGAATTTTCGCCGGTTCATAGCTCTGTTTGACCTATGTTGTACAAATTCGTTGTACAAAAGCAGAGGGGTGATTCCTGAGAGTAAAACAAACAAAAACGCTCCAATAAACATAGGGCGAAAACCGCGTCGTTTACGTGTTATTGGCTGCCGAAAGCGTGGGAAAACGAACTTTAGACTTAAATATTTCACTAACTATTGAGCGTAGACGTGATGCGGCATGATATCGTCAAATGATCCTAACCTGCTCTATCGAAATGTGAAGCTTTCAGATTGTGCAGTGGCGGCGCAATGGATTCCCCAAAGGCCGTCAGGGATTCCCAGACATTTTATGATGTAAATTGATTGGACAAGAGCATGTAAAAGGCGCCTCATTGATTATAAATAATACTACGTGGCAGATCAGTATTCATACACGCAGATTAAAAGATGGCGGATGAGGTAATAATCACTGTGTGTGGTTGCATATTCCCTCATGAAGTACTAGTAAAACGTTGTACAAGAATTCACCGGAAACGTCACGTAGCTGCAATGTGAAAAATCGTACAACACAAGCTGATAGGCAACAGAAGATAAAGAAATTCCGATTGCTGATCCGCTCATATTAATGATATCGCAAAGCTTTTGAAAACGCTTCTAATTTTACCATTACTAGGAATTGAACAAGAACCACTATTAAAAGACAACTAAAGAAATCGCAATAATATTATTAATAATAATAATAATAATAATAATAATAAAAATACACATAACTGTTTGAGCACATCTGTTTTGATCAGTATATCACATAAATGCGAGTACCATACATTCTTTTTTTTCAATTAATGTTCTAAACTGACTGACGTGAAACAAAACATTCATTCCACTTGCGATATTTGTTGTAACAGAGGCTGATGTTTCTTGTCCCAAATCGTATAACGGGACTGCATACCGAAGAGAATTGTAGGGAACAAAGTACAGAGAAGAGTCTTTGTTAAAATTAAAAGAGGATATTTGTCAGAGCTGTCACTACAAAACATATTTAAAGTTTCGACCCGTCACTTCAATGCAAAGGTTGCAGCAGCGGTGAAGGGATCGGGGGACGCGCTGATACACTCCTGGCGTTTCCCTAATGCTCCAGGCAGCACCAAAAATTCGAGAAAGAAATTCCTACTCTGATTGTACAGGCGTCGTATAGACTAGTTGTTTCATATGGCTCCACAAAAAGAAATCAAAGTTGTTAACATCTGGTGAGCGAGTTGGCTAAGACACTGGTTCCGATCTACGCCGATCCATTTGTTCGGAAAGAATGCGTTTAAAAAAATTTCGCATCTCCGCAGCGAAATGTGCTTTATCACCGTCGTGATAAAAAAGCATGTTTCGACGAACAGCCAGTGTCACAAACTCTAATAGTTTAGGCAGAACCTCTTTCGAAAATATGAAATACTCCCACCTGGTCAAACCTTGTGGTAGTAGGTATGGTCCGATAAAATAATTATGAACGATTCCTGCCCAAACATTCACAGAACACCGTTTCTGATGGGCAAGAGTTGACGTTCCGTGTGGGTTTGTCTCACATCACAAATGTTAATTGTGAGTATTGAACACTCCATCACGGGGAACGTAGCTTCATCTGTGAAGAGAACACGAGGCATGAAGCGAGGTGTATTAGCATAGTGTTCGCGTAGCTACTGGAGAAACTAATCAACGTGGAATCCGAATCACATGATCTCCCGCTGGGAATCGAATCCGGATCTTTCATGCAAAAGTCTCATATGCTAACGTCACTTAGCCACAAAGGGGTTGGAAAAGATACTGGGGAGAATGAGAGACGAGTATGTACATTACGAAACACAAATAAACTAAACGACGTTAGTATTAGTAACATATCTTCAACAAAAGCGATGTAATGTCATTAATATGAGCACATCAGTAATCGGAATTTCTTTATCTTCTGTTACCTATCGGCTGGTGTTTTACGTATTTTTACATTGTAGCCACGTAACGTTTCCAGTGAATTCTTGTACAACGTTTTTACTAGTACTTTTTGAGGAGGTATGTAACCACGAACAGCGATTATTACTTCATCTGCCAACTTTTAATCTGCGTGTGTGAATACTGATCTGCCACGTAGGATTATTTCTAGTCAATGGGGCATCTTTTACGTGCTCTTATCCACTCAATTTACGCTATAAAATGTCCGTTAATCGCTAACGTCCTTTGGGAAATCCCTTGCGCCGCCACTGCACAAATTTGAAAGCTGAAAATTTGCATAGAGCAGGTTAGGATCCTTTGATGATATCATGCCGCATCACGTCTGCGCTTAGTAGTTAGTGAAATATTTAAGTCTAAAGTTCGTTTTTCCACGCTTTCGGCAGCTTATAACATGTAAATGACGCAGTGTTCGCCCTACGTTTATTAGAACTTCTTTTGTTTGTTTTACTCTCAGGAGTCACCCATCTGCTTTTGTACAACGAATTTAGTGCCATACTATATATATATATATATATATATATATATATATATATATATATATATATATATATATATATATATATATATATATATATATATATAGATAGATAGATAGATAGATAGATATTCAAAAAATATTAAGTGCCATAGTAGATACCAAAAGATAACCAATATGTTTCTGAACACCTCCGTACAGACAAAACAAAAATATGTATTAACTATATCCGCATCTTATCAACAGATACAGCAAGTACCCTTGATTTTTTATGTAATCGGTATGTATTCTGTCTATTCTAGCTGAGTTCAAAAGGACTTGATAAGCAAGATATTGACAAGGCAAATCATAAAACTGCGCTCGGAGGTTCAATAATTTCAATTTAACTTTAAAATTATTGCTTTGACTTTTTATACATTGCTTTGACATTCAATGTATTTTCATACAAATTAGATCGCTACTAGATTTGCATTAATATTTCTCAACATAATTCCAAGATAAAATTACTCTGTACTGTACTTTGACAAAATATAAACAGAGCATTGCACTAATCGACAATTGACAATGACGTAAAGAAACTGAATTCTTTCGGCTTAACAGACGAACAGGTACTAGATATTAATGTCCAACGTGCAACGTACATTGTCATACGGAATAGAAATGGAGATATCGTTAGGAAGTAAGTCTGGGATAAAAGAATGTCCCCAAATTCATTACACTTTAACGTTCAGTTGACTGATAGTACTTAGATTAATATGAAACATACAGTATAAATGGGAAATCTCTACGTAACACTAACATAAAAGGAAACTATTTGAATAATTATAATAGTATATATTTATGGTTACTGATTAAAATTAACTCTAATGATATGCTAATGAGAAAGAAATGGCTGCATTGGATAATATATCTTTATATATACCAAAACTGATGGTATATATATATAACAGAGAAAGATAGTCTCCTTCTTTATTTCACGAACCTCAACTATTGCGACTATCTCATATACCTGTATTTTGTAAATTGAACATATCTCAAAATCTACACAGAAAAGTTCTATTAAACAATATCTGAAATAAATGGAACTCCATACAACTTGAATCCATACAATGGACACTTGTATTGATAAACAACTTTTAGTAATTAACTTTTCTTGGTCCTTTCATTTCAAAAACTCCACTTAAATTCACTACACATCAAGGTCTTTTCAATCGTGTTCTTACTACTAGTGATGTTTTCTCAGTCATAGCTGTATCCCACTCGCAGTTGGACATAGCTGTGAACACCCATGCAGTGATAACAATTTTCCGGATAATTTCGAAACGAAAAAAATTTAGAGAAGGTTTTCGGGATAATTTTCCGATTCATAAAAACATACTCCACTTATTTATACATCGTTGTTTAGCCGTGATGTGAGGTGGGAAATTTTCCTCTATATTTTTCCGGAAAATTTTCCGTTCTTAACAAATATCAGTGATCAAGTAACAATTCCTTAGTATTCATAAAGTTGATTGAATTCATGTATAGAAACGTTAAAAAGTGAAAGATCGTTTAAACAATCAGAAAATTTTCATGGCTCACACAATTTTCAGTATTATGTAGGAACAAGTGAAACAATTTTTCATGAATCGTAAAATTGTCTGTCCTGTACAGTGATGAAAATTTTCCGGAAAATTTTGAAACGGAAAATTTTCCGATTCATAAAAACATACTCCACTTATTCCTACATCGTTGTTTAGCCGTGATGTAAGGTGGAAAATTTTCTTCTATATTTTTCCGGAAAATTTTCCGTTCTTAACAAATATCAGTGAGCAAGTAACACTTCGTCAGTATTCATACAATTGATTGAATTCATGCATAGAAATGTTAAAAAGTGAAAGATCGTTTAAAGAAGCTGAAAATTTTCATGGCTCAGGCAATTTTCAGTACTATGTAGGAACAAGTTAAACAATTTTTCATGAATCGAATGAATAGGAGAAGTATGTTTTTTATGAATCGGAAAATATTCATGACTTTTAATAAATTGAAATTTTAAATAATAAAATGGGATATTTGTATTCTACGAACTCGATGTATGTTCTCTGCACTTTGCATACACACATATATAAAGAGAGAGAGAGAGGAGTTGAGTTGATTTAGAGTTTAACGTCCTTTTCAGCTGCGACACTATATAAAATGGGACCAACTGATTAACGTGGAATCCGAAGTACATGAGCTCCCGATAAGAATCGAAGCCAGGTTTTCCATGCCAAAGGCGCGTATGCTAACCGCTTAGCAACGAAGGAGCTTGCAGAGGAGGAGGAGAGAGAGAAACACTGTAAAATTTTACTTCCCATCTTGAAATATTAGAAAATTTTCCTGTTCCCGAAAGCTAATTGGAAAATTATAATTTGTTGCTGACTAACTTTCCCCTACAGAAATTCAATTTTGTAGCTCTATGTGCAGCAAAATATAGTGGAAAATTTTCCACCTAACATCACTGTACATAATATCCAAAATTGTTCGGCCTATAAAAAGTTTTTTCCACTTGTTTCTACATCGTGATGAAAATTTTCCGATCTATGAAAATTCCTTTCACTTGTTTCTACAGAGCAATAAAACTTCCCGATCCACAAAAAAATTGTTTTACTTTTTGCTTCAAAATGATGAAAACTTTCCGACTCATAAAAAGTTATTCAATTTTTCCATATAAGACAAAATATTTCGATTCATGAAAAATTGTTTAACTTGTTCCTACATAATACTGAAAATTGTCTGAGCTATGAAAATTTTCAGCTTCTTTAAACGATCTTTCACTTTTTAACATTTCTATACATGAATTCAATCAATTTCATGATTGCTGACGAATTGTTACTTGATTACTGATATTTTATCAACGGAAAATTGTCCGGAAAAATATAGCGGAAAATTTTCCACCTCACATCATTACACCCATGTAAATGCTAACTACCTCAACACCCAGGAGTTCCCATTTTTAACATGAAGCGCTCAAAACTATACTGTAATAAGACTTCTCAGAACATGTTTTTACATGAGCCTGTTCTTTCTCTGTCTATATAATTATTTTCCAAATCGTTACAGAACAGATCTGCATGTTCGTCCGGAAGCTTTGATGACGAAGTTGTACCTCTCCCAAGACCAAGTGGTGTTAATACGTTCTTGTAAGTAATGCAAATATTATACAAATATACTGATGGTGATGCAACTCTGACATATCCAATCTCAAGCCCCTGTGTTAAAAAGTTGTTCTGGTGATCCGAAAGTTTCATTCATAACAGAGTAGAGTGGAATTTTTTTGTGAATAACTAAGGTCTCCAATGAAAGCACCTGATAGAAAATAATATAGTCACTCTAGCAAATAATAGGGGATCTATCTTCTGAGGTTATCTCACGTAACAAGTACAGGTAAGAAAGTGATACATTAAAGTACTAAGCTAGTTATATTTACATTTAAAGAAAGATAATTAGTTACCTGTTTCGTGGTTATTATAAGTTACCGGAACATTTGTAATGAAAAGGTGTTGAATGTATAATGCGAATTAATACTTTTACATGTAATTTAAAATTCAGTATGTATTCCGTTAATTACATACACCTATATATGTATTAGTATTCATTTATTCTATCACGAAAGTTAACAAGACATATTAAGCGATCTGATAACATGATGAATTGATCTGATGGGATGGAATCGCATATCACGGCACTATGTCACCTGGTACTTTATAGTTGCTAATGGATATTGACAGTTACAATTGGTGACGAGTGATCAAGCAATAGTACACAATACGGAAGCATTTCAATCATTATATGCAAAACTGGAAATTGTTCAGTTAACAACAGGTCAACTACAACCAAAGAAATCACTTATATGTCTATTTTCTTTATAATGTAATAATGATTTTATTAATTTTAAAGTTGTTTTTATTTATTTTATACATATTTTTGGATATTAAAGGCGTCTAAGGCCTTAAGCTCATCACCTATGAGAGATAATATTCCGAGCCAAGCACTTTATCAAGGGAAGGAGGAAGGAAGGAAGCGCCTTGGAATCTGTATATTCGGTATCAACATGGCAGTTGTCCGGTGTGAATGAGCAATACCCAGAAAAGAGCTCAGTCTGGGTAGCTGGTTTGAAAAAGCTCTTACACATTTTGGATCGAATATTCCTACAATTTCGAAGTCGCCACAGGGCTGCGGCAAGAGAGATGAGTTTTGAAATATAAATGTTTCATATTTCTGTGTTCTCCAGTTACATAATTCACTTCACTTAGCAGCCGCTTACAGAATGCTATTGATCATTTTAGGTCATAATCAACATATACTAAAAGAGCACATTTTTAAAGGATGGTTACCGTTAGGGATAGCGAATTATAAATTAAAATAAGCTTTTGTTGAACAACCGTGTTTGCATATAGTCTTGAAACAATGAAAGGAAATTTTACAGGAACTGTGCAAAGATACAAGTAGTATTAAGGGCCTACATAAGACACAAATCGAAAAAGAGACTTCAGAGAAAATACTGGCGTTCGTGTGAAGCAAAATGTATGGATGCCTGTGATTCAATAGATTGAATATCACTCATGATGTCGTAAAAAAGAACAATAGTCAGATACGATTATGTGCCGATTATAATTCAACAATTAATAAAGTTTTAGAAATAATAGTCTACCCTATACCTACACCGGGGACATTTTAAGTCAATTACACAGATTCACAATATTTACAGTCTTGCACCTGCCTATTGCGTAAAGACAGATGTAGGTTGATAAAAAGTAAAAAATATTCACAGTAAAACTGCACAGACTTTATAAGAACCTGACGGTTTACTTTTTGGATTAACGTTCAGCCCCATAGTTTTCAAAGAACTATCGAAAAAGTTTTAGATATATCAAAGGTGGATGGATTTTCGGATGATATATTAGTTGTAGTCAGGAACAAAACTGATTGCATGTAAAGAATTAGACAAGTTCTACAATAACTACAAGAATGAAATGATGAAGTGAGTAGGTATAAATATCAATTTCTGCAAGACCAATAACTTGAGACACACTATTTCGACAGAAAGAATTTTCCCTGCCAAGAAGGATGTTGAGGCTATTTTTAAATGCTCTGCACCAAACAATGTCACCAAATTGAAAGCTCTTCTGGGAATGTTGAATTTTTAAGAAGAATATACTAAACATTTCAATAAATTTACTCTACCTCAACAAATTATTAATAAGAGACAAAAGAAGAAGTGGTATTATAAACACAGCAAAAAGTCCTTATTGTAAAATGAAGCGAAGTACCGAACGACGTTTCTCAAGTAGTAGAGCGTTGGATTCGCACCGGGGGGTCGTGGGCTCGATTCCCGTTGCCGACCATCCTGACTAGGGTTTAGCTCAGTCCTAGCAGCCAAATGCGCTATGGTACCTACTAAACAGGACCCTTGCCGAAACCTAACCAATTCATTTCTGTTGTTATTATTGTTAGATAGCCAGTATAAAATGGTCTCTGAGCTGTATCTGGTGATTGTTAAATAAATAATAAAAAATGAAATAAAATAAACGGAAAAATTCGTGTGCTCTTATTGCTGATGTGATCCTTTCACAGGGTAAATTGTAAACAATGGCGTAGGCCTCAGACAAATTAATGGAGAGGGAGAAATAATATTCTTAATTTGAAAAGGAAAGGCTGGATATCATATTATTTTGCACTTAGTAAATTCCATAAATATATTTTTTGCCTATCCTTCGAAAATCATATTGATTCACTACCAGCCAAACTGATTTTCCGATTAAAAAAAAAAACGAAATACCAACATTATAACATTGTCTACTCAGATGTACTTTGACGTTAATGGACTCTATAAATTATACCAAGCATCTTGAGGTACCGGGTTGCTTATTCATCTTACCAGTATCTGACCTCATTGCAGATCGGAAAGTATCTAAAAACTATGTAAGTCTGATTATGCTAGATCCATTATTACATCCTGTGATCACCAGAGAGTTTTCTAAAGGTAAGTTGTCACAAGTTATCATATGGACATTGTAGGGTAGGCCAGCTCAAATTCTTTACCTGGCAGGAAATAAAGAATTAACAGATTCCTATAAGCGAGCTATGAATTTTACTCAAACTTGGATTCAGAAATTAGTCATACTCAAACCGTTAATAACAAATATCTTAAACTTATGGTTCGCAGTTCTTTTGTAGAATTGTACACAGCAACTTAACGAATCCCGCCTTTCAGGATCCATTTTATGTAACGATAACGCTTATGTGCGATTACGTAGTATAATCTTTAGGGCAGAATATGCTTCTAAATATTACAGTAACCGGAAGAGAAAGAAAAAGGAAAAGGAAAGTTGTTCAAAAATGTAATAATTAATATTGATTTATTTGTTGAACAGATTATAACACCGAAATACAAGGATGCATGTAAGCTTGCTATTATATGTACATCAAATATCTATAACATATTGAATATTAAGGCTAATATAGTTAATGAGTACTTATGGTGTACACAGTGTATCTACAGTAGGTACGAATAATAATTATTCCAGTATAGAAATGAACGAACTGTGGCAATATAGGTGATAGGTTTAATAAATACCCTAGAGATAGATTTATTTAGTGAATGCACCTTTCGATAATAAATATAAATAAAGAAGAAAACGATAAATAATATCTTTAGGTATGTTTTGACTTTTCTTATTTTTTAAAAAAAATAGAACATTATATTACAATCCTCATATATACACACTGCATTGTAGCTAATATAAATGTTGGTACTTAACTGTTACTAATGCAAACTAACCTGTAGTTATACAAGAAAAGATATCACCAACCGTACATTCGCTGTATTCAGCTATATTACGTGTATGTAATAAGAGAATGGATTACAGCATTTTTCTCTTCACCGGGCAATGTATCCCATTATTATACTTTAAATAACTTTATTCTTAAAATATTAAGCGACTCAACCTAGAAAGGGGTTCAAATTCATTAATTTCCTCTGTTTCAAATTTGTTGGTGACTGTCAAAATTCGTACTAACGTTGACTAATTAAATAATTGATTTGTATAGATAAACAAGAAAATGAAATAAAATAATTGGTGTGAATAAATACGCAAGAAAATCATATAAAATACATGAATTTCTTTTCTAAATTTCCAGAAGATCCAGAGGAAACTCACGGAATGAACGAGCATCAACTAGTAGACAGAACAGGAATAGCAGAAAATTTAAGTGTGAAACCTGCGGGAAAGAGTTGGCAAATCGTCGTAATCTGAAGCGACATGAAGAGACACATACGAATCGCAGAGGACAGCCGAGGAAAATATATCGTTCGAAATGTCGGAAAGTCTTCGCCTCTAAGCAGAATAAAATGCGTCACGAATGAGACACATGTAAAATCCCAAAAAAAGTCTTACATCAAAGTAATTGTTAAGAATCACTAAAATGATTACAGAGAATCATATAAAATTAAACGATTTAAATATTTTACTTGTATACTACTCGTATTAAAAATATTTTTCAAATTTTATAATTGTTCACACTATCATAAATTATACATTTTTTCCTATATCTGAATTCAATGTACTCTCTTGTCTAAATTGATAAGTTAATAATAAACACTGTGAAAAAGAAATATGTATAGTTTACTAATTCAAGACAACTTACAAATTTATAACTGCTTTTTCAGTTTAGACACCTTTAAAACACAGTAAAATCAAGAGCCCGACATTTTGTCGGTAGCTGAATTTATTGTTACTTGTGAGTCTCTTTGGTAATTATTCACTACTTGAGGACTGAGCAATAGATAAAGGATGTTCCAACTTATTTATCTTTAATAATCCTTTTAAATTAACAATCAAATAGCCAAGTAATGTAGCAAGTGATTAACAGCACCTAAGCAATCCAACTATTAAAGACAATATGTTTTCAGCATATCAACAGTTCAAGCAAATAATTCGAAACTTTATCTTCTGAATGTGTATCTAATATGATTTTACCTTGATTATGTTAGGGAACTAACAAGGAAAATATCAAGCGATCACTATATTTAGGTTTTTAAGTACTGTATTCATTGGAGGTCATTGCGTTCTATCTGGTGATATATGCAATGTTGCAAAACCCTGGGTTCCATTACAATCAGTCAATACTACAAACTATATGACACAGAAATAATGGTTCTTTACAAAATAAATAGGAACTGTACTACTTTTGGTCGTGAATGAGCCTTAAAAGGTAGATAATTGGTAGCCAATAAGATGATAAACCAATTCTACTTATGTGTGTGTACAGCCACCGACAAAAGTATCTCCCCTGAGTGCTCTAAATCCATTGCTTGGGGTCCACATAATTTACAGTTTGTAAAACGGCTGAACAGATGCCACCCAACTTACATAAAAGTTTTCAAGGTAGTGACAGCAGTTGGTAGCACTGAGCCACGTGTTTATGTAGGTAAGATTGTAAAATAGGTGACCAAAGAAACAGTCCTCCGTTCTAAGATGAATCTTTCTGGTTCAGATCGTGTTGCCCAGTGAACACTATATAACTAGGTACTAATCTCAATGTATTTAATTTATTATTTCATTATATACTGTATCTTCAGACAAAATATAAACAATGACCACGCATGAATCAGAAATGCTTGAAAGAAGATGAAAATACTCAATCTAGAACAACTTCAGGAAATAAGTCTGTAAATCATTGTCTCCATTGAAAGACATTCTCCAGTTCTCCTCTTTCTAACATCTTTTCTTTCCCGGGAGGAGATCTATGAGTTGAAATTGAAATCCAAACATTTGAAAAAGTTTCAACCTGGCAGGGATTTGAACCCGGGACCACCGAATACGAGATCAATGCCTTAACCGCTCACCTAACGTGCCCCTTCATATTCCACCCAAACGATTAGCTAGTTAAAATCATTTTGTGTAAGGCTATACACGAGACACTAATGATCACATAAGAAGACGTTCTTATGTGATTGTCACAATAACTTACTAGAGATTTCCTTCTTTATCTTAAAAACAAGTTATATAGACGTTCCTGAATGAGGAAAATATCACGAAACGTTCGTCAAATTGAGGCTACCTCATCGTTTTTTACTATGGACTTCATTTACATCACAATTCTTCCTTAGCGTACCTTCTAATTTGCAAAGAAAAGGCGGTAGAAAATACTCTTACATTCTTTTAATTCTATCAACACGTTTAGAAATAGAAACTTCTATGTTTATCTTCCATAATTACTGGTTTATTTTCTTATCTTCGTATGAGGAAGTTGTGGCCGAGTGTCACACGTTTCTGAGTTTCGTGTCAGGAACATCTTGTCTCGCTCGCTGACTGTTTGTGTAGTAACAAAAGGCAAGTCACGAAATAAGTTTGTGTACTGTATTAATACCGTAGTGTGATATTTCAGTTTCTCCTTAATGTTTTAAATCTAAATATTTTGTTATTTATTAGTTATTTTTGTGTTCGTTGTACGACAAAAATTCAGCACGAATTACTTACGTGAGAATACTTACGTATCAATTTTGATCAAGTAAGTAACACGCCTACTTCAATTTTTATATATGAATGATTACGAAACACATTAAAACTAACCTTTAATCAAATACACAACATAGAAATAGATTTCATAAGGAAACAACTGTATATTAAGTTAGTTAACAAGGTGTTGTGTGTAGGAATTCTTTCTTCAAATAATTGTGAAGTCAAATACACCGATAGTGACAAGGGACATTTACTTCCTATTGATCTGGCTGACAACAGTATTACAGTCGTTAGTGGCTTTGTTCCCCCATGGAACTTAGTAATCACCGGTTAATACGAGTTTTCAACCTCATTATGGTAAAATACAATCAATCCTAGACGAACAGTATTATGCGGAACATGTATATGTCACCCGTACTGGACGTAAGTTAATTAAAATGAAGGTTAAACTAAATATTCCTTCACTTATTACAGTTTGTGATATGGGCCTACTTTCTAGTTACTGAGGCCAAATCCAAACTTGCGCTTTGTGCAGTCCACAGGAGCTTTTTGTTCAAGAGTGCTCCCGCAAAAAGGTCCACAATTCAAAGTTCATTCGTAAGCTCGAAGTCCCCAATCGCCACCTCTTCGTATACCTCATAATCTTCCACATGAAAAAGACTTTGCATACTGATAACTACACGGAGTTTCCTCTGCTTACTTCTGCTAACCCTGGTGTTTCTCAAGTCATGGCGTTCCAGCATTTGAAAGTACCTACGATATCGTCATTCGCCCCGATCCACCTATGGAAGGAGTTCATCCTTCTGACCGGGAAGTTCTTGCCCCTCTGGAAACTACTGCAGTGTCCCCATCTAATCCTGATCCCAAGACCCAGTAAATTCTCCACGAAGGACAACTAGCTCAGGTGGGTGACGAAAAGTCAGTTAAGGATTTCAAAGTTGATCCTATTGCTCATGTGGATCACGGTAATAAGTCTGACGTGTACTTTGTATCCAGTATTTATGCAGTGAGTACCATTTCGCTTACCTCTATTTTGTTTATCTTCATGTATAGTTTTAGTTTTGTAACCATTAACCTAAACTGATTTATCTCTCCTCTTAAACAAGAAGCATTAAAAGATTTTATTTATAAAGCAGATATTGATGTGTTCGCTCAAGAAGTGGCCCTTTCAGATTATGATTATCTCTCAAATCATACATTTATTCTCGTTTTACGGAGAATGGGCTAGGTACAACTATCATCTATCGTAATGGTCTAGAGTTTAAGGCAGTTAATGACCACCCAAGTGAACGTATCTCCGTTTGGATGTTTCAACACATCAAATTATATAATGTTTAAGTTCGCTCTGGTTCTCACAAAAAGCGAGAGAGGCATGGTTTCTTGAACACTGATCTTGCATAGGGTTTATTTAATGGTATAAACCCTTGTATATTAGCTTGTAGTCGGAAAAAAAAATAATAAAAAAAATAAATATTCTTCTATTCTTCTGCTTACTTACTGCTAGTTGGCTCAGAGAAGTATTAAAGTCTAGGGGTATATCTTCTAATAAATCCGATCTACATATTGCTAAAACAAAATTATATTTAATATGGTAAATATTTATAGTTTTGATTAAAGAAAACGATTTTGTACGTAACTGGAAATAAACAAGGAGTTTATTCAACAAAAATAATACGTAGAACTAGTGTTCTAAAAGACGGAAAATATTTGAAGAGTTCAGAAGCAACGAGTTAAATATGAGATGCCACCAGGGGGACGAAAAATTAAGTGGGAATCTTTAACGATCTCCAATAACTCTCTCTTACGAATATCTGGTTTATTATACCTCGGTGCATTGATAGTTAAATATTTAAAAAACAATGAATTCTGCTAAGACTTCTTCCACCACTCTGGAAGTCACTGACTAAATGTTTCTATATCTGGCTATCATTCTAGCCCAGCTATCATTCTAGCTGTCACTAACTTTTATTTAAAAAAAAACTATCTTAGCCTTCATTCAGGCTTCAGCCGTTACTTCGACTGTCACTACTTCTTAAAAGAAAGAAAAAAACTATCTTAGCCACCATTCAGGCTTCAGTCGTCACTTCGACTGTCACTAACTATTAGAAAAGTTCTGGGGAGACAATCATTCTTGTCGATCCCACAGAATCACCTACCCGGCTATCACTTAAGCCAGCGGAAGGCGTAGAAGTGCTGCTGAGGCAGCTTGAGAGCACCGAAACCAGAGAGTTCAGTTTAAGCTCTGATGAGATGGGGCGACCGCTTCCCTTATAAAGGGGAGGAAAGCAGAAAGCCTGTTCGCGATAGTGTCGCCGCTGCGTGGGAGGAAGTAAGAAAATATCATCTAGCAGAAAGGGTTGAGCGATCGGCGACACACCTGGTGACATTTACATAGAATATTTGACTTTTGTTGCTCCTGTGGACAGAAAAAGAACGAAAGAAGTTACATGTTAGCTATGCTAACTAATCAACATAGATAAATACAAGATAAAAACACAACTATATATTAAAAGATAATAATAATTAATTAAATCTTTGGCCAAAGATAATAATGTTCTTTATGCAACTGTTTCTCTTTTTCATATAACAAAAACAGGGTGTTGCATAATACTACCCGGTTTAAAAAAAATTGAAAAAAAAATTGATACTTACAGTGATATGTTATTTACAACCAAGAAGAAATATGAATATATATATATATGATATTGATCTGATTTACACTATTGCAGTTTCTTTTTACACAGTTTATAGAAAAGTTAAGCATTCTTAAGAGCAGTCCGTTAGGTCTGTTTATTATTAATCACCACACAATTTTCGATACATTTCGATATTCTTGACGAATCACCACAACACACTTTTCTTTTCACTTTTAGTCACTAAACTTTAAACGTTTTTTAGCCCTTAGGAACTGCTGGTATTCATAGTCACTATCTAGGTTTTTTCCCGGTGTTAAGGGAATCTCGTCCGATTCCGTTAGGTCTATTTGTAGGATATCCTCACTCATGTCGTTGGAATCCATCCTACCTTGAACCGTTTGTGCCGAGTTAGCTTCCCGCAACTCCTGAAGGGTGAAGTTATACTCCGGTTTCTGGTGATTTCTATCTTCCTTTGGAGTGTTTGGTTTCTTAAAAATCCTCTTTCTTCTTGCCTTCTGCAGGCTTTCATCGACTTTTACCTGTAGTTCTAACTCTCTTGGATTTTCACTCTTTGGTCTGCACGAGACGTAAAGGGATCGTGTTCTAGGCCTCGACATCTTTGTTTCTCCTGCTAACTGCAACATGTGGTCTCCCAAGCTCATACTCCGGGCTGGAATGCAGCCTCCAGGCTAAACTCTCCTGCTGCTGTGGAAGGTGGGAGGTGAAATCTGGGGGTGAGAAAAAAGGCTTGAATTGATCTGCATTGGCGCGAGTCTGCTTTCCATCTCTGCAGTGTTGCAATATATATGTGTTCTTAGCTACTCTCTGGGTTAAAAGGTACGGACCAATGTATTTCGGTAAGAGAGAGGAGGAGATCTTTTTGGGAAGACAAGAAAGACGTTTTGCCTTAAGCCAGACCTTTTCTCCTACTTTAAATCTATTTTCTTTTCTACCTTTATTATAATTGTAAACTTTTCTTTCATGTTGTTTGATTTGAGTGATATTAGCCCTTGTTAGTATCTCTTGAAAGTTGTCCCTAATTCTTTCGGCGTACTGAGAGTAGGACTTTTCTGAAGACCTGGGTTCTTCAATTGAATAACCTGAATTTACGAATGGGGATTTTAATTTCCTTCCGAAATGAAGAACTGATGGTTGAAAACCAGTAGATGCGCATTTTCGGTTATTTAGAGCATACTGAATGAAGTTGAGATTTTCTGACCAATTATCGTGATTATCAGTATACATAGCCAATAATTTCTTTCTGTGGTTAACTGATCCCCTTCTCTTAGATGTAAAGCCTCCCTCAATTGGTTAATATCTAAACTAGGCTCCATTCTTGTTATTTTTCCTGTACGTAATAACATATACGTCAAAACTAAAAGGGCAATCCCGAGACTTGAGCTCCCAATTATGTAGTCGGAAAAAAAATAATAAAAAAAAAATAAACATTATTCTATTCTTCTGCTTACTTACTGCTAGTTGGCTCAGAGAAGTATTAAAGTCTAGGGGTATATCTTCTAATAAATCCGATCTACATATTGCTAAAACAAAATTATATTTAATATGGTAAATATTTATAGTTTTGATTAAAGAAAACGATTTTGTACGTAACTGGAAATAAACAAGGAGTTTATTCAACAAAAATAATACGTAGAACTAGTGTTCTAAAAGACGGAAAATATTTGAAGAGTTCAGAAGCAACGAGTTAAATATGAGATGCCACCAGGGGGACGAAAAATTAAGTGTGAATCTTTAACGATCTCCAATAACTCTCTCTTACGAATATCTGGTTTATTATACCTCGGTGCATTGATAGTTAAATATTTAAAAAACAATGAATTCTGCTAAGACTTCTTCCACCACTCTGGAAGTCACTGACTAAATGTTTCTATATCTGGCTATCATTCTAGCCCAGCTATCATTCTAGCTGTCACTAACTTTTATTTAAAAAAAAACTATCTTAGCCTTCATTCAGGCTTCAGCCGTTACTTCGACTGTCACTACTTCTTAAAAGAAAGAAAAAAACTATCTTAGCCACCATTCAGGCTTCAGTCGTCACTTCGACTGTCACTAACTATTAGAAAAGTTCTGGGGAGACAATCATTCTTGTCGATCCCACAGAATCACCTACCCGGCTATCACTTAAGCCAGCGGAAGGCGTAGAAGTGCTGCTGAGGCAGCTTGAGAGCACCGAAACCAGAGAGTTCAGTTTAAGGTCTGATGAGATGGGGCGACCGCTTCCCTTATAAAGGGGAGGAAAGCAGAAAGCCTGTTCGCGATAGTGTCGCCGCTGCGTGGGAGGAAGTAAGAAAATATCATCTAGCAGAAAGGGTTGAGCGATCGGCGAGACACCTGGTGACATTTACATAGAATATTTGACTTTTGTTGCTCCTGTGGACAGAAAAAGAACGAAAGAAGTTACATGTTAGCTATGCTAACTAATCAACATAGATAAATACAAGATAAAAACACAACTATATATTAAAAGATAATAATAATTAATTAAATCTTTGGCCAAAGATAATAATGTTCTTTATGCAACTGTTTCTCTTTTTCATATAACAAAAACAGGGTGTTGCAAGCTGGAGATTATAACTCAGTTTTACAGCCTATTGACCAGACTCCAACCTTTATTTTTGTCCTGAGCTCAAGTAAATAATAGACACATATAATCTAGTTGATGTGTGGCGTTACTTTCGATCCACTGACCCTGGTCATTCATTTCATATGTCCCAATCCTCTAGTCGTTTGGACTGTCTTTACATAAGTCGCTTACACAAATATGAGACGTTACGCTCAAACCTGTCTGTTTTAGCGATCACTATGCTCTTATTGTGAGAATAATCCTACCAGTGTCAAAATTTTTGAGAAGTAATTCCCTTTAGTATTTTAACCCTTCTATACGTATGCCCGTGAGTATCAGCATTTAATATGGAAGGAATGGTGGATCTTATTTCCATTACTATCACTCTATCAGGGCAAACTTATGTATTTTTGGGACAAACGAACTAAACGGAGATTTTGATCCATAAGTAAGCAATATTGTATTCAAAGGAACCAGACATAGAATACTCAATGCAACTATTACTCGAGCCTACTGAAAGAAAACATGCAAGAACAATTGCGAGGCAGTATAGTCAGGCCTCAAATACAAAAGAACATAGTTCATTTGTTGTCAATGCATAAACAACGAATGCGTGGTATTTTGGTCCGAAGCAAACTTGTCCCCGAAAAAGCTAGCATTATACAAATTGAAAAAGAACGACTCGGAGGCAAACAATTATGTAGGAGAGGCCTCCAACTGAGCCTGTCTTAACAATTTTTCTTTTGCCAGTTTCTCGTAAATGAAAAGAGATAATGAAATGTAACTTACCTCAGTAATAGATAATATTATTCTACAGCCGAAAATATGAATAGGAAGAATTTTCCTTGTTGCTACCCGTAGAAATTACAGTGTGACTTTAATTTGAATTACCCTAAAATATAGGTTTTGACAGCGACTAGAAAAATGAACTCAACGAGAATTGGTAACTTATCATGCTGCCTATGTTCCTTGTTAACTAGTTTTTAAATAATATTTGTATTTGAATTATACTGTTATTAAAATCTATTTATTCTATAATCTTTATTACAAAGTAAACACAAATATTGTTTGAGTGGTAGTTAACAAGGAACATAGACAACATGATAAGTCATCAAGTACAGTTGAGTTCATTTTTCAAGCTGCTGCTATAACCTAGATTTTGGGTAATTCAAATTCTTGTCATAGTGTAGTTTCTATGGATGGCAATACGGAAAATTCTTCCGATTCGTATTTTTGGATGCAGGATAATATTATCTATTATTGAGGTAAGCTACATTTCATGATCTCTTTCCATTTACGAAAAACTGGCAAGAGAAAAATTGTTAGGTTTTGAAAAAATATTTAGTAGTCTGCCCCCTTAACACTCCTTTGTTAACTACTCAACAGAGATCCTGTTAAAGTAAACAACAAATGCGAAACGCAAGAGCGAATTCAATAACTAGGTAGAGTGGCTCACAATATATGTGCTCACTGCAATAATATAGATACTCTTGAGCATCGATTACAATTTTGTACACAGATTTCAAATATCTGGCAACATTTTAGGCTACCTACCACTAAGATTTGTTATTCGTCTAAACGCTATTACGACTACTAATGTTCTTATATATTTTCAGACTTTAATTAGCTTTCCTAAGCAAAAAATAAGGGTATAGTTTGGCTCGCAGCATACACCCTTCTATATGTGCTTACCACACATCGACCGTATCACGTTGATATGTATTCGTTTTATCTCCCATACCATTTGCAGAAAATTCATGCGCAGTATAAACAGTAAGACTTCGCAAATTATGTGGTTGTGTTAGCTTCATAAACTAGTGTATACTTTTCTTAGTTTGTAATAGTAATATATACTTTCACCAATTTGATTTGTATCGACTTAATAACAGCCCAATATACATGTAAATGACCTGTTCATAACTCAAATATTATATATATATATATATATATATATATATATATATATATATATATATATATATGTGTGTGTGTGTGTGTGTGTGTTATGTATGTTGGTATGTGTATGTTGTAATTATACACGCCAGAATACTGAACTTGTACGATAAAGTTGTAATGTAGTAGCGAAGCTAACTTGGTACTTATTCTGCTACTTAGTTGCCAATTAAATTGAAGCGTAAGAAAGAAAACTCATGAAATAAAATAGATCGATTGCAGAATTTAATACATATGCATATTACGTAAACCGTCTTGATATCGGACTTCTGCGTACGTCGTCGTTTAAGTTTGTTGTAGTTGACAATTTTAAAACACTAAAGATTAAGAGAAAAGGATGATGAGTTAAGAGGAAGGTAAGAGAGGAAGAAGAAGGAGAAGATAATGGAGTGAAAAAGGATTTCAGTAACTTCATACGGGGGATATGTTACTTCAGGAATAGTAGGAAATAATTCTGAAGTTATAGTAAGGGAAGGATATTACATGGTCTATGGGAAGATGGAAGGGGAAGGGAGAAAGTGGAAGTGAGAGAGAAGAAAGATGCAGGGAAGAAATATTGAAGTATAGAAGGGAAAATCCAAAAAATACTGAGGGCACTTCTTGTTCTATTAAATTCCCAAGAATCAACTTTGAACGGTTTATTGCAGACACATGTCAACTCATATATCCCTGATCTGTATCCAGGTAAGTTCACAAGTGGTAGTTACCCAAACCTAGCCAAGGCGGTGAGAATGTTATTCTGATTAAATTAGTTACAATTCCTGATTAAAAGTCAATTTTGTTACCTTATTGTATGTTACTCGGCAATTGGAACCCGGTTTAAGTTAGTCGAGAAGAAGAAAAAAGTCAAATGTTTAGCTTATGCTTCCTGAATGGAGTTCTCGAAGTCTCTAGTTTCCACAACTACCGTTGCGAATTTAGTTCTGCCGTTTATGCCCACTTCGTAGAGCCGTTTTTGAACTAACTAAGAACAGTGGGCTTCATTACGTAGGTCATGGAAATAACGTAATCACATTTTTAAGGTACACTCGTGTCCAAAATTATTGTCGCATGCCTATAAATATGTTGTTGTAGGAATATAATTTAATAACGAATTCGCCCAGTATTTCTTAAATGATAGTATGTATACAATCGGCAAAGAAATGTATGTGGCAAAGTTCATGTCAAAAGTACAGTAAATACGAACAATAAAACGAAAATAAAACTTTGTCGTCCATTTTGCAACATTTTGTTTTACTCATTCTAATTTTCGTATTTATAATTCATTTCCTACGAATTTTGCTACAAACATACATTTCCCGATTATACATATAGTACCAATATTAAAAGTATCCTGCAAAATCATTATCAAATTATATTCTAACAAAAAGACAGTTATAGATATGCGCAATCATTTTGAACATGAGTGTATATATACAAATAGTAAAATTTATCAATTTACGCTAAGATCTGGATTCCTACTGAACCTAAGACAATAATTCACTCACACCACATTAGATAATGCATATATATGTTAATGTTGTTCGAGAGGAAACAACTTACTAACTACTGATTTGACAATATTTATTACATCTATTGACGAAAAACGAACAAATAAAATTTAAAAAAAATGGAAAAATGAAGTAATTTCATATCATTGCACATATAAATATTAGCTTACATAATATCTCTGAATTATTTGTAATTATTATTATTATTATTATTATTATTATTATTATTATTATTATTATTATTATTATTATTATTATTATTATTATTATTATTATTATTATTATTACATTGGTCGGCAAAATGAACTTTCTTCGCTCCCACGAACGAATATAGGTGATGCCTATAGGTTTCGAGCTTCTGAGTTCGAATCCGTAACCTGTTTGTCTCCAGTACGTACCAGTTTTCAGGGAGGAGGGGTGTTTCAATATCCGCCCAAAGATGTTATTCTCCACCCATAATAACTTGCACGTTATAATTTAAATGTTAATATAAATTATGCAGATAAAATTACATAAAAAGTTAAAGTTGAACACTCACGTGCCACTTGGTTTTCCTAATCCTCTTGTAATTACTACAGGGTGTCTCGCGTGTCTCATTGCAAGAGAAGACAGCCAACATATTCACACTCCATTTACCACTATAGCGCCTCTCCGTGGTAGCTATTTTCTGAAGAAACCTTTCTCCGTGTTCGTCAGGGACCTCCCCCAAGCTGTACATTTCAGGGAAGAAGTCCAGGTGGCAATGCAGGAAGTGTAACTATAGGGACATATTACATCCCACGTTACGAAATGAAGTAATTAACCTGCTCACAATGCCTTTGTAATCAGGTGATTTATGATTCCCTAGAAAGTTACTGCACACTTCTCGAAAGGCCTCCCAAGCCTCACTTTCCACTTCATTAAGCTTAGAAGAAAATGTAGTATCCTAAAAAACGTCTCTGATTTGAGGTCCCGTTAAAAAACCTTCTTTCACCTTGGCCTCGCTGAGTCTTGGGAATAGTTTTATGACATGAATAAATGCTTCACCATCCTGATTCTGGGCCTCGACGAAGACCTTTATGAGCCCTAATTTGATATGAAGGGCTGCTAAGAATATTTTCTCCGGATGCACAAGACGTTCATTAGTCATGTTCATCTCCCCTGGGACCAGTTGCTTCCTTGGTGGCCATTTTGTGATGGTGTACTGATCTTAGGCTCGACTATCCCAATGACACAATCAGGAGCAGTGCTTTGTGTAACCTCCTTGTAAACCGGTGAGGATGGCAATAACATTAACGTCAGCGCATACAGACCATTGGAACTTTTCGTACTTTATTTTCTGCAATAGGTTTCGCATTTTCTCGTATCTTTCTTTCATATGTACAGCATGAGGAATAGGGATGGCTGGCTTTTCATCGCCATTGGGTAGTAACACTGCCTTGAGACTTATCCTAGAGGAATCTACGAATAGCCTCCAATCGTCAGTGTTGTAGTTCAACTTCAGTTGTCCCATTAGCTATGAAATATGACTGCAATACACCAAAACACCATCCTTTGTATAATTAGGAACTAGGCTCACCTCTCTTTTCCTATATATCGATATATTCACATCTCGGTTTAGTAGATTCCATTGTTGAAGTCGTGATGCAAGCAACAGGGCCTTAGACTTGGGAAGGTTTAAGTCTCTGATCAGATCATTGAGCTCTTCCTGACTTACCACATGTGGTTCATTAGTGTCAGCGTAATTGGGATCTGACTGTGTACTCGAAGATTATACAACATCCTCACAAGCAGCAGGTTCTTCATCGGATGAAACACTGCACAGGGTGTATGAGTCTGGTGGTACGGATACAGGCAGACAAACATCATGTTTCACAGGTCTCCTCGTGGAATCCAAGTTAGGATACTGTATTTTATGCTTCATGTTTTTTGAGAAACCTCTTTTATTAGTCAGGTAGAAGTAACAGTCTGAAACATGATCACGGAGCTTGCGCCAAGCCATAGGTACGGCGAACGGCATCGATTTATGTGTACCTTTCAACAATCCTGTAAGAGTACGCGCACACGAGTTACAACTTTGTTTCGGGGCCCAAACGCGATCCTGGTTTTACACCCGAAGTACAGGTGGAGCCTGTCTTCAAGAACGGTGACAATGGCCTACTTTGTCCCTTGAAAATCACTTCTCCACATATATAGCAGAATGAATCTGTCGAATTGTTGCAAGTTCTCGGCATGTTCGTTTAAAACAAACGTCAATATTTCACGCAGGAATATTTTTCACCTACGGTATACACAGACACAGCGTAACACCACCTTTTAACACGAAGATCAACTCGAAGCGGAAATATTTGTTTCACGCGATAACGTGGTGTATGTCTTACCGCCTCTTTCACCAATATGTCTGTCGTCTAGACAAAAGGGAGCCGACAAACGATCGCAAGTTGATTACAAAACCTTTCTCCGTCAATAATGCCTAGGTTTTAGTGTATGCAGTGTGGAGCGTCAATCAATCTTTGCAAGCCATGGGGAGGGGGTACGTTTCCGGGGGGGGGTGAGCTAGAGAAAATGATGTTCCTGGAATATAGCCTAGTAGGAGTTCTTGGACTAAGATAAAATATCAGAATTATGCACTCCAAACACGGAAAACATATTAAATAGGTAAAATACGATTTTTCTGTCAATTATGGTAACAACATCCCGCCAAAAAACCTTATGTGCTGGAACTTTCTAGATGAGATATTCGTAATCACCATCTCGAAATCTATCCGGTACACCCTTTCGCCCCCGTGGGAGGATTTTCATGCCGACCAGTGTTATTAGTATATATTTTATTTTATGAAGCCACACATACATTTTATAAACCAGATATAATATTACTATTCAGTCAGTTGTGTTAATATTCTAATATGTTTTGGAAAATATTTAATATATGAGTCTATTTCTCATTAATTGTTTTCAATGTTTGTTCATATCTCGTGTCCATACTATCACTTATAAAGTGTCGTTGCACGCTTTGCTTTAAAAGTACGACAATTTCTAAATCATTCTTTACACTAGTTCAAAGGATACTTGTCATTATCGATGAAGATATCAAATCTAGTTCGTAGTCTATAAAGCTACCTGGTAATCAAGTTGGGAGTTTAACGTAAGTCCAATTCCATATTATCGCGAAATTAATCATATAAGTCAACATCTATTCTTAACTATTTGACGACACATAACAAAGTCAAGATTAATTATATAAATATTTCAGGCACGAAGAATCCTGAAGTCCCTATCCTGAGGGATACTTTAGGATGGAATCGTAGTAAACTCTAATCATGGAGTTTGGTACTACCAATCACTATTAATGAACGATCACTATACTTTTATTTTCGTAGGAATATCACTATCAGGATATTTGGAGATTTATGTTTCACGAGGGGACAACGGATATAAGTGTTAGCAAATTCGTTTCACAATGTTAGACATATACACTAGGGGTTAAACTACATCACGATAACCTGGCGAACTAAGACCCCAACATGCAGTTAGTGACGATTATACCACAGATGTGTTAAGTACACATATGGGTAACATGGCCACACAAAAGAGAAAAATCACATTCAGGAAAATGACGGTATACTCAAGCAGTCTTTACTTATGTCTATCGACGATCCGAAATTATGGCAACCAAATTATGGCATTAATCGCCCAACCAGTAATTGGTGTAATAATGAAATCCTTCATTCACATTGGAATGACACACTTCAAATTCATAATATACCTTCCCACAATGAAGTACATTTATCATATATTTACATATCCATTCACATATACTTAATCATTTTATACAACTCATAGTTAATCACCCCGTACATTCATATTTTAGGCTGCCTAACTACACTAGATGCACATAAAAGTATTTAACAAATAACCAAAGAAGATGAGTAACCACACTGAAATATATTCCTATTTAGATTATATTTCATTACCGAAGTTTCAGTCTGTAAAAACAACAAACATGTATATGCCTAAGGTAGTTATACACCGTGTAAGCATGATTATCAAGGAATACTATAATAAAAGTATTGTTAAAACAACTTAATTACAGATTAAAGGGCCCACTAGTTACCTGTCAGTGATATATTCATCTCAGTGTGACACAGAAAACCTGAATGCTATAACGAAGGTTATAGGTGGGACCCGAAGTTTAAATACCGACACAACACGGTTAAAAAGTCTGAAAGCTATATCAATATTGTTTTATAGTAAAGAAAATATAATAATAGTACTACGTCATTCGCTAAACAATCTTTCACGGCTACGACGGGTCAAAACTGACAACGGTAAACAATTAGTCCCTCGGGATATAACGAAAGTCTATAACTGTATGGATTATTGCTCACAACGCTTTGTGAAATAAAATCAGATCTTTAGATGCAAATCAATTACATTACATGATTATATTAGTGATCAAGTGAAATGGGGGCAGGTTGCTAAAACAAAACAAAACAAAAAAACTTAGAATAGAAGGTAAGAGTACAGAGGAAGATAGAACAAAATAATAGTCGGATATAAAAATAAAATGTACAACCAATGTGTTAATTTAAAGCCAAAATATTTATATGCCTAAGATGCGCGGCCTTCGCTATACAGGCCTATATTCAATTAGGAGCTCGCAACAAGTCTGTGCTCTGGGAGTTGTTACAAAGAGAGTAGTTATAAAGAACTCCTTCTTTTCTACATGCCCTTCTGCCGTCGTATCCGGTTGAACGTCCTCCGAGGGTCAGCATTAATCCAGGGAGGTGATTTTGTCTCTTAACTTTGTGATTTCTAATAAAAAATCCGACTCCTTAGAAACTAAGAAGATTTTAGGTGAAGGTATAATATAATTGTTCAGAAGTCCGAACAAATATCAGAAATGGAGATAACAAAATTTAAAAAAAAAATAATAATAATTTTGTACTAGGAAGTTCTTTTGCGCCGAAACCTTGCCAGCGCTACCAATCCCGCAAGGGAGCTAAACTTTGGACGCCTGATTCTAAATAATATCATAATTAGAAACAATAAGAATACTAGGAATAGTGGGTGGCCTCTGGTACGTGAAAAATATCGTACATAAATATCAATGCTATAGTATTATCTACCCTATTTTATATGCAAACATTGACGCTTGAGAGAAAAATCTTCAACTGAAACTACTACGCAGGTAAGTTTTTATGGCGGTGTAAGTTTAATTTAACTGAGTAATTGTGCATTAAGGAGATATTTCAATTAGTAAACATCCAAATATATACTGAAATATTGAAAGAGTTGAGTTGAGTTGAGTTGATTTTGGTTTAGCGTCCCTTTCAGAAGTGAGGCTATGTGAGACGTGGACCTACTGATTAACGTGGAATCCGAACCACATGAGCTCCCGCCGGGAATCGAACTAGCCAAAGGCGCGTACGCTAACCGCTTAGCGAAGGAGGAGCTCTTGTGCTAGAAGTGTTTCTTTAATATATACCTGAATAATTCTGTACATTTTTAAGTTTTCTTATCTTCGCCGGTTGCGCCACTGTCGCTGAACGAAAGAGCAACGGATGACGCGTTCGCTTAGTCATGATTTTCATAGTTTATGTGACTGTGTCTTGACGTTTACGAGTCGAATGTAAGCCTTTTGCGATTTTCTTTAGTTAATAAGTTCCTAAAGCTTATAATTTGTGTAATCCATCCATTCTTGTCCTTAATATTTCTTTAGCATCAGTTATGAATTCTTTTAGATTGGTTGATTGGAATACCTGTTTGTTATTAGTGTTAAAGTGAAAGTTGTGAATTTCTTTAATTTTCTTATATTGACAGTTTATCAAGAGAGTAGCCTTTAACGAAAAATGTTTCTCTAAGCTGATGTTCAGTCTATTTATGTTGAAGTGATATATTATTCTAGAGGATCATGATCTTTATAATATGCTTAAATCTAAATCATAAAATTTCTGAATCTCCATATTTCTAGTTTTGATTTAAATGCTGAATCTTGAGGTTTTACATCAATTGGTAGTGATTCAGGTTTCTCTTTCGGTTCTTCGAATATTTGCCTTCAAATGGGAATGGTTTGAAAGCGTTGTTTCTACCTAGTCTTTTAGATTTCGGTTCTCCAAAGATGTATAACTTGGAATGGGAATATGTTTTCTTCTTTTGTTTTCTTTAAATATTTTTAAATCATCTTTTTCACGTAAATAAATAAGTTCAGCTTTCCGCAATCGGGAATACCTTTTAATACTCTTTTCTCTGCAGAGCTGTTTCAACTGGTTAAAGTATGTCTTTTATAATTCATCTTATTTATTACAAAAAGGAAATATTTTTCAAATTTCATTTTATGACTACTCTCATAAAAGTGTTTAATAAAGTTAAATACTTAACTAACTCTAACTGACTTCTATCCTCGTCCAGGTCTTTTATCCTGCCTCCTAACAATGTTTGGTGAACCATCTCAAATACTTTCCTTCTATATTCTTCCTTCCGAGTGAGCGACCATGTTACATACTTAATCTAGTTTAATAAGGTTACATACTTACGTTTAAGCCAGTTTCTACATTTTGATTCAAAAATAAGTATATGTTTTGTAAATCTAAAACTAAATTTTGTAAACCTTCATACTGCATTAATATTCTCATATTTTTCAAATCAATCTGCACTCGCTCAGTGCTTTCGTAGTATTTATTTGGTAATATATCTTTCATCATATAAATGTACTAATATTATTGAACCTATCTTCGTTGGATAAGATTGCAAGCAGTAATTTCATAGAACTTAGACTTATCTAGATCTGCAATTCTAACAGGTTGGAATTATTTGTGTTTGATTTTTCAGTTAAGTAATAGGTTGACATTTTTTAAACGAATAATACAACTCCTATAAGATTTAGTTTTTGAAATTTTATTTTTTAACATTCTTCTTGTGCTTCGTCTATGCCGTCATCTCCTTCGTTTATTTGTATTTTGATTTTCATTACTGAACTCATTTTCACTTTCAGTCTCTCTCTTCATTTCTACGATATTATACATTGCCAGAAAAGGTTTAACTGCATCACAAAATTCTATATCATAAAGTATATCACTACTTTGAATGATTTCGTGATAAATTTTAAGACCTCTTCTACATAATGGTCAGTTATCATTTAACCACGACCTCTTTCTCAAACATCTCTTACAAAAATGGTATTGCATATGGTTTTCACTTTGTAAATATTATTCCGAAAACAAATAGAACAATTGATATCATCAGCTAACTCTATCTCATCATTAAATGTATTAATAAGTTTAAATTTAAAATTAGAAGCGAGTTTCTGATATCTCTCAATCTCATACCAATAGACTTTATCTCAAAACTCTAGAATGAAATCTACAGATAACAATTGATCACGTGATATGATAACCAAGAAAAGTTACCTTTAAAATCGCTAATGAACTGTTCACTTAACTTTTGTTTAATTGCCAAGATATCTCAACAATCGTTGTCTTTAAATTTATCCAAAAATTCTCTAAAAAAATTGATAATTTCTGAAAACCATCAATTGTGGACAAAGATCGTCATTGAACGTATACTCAAATTCCCATATAAAGTATTCTGATAATTTGTGTTCACTTATAATATAACGCCAATGTACGTGCCCTTAAATTCATTTATAAAGTCTTTTCGTAATTTTTGTCTTGATGAAACTTCTATCGAATCAACTCTATTTTCAAATTCTCTTATGAAGTCTTCAGATAATTTTTATTTACAGATTTCCTTCCAATTGACGTTATTTTTAAATTCTCTTTTAAAGTATTCTGGTAATTTTTGGTATTTGCCTACATTACCCAATTCATCTTCTTAATATCCAAAAGTCGAGTTATATCTTGTCTCAAATCATTATCTCCATTTTAGTCAACACATGCAATGGAACTTTTTCAAACAACTTATTTACCATATATTTGTAGCTTTGTTTTCTTCACTGAGTTGTTGTGATTTATATTCTAAGCATATAATTTCATATTTTCTTAAACGTTTCAATTTTGATATAGTTCTCATGGTTCTCGAAAAAGATTGTAAACTTTTAAAAAATAATTTCATTTTTTATAGCTTTGCACAAAAGAAATTACTCACATTTATATACAGAAAATCTTAATCGAACATGTTGCTTGCTAAACATGTACTATCTCTTATACCTATATTCAGTCGTGAATGTTATTACTTAGATGATGATGGAGATGATTTTAATTGATGCTGAGTATGATCCAGATAATGTTTATTATAACTCAGATAATGATGCCGATGAAAGAGTTAATTTTCGTAATCTTGATTTAACTAATTTTTGCATTGCTATTGGTATGTAATATCATTTATTTAAAAAAGCTGTTAAAGAAAATAACAAACGCCTTATACAAAATATTATTGAGAAGTATATTATGAATTTGTCAGATGAAATATTAAGTACACTAACAGATGAGTAATTGTCTTATATGCGTTTATTGAATGTGTTACAAAAGCTTTTATACGTAAATATAAGGACAAGATTAATTGGGAAGAATTAACATACAATGACTTACCAGAAGATTTCATAAGGGTGTTTGCAAATAGAATTAACTGGTTGAGTATGACATGACATGACTTATCAGAAGATTTCATAAGAGAGTTTGCTGATAAGTTTCTTTGGGGATTATATCAAACAAAAAATTATCTAAAGATTTTATTAGAGAGTTTGTTGTTAAACTTAATTGATATATCGTGGTTTCAAATTTATCTGAGAAATTTATAAGAGATTATGCTGATAGAGTATGTTGGATAGTAATTTCATTGAGACAACGATTATCAAAAACTTTTGTTTTAGAATTTAAAGATAACATTTCTAACTAACTTCTATTTCTATTTAGCCACTCTTTCATTTGGGGAGACTTTTATAATTGTTATTCATAAAAGTTATATACAGATCTATGCTATGTAAACATATAATAACTAATCAATTTCTTTACTCAACTCTTCTTCTGATAGTGGTGCGCAAAACTCATTACTTTTTCCTTTACGAATATCTAGTTCATGTTGCATTAGATTAAACAGCTTAACACTGTTAGGGTCTCTAAACTTTTCGTAAATGATCTCATGATTTGGATATTTATCGCATGCATTAGTAAGAGGTTTATATAGACTTCTCTTCTGACATCTGATAGCATAATAAGGGAAAGGATCATTTAGTTGGCCCTTCTTGTATATGATTAAATAATTATCTTTTGAACTGTCATTGGTATATAGTGCTGCTAGTTCCTTTAACTCTACATTTTGAATTTTTAATTTATCCATTGATTGTTTGGTTTCATCTATTCGTGATTGTACCTTTTAATCTCTTGTTGACATTGCTTACAGTCTTGAGTGAAATAATCTTCATTAATATTACAACACTTATCGTAAAAATCAATTGAAATCCAAAACGAGATACTTAACAATAATTATTTTCTTACATATGTTCCTGATATGTTAGTGTTTGTTCTGTTTTCTCCTGCTTTTATTGTGTATGAAGAGCGATCCACCGAATTCATAGTATCACCCTTTCTATTATATTATTTTATCAAATCTTTAGATTATATATTTTCTAACCATTTATAAAATCTCTTGCTACCACGTGCACAATATGATAGTTTTACGTCCAAATTAATTTTTACGCCCTCCTTCAAGCTCGATAGATTCTATTATTCAAGGCACTTCCGAAATATTAGAACCTGTAGTAAATGATATTGAATTGTACGTTATGAGAAATCTTTCTCCTAAACATGCCAGTGAGAGCTGTAGTAAACTTGAAGTGCTTCAAACTCGTCTACAAGAGGTGGGCACTTCATTCAAACGTAGGAAACTTTCATCACAAGAATCTTGCATGGTATTACCTCGTGAAATGGGCATATGAACTCGGTTTGATGGCACGTGGGGCAAATATCAGGGTGTATATAATCAAACCCAAGTAACTTCTACATTCATGTATGTACCTATTTTAGATACTGTAAGGATGTTATACAATAATACATCTATTTAGCGCCATATAATGACAGAAAGGCAAAGAGGTAGCACTATAATCGTAGAATTTTGTGATGGCTCTCATTTTAGGAACAATCCTTTAGGAGTAAATAATGAAGTATTTCTACAGATTCAACTATACGATGAGTTCGAGCCAGTAAACACCCTTGGTAGCAAAACATGTATCCGTAAACTTGGTGGGATATATTTCATACTTCGTAACCTACCACCATATTTCAACTCACCTCTCGAAAACATTCACCTGATAGCTTTGTTCCACGCTGTTGATATAAAAAGAGAGGGTTTGAATGAAATTTTGAGCCTATTATTCATGATATCAAAGAGCTAGAGTCTGAGGGTATTCCTGTGAAATTTCTTCTTGGTCAAGAAGTAATTCGAGGAACTATCGTGACCTTATCTCACGACACCCTTTCAGCTAACATATTGAGCGGAATGACTGAATCATTTTCCGTCCTTTACTACTGTAGATTTTGCTTGTGTGATAAGTTCAGGGCACAGGAAACAGTCAGTGGTAATCATGTGCAGATGCGTACTAATGAAGTACTTGAAAACAATGATATTTTGCCGATATTTGGAGTTAAATGTGTAACAGTTCTAAATAAATTGGATTTTTTAATGTGTTCACATTTCAAACCGTAGACCCTATGCATGATATTTTAGAGGGAATTGCTTAGTTAGAAGTAAAATTTTTCATTAATTACATTGTAGAAAAGGAGAAACTAATTTCGCTCAGCTCCCTCAACAAGGGAATTTATGCTTTTAATTTCGGTTACGTAAAAAGAGCAAACAAACCAAGTGCAATTTCACTAGATAAGAGCGGTACATCTATAGGGCAAAGAGCCTGTCAAATGTGGTGCCTAGTCAGATATCTTCCGGTAATTGTAGCCGAATTAGTTGATCTTAACAACAATATAACTCGCAGGTGGAATGTTCTGACATGCATGGAAATTATTTTTGCCACTTCTATGGCTTACAACTTAAAATATCTGATAGCAGAGTATTATGAATCTTACGTGGAGGTTTTCGATCACAGACTTACTCAAAAGCATTATTTTTAATACATTATCCGTCTGTTATGCTCAAGGTGGGTTCGCTTATCCAATTATGGTGGATGAGATTTGGAAATAAACACTTTTCCTTAAAAAATTGCAACATATCTTCCCTCATTTAAAATGTTTGTAAAACTTTAGCAGTACGACATCAAGAGTACATGAGCATCATATGTAGGGGTAAAGCGCTTGATGTACCATTGAAATTTGGCCCTGGTAAGAAATGTTCTATTAGGTTTTTTGAGCAATGCCCTCACATTTGTAGGTACTTAGATGCATCATATGACGAAGAGATTTTAATTATCAAGTGGTTGCATATTCCTTGGTACATTAGAAAGTTCTGGAAAAGTAAGAGAATTTGGTTACAAACTTGAAAAAGCTTGAAAAGTCGGGTGATATTTATTGGGTTTTTGCTCCTCTGAAAATACTGAATTAAAACCTTTATTATTTTACACCGGGCACGTCTTATGTGATAAGACGTAGGTAAAAGAGATGGCGACTCGCCTGTGGTTATAAATTTCCACATTTAATAAAAGGTCAACAAGGCTTAAGGCTTAATACGGTACTTTAATAGACACCAAACATAACATCATTTCTTTTTTTATGGAAGCATTATATGCTTTCCAAGCATTACGAATGCTGGGATAGAACCTACAAAATAGGCCCTGGTCGTCTACCTACTAACATCCTCTTCCGTCCCGCTTCCAGTCTGAGCCTTGAATGACTAAAGGCCATAAAATAAATTCAAATGCAACCTAATAAATTTAGCTTTCTAGCGTCCAATTTCTGTATGAAATGGATTCTCAAGATTTTGGATTTTGCAAGTATTTGTAAACTTATGAAAAGCTTTATTAAGATATACACTTAAAATTTTATTTTAACATACATTTTATTTTAGCATACAGTTATACATACTTTAAAATTTGATATTTTGTTACAATCTAGGACTAGCCTAGTCCTAGAAAAAGTCCTCAGTAACTTGAAGTACGGTAAAAATTTTGAAACTCAGAAATGTCTATTGCACACATCAAACAATCGTCAGTGTTCCATCAAACTTGATGAAAAAACTACTACAGCATTTTTATTAACTCGTAATTGATATAGGTAACCGCATACAGAAAATTCGTTTTATCTAATTTTCTTACGCTCTTTGTGACAGTATGACTCCTTTAAAATCTAAGAATGATACGCTTCGAAGCATGCAAATAATTATATACTTTCGTCATTTCACGAAACTGTGATGGTTGGTTAAAAGGTGTTAATTTGTATTATTTGAGATAACGTAATGATTGTCAGGAAAGTTATCTATATTCATTAGGAGCGGCATAGACTTCCCAATATTCTTCTACTATATCTTTATGGGGTTCTCCTATTTCTTTAAACTTATTTTTTATTTTTAAAATTACCTCTGTGGTATATCCTAGTCGTCATTTGTAATGGGAGGTACCAATATAACAGTATAAAGGGTAAGGTTTGGTTTTAGGTGAGGTGCAGCTTAGTCTAGTGGTGGTTAACCTCGTGTGTATTGTATTTTCTACTAGACAAACATTACTTTCATTTTTCTTGAAATGTATTTCTGTCATCTTTCCTATCTGCATAGCAGAAATTCCTTATTTCTACTATGAAGATAGTTCCTTCCAATATAGTACATGTAAATCAATTAACAGTAGAAAGCAATTACCTGTTAAACAAATACTGCTATCTGTTTCTTGGACTGTCATTGCAGTTGTCGTCATCAAGGAAAGGCGAAATGAATGCTACATAGCGATTTGCATATGTAACACTCAATACGTAAGACAAACCAATGTCACTTATTATAATACCATAGATGCAGCCAGCCACATACACAAAACATCAAGGTAAGTGAGTACACATTTTATGGGATTAACCATAATTAAATTACCATGTGGGCAAGCTGGATAAAATTTGTTATTGAAATGTTCATCTTATTACAATGGAGTGCCTTTTAAGATTTTTTTATTAGCAACACATCACCCACTACACACAGCAACATATTTCTTGTTGCAGTATGATAGACCTTACGTGCCGAAAACAATTGAAGATTCCATCGTGCACAATCAAACAGCTGACTCACTCACTCTTTTCATATTATCTTTATGCCTGACGACGGGCTCTGACCGACTTTGTAATAGTATCGCAGAATTTGTTTTAATAGGTCTCCAACATTAATATTCCTATACACTGGCTTGAGGTATCACGGAGGTTTATTAACATGAGTACAGCGACAAAAGTTGTTTTGCTAGATATCATGGTAGTCATGAATTACCTTTGTTCATTTATCAAAAATATTAATGTCTACATTGTATATTTTATAAAATGTACCAGATAAGATTTATTGGTATGGATTTTCCGAAGGTTATGCAGAATCTTGGTTATCTTCAGAAAATATAAAAAAGTTTATTTTGCGTTGTGTGTAGAAATCTTCATGAAATTGATAATTTTATTGTTTACCTGTATACGTGAGTTACTTCTTTATGTTAGGTAAATTAGAAACTAGAAAAAATCAAAGTAGAGAACTTAATTATTAGCGAAAAATATTTTCTTTTGATTATATTCCGAAACACTCCGAAAATCGTATACTGGAACTAGAATACATTTGTAATAATGTTGATTTTGTTTGCTAATTTTAATGTTTATTTTCCAGTAGTTGTTCGAAACAATGAGATATTTTGCGTTTTAGTAGCTTTGATTGAAACGTTGTATTTCAGATAATAATAAATTGATGCCTGTGTGAAAACATGATTCGTGTACTCATGGGTGGCGATTAGGGGGGCAAGAGGGGGCAGTTGCCCCCCCACTTTTTTGAAGTGACATCCTAATTTATATAATTTCATTTGGAAATGTAAACAGGGTGTCTACACAATTTGGAGAAAAGATCTCTGACTTTTCCCTGACTTTCCATGACGAACGTTTCAGATTTCCCTGACCCCTGAATAACTTTAAAATATAGAAAAAAGAAAAAAAACAGCCTCTACACCCCCATAGCTGGCCTTTTCTCTTCCGCTTCTCTTTCTTTCTTTTTTTAATTTTCTTTCTAAACGAATGTAAATTTATAAACGTATGCATTAGTCCGATATTGATTAGGGCTACATATTACACAAAATGGAAAGTTAGAAACGAAAGTGTGCAGTATACAGGGTACTTAAGATACGAAAAAAATACACATTATATGCTTACACATTATATCTTAATACCAATTACACAGCGTTATAATATTGCCTATAGTAACAAACAGTTCATACATGACTTCACTGATTATTAAAAACACACACACACACACACATTATGTAACACATACTTTTGCAGGTGCAGTTGTTAAATGCAACCCATTTAGAAATTTGTTTTCCTCCTTCCTCGCTTAGTTTTCTTCTCATTGATCTGAATATCTTTCTTGTTGTCTGCCCAGTTTAATTTTCTTTTCTTCTTCCTCCTCCAGCTCCTTTAGTTGTTGCTAAATCTTCCATTTTTCTCTCGTCTTTTCGTCTCCAGCATTTATTTCTCTTTTCTTTTCCAAATAAACCTGATATTGTCTCATTGAACTTCTCACTGAATTTATCATACCTAATGTAATTATTAATCCTGATGATCCACATATTCTCATCACAGAATCATACATGATCCGTTCAACCACCGGAGATTCTTCTTGTAAGTTGTCAACAATGAGAATTTTTTTATGAAACCACTTTCAAATAATGCGTTTTCGTGAAAGAAGATAAAACACAATTTCATAACTGACCATAGGTCAACGAAGATCTTCCCATTTCCTAAGACTAGGTTAAAAAAAACTCATGAACTCCAATACCATCTCTATCATTGGCTATGAATTCATTCGAGTGTTCTTTAAATTCTTCAGTCTGAGCTTTCACTGTGAGCTGGAGATACTATTTCTTCGCGTTTTCAGCCACTTGTCCAGATATCCTCTTGGCACCATGCAATTCTTCTAGAACAGCGTCTACCCTTTTGAGCAAATATGCCAGGCTGCAGTTAGATATCTGTTTTTCGCAGAAAATTAGTTTCAACAACTATATCAGAGAACACAGCCTCCCTCAATATCATCATTGAGAACACTACACTACATTTTGCATCTAGTAACAGTAAAGAAATCAACCCTATTTCATAAATTCAGTAATTGAACAATGGACCTAAATAGACTTTTCCCTGACCAATCTGCCATTTCCCTGACTTCACCTGATACATTTTTACCTCCCTGACCTTTCCCTGACTTTCACTTATTTTCCAGAATGTGGACACCCTGGTAAAGGGTTTGTATGTATTACTGTTTCATAGGAAGAAAATGGTGCCACATGATATTTGCTGTTGAGTGAGTACGTATTGGATATTGTCTTCTCGTGGAGTTAAGAAAGCTACAGGAATTGCGTTCTAATTGCAATTCAAAGCAATTAATATTGCAATTGCACATTTCCTTAAATGTCATAGCATGTGCTTGGAGTACTTACTGTATTTCATTTTCTAAGAGTAAAAACATTCATTTAATGGCATGTGTGGAATTAAAAGTATAAGTTGTTCATTGATTCCGAGTTTAAATATAACTTCTGCAAAACAAGCATTATTCATTACTATGATTAATATTATCCCTTCTACTTATTTGTTTCGCAAATTTATTAAATCTGATCACACAATTTTCCAGACAGAATTTTAAGATGTTACTGAGTAAGAACTCAAATCTCTTCTTATAGTTTCGTTGTTTACTAGTATAAAGGGCTAGGTACCTACCTGTATTGCTCTTACGAATTCACTTAATAAAATAGAAATACGATATACGGCATTTTAAGTGAAAAAGGATAGTATCCTATTAGTTATGCAACAATCCATCATTGTTAGAAACACCCAGCAAATATAACATTGATATACAATTATTATCATCATGTCTTGCCCCCCCACTTTTAACGTCCAACCGCCGCCACTGCGTGTACTCCGTAATAACAGTGTGCAAAAACGTGTCAGATAAGATTTATTGGTGTGTTTCTTTTCCGAATGTTAGATATAATCTTAATTGTCTTCAAAAAAGAAAACAATGCTTATTTTGCATTTTTTCAGGAAACCTACATAAAAACGGGGCTCATAGTTAGTCATTTTTAAAACTAAAAGTAACATTTTTTTCAAGTTTGTCACTAAAAGTTACTTTTTGGACGGTTAAAGTAATTTTGTCCTGTGATTTATGTCTTTCATTGGCAGTTTCCTAAGAAAAATGTTATAAAAATAACTGGAGAAAGTCAAAAACTTGTTATGTCTGTTTCCATTCCACATAGACCTAGTTGTTGTGAAAGTAAGAAAATCTGTTAGTATGCTGTAGCAGTTTTAGAGGTTGAAATATTTCGAAAGAAAAAAAAAATATGCTCATACAAATTAAAGTGGTGGCGGAATGAGGTACGCATGGAAATAGCTTTGATTAACACTATATAAATTTAGTCCTCATTTTATTGTAACTAGTAACGAAATATATATATATATATATATATATATATATATATATATATATATATATATATATATATATATAACAACAATTTAAATAAATAATATTCATCAAAATTGTCCTTTGGCTGTAATTCAGTTTCGATTTGATTTCAACAAACTCAATTTTAAATTTCCACAACACTAAATATAGAATATATTTCATAGGTTAGTTCAATATAGAATTTGATAGCACTTCCAAAAGTTCCTTTCCATAAGTCCAGTCAACAACCATTAAAGCTTACTAAAGCTGACCGTTTAGCACATGTTCGAACGAGTTTTACAAGAAAATTCTTAAATAGCCAAAATCACCTTAGTAGAATTACTAGCACAAAAGAAACATATGTGTATACGTAAGACATAAGACATGTAATAATAAGCATTTTAAACATTGATAAATACTAGTTATAGAAGTGAGGACTAAGAAACGTAATTTAAATATATAACATGGCACAAAATGAAGTGAGAATTTTACGTGAATTCTTTTCTCTCCTTTTTCTAAATAGCCAAACGCATCGCCTAAAAACTTATTTTCTAAACATTACCAAACCTGCTTTACAAAAGTTGCTTTGAGGAGAGACATTTTCCCACTACTGTTCTTACTACCAGTTCATAAACCGCAATGGCGGACGTTCCTTCCAAATCAAGGAAGAAGGTTTTATAATTCAGAGAATCGCCACTAGAGGCGTTCGTATTACAGGTGAGAGTGAGCGTCCTCATTCTATAACGAATCGTTTACAACTTCTCTTATTATTATTATTACAACCTTTCATTTATGTGTCGATTACATTACATAAAAATTCTTTGTCCCCGTTTAAAATACATATGTATGAATACATATATATTTTTGACTACAGTAAGTTAATAGGCACATAAAGGACAATAAACTAAGACCATTGCCAAGAAACAAAAATATAATACATACAGTAAATCCAGCGACGACCACTTACAACTTATGGACATACAACACTTAGATGAAATGAAATACCGCGGTATTATGATAGGATGATACACTCTTTCACTTCTCACAAACACTAAGACACTGAACACTTTACTTCCAGATATCTGCAAGATACAAAAATAAGAACCACACAAAATAACTGCACAAAATTTACTATTACATTTTAATATAATTTTTGAACAATTTACATTTTACGTTTGGCGTGCTGAATTATAAGGCTTAACGTGATTTACATTTTTTAATGATACGCTTAGGATTAGCAATATCTTGTAATCACAATGTATTAAAATTAGGTTTGCTCAAAATTTAAAGGGACCTTCGAATAAAGGACTTAACTTAGGCGTAAAATGCTTAATAATTGAGGCCTTTTGGAACTTCTTTACTAAAACTAACTGATTTCTATGATAATTTGGCAAGTCTCTAGTTTTAGAGTAACATTTCTGTTTCCTCTTCCAAGACTGATCAATATTCTCTACAAGTTTCGCCATTTTCTATTCTTTATCAGGAGTACCATCTAGTTCTTCTAAGTTTAATTCTCATAGAGCATCCAAGGGTGAAGGCAACTTACGACCAAGATAGATCTCCGCCGGCTCATATCCAGTTGATTCTGAGACACACATGTTGAGCGTATACTGTATTTTCTTGATGTATTGGGCCCAATCTGATTGATGCTCATTAATATACGTTATCAAAATGTTCTTAATCTATCGAATCTGTCTTTCCGCCTGGTTGCTGCTAGGTGAGTAGGGAGCTGTAGTGATGTCCTGAATACCAAGGCTAAAAAGATGTTGCTTCATGTAGAAACTTGTGAAGATCTGCGCATGATCGTGGACGACTTTATTAGGAATTCCCAGAAGAAAAAAAAGGTTTTCTAATTTACTGCAAATAACCTTGGAGCTTAAAGATCTTAGTGGTTCTATCATTACAAACCTGGACGCAGCGTCACAAACGATAAATAAATGCCGAAACGGCCCTCAGTTCGGGAAGGGCCCAGCGGTGTCAAAATACCAGCAATGGTTAGGTCTAGTTGTTTTCCGGGAGTAATAAACACCCTGTTTCTTCCTATTACCATCTTTACACGTTTGACATCGCAAACATCCTTGGACATACTTCCGAACGTCAAGGAATAAATTTTTCCAACTGCATCTTTGGGCAATCTTGGCTGCTGTCCGTGAAAAGCCGGTGTGACATCCGCCCACTTCATCGTGATGAATGAATTTCATGATGCTATGCTTCATGGCTTCAGGCACTAAAATCCTCCATCCCTTATTCTTCCGTCCTTTAGTTTTGACAAAAATAATGCCGTCATTTATTTTGTATTTATCAGCAAGTTGACCCTGCTTAACTTGTTCCATAATTCGCTTTATTTCTTGATCTTCATTTTGTAATTCCTTGAGAGGACGACTAAACACAGGTGCGTTCCAAAAATTAGCCGAAGATAAATTTACAGTTTTTCCTTTAAAATTTTGAATTTCGTGATATTGATCTTCAAAATTATGAAACTCCACTCCATTGTTAACTCTAGACCAGAAATCTGCCAAAAAGTTTTGAGACGTCCTTAAATGAATAATTTTAAATTTAAATCGCGATATTTTCTTAATCAAAGTTCCATATTTCCTCATTCTTTTATGATTACGCAATAACAATGTTAAGGAAGAGTTGTCAGAAAAAATAGTACAAGGTTTAATCAAATACATTTCAAATTTCTGACGTGCCATACATAAAGATTTAAGTTCCAACTCAAAAATGTTTTTAGACCAGTCTAACTCGGGAACAGCCTTAGAAAACAATGCTACAGGTCGTAAAAGTTTTTCCTCATCATATTGCGATGGAATGGCAGAAAATCTTTTAAATGAGCTGTCACAATGAATAACAAAAGGTTTATCCATATCAGGCACACGCAAAATTACATGATCTACAAAAGCCTGTTTTACTCGTTGCAAGGCTTCCTGCTCTTGTGGTCCCCAATGAAATTTATTTTTCACAGAGCGTAATTTATGTAAAGGAGCCATAATTTCGGCGTAATCTGGTATATACTTCTTATAATAATTAAAGTAACCACAAATACGATTAACGCCCTTCCTATTTTTAGGCTGAGGTAAATTTCGCACTGCTTCTACACGCTCAGGATCTATTCTAGTAAAGCCGCCTTCAAATTCATAACCTAAGAATTTTATCTTCGTTTGAATTAATGATAATTTCTTTTTTGACACTGTTATACCCCATTTACGCAGTCTTTCTAATACTTCTTCTATATTTGCTTGTGAGTTTCTACATCTTTGGTGTGTATAAGAAAATCGTCCAAAACACTTCTAAATTCTTACCTATCATATCGCCAAAGATTTTATGCATAAAGCTAGTTAGGACGAATGTACTAAATCTAAACCCCATTGGGAGTTTACGATGAAGAAGCAAACGTGTGGGAGTGCAAATGGTAGTATATTTCTTGCTATTTTCTGAGATATTCATCTGAAAGAAACTTTTCCGTATATCCAGCCGAGAAAACAGGGTATCGGCCTAAATTGGCTATAGTAGCCTCTACATGTGGACTAGGAAAGCTGGTTACCCTAACCATCTTATTAATTTCCGAGAAGGCCACAACTAAACGTTTAGATTTATCATTATTCGTCACCAAAAAACATGGAGACGAATAAGGAGAATAGGGGACCTCTTCTAAAACGCCCTCTTTTATTAACTCATCAATATGGGCTTCAAGTTCTTTCAATTTACTTCCTGTAACTTGGTACGGTTGAAGTCTAACGGGGGTGGGATCTTCCATCTCAATCTCATAAGTAAAATCCTTAATTTCGCCCAAAGAATTTGAAATAACATCTGGATAAGAATTACATAAATTTTGAACATATTCTACCAATTCAGGATATTTATCTTTCAAACTAGGTGAAATTTCAATATTATCTACCTCATTATTCTCATTCTCAACTAAATTATAGTTTTTATTGGTGTCCTTATATAATTCCCTGGAATTAAAAACATTATTAAAACAACATAACTTATTATGAATGGTGCTACCTGCGGTTTGTCCTTGGACCTGCTCCTTCTCCCTCCTTCCTTCCTTACAAGGATCCTCATTCAAACTCGGTATGGTATGAGCAGGATTGTTCTTTTTCCCATGGACTGCTGTATGTTTTATATTGAACCAAAAATATACTTTTTTAGAGGTTATCAAACAGATATTCGTAACGACATGGTGGATCATCTATTAGTGATACTTTTTTTTTTGATTTCGAGAGTTTCTGCTGTAATGTTGTAGATTATTTATTTTCAGCAGAGGAATATGATTAATATGATATCAAGATTCTGCAAATTGTGATGGCATAGGCTACCTTCTAAAATATCTCAGATGAACAAGTATTCTCTAGAAAACTTAGCACGTTATGTTCGATGCAGCGGCAGACCATCCTGAGAGGTTTTTCCAGCCACACCAGGCAAATACCACGATGGCACCTTCAGTATAGTTCTGGTCATCACCTTCATGAATCCTTTCCCGTGCCCTTTCTAAAGGCCATAAATAGAAAATGTTAAGCACGTTAAATTGTATAGTTCCATGACCACTATGGGCAACTACTTTCCAAATTGTTAATACCATGAGTAGGGTGGTGGCACTTGGCCCCGGTTTTTGACCTACTGCGCATGCGCAAACTGTTCCGGTTCCGACTCATGCTCCAGTTCCTGTTCCGGTTCCACCAGAGCAGACTACGCGCAACGAGTAGCCATTTACGACCTGTATTTTAAATCTATGGCATTTAGTTATTATAGTAGAGCAAAGAATAAAAGTAAGCACACACGTTGCGCAGAAACATCACACATAACACCAAGACTATGAACATAGGAGAACGACCATGACTCTGCCGGTAGTGTTTTTCACACATTCTCCTTTACTCCTTTCGTTTCTCCTTTACGATCACTTTTTATCAACGGCAACAGTCGAACAGAAATTAAAAAATAACAGCACCATTTAACAAAATAGCATACGTCTGGTTAGTCACACACACACACACACACACACACGGTTAACGGAGAGTTTAATATCGCTCCAGTGACCATCACACACATGGTTACGGAGAACTTCCGATTCCTGTTCCGGTTAGCCCGGAGCACACTACGCAATGAGTAGCCTTTTAATTACGACCTGTATTTTAAAGACTGGCACATTTAATTATTACAGTAGAGTACAAAAATAAGAACACACACACAGACACTCTTGTTTACGCATGCGCAGAAAAATTACAGTTCCAACTCCCACTTCCGGCTCAGATTAAACACATCACCACCAGCAGAAGACCACAGACTACGAAGGTTACAACACAGAACTATGAACACACATTCCAAATCCTATTGAACATAGTAAAGCAGTGGTTTGCTCCCCGTTTGCGTGGGTTTACACGCCCATAGTATTCTTTCTTTCTCTCTGTCTCTCTCAAACACACACACACTTGGATTACGGAGCACTTGGTAGTGCATGAACAAACTGTTCCAGTTGCAGTGCTAGTCCCGGTTCCGAAACACACTAGGCAACGAGTGCCCTTTTACGACTGTACCTATTGTAGCGATTGCGCAAGCTGTTCCGCTTCTTGTTCCGACTCAAGTTCCAGTACCAGTACCGGTTTCGGAGCAGACTACGCAACGAGTAGGCTCTTACTATCAATTTTTAACCGTTATAAAAGACTATGACCGATTTTTCATTCCCTAAATAACATAGTACACACACTTGTTGACGCATGCGCAGTTCCAATTTAGTAGAAATTACAGTTCCAGACTTCCACTTCCGTTTCCGATTGAAGACAGCAGCAACTGCAGAAGACTACAGACTACAAAGGCTACAACTTAGGATTACAAGCACTTATTCCAACTCGTATTGAACATAGTAGAACAGTGGTTCGCTCCCCGCTTGCGAGTGGTTTCCTTTCCAGCTCTCTCTCTCTCTCTCTCTAACGCACACACACACACACACACACACACACACATACACTTGGTTTACGGAGCATTATATAGCGCATAAGCAAACTGTTCAAGTTCCTACTCCAGTTTCGGGTCCGGTTCCTCTTCTGACCCAAGTTCAGGTACCCGAACCGGTTCTACCGGAACAGACTACTCTTTGACGACGGAAACAGTGAAGCAGAGATTAAAACACACACACACCAAACCACATGGCTCACGTAGCACTTGGTAGCGCATGCCCAATAAAATTTCAGTTCCAATTTAGTAGAAATAACAGGCATTCGCTGAAATATTAGTTCTGATTCCGGCTACTGTTCCAGTTCCGGTTTCGATAATACACAGGAGCAGTACCAGTATGACATTGGCGGCGGTGTTTTTGCAGCCTTTTATGACTATGATGTATAGTGCAGACATTACCTTAAAGTTTATGTGGGGTACGCCCTTTTACAACATTATTAACGAATTTGGACAAACACTCGGTATATAGGGGTCTTTGAAAATGCTGATTACGAATACGATATTTATTTTTAGATAGGTCTTATAGTTCATGGGAGATATGACAATATTAACCGATTTGGATGAAACTCGGTATATAGTGGTTTTCGGACATGCAAATTACGAATAGCTTTTTTACTTTTACCTAGGTCATATAGTTCATGTACGATACCCCTTTATCTGACAATTTAAGCCGATTTAGATGAATCTCGGTATATAGGGGTTTCGAACATGCTGATTACGAATACCATATTCATTTTTTCGTATGTCTTATAGTTTGTGTGGGATATGCCTTTTTAATGACAATTTTGGCCGATTTCGAAAAACTCGGCATATAGAGGTTTTCGTACATGCTGATTACGAATAGCATATTTGTTTATACCTAGGCCCGATAGTTTATGTGGGATAAGCCCTTTCTATGTCAATTTTAGCCGATTTGGACGAAACTAGGTATATAGGGGTGTTCGAACATGTTGATTAAAAATATGTTCGAACACCTAGGTTCGAATATCCTTTTTTAACACCTAGGTCATGTAGTGTATGTGGGATACGTCCTTTTTTATGACAATTTTAACCAATTTGGATAAAGCCCGATATAGCGGGGATTCCATACATGCTGATTACGAATTGCATATTTATTTTTCCTGGGTATTATAGTTTATATGGGACATGCCCTTTTTATGATAATTTTAAGCGATTTGGATGCATCCTGGCATATGGGAGTGTTCTGTCATGCTGATTAGGAATACCATCCAATCTATTATACTATTACCATAAGATAATAGCACACTTTTTTAACACTATGTAACATTGCAGAGCTAACAAAAGATAATGACATAATTTTACACCTGGGGCCGCGGTGGCTCAGTGGTAAAGCGTTCACCTCTGGTGGTTGGGGTCTCGGGTTCGATCCCAGCCCCCGACAAGTGAACTTTGTGGTGGACAAACACCGTGTGCGTTCGTTTCATCGGGGTTCACCCGTTTCCTCCCACTTCATTCCACCATTTCATTCATTACTCATCATCACCGTCTCCTTTAGCCTAACCGGCATAACCGTGGGACGTAAAACTCAAAGATTTCATTTCATTTTAATTTTACACCTTTGAACCTCAATGTAACATAGCAAAAAATACAACCTTTTACCCTCTCACATGTAGAGATTTTTATGAGACTATGGCATATTTTTGCAATTCCTGTTTAACATAACAGAAATTACATAGCTGTGGCCGCAAACTTTTTTCAGCTAGAGGCGAGCTTTCTGCTACAAGAAGAGAACTGCAATTTGTATTGTACTTCGGTCCACTCCTTTTTGGCTTTCGGGCGTCAACTTTAAAAATTTTGGGTTGGGGGTTTGCTCTCTAAAACCGTTTTTCCGCAGAAAGTAAAAAACACGGATTCGTTTATTTTATGTGTACTATCTAAATGCCAAATTTGATCAAAATCGGAATATTACTATTGGGAAGTGTTACATGTTGGTATTATATGTAAGTGAATTACATAAGAGTTCTTCTGTAGGAAGAGGGTGAAGCTTTTACTTGAAACAGTACTCCCTCCTTGTGTAGTTGCTAGCGCGTGTGACTTGCACACAGGGTCTCAAGTTCGATCCCCATTGAGAGTTTATTATGCAAGTTTTTTCCTTAAATTTACGAGTTCCGTATATATTTAGCACATCTTTAAAAAATAAAATTTCAAGTGTTCTGAAATGTATTAATGTAGAAAAAAGGACAGTTATTTTTATAAACACGTCTCCATGTAAGGAATTTTAGTTTGAAGTTCATGATTCATACCGTTCTGACTAAAGGCACTCCAGCACTTGTAGAAAATATTTTAAACGATCTTATATTTAGGCAGAACGGGAATTAGTGTTCTGTATAATCTTTGGAGACACGGAAGGATTATGCTGGAAGGATTTATTAAAGGGAAATGTAGCACCAAAATGCTTGACTCCTAGCGTGTTTTTATGCACATCGAAAGTCACGTAGGTGCATATAATGGATGTAGTAACGAGAGTGGGTACAAAATCCAAGCGATAAAAAATTCAAGAACATTTCTGACAAGGCGGAAAAAATCCTATGGACAGCTTGATTTACAAGTGCTCGCTCTATATGATTATTCTTTCCTTCAATTGTCACATTTTCTTTCTTTTAAAATACGGAAAACCCAATAAAACTTATTCCTAAAAATTATATAATAAAAGGGTAGATCGCCGGAATTACGTTTTCATTCAATGGGAAGAATTACTTTTTCATTCAAAGAAGATGCAAAGAAGATGTTTATTTTTTCGCAAGATTCTTTTAGCTCGATGTCTTCGAAATTATAGTTGAACAAACAAACTTGTATGCGAGACAAGTGCATGCGATACCTCATTGGAAAGACACATCGGTGACAGAAATGAGAGCTTTGTTTAGTGTTGTGATCAGAATGGGCATCAAAAATCTGCCTCGTCGTTGTGATTATTGGTCAACCGATCCTGAACTTGGAGATGCATCGATGTCTTCTGTCATGACGAAAACACGATTTTGGCAATTAATGTCAGCTTTACATTTGAACAACAATGAAGCAGCTAAGAAACGCGGAGATGATGGCTATGATATTCTACATAAAGTTCGGCCATTGATTGATGTTTTATCAGAAAACGATCTCATGGAGTATAAGTCAAGCTCAGTTCATTTTATTGATGAAAGTATGATTCAGTTCAAAGGTCGAAGTCAATTATCACAATATATGGCTCTGAAACCTATCAAGAGAGGTTACAAAGTTTGGTGTCGTGCTGATCCAGTTACTGGATACGCAGAGAAATTGCAAATATACACTGGCAAAGAAACAGATTCATCTGGAAAGGAAGGACTAGGATATAGAGTGGTGATGCAATTGTCTCAAGATCTGCAGAACACAAAATTTCTTGTAGCATTTGATAATTTTTTACATCAACGAAGCTAATGGAAGATTTATATAACCATGGAATATATTCACTCAGTACTGCGAGATTTGATAAAATTGACCTTCCTGATTTTATGAAGAAAAAGGGGAAATCTGCAAAGAGGTTGTCAAAACTAAAGCAGGGAGAATTCCGAGTAGCTACAAAGAATCATACATAGGCTATTCAATGGATGGACAAACGATTTGTAAATGTACTTACAACAGTGCACAACGCCAAAAACACGATAACTGCTAGGAGAAAACTGAAGGATGGGAGGAGAGTTAAAGTTTTTTGTTCAGCTGCTATTAGAGATTATACTGAGTTCATGAGAGGTGTAGATCGTTTTGATCAAATTTTAAATTGTTATCCCAGCGAGCTAAGAAGTGGCGGCACAGAATATTTTTCTATCTACTGGATACGAGCCTGATAAATGGATGCATTCTCTGCAAATTATTCTTCAGACAACCTATGGACCATGTATCCTTTCTCTTGTCAATTGCTCGGAGACTACAGAACAATTTTAGTGGCAGGAAAAGAATGCGTCACAACCCGTACCAATTTCCGAATCGTTTCCAAAAATCAAGCTCTTACAGAGTTCCTGACAGTGTGCGCCTGGAAAACGTCTGAATTCATCTTCCAAACAAAACTATCTCTTACCGTCGCTGTCGATTATGCTCTACAAAGGCTCACGAAAAACGTTCTAATCTGGAATGACAATATGCAAGGTACCACTCTGTGTTGCGCCATGTTTCGTTTTGTTCCACAGAAAATAAAGACGGAAATTCAAATCATAGATGCATAGAACATGAAGTAATTAAATTACATTATTATAGTTAATAGTAAATAAAGTGTAGCAAAAACGCGGGAGAATTGTAAGGCAGTAGACTGTAATAACAAAATAGGCAGTTTTTCAAATATGTTAATGTATAATTTTTGAAAATAAAATATGTTCCAAGGCGATTATGAATAATAATTGCATAAATCCTTTGCTAACAAAATAAAATACATCAATATTTATGGTTATATAAAACGTTGCAAAAAATTATATTTATAGCTATTTTCAAAGTCTAGTTTCTGATGGAAGATATTTCCCACACGAAGTACAGAAAAATATCCAGAGGGAAATATATACCCAACCCCTTGATCCGTACACAGATTATCAAAAATCATTATTTAAGGTTAGAAATTTCTTATATGATTTCCTTCCTCCTCAGCCAAGCACATGGCACTAATAATATCGTCATGAGTACCTTATGGGACATAAAGAGATAGCTGAATATGCTATTCGTAATCAGCATGTCCGAAAACCTCAATATGCCGAGTTTTATCGAAATATGTTAAAATTGTCATAAAAAGGACTTATCCCACATAAACTGTTAGACCTAAGTAAAAATAAATATGGTATTCATAATTAGCATGTTCGGAAACCCCTATATACTGAGTTTTATCCAAATCGGTTAATATTGTTTTAAAAGGGCGTACCCCACATAAACTATAAGGTAATATCTGCACTATACGTCATAGTCATAAAAGGCTGCAAAAACTCCGCCGCCAGTCATACTAGTGCTGCTCCTGTGTGTTATCGAAACCGGAAGTGGAGCAGTAGTCGGAATCGGAAGTGTAATATTTCTGCGCATGCCTGTTATTTCTACTAAATTGGAACTGTAATTTTATTGGGCATGCGCTACCAAGTGGTCCGTGAACCATGAGGTTGTGTGTTTGTGTGTGTTTTAATCTCTGCTTCACTGTTTTCGTAGTAGAAGAGTGAACGAGTAAACCGGATGTACTTTATACGTTATATAGGCGCCGCTTCTGCATTTCTGCATGTGGTCATAACTTTTATACACTGGGAGTTGTGTAGCCTCTTGCTGCTGTGACGTAGCCTTTCTTTCGTAATCTTAAAAAATCTACTATGTTAATAGTCGGGTGCACCTTCTCCGGTGTTGTGTATTCGGAACCGGAACTTGTACTCCAACTTGAGTCGAAACAGTTTGCTCATGCACCACAAAATGCTCCGTAAGTCAGGTGTGTGTGTGTGTGAGAGAGAGAGAGAGCTGGAAATTAAACCACACGCAAGCGGTGAGCGAACTACTGCTTTACTATGCTCAATACGAGTTGGAATATGTGTTCATAATTTTATGTTGTAGCCTTTCTAGTATGTTGCTATGTTCAATCGGAACCCCCTAGTGGGAGTTGAAACTGCGCATGCGTAGCCAAGTGTGTGTGCACGAAAAGTAGGCCATAGTCTTTCATAACGGTTCAAAAAAGGTGTCGTAATAACCTCCTCGTTGCGTAGTTTGCTCCGGGGGAACCGGTTATGGTATTGGAACATGAGTCGGAAACGGAACCGAAACAGTTTGTTCATGAGCTACCAATCCCTTCGTAAACCAAGGGTTTGTGTGTGTGTGTGTGTGTGTATGTGTGTGTGAGCTGGAAAGGAAACCACACGCAAGCGGGCAGCGAACCACTAATCTACTATGTTCAATAGGAGTTGGAATAATGTGCTCATAGTCTTATGTTGTACCCTTTGTAGTCTGTGGTCTGCTGTTGCTGCTCTTGTGTTCAATCTCAAACGGAAGTGGGACTTGGAACTGTAATTTCGGCTAAATTGGAACTGCGCATGCGTAAAAAAGAGTGTGTGTGTGTGTGTGTGTGGATGAAAAATAGGTAATAGTATTTTATAAGGGTTCAAAAACAGGAAACATAAAAGCCTAGTTGTTGCCTAGTCTGCTCCGAAACCAGTAATGGAACTTGAGTCGGAACAGGAAGCGGAACAGGTTGCGCATATAGGTGTTCGGATCGTTTCTCGTGTAATCGCTACAATAGGTCGCAGTCGTAAAAGGGTACTCGTTGCGTAGTCTGTTCCGGAACCAGAACTGGCACTGCAACCGGAACAGTTTGCTCATGAGCTACCAAATACTCCATAAACCAAGTGTGTGTGTGTGAACCACTGCTTACTATGTTCAATAGGAGTTGGAATATGTGTTCATAGTCCTATGTTGTAGCCTTTGTAGTCTGTGGTCATAATCTTCTATGTTGTAGTCTGCTGGTGGTGGTGGTGTGTTTAATCGGCAACGGAAGTGGGAGTTGGAACTGTAATTTTTCTGCGCATGCTTGTAATTTGTACTAAATTGGAACTGCGCAAGAACAACCAAGTTTGTGTATGTGTGTGTGTGTTATGTGCGTGAATAACCAGACTTGTTAAATGAAGTTGTTATTTTTTAATATCTGCTATTCAAAAAAAATGCTCGTAAAACAGAACGAGTAAATCGCTGATGTTATATAATGGTTGAAAAAAACACTACCGGCAGTGTGATGGTCGTTCAGTCTTGCTGTTGTGTGTAATGTTTCTGTGCATGCGTGTTCCCGTGTGGTCTAAAAGGCTACTCGTTGCACGGAACCAGAACAGGTACTGGAACATGAATCAGAACAGAGGTCGGAACATGAATCGGACCCGGAACTGGAACATGAACCGGAACATTTTGCGCATGCGCAGTAGGTCAAAAAACGGGGCCAGGTGCCACCATCCTACTACCGTCTTTAGTCTTTCCATAATCTTCAAGAAACGAAACATGCGGAGGCGAGCCTTGATAAAGGGTCGTTAATATGATAATTCAGTGTAGATACAATATTGTATTTTTTTTACATGTATAGTAATAAATCGTTTTTTTGTCCTATGTACTGAATGTACTATCATGGTGAGGAATAAGTAATCACCTGTACAGTTTCATTTACGAATAGGGTCGGAATGGATACACTTTCAGTATTATTTTTTATATCGTAGTAAATATTCACACTCTGTAGCAGACTGTACTCAAACCAATTTATCCCTTCCATATGATAATCTTAAATGAAATTTTAAAAAATTGGCTATTTATTCCAGACCACGATAGTGCACTACATACAGTAAGTGACACTTTTGGATGGTACAGCCATATGAAGATTTACAGCTAAAGTGCTCCACCAGTTGAGTCCAAAGCATTGTCGGGAAGTATGCAACCAAATTAGCTGTATAGGAAGGCGGGTGGCATTATCACCAGGCACTGAAAATTCCCGTACACTTGTGCGAAATTCCCACTACAGTCTACAGCATCATTTCTCCAAACGAAATGAATCTTAGACCTGTAGTTTTTATGGCAAATATATTACTTGATATTTGTCCTACTTGTGGAGATAAATTAAACAAAAAGTTAAAGTCCAATCCTGTTGCTGTTGGAATGAACACTCTTTCAGTCGTTTGATCTTAAATGACTTTGCAGAGTCTGAATAAATATTCTGTCACTTCAGGAGGGTAGGAAGAGCGGATATCCCCCTCCTTCACCATGAAAACACTTACATTTAATCAAATGCTTAGTGAGAGTGAGCCCATTGGTATAGCACTTTTATGATTTCAAGTTTTGATCCCAAGCCATCTCATGCCATAGCTGATGACATTGGAGAACGAGAGATTCAAATATTATGAAAGAGATATACAGTCACATGCACAAATTTAGAATTTGAGACAAAATGATCGGATAGCATTCATATTTTGTAGAAAAGTTTGATTTGGTAAGTAGACATGTAAAAACTCACCCGAACCTGAGAGCATCCCACTACCAATTGTTGAATTAAAGTGGAGAACTCAGTTGAGAGTATCAGATGATTACAGAGGGGGAGAAACATCATCAGATATGGGAAACAAACAATGAAAAAAATGGACTGGCCTGAGCAGGACTTGAACCACCAAACCCATTATTATGAAGCAACGACTCTACTCATTTTTTTTTATTGCAACTTAATGTGAGTACAAGTCAATAAACAAACTAAGGAAGGTGATACAAATGGGCAGATACAAGAAAAGGTACATTATGCAGATAGAACACTAAAAAAAATTGCAAACAACCTATTGCGCATAGCAAAAGGAATTTGGTTTAGCTGAGCATATAAAAACATAATATAGGTAGTATGAACAACTTTCTGAGATTCTACGAACAAGTATAAAACAGTGTTGCCAATCAACCAATTAACAGCTTGATATTTTGTTCTCGGAAAAAAAGTAAAGTCGGGAAAAAGTATAAAGTCTATTGAAATAGCCGTGGGAGTAGTGCGGCACATGTGGGCCATATAGCGACAGAACTGAGGCCACACCACTGTTGCTTCACCACATTCGGTAAGACGATGTGCAATAGTGTCCTTTACATTGCAAGAAGCACAAAGGTCAGAGTCACTAAATCCAAGTGAATGTCGTCGGGATACAGTATCAACAATTTGATGCACCACAATAAACCAGACGGATCTTGCACGATAAGTTAAATAAGGAGCATGTAGAACACGCCAGATACGTTGCCAATTATGATGGGGATGCTTAGTAACAATGGTAGGAACAAGAGTACAAGGTTGTCGAAGTACCGAATACAGTCTTTTAACAGTGGGCACTTCGTCTAAATCATGATTTAACAATCGATAACAAATCTCATACAAAACCGGTTTCAGATATGTATATTGAGGCGGGAGGTGTCCAAGAAAGAAAGGTGCTTCTAATGGAACACGGTGTAATAAGTACATGAGAAGCTGAGTGGTAGGATGATCAGGATGCTCGTGGAGTAAACGTAAACATCGTTGGAGAAATAGGGCTTGGGTCTGCAATTCGATATCTTTCAAATTTAATCCACCTTGTTGGAAATCGTTGCACAAGATTTGGTAGGAAACACGAAAAATCATAGGTTTCCACAAAAAATTACCCACAATTTTCTTAATTTTTGCAAGATGACAGTTAGAAAAAGGCAGGACTTGGGCAATGTAATATAATTGAGATAATCCATACAAACGCATAAATTCTAAGCGAGATAAAAGGCTAAGGTTCCGAAAGCGATGTTGGTCAAGAACATAAGTTAGCCGATTCACTGCAAGGCCAACATTATTAGTAATAATGTCCACCACACTGGAACTGAAAGTCACTCCCAAGATTTTAACTGACTGTTGTAACTGACCAATGAAAGTAGTAGTAATAGTGGTTGACTTACCCAGAGGCATAACGTACGTTTTATTAGGGTTAAGCGTGGCTCCGGATACTGATTCGTAGAGCCGTATGTGCTGTAGTAAAACGGCGAAGACAGAGTGACCAGTCGTGAAACATGTTACATCGTCCATAAATGAGTAAACTCGCACAGAAGTATTACATATAGTGACACCATGAAGGGCATGTTGGACATTATATAGAAATGGCCCTAAACTAAGAATAAAAAGTTGACTGCTCAAGGGACCGCCCTGTTGGATACCATTACTAATGCGGAAGGCAGAACTGAGATATCCATTAATTTTGAGTTTGATTGTCCAATTACAATATAACAGCTTAATCCAATTACAGAAATCATCGCCAAATCCATAGGCTTGAAGACAAGAAAATAAGTATGTATGGTTCACTCGATCAAAAGCATTGGAATAGTCCAAGGCTACTAAGGCCGCAGCACATTGGTCAATATCTTGATGGTAGGTGATGACGTCACGTATAGCAGCAAGAATATCTTGAGCACGTTTATGTGGTAGACCACCATGTTGAAGAGGCCCAACAAGTTGGGCAAGAACAGTTTGTAATCGGGCACTAATACATCGACTAATTATTTTATAATCGCAGGTGAGTAAAGATATAGGTCTATAATCCGCCACTGTACGAGGATGAGTCTTCTTCGGAATTAACACAATGACAGCAGTCCGAGAGGATTCTCCCAAAATGCCTACTGGCAGTACATAATTCACCCATTCAGTAAGCATGGGTCCCATTAAATGAAAAAATGTCTTGTATAACTCTATACCTAGTCCATCTATGCCAGGCGTTTTAGAATTCTGGGCTGTGAGGACGGCTTGCTTCACTTCCTCCTGAGAAAATGGTTGAGTGAGCGCTTGTCGTTGTTCCACTGTTAATCTATGCGGCAGATGGGCAAAGTAGTCAATGGGAGGTGCTGTGACGACATCCTGCATATTGAATAATTGTTGGTAGTGTCGAAGGATGATAGCTTGTATATCAGAAAACTTAGTGACGGATTCTCCATGTACATCAGTGATATTTTCAATAAGTTGAGACCTAGAGCGCTGACGCTCGCGCAATACTTGATATACAGACACACACTCATCGGAATCCATGGATAGAGTTTTACTCCGAATATGAATTCCCGCTCGTTGACGACGATGGATTTGTAATAGTTTTGCCTTCACCTCTTTAATGGATGCTATTCGTTTGTCCCCTTGAAGAGCCAGAGTATATAAATTGTGGAGCACACAATAATAAAAATTGTACATTTGATTAAAACCCTGCACCTTGTCTTTGCAATAGGAAATAGACATATAACGAATCGTGCGTTTAACATTGTATTCCCAATAGTCAACAATAGTTTTACTAGGAGAACGCCGCTGAACGAGGCGATGCCAGGTATCGGTAAATTCTTGCACATATAGTTGATCCACTAGGATAGATGTATTGAGATACCAGAGACCTCTGCCTCTCGGTATTTTATTAACATTTAACATAATAGTTAAATGCGGGACGAAATGATCAGAAGCACATGTGGGCGAAATTTGCATATCAAGTAGCCCGCGAAGCAAAGGTTAAGAAACAAAAAAACAATCTATTCTGGACGAGCTTGTGTGCGTAAAAAAAGTAAAACCTGGAGAATCCGGATGTAACGTAAGCCAACAGTCTTTTAACCCAAGGCCTGTTACCAACCTATGTAGAGTAGCAAAATAATTGTAGCCCGGAAGTTGCTGTGATTGATGTATGACACAGTTAAAATCACCCCCAATGATAAGACCAGCATAATTTCCGGCACATTCCGGAGCAACCACTGTGTCGAAAAATTCGTTGCGGGCAGCCCTTTGATTATTCCCCGAAGGTGAATACAAGTTCAAAATTTTGACATCTCCTATCATACCACTAATTAAGCGACCAGATGGATGATAAAAAATATTGTCAAACTTTATACCCTGACGAACAAGAATAGCTGTACCGGTAGCGTTGTAAGTGAAATTATTATAAACATTGTAATCTTGAATATTCACAAAGGATGCAGTACCAACTTCCTGTAAGAAGCAAACATCAATGGAATGACAACATAAAAAGTCCTGTAAAGCAGTAAATTTAAGAACGCTGGTAGATTTGTTAAAATTAAGTGGTGCAAAATGGAAGGGAAACATAAGATACTGAGTAAAAAAACTATAAGAAGGCACAAACTCCAATATGTAAACAACATCTTGTGGAACGAGAGACAGGTAAGTCGCTCGTATCAATACGAAAACAAAGCACCAAAAACGTAAACACTATGGTTGAGTGGGAACTGCAGAAGTAACCTTGGGAGGTAACTGCCCTTCACTTGGTGCTTCTGAAGTATGCTTAACACTGTCTGGAGTAAGTACACGTGGATCACGTGACGGTTGTTTGGGTGTTGACACTTTGCGTTTTTTGTTCCGACCACCTGTGTCTTCAACGTTAGGCAACAATAGCTTATCAGCACACTTTTCACTTGTAGAGTTTTCGGGTTGTAAAGCACTTGAGTTAGCAGACACATCACCACTATTGAGGGGTAGACTTGATGAAGTAACAGAGAGGGGAGGCACAGAATTATGCTGGGAACTCTCCGGAACTTCTGGAGGAGAGGCACTTGTATGAATATCGGAACATGAGGTTATACCACTAGTAATAACTGGGGATAATGCTTGTGAATCCGATGTTCGTAAAGAGGGGAAAAGTTGCACATCTTGTATGTTAGGAACACCTGGTTCAAGGTCGGTCATCTCCACAGCTTCTGATGCGCCAGGGGAGGGACGGGACGCAGTAGAGCTTGAATACTGAGGAGTTTGGGGTAGAGGTCCTACGAACAACTCAGTCATCTGTAAAGTACCAGACGAATGTCGGGCAGGTAAATTACGAGGTTGGCGTTTATTACAATTACTATATACGTGGGAACTGTTGCCACAGTAGAAGCAAGTAGGGGGCTGACCAGGATACATGACTGTAGCACGATGACCTTGGAATGTCACTTTAGACGGAATATGCTTTTTTAGAGTCATATACACAACACGCACTCCATTAGACACTGGAAATTGTAATTTATCAGACCATTGTTCATTTATTACTTTAGAAATAGTTCCATAAGGACTTAATGTTGCTTGAATCACTTCGAGACTAAGTTCAATGGGCAACTCTAAAACCCGCACTCGTGTGACATCTTCACTTGCACTGGAAATATGGACGAAACTTTCTGCTCCAGTGGAGTGAGTAAAAATCAACTTCTCAGGTGTTGTACGCAAAAAATTATCATAAGTACTAGGGGCACTGAACTTAACATATAGACAATAATGTTCGTTGTGCAATTGAATGGCTTCAACTTGGTCCAAGGTGAGCTTTACTTTCTCGGCAAGCCAAGTATGAACCTCAAGTGGCGTCGGTCGTAAATGGCGTAAACTCTTATCAAACTCAAATTTGACGGTATTTTTACGTATTGTATTCATGTTGCACTAATAAACAAAAACACCAACAGAAACTAAACGTTTAGCAAATAGCTCGCTAAACAAACAAAACACTATAGTAATATACTCGCAGAGCACTTTCCACACGTCCGCGCAGTAAGACGGCTAGCACTCGAATCCACTCATTCATCCACGGAGCCACGCAGAACGAACGGCAGTCATATGTCAGACAGAGAACGTTTGTTACTTACAAAACGTTTATTTGTAAGCGTGAAAACTAAGGAAATTCCCCGTCTCTAGTTTTTTCTTTCCCTGGCACTAACTTAATTACTGTTGTCCCAGCCTGGGAATAATATTTTCCACCCTCTAGAAACTTTCCTAACAATTTTCATACATATATATATAGCAGCACAAAACATTTATCCATGGCTGTTCTACACAATTATACTTACACAAAACAATCACTTCCAATTCTATTAATTCCAGTACCAAGTAAACATAAATACTGGATATGGAATTCTATATCTCGCCAATAGTCTTGCAGAAAATATCCAAATTCAATTCTTCTATTCGGAACAGAGGGGATCATACACGCAAGTTGCGCCCATGAGATTTGTAATGCAGAGGAGGGGACAGAAATTTACATTGAAAATGTAAAATCGAACGTTTAATTATAATATTATTTTATTTTTAAGAACGCCAAATGCGAAGGAGAACGAATGCATTCTCTTTAGCTTGAAAGAATAAAATTATGGCTGAAGGTGAAAGTGAACAGAGACTAATGATATTTAGGAAGAATGCATGCTACCAAGCAGTGGCGTAGCCAGGAGGTCTCGAACCTCCGGACATTTGCACAAGTTGTTAAAATAAGGCCCAAGGGTAGAAACATAACGAAGAATTCTCGCGATCGAGGTCGAGGTGTCACTGTAAATACTGGCACAAATACATGGATTCAAATGGGTATGCTCATGCGGAATATGTACGCTACATCGCGACCTAGAGGTCGACTGCGAGGGTGAATCAGTGGTCGCGATGATAAACAACCGAGTTTGTTTTTACATCGATGTTCAGCGGAAGCATCGCTGTGGCTGATGTTCTCTTTGGTTCTCCTTGAAGCGCTGGAAGGAATAAAGTCTTAATTGTTTAAAATTTCGTCTGCAGAGGATTCTGTATGTCTATACTCGAGAGGTTTTGCTGCACTGTTAAATTTGATTATAAAATGCATATTAATAGAACTAGTGAGGAATGTTCCAGCAATATGGGATAAAAAACACAAAAACATCATAATAGATACGTTTTAAATAGTGAATGGAAGAAAATACCAACTGAAATGTGAATGTCGGGTAAGTTATTTATATTTATTTGAGAATTATACTATAGCTTATTTTAAAAAAAGAAGCTACTGTTAATTAAATATATGCTTAGAAACTCCACTCCTCTCCCCCAATTCCGAGATTAATAAAAAAGGGTTTCTTGTAAATTCGTTACTGATATAAGGTGAAGAAATACCTGTAAAGACAGGCACATATCCATAGGGAGAAAATGTCGGATAATGGAATTGCAGTGACGAAACTTCATTTGCTACACTTAATACCACCTCCAAACCGAAACCTCAAGACATATCTGTTTTTCAAGCACCTGGAAGAATGGCCACCTCTGGTCCAGGAGGGGAACCGCAATTTTTAAGTTGCGAAGAGCTAGCCAAGAGTCTAAGTTCTTTCCCCTCCAGAAAATCAGTAAACGAAACATTGGTTACTACTGTGTTAGTTAAGATTTATTTGGAAGAACCATCTGCTAAAAACTACTACCAAATAATCAAGCATAAAGCATAGCTAATATTAAAAAATGTCCGAAACATGTGATATTTGTGAAATAAGAGAGATAATTAGTCCTGCACATAATAGTGCCCTTCGGTTATAATTTTAAACAAAAGGATCACTTTCCGTTAGGTTTCTTAGATGAGTGGTTAGCGTACTGAACTTCTACATAGAGAGTCACGGATTCGGGTACACGCAAAGGACACTGGATTTTTAGCAACATTTATTCTGAGCATTCCACAAGTTCTGTTAAGACTTATATGTAATATCAGGCAGTTTGAGCCGAATTTATTTTCAAATATGAGACTTCTTATTATATTTTTTACTTGCAATATTGCAAATTTGATTTCAAATCTTATAACGTTAATTCCACTCATTTTCCTACGTCAGATTATGATAACATTTTGCACAGCGACGGGTGGTACTATAATATTTGATTCCTACTGTAATACGTTTAAATATAGTGCGGAAACGTAACTAAGAAAAACAAGTTTGTTAGCTCGTACGATACACCACAGACCCCTGGAGGAATTTCATACAAATGTGTATATTACCAAGGAGAAATTTACTGAACTGGTAAGACACTAAAAGAATCTTTGGGAGCAGGGATAACCAGGGGAAGGATTCGGGGTGTGTGGACCTCAAACTTTGTAAAAATATTTATAAGAATTGAGGTAAGGTTTCGTTGCAGTTTGTGTCTTGAGAATAGTTCCGAGACAAATGGATTAAAAATCCACAAGTTCCAAGGGGGCACGTTTATAACAAATACAACAAAATGCCCAAATTGGTGTTGAGTTAATGTGGTAATAAATAATAAGAATCTGTGAAGCAACAACACTTGAATAGCTTAGACATGCCTACGGAATTAGCATAAATAAAGGGGGGAAAGTGGGACCATGGGTTCCCAGTGCGTGGGTCTAAGTTGCCCCCTCTCTGGATTTGCAAAATAATTTCGGATCTTTCTAAATACGTGTCAAATCACATTAGATTTACTTACATACTATAGTATTGAACGTATTCACTGTAGTTATGCAATGCGCTTAAATAATAGCTGTTTTACTTGAAATATTCCGGGCTGCTATGGCACAATGATAGAGCAATCACCTCTTGTAAGTGGGGTTTTTAGTTCGATCCCATCTCGCGCCAAGTGGTCTCTGTAGTAGACAAACACGGTGTTGTGGGTTTTCTTGGGGTTCTCCCGTTTCCTCTCACCCCTATGATTCCGCCAATTCATTCTTTTTATCATCACTGTCTCTCTTAGCCTACTCGGCATAATCGTGGGACGTAAACCTGCAAGATTTCATTTTACATTAAGTATTATGTGATTCAAGGTCTGTGTATTCGCAACTTAGGTTACGTCACGTTTCTCAAAAAAGCACGTACTTCCTAATTCATGTCTCCATTGAATTTCATGAGAGAGAAATGTGCATCACAGTAAAACCAAGTGAAATAACACCACTCAATTGCAAAAAGGATAAAATAATAGAAACTCGAACGTGGGACTTGTAACGCTCCTGTCCTCCTGGGCTAGAACCGGAGAGAATTCAGAATAAAAATAAAATATAAATAAATTAATCCTGAGCTCCGCCCAGTAATTCCCTAGAAGACGGAACCAGTGATGAAGGATCTCAACGCTTCTATCTATTCAAGTTGGTTAATACTCATATGGAATCATCCAATACTTCTCTTAAGAAAAACAATATATTTACATATTCAAATATATATGAAATAACGAGACAAATTTCAATCTTGAATAACAATTTTATTACAAATACAGGGTAGTGTATATGTACCAAAGCGTTTGAATGATGCATATACACCTTATAGACCAACAACAATAAATACTTAATAATATATATATATATATATATATATATATATATATATGAATATATCCGTGATCATTAAAGCAACTAAAGCCGAAATCTGACTATAAATATATATGTATCTTATTTTCTATAAAAATCTGAATAATGAATTTAATAGTTCAAATAAAGAACGATCCTATTCTCTTTTAATATTCACTAAGTCGTATTTTAAATTGTAATTTCATTTGATTTTCAAACTATCAAAGTCCAAGCTCTGAGTCAAATTCTAATACAACTCTATATTTCTGCAATCATGAAATGATTTAATCAAATTTAGTTTAATAAACAATTAATTTCAATGCTAATAAGCTTCCAAGACTAATTCTGAAATTTTTTACTTTCATAAGGCTTCTCCAATCGAACAATTCTCAATCCATGCAAGAATCCGTGTATATCATTCGGACACCCTATATATAGTAATTCTCAAGAACTCATTGTATAATAACTCACAATTATTTCTATAATTTAATTGATTCTCAATTTCATTCTCTAATTTCAGAAAAATAAAGAGATTGCCAATGTATGTTTCAATTAAAGCTGACGAACTCAATTCGGTCGAAATATTTATTCTTATTAATATAAATCATATAAATAAAAAATATAATGAACAATACATCAAGAGAAGTATTGGAATTGGATCGTCGAATTATTTTTTAAAAAATCCAATCAGATTATCCAAAAAATATATCGTAATGATAGTGTGGGAGGAAAAAAATAAATTTCGATTGTACAGCGGGGGACACTTCTAAATGGTACAGCCATATGGAGATTTACGGCTAAGGTGTACCATTTAGAAGTGTCCCCCGCTGTTCAAGGTCCGAATTCGAAAGAATGTATCGTGAACAAAAAAAATCCAAAGTAGGAATCCAATCAAAAAATCTATAGAATGAAAATGTGGAAGGAGAACAAGTCAACAAAAAGCAAATTGGTAAAAGTGTCGTAGTCAAAGCGGAGCAGAACAACGATCCTATCCAACAACCTTTCACACCCACAAAGACGGACGTAATACTCACTATTAACTAGAACAAAAATGTTCACTCACCTTATCAAAAATTACTTATTTCCACCTTTTACCTCCTCTTTGCTGCTTAGCCACATCCGTAAGTTGTTGTCTGACTTCATTCAACACTCACGCCAATCGAGAAAATTCAGTTTGAAATGCCTTATAACAACTGTAATCTATTTTTTTTTGGGGGGGGGGGGCTGCACAAGTAGCTCAAGAGCACAAGAAGGATTAGCTCAAAAGATCCTGGCAATTTAGTTGGCCAAAGGAACCACAATTTAGTTGGTCACAATGGACCAACGTCTTGTTTTTCAAGTTATAATAACCTAAATTGGCTTTTAATAAAGCGCCAAAGCATGCAATCACTGAACTACGGTGCAAACCTTCAGAAAACAATATTTAACGTTATCTACTGTAATCCAATCGGCCTCTGAACAAGTTTTTTCAATGTTACATAGCATACGTCTTTTGCAAGGAATACTCCTTTCCCCCACATTCGCATGCCATCATTAAAAAAAAACTAGGTGAACAAAAGATAGTTCTTTAAAGGGAAATATTTTGCCGATTATTCACAATTCTATTACTGTTTGTAGATAACTTAATCATAGATTTAGGCTCAGTTTACTTTCCTTACTAAACCAAGGATGTTACCACCAAACCACTACTGATTCGGGAACGTGAGCTATAATATTCATAGGATAGCAGCCAAAATATCTACTGCCTCATTAAGTCAGATCTTATTGTCATAAATAAATCTTATTATTGTTCCTCTGAACAAAATAGGAACTAACATGCTACTACTGCACTAGCCTTATTTTTTATTTGTCACCTTTAAAGGAAAATACCAGCAACACCTAGTCTAACTGGCCAACTACACATATTAGAAGGCACTATAACTCTGTTCTATTAGGCTTATAAGGAATAAGCATTCAATCATCAATTCACTAGTCGTACATTCTTGTACAATAAAATACTGGCTATAATTTAAATGCCCGTTACCAATAACTTGACTAATATAACAAGTTATTTTTTCCATTTGAGGTATAACCTCTTAGAACCTTCTTAGTTCTTTCTTTGGAAAAAGTTACGAAATTCGTGCCTTAAATACAAAAATCCATTAACCATGTAATCAAAAAGAGAAAAATATAATTACATAAGTTTCGGCATTCAAACTATTTTTGCTCGATACTCACTTGCTCCACTATACAGTCATTCTCTACGACGAAGAAAAAGGCTGGATACAACTGCAACAGGCACAGACAGAACGGAAAACCTTCTCACGTTAGGAACAAAACGTTAAGACAAAGCAACCAGCTGGCGTATCGAGGAGGAAGACTTGGAGGGGAGGGAACCGCGCTAACAGCGACTCACGCGAACTACCGAATCGACTCATACATTGGCACCCTTCATTTTTTATTCTTTTTTTTTTACAACTCTTTAAAAGGATAAATATTAACCATTTTTCCTTTTCTTTACAAAACGATTATAAGACTCTTTCAACAGTTCTTTCATTTACATATTATCCAATTATTGACAATCTTATTTTACATTTTCTTTCTTCATTTTTTAATTTTATCTCTTTATATTGTGAAGAAGCATCCGGGAATGGGAGTTACATTAACGACCGCAGTATGGTTTGTTTACAGACTGCTGCGTGGAAAGCAAGGAGTTTTCCAATACGCCATTACGACACTCCACCACACATTTAATTTATAATCGTTATAATTTGTTAAAAATATCGTACTACTTTTCCACCAAAATAATCACATTACTTGTGGTCTCCAAATTGCAATTTACGTGGAAACCTATACATTTTTTTCTCACGAACATGAACAATGTCAGAAACGATTAAAAAAACAGAAAGACACACATCCAGAATCGAAAATAGCACCTTCGTAACTAAAGACAGCAACTCTAACCACACGACTACGAAACAATTACTTCGTAGCGTCCTTATTCAATTATTTCCAGCCACAAAATTATCTATTACATATAAACAGCGAGGGATCATTTTACAATCACCTTATTAGCTATTTTATCATACTATACACGCGTTCTGTCAGAATACTCTGAATTCTGCTGCGGGAGAAAAATACGAAAGAGTAGTAAATAAACAGAATTATCATTAATCACAATATACAAATCACGATGAAGAAGCTTCGTAAGTTCAAAATATTGCAACGAAGCTTCTCGCAACATAACACAACATGTATGTAGTGTAGTGGTTAAACCACGTGACTCCTTTTCGGCGCACTCGGCTTCGAATCCACAATAGTCTAGCTTGAATTTTTTTCTCAACGAAAAGACACCATTCTTGAAAATAGCTGCAAAGGCAACGTAATGTAGAAATCCGTCAGTTCCATGCAGAAAAATAACAATGCAGGATTCAGAAGTGTTCTATTTAACAACGATAGTGAAAATGACATAAAATGACCAGAGGCAAACAGTACTTTCACGTCATTTATTTGTCCATGTTTTCTTTGTAGAAAAGTTGTTGAACAGTTGGCTGTAAACAATACTACCCACATAGTTTCAAGTAACTTGATCAGTCCGTCATTGTAGTAAAGGGCCAGCGGAATAAGCATGTGAAACCTGCCTCCCAGCATATCTGAACCAAATTTACAGTATCGATTAACATTTGTGAGAAACTCAGTTTTCAAATTTTTAAGCCTCCCAAGCTCTTTTGGAAAGGTATAAGGAGGGGGAAAGGAAAATTGAAATTATTTTTTCTCCTGAACGGCTCAACCGATGTTCATAAAAAATGTTAGGTGTTCTCAACAAGACTAAAGTCGGAAAATATATTTTTGAAATTTTTTGGAGTTGATAATTAAAGTCAATTTTTTTTTTGAAATTTTCAAAAAAAATTAGTGGAAGACTAACTGGGACACCCAGATTTTTTTTTTTGCCTCTTTTGTCTTGAGAGGGTCCCTAACAACATATATTGTTTTCATTTTGTTTGCAAGTGTACCTCATAGTGAAAAAAGGAAAATGTATCGTGGCGGACATAAGTCTTTGACCAGGTAGTGGCGACTGCTTTGAAACAAATGCAGAGTATGAGAATTAAATCTGTCATATCTGTAGTTTCGTGTGGAGAAAAAACAAACTTGTGAACCAAAGGGTTAAGAACAATTAATGTTATTAATATAAACTTTGCCGAAGATTATTAACTTATATCATCATAAAAGAAATACGAGAGACTTTTTGATAGGAAGAAAAATAACATACAACTTTACAAGCGGAGGCAAAGAAACCTAACGTAACCACACTAAAGACAAATTATTTACACTGTAATGATTGTGGTTCAGTGGTCAAGGCGCTTGACCAGTAATCTGGAGGTTTTTGCATCGACTCCACGTCAGGCAGCTTTTTATTTACTTAAGGAATTTTGATGGTGATTGATCAGTGAAGACACACGTTTTATTATATTCAGATATTTGAATACTCGTATGTTTCAATATTTCAAAAATCAAATCTTCAGGAATAATAATAATAATTATCTCGTAAAAGATTAATATAATTAACGACATATTAATTAAAAATATATGATGGTTTCGTTTTAGGTTAAAGTATTCTGAGTCTGCTGTTTCACTTTTGAATGGAATTACGTTTCCCCATGTTTTTTCTCTCTATATTTTTTTGTGAAAACACGTAATGAGCAATAGAAAATACAACTGTTTTTCGATTCGTATTGGTTTGGGTTGGCAGCTTGAAAAAGAGATCTTTATGTTTAATGTCCACCGATAATGCTTGTTTGGTTGAGGAAGACTATGATTGAAACAAGTGAATTATAATGGACGATTTGGAGGAATGAGAAAGTGGGACTGTCCCGAGAAAATCCACGAGCGCGATGTTGTCAGTCTCAAGCTTACTTGCCTTGGGAACGAACCAGGTAATCCACCTATCAGATTGTTCAGTAGCCGGGGTCTCAGTTTCGATTCCCGGTGGGAGAGCCTTTGAAATATTAAATTATCTGTGTTCGTCTCCCTGTCGTTCAAGGTTACTGGAAATAACTGTACAAGCTGTTAACAGAAAGCTGGAAACTCGTTCAGAAACTAAGTCCGAAAAAGTGAACCTAGATCCGTCACAATTCCCGCAGATCTATACACAGTGAATTGCATGTTCCCGCCGTTCTTTATATAGACTCCAGTTTCAAACCGTACTGTCATCCGAGTGATGTGAAGATATAAAAACAAAATGAAACTACCTATTTCTGAGATTAATATTGATTGCACACCTCATGCACAGTTCCAATCTGCAAAATCAACAATTATCTTAAGTAGAAATTGCTGAAAACGACAGAAATGGATATTTAACCCTCAAAGTAGGAACCTGTGCTGGAGCGATTCTATTGTCAATATTATAACGCAATCTCTTGTAAGTTGCGTCTTTGGTCATGCAGGTTTAGTACTGCTACTGACATTTCTGAAACGAAGGGCGACGGTTCGAGCCTCCGTGCGGTAAATACTCTATATGAGAACTTTTTTATAAATATAAATTTCTACTGTGAAGTGATTGTAAACACATTATCCGGCAAACTGTCACTTTTCAAATCCCTGTCACATTTACTAGCCCGCCATGTCCATAATTCATATACGAAAAACGCAAAAAATGAGAAATGTGAACAAAGTTGAATACCTAAAACCACACGTTCAAAATGAAAATTATTCGTATATATATTTCGGGGGGCTTTGCTAACTTCATTCTTGGAAATGTGAACATTCTACAGGGTATTTCGTTCACTTTACAATATTTTATTTGAATAAACATAAAATATCGGGGCGGATCAAACCCGGAAGTCCCCTAAAATACACACACACACACACACATATATATATATGCTTTTTTATTTTTTTTTTTTTTGCATTACAAAAACTTAGGGTCCCTCATAATCTGGATTCTTAAACAGCAATTTGAACAATTATTTAGAAAATATATACTTCTTAAAATCGGATTAAATCGCAATGTCAGTAATCTGTAATATCTTACATTTTTAGTTATTTACATTGAATGTGTACTTGTTTTATACTGTATAGCATGAATATTAGCTGCTACATAAGAAACAATTATCTTTGAATTTAAGTAGGAAATCGATATAGTTATTATAAGAAGAAGCTTGTGAAAATGAAGTGTATAATAATGGTTGTATCTGAAATAGATTTTGCCTAATGGTGTAATTGGTTACCCCGCCAGCTTTGGAATACTGGGCTCTTCAAACTGTCTATCCTTAGAGATGCTCAGAGTCGAGTCGAGACAGAATTTTCCTGACAAAATTCGAGTCGAGACACAGCTCTTCCAATAGAAAAATAAAAATTTTTCGAGTCGAGACATCACTTTTACAGCATATTGTCGAGATGAGACGGCCTCAAACCTTGTCTCGTGCGCATTCCTATCCACCCTATCTAGATAAAATCAATTTTGGATGCGAATATTCAATTTCTTTTAACGATAATTGTAATCTACGATACAGATTGAAGTAAGATATTGGCTTGAACTGCTTTATTACCCACTTAACCTTCGTGTACTGCAATTAATCTAAGTTTGGCACAAATACTTATTATTATTAGAATGTAAACACTGAAGAATGTATAACACACAATGAGGAAGAACTCAATGCTCGTAGTAATTAACAAATTTGTTGCATGCTTATTTAAAATTAACTCTCTTGAAATCTAATTGAGAATTATTAGAAGGAAAGCAAGAGAACCGTTTTGTTAATTTGGACATGCTATAAGAGATTGGGGAATGTGTATTAAAGCGAACAAAATATATGAAACTAAATGGAGTGACATGTGGAACCGAATTTGAAAGAGGATAGGATGTGTAAATGATAAATGAAAGAAAGCAATGGTTAACAGCAGTAGTCACTACTTACAGCAGATGAGTGAAATCTATCCCCCCCAAAAAAGTTCAACAATTCTGAAACATAAGGGCGTCACATTTTCTTCGTTTCCTGACAAAATTCAAAACGTTCCCTTCAATATAGTTAGCTAACAAACCAAGTACGATCGACTGACTAGACGTCACGTGAGTGAAATTTATATAGGAAGTTTAGATACAGCGTTCACCGAAGTGACGCAGACGTGGTGTTGAAGCTTCTGGTAGGTCCTATTTCGTAATGGATTTTAGGTTAGTGAGATTTCTTCATACGTATCAGAAAGCTCTTTAACTCCATACTAAAGGCGTATCGTATGATTTATTCAAACCGTCAGATATTCGGACAACCATGAGCCCAATTCGTTTTGCTTCACTGCTCACCAGTTTAACTTGAAATAAATTCTTACTTTTACATGGAAACACAAACTGCTTTAATGCTCATTTTATTATAGGTGAAATATATAATTCTGCAAGTAATAAAAATGTACATGTCCATCACCGAGATTCGATCCATTGTTCTTTGGCTCAGCAGTTCGACACGTAGGCAACTAGACTAATTGCCGTTGTGTAACAGGAAAATCGGTTTGAACTGCACGAAGGAAATTGAGGGCATTGATTATAGCTGGATTGAGGCAACTACCATGTGCTCCCATGTATACATACTTTCAAAATACTTTATCCGTAAGTATTACAATGATGAATTGTTTCTACAATACAGTAAATAACGGATCAACATATCTTATTACACTTAAAAGAGGAACATACAGATTTACAGAATGTTTTTTATTGTTAACGTTGGATTGTGGCTTCGAACCTATCATCTTTGGTTTACTGTTTCCCGAAGATACTCGAAGTTGAACTTAGGAAATGTTTGCCTCATAAGACCAATATTACGCAGTCCAGATTCAAAAACTAGTTCTTATAGCAACTATAGTAATTTTCTAATTAAATTTTATTTAGAGTTACCCGTGCCGTAAGCATCCATGGGTAACTAGCGACCTCTCGCCAAAAATTGATGGCCGCATTTCAACGATCTGCGGTGGCCCCACTGCCGTTTTGAAAATTATACCACTAGTGGGCCATCGGTGGCAGAGACGCGACGAAATGCCAATGAATTACAAATTACTCCACCGAAATATGTTAAATAGCCTATATGCATGATTCATTTACATTGAGATAAGTCTAAAAAGCACTTACAAAATATATATAAAGTTCTCCCGGAATGGCGTGAAACAGCAACCTTGTGATGTAGAAGCATGGGTTACTCTTGACCCCGGAGCTCACTTTAGGAACATTCGCCAGGAAAAATAAATATATAATAATAAACACATGCATATGACTGGCGATAAGTCGTTTCGGTCCCTTTGCCGATTCTCCGCGACGAATCGAAAGACGGACCGAAAAGAAGTCATCGCCGCTACGTGGTTGTAACTGCAACACCCCTACTGTAGATGTCTGTTTCGACTCAACGAAACCCTGCCGCCATGGACACACTAGCGGCAATCTTTCGATGCGTCGCTATATCGACGATCGACATTTACCGGGAAGTGGGCCACTAGATATTGGAGACGTTAACGGCATGGGGTCAAGTATCGTCTCACAAATGCGAGATATTCTATTTTTGGCATAACTTTTAACTCCTGTCCTCTGTTAGGATACGCATTTTAATAAAAATGGCGTGACAACAAGCCAGTCCACACATGGCACCCTAAAATGTTCTAGGAGGGCCCATCTTCATGGTTGCTATATATTATGTTTGGTATTTCTGTTTGTATACATTTCGTGATTCAGAGGGCGGCCCACCCTGCCACCTTCGGGTGCTCATGAGTCAGAGGTAGATGAAAGTGTTAACTAATAAAAATCATTTCAAACGGTTAAGCCATTTTTTGTTCTGATAGACGACGTCTTTTTCATTTATATCCTATGTAGGTAGATACAGATTAATAGCATTATTACTGTCTTATTATTTATTTCATTTTTACCATATACTTTTCTCAACGTTTAAGTCCTTTAGGCTAAAGAAGACGGGTGATTCATGCAAATAAATTCTAGTTCAAGTAAAATTTTAATAGACCCTTAATGGAAATTGAACCCAAAGACCAAAGAGCGAACGCCTTCCAACGTTGTATGTTGTATTTCTTCTTTTCAGAACGTCTTCTGTATTTCTTTTATGATGATATAAGTTAATAATCTTCGGCAAAGTTTATATTAATAACATGAGTTGTTCTTAAATCTTTGGTTCACAAGTTTGTTTTTTCTCCACACGAAACTACAGATATGGCAGATTTAATTCTCATACTCTGCATTTGTTTCCAGAAGTGTCCCTCACTGTACCTGTACACTTTAGCCTTACAGTATAATCGTGGGACATTAAACCTAAAAATATAAAATATATAATTAGATAACATAATATTTTTCCCATTATATAAACATGAACTGTTAAACTTGTTTCTCATCATGACAGGAATAAAACATTTAATCAAATATTACTAACATTTCTTATATTTTTAGACTCCATATAAATAATGCAAACAGTGAAAATTATCTATCAAAAGGGACGAACTGCAACACGATAATAATGAAAATCATGTCTTCCAGTAGAATAAATATATAGTGTGTAAGAAATCGATAATACGAGGCGGCAAAAATTAACTTATAATATTAAGGGTAAAGATGCCTAGGGTGTAAAAGCAGAGATCTTCACCCTCGCGAGGGTGCCCTATCGAGGGCATCCTCACCCTCAAATTCCCTCGCCCACAATTACGCGAGCTTGAGGGTGCGCTAGGGCGAGGACAAGCTTCGACACGAGGGCGAGGAGAAATTCCAAACACGAGAGCGAGGGTACGCGAGGGCGATGGAGAGCTTCCTTCGCGAGGGCGAGGGTGAACGAGGGTGAGGGTCAAAAGTCACTGCGAGGACGAGGACAAGTTTCGGCAGCGATGGCGAGAGTGCGCGAGGGCGAGGAGAAATTCCCAACACGAGGGCGAGAACCAACTGTAACTGTGATGGTAAGGGTGCGCGAGGGCGAGGGTCAACTTCCTCTCCAATGGCGAGGGCTCGCGAGGGCGCGGAACAATTTCCTTCGCGAGAAGGAGGGCACGCGAGGAAGAAGGACAAGCTTCTTTAACAACTATTTTGAATTTACTGTTTAACCATTTTTGGAGGATTACGAGACAAGACGAGATTTTTTTCGAGTCTTGCGAGTAACACTAGTTCACCCAAGTCTTAGGTGTCAAACACTATTTTAGCGCTCAAATCATAATATATTCCAATAATAGATATGATTTAAATGTTCTTAGATGTTCTTATGGTGTAAATGTTCTTACACCTCTCGTGACGCAGAAGGATTCTGAGAACTTCTAGATAAGGGAATACATTTTGTACGTAAATTTACAGAATGAGACTAGAAGTGAGTCGTTGATAATTGAGACAATAAAGAAGTTTCCCAAAATTGAGACATGACGAGACTTTTATAAAATTTACGAGACGATATGATAAACCTTATTTCTCGTCTCGTCTCGTCTCATGAGCAGCACTAGTTTGCACCGAAAGATGTAAAGGAACCTATTCAAATTTCATCTGAACATATTCATGGTAATATTAAGCGTGGAGTAGTCAATGATCTATTCCATTTTAGGTGATCTGGAGTAAGTTATACGATGATACGTGTAGTTTTATTTGTTTAGGACGATGTGTTAAGGAAAACAATTCAGCAAATAGGCTGGAAAATTGAGGATCTGATCCTCGCGAGGGCTTCCTCACCTTCAAATGACCTCGCCCTCAATGATATGAGGGCGAGGGCCATGGGCAACTCCCTTCTCGAGGGCGAATGTGAACGAGGGCGAGCACTAACTTCCACTGTGAGGGCGAGGGTGCACGAGGGCGAGGACAAGTCTCCAGAACGAGGGCGAGGGCTAACTGTCACTGCGACGGTGAAGGTGTGCGAGGGCAATGGACAATTTCCTTCATGAGGACGAGGGCCAACTGCCACTGCGGGTGGGGGGGAGTGAGTGAGGTCGGAGCAAAATGAACATCTATGTGTAAAAGTTATGACATTTTTGACTCATAAATAATTATATGTTCCACCTACTACTTATTGTACGGATTTTTTTCTTATTGTAGAGTATATTCCATCTGTTTTAGCTGCTTTAAAGTCGCAATCACACTTAATTGTTTGCGTACCTTCACAAAACATGCAAATACCAAATTTCCCATATATGTTCATCATGTGATGTAAGTAACGGAAAAATTCCGATGTCGTGAAAAAGGCGACATTTTCCATGTAAAGGAAGCGTGAAATTTTTCGTCCTTTCAAAATGCTGGTTTTTCTAGTAGTTGCACACATAATAGAAACGTCATATTTTGTCAGGCAGTTAAGCTAGAAATATAGTTTGTTTTAGAAAAAAAGAGCATTAAAATTCGTTTTCGTTTAGCGGCAAAAATCGAAAAAATGTCAAATTTGTAATGGATGATGCTAAAACTTCGAAATTTTGAGCCGATGTTTATTCTGATGCGTAGTTTCAGAATGCGTGCTTAAATTTGAAAGAAATTGTCATCTTCCGGGTAAGAAAGTACTAGGAATGTTTTAAGGGAGTGTCTAATTCTAGACACCTTGTAGAAATGGTAGAAACACGAAATTGCGTTCAAATGTGTAGGTTGCAGCGTAAGTAAGGGGAAAAATCGGACATGTTGGAAAAGTCGTCATCTTCGATTCAAGCTCGCGATTCAAAAGTTTGTAACCATGAAAATTGTAACTTGAGCTCACGGGAGGACAGTCACATTTTGCTATATTATTAACGATGAAATGTTGTTTAAGAGAAGAAAAAAATCGTTGAAGAAGTTGCCATCTTGAATCCAAAGTTGCGATGTTGTTGAATTGGCTTTATTTGAATTGTTTTATGCTATGTTAAGCATAATAGAAAAAAACTAATTAAAGTACTAGCGTAGCTCAGAGGTAACGTATACGCTTTCTAAGTAACAGGTCTGGGTTCTATTCCCGGGAAAACTTATTTTTGTCTTGCATTTTTCTTTCTTCCATTGCTTCGTGTTAGCAAAGTAGTTTGTGTTCGTATTGCGCGAACAAAATATTTTCGTTATTACATACGTAGAGGGAAAGGATAAATTTATACGGCAACTTTTGAAATGGTCTCGAAACGAGGCAGTATGTTCGGGTGAAGCTTCGAGACGATACTGAAGTATTTAAAAACAAACATATGTAGCTTTGGAGATGAGGCATCACTAGTGTTTTCTTTTTCAGAAACAATGTTCCAGGGGATCACAGTTAGTATTCCGTGGGCACTGTTGATAATATTCTATTTGTTGTATTATAGACATATTATTTGATCTCCTGTGGGGGCACTTTGAGTGCTTCTAGGAGGCAGCGTCCCCCCCAAAATGTGAAAGAAAAATTGGGTATCATTTCCACTATATAGTGTCCACACCAGACAACAATACATTTTGTCTCGCGACAACAGTGTGTGCTTCAAACCGAAAATGATTGCAAAAATATCCCCTTTTATGCTCCTCGTTTGTGTGGCGGGACCGGTTGGAATGAAATGCCGTGTATAATAAACTCAAAACCTTATTGGCAATCAATATACGCTATGAAAATAAATGTTCGAAGAAAGAAAAAAAATGAAAAAAGAATTCATGGGAATTGAACCCCGGACCTCTGCTCACTATTCCCACGTGCTTCCCCTAGACTACTGAATTTCTTACTTTTTCAGTTATCTACTTACTGCTCACCTAGTACCGGTACGTAGGGTGCCACCATCTGTGGAATTACACTTATATAATCGGAATGCTGATGGGTTTATATTTGCTTTTTTTAAAAAAAATAATTCATTATGCAAATCACGTTGTTAGCTGATTGTAAAAAAAATGTGTTTTTGAGTTATTGAGACATGATTAACTACAAAATTGATATCTTCGTTGAAAATACAAAATAAATATATAGGAAGTCTGTAAATATTTTTCCTACTCTTATATAACAGACTTGCTGCAGGCAAGGGCGCGGATCCTGGGGGGACCGCCCTCCCCCAAAGTTCATATTGGTCCCCTATTGCATTTATGAATATACAATATTTGGAATAATTTGAGTGCAATGTGTCTTAAAATCCTCATATATATACCTTCTGTATCTCAATTCCCCCCAAATTTACAGAGAAAACGGCGCCGTTGACTGCAGGTAATATGTATGTACAATCAGCCCCAACTGCACTGTTATACGAGGGTACGTCAACTGAAAACCACAAAAGTAGAAATAAAAATCCGCATATGGCTCCAGTGAGTTGTAAGTTGGCATGCCTGTTTACGATAGTATGTCGGATGTCTCCTAGGTGGCAGCAGCCGGCAGATGCACAAACACCGGCGGAACAACAGTTCCAAAATAGCAGCTCCACTAGCCACATGCATCAGCGAGGAGCAGCGTTCTGTGATTCGGTTTTTGCGAAGTGAAGGTGTGAAATCGATCGACATTTTTAGGCGAATGAAGGTTCAGTATGGAGATGCGTGTTGTCACAGCCACAAATCTATGAATGGTGCCGGAAATTTGCAAATGGTGTTACGTCTGTGGCCGACGCTCCACGCCCTGGTCAGGCTCGACGCGTAGTGACTCCAGAGACCATTGCAGCCATTGAAGCCATCGTTTTGGAAAACCGCCGTGTGACAATAGACGAAATTGCAGCATGTGTACACATGAGTCATGGATCGGCACATCATAACGCGGTGCACGAGTGGTTGCGCCGTCGCCCAAAAGACTTTTTTCTGCAGGTATTCAGGCTCTTCCGAAGCGCTGGCGGACTTACATTGAACGAGGAGGGGACTATGTTGAAAAGTGATTTACTTCTGTACCCTCTGTGACCTATAAATAATATTTAAAAAAATAATTATGATTTTCATTTGACTCACCCTCGTAATACATTGTAATATATTACACTGCAAATCGTAGTGTTCACGAATATCCTATGAATAAATGCTTAAAAATCCTGCAACAAAGTTCATATTGGCAAACCGTGAGTGTTTGTGCAAAACACGAGGTTTAAAATATAAGAGATTGCAATACAGTGTACGTTATTATATAGCAAAAAGTAAGTACTGTTGTCTCTAATATGTATAGATGTGCGTAAAGCGCACATAATAAACCTTTTACATGATTGTGCACGTAGTAGTTTAGTTCTTTTTAATAAGTTGTGTATTTGCTGTTCAAAGTGAAATGAAGGAAATAATAGAGGGTCTACGCGTTGAATTGAAGTAAGTGTTGATGACAGGTGTCTGTTCTAAAGGGAAGTAAATACCTCAAGACTAGTCTTCTAGAAGTTGAAACAGTTCATGGCAAAACCATGACCGGGGGCCTGGGGGCGGAGCGCCCAGCTGGCTGTAGTGCGTATAGGTATAAAAGTTGAAATAAAAATTGTTGTTTTGTTGGGACGTTCACTGATTTTCGATGTCTCTTGGCATGTTTGCTCTCTGGTTAGCAATATCTAAACCCGAAGTACTAGTAAATTGATACCATTTCCGGTTTTAGTTGAGTAACAATGATGAGATAACCCTTTTAGTTGAGACATTAAATCGGAAACCCGCCTGTCTCTTCTATTACCGTTTTTGTTCTATGACGATCAGCAATGTAACTAAAAACTCTTTATTTTTAGCAGTTTGGTTCGAATAGAGGTTGACGGAATAAGCGGAACCTATCCTTAAAACACTGAATCAGTTATAAAAAAATACCGCTTCTCGATATCTTAATATTTTTGTTCTGACTGGTGTCGAGAGACGGTTGGAGACTTCCGATAATTAAGCATAGCATAGTTGCAAATTTAATATTCCTGCTGGAGCCAAGTGATAACTATGTTCATTTTAGGCGGTTCTGCCATTTTCCTGTGATGATAAGGCAGACAAATTTAGAGTTCATGTTCATACAATGAGAAAAATATTATAGTTATCTAATTATATATTTAATTTTTTCTTTAGGTTTAATGTCCCAAGATAATACTCTGGGGCTAAGGGAGACGGTGATAATGAGATGCGTGATATTGATGGAATGCAAAAAATGGATAAAACGAATGAACCCTAGAAGACCCACGCTTTTTTATGAAATTCTTGATCATTGTATATGACATTCTTTAATGATATAATTTTGAATTATGTGGAAATATTTTTAAAAATCTTGATTGAAGAGAATAACACTAAGAAATATTACTAGAACAGAACAATATTGTTTAACGAATTAACAGAATCAAGCTTTTTTAGAAAAAAAGAAAAGAAAGAAGTTGCTGGCGGGCTCGGAGTTTGAACCTACGATCGTGGAAACAGTAGAACCTCCACCAAACTCGCGTTAACAAACTGCTCTACGAAAGCAACTTTTCACCCATACAGTTGGTTGACATATATAGGGAAACCACTGAGACAAAATGCCTTATCGTTTCGCATATTTTGTGTCTTATTTCTATTTAATGCTTTGTTTACGTGTAAAATCTTTAATACCTATGATTGTTAGAGGTGTGCTATATGTATAAGTAACTTACATTATGAAAGATTTATATTATATTTCTAGTAGAGCAAAAAATTCCTTTTCTCTTCGGAAATTTAGCTGCGTGTTTGCCACGTTTACGAAACTAAAACTTAGAATGTGACGATCAAAGTTTCGGAGATTTCTTTTTTTAATTATAACTTGCTTATTTCTTAATGTTTTATTGAATTGTTTTCGGAAATATGTGTTTCCTTCTGCATATTTCCAAGAAAACACGTGACAATTTTGATCATAAGAAAGATAGTTATTCTCTATTTCTAAAGATATGCGACAGAAATTCTGGAGAGAAGTCTTCTTATAGAACATGAGGAATTACAGCAAGACTATGTGAACTGGCAATACGCAAAAACGCAAAAACTAAACGAATGTTTTTTTTTATATTCTTCGAGGAAACTGTTTTAGGGGGCGAAGTCCCCCACCCAAAGGTCTTAAATTTGCCGTACGCAAGGCAAGAAGTGAACCGAAGTTAATAAAATTGTGCAAAGGCATTGTAGATGTAAAATTAGGGAATACCTGTTTAATTTTTCTGGAAAAACGGTTGGGTGGGGACCCCTCTAAACAGTCCAGCACGAAATATCGACTGTAGTTATACGAGTACGTCTAAAGTGTTCTTAGATAAAAAGGAACTGCAACGAAACAGTGTAAGGAAAATACACAACAAATAAAAGAATACGTTACTTTGTGCGAAAAAAGATATTACTGCAGGAGCAAGTTAATTCCACTTGATGTAAACGTAGCTGGAAAAACAGAAAACAATGTGCTTTACGTGGGCTCGAACTCGTGACCCTCTAAATGGAAGCCCAGTATGCTAAACCTTCATCTAAGAAACATAACGGAAAGCATTTCTTTGTTTAATATAACAGTGGGACACTGTTATGTGCAAGTCTAATTCTCTCTCTTTCTCTCTTATGTTTCACAAATATCACATGTTTAGGACATTTTTGAATATTAGCTATGCTTTATGTCTCATTATTTTACAGTAGTTCTTAGCAGACAGTTCTTCCAAATAAAACTTAACTAACACATTAGTAACAAATGTTTATCTACTGATTTTCTGGAGGGGGAAGAACTTAGTCTCTTGGCTAACTCTTGGCAACTTAAAAGTGGCTTCCCCACTCCCTCATGGGCGATAGGTGACTATCCCTCCAAGTGCCTTGTCGAAATTTCCCCCACATTTATCACTCTCCTCCTCCCCACCAAAAAAAGAGTGCCTAAATTGTTAGCGAGATTTCTCACCTCGTCTAATGAATTCCACATTAATTTGCATGTCACACACATAGGACAGTACATCACTTGGTAGCAGGGGAGTAACCAGGATTTGATTTCGGGGGGTCGTTAGCTAAACGTTCATTTGGAGGGAATCCGGGGATCCATTCCCGGAATTTTTTTAACAAAACCGCAATCTCAAGCCTTATTTTAACAAATTTTACAAATGTCGGAGGTTCCAGGCCTCCTGGCTACTCCATTGCTTGGTAGCATGCGTTCTTCCTAAACATCATCAGTTTCTGTTCACTTTCACAACCAGCCATAATTCCACCATCTTCGCATTTGGAGTTCTTAAAAGTAAAATAATGGTATAACTAAACGTTCGATTTTGCCTTTTCAATGTAAATGTCTGTCCCCTCCTCCGCAAAACAAATCTCATTGGCGCAACCTGTATGTATGCTCCCCCTGTTTCAAATAGAAAAATGGAATTTCATATCCAGTATTTCTGTTTACTTGGTACTGGAATTAATAGAATTGGAAGTAATTATTTTGTGTAAGTATAATTGTGCAGAACAGCCATGGATAAATGTTTTGTGCTGCTATATATAAATGTATGAAAATTGTTAGAAAAGTTTCTAGGGAGTGGAAAATATTCTTCCCAGGCTGGGACAACAGTAATTAAGTTAGTGTCAGGGAAAGAAAAAAACTAGAGACAGGGAATTTCCTTAGCTTTCCCGCTTACAAATAAACGTTTTGTAAGTAACAAACGTTCTCTGTCTGACATGACTGCCGTTCGTTCCGAGGCTCCGTGGATGAGTTAGTAGAGTCGTTGCTTCATAATCCTGAGTTTTATGGTTCGAGTCCTGTTCAAAGCAGTCCAATTTTTTCATTGTTTGTTTCCCATACTTTAAGATGTTTCTCCCCCTCCGTAATCATCTGATGCTCTCAACTGAGTTCTCCACCTGAATTCAACAATTGGTAATGGGATGCTCTCAGGTTCGGGCGAGCTTTTACATGTCTATTACAAAATCAAAATTTTCGACAAAATATTAATGCTATCCGATCATTTTGTCTCAAATTCTAAATTTGTGCATGTGACTGTATATCTCTTTCATAATATTTGAATCTCTCGTTCTCCAATGTCATCAGCTATGGCATGAGATGGCTTGGGATCAAAACTTCAAATCATAAAAGTGCTATACCAATGGGCTCACTCACACTCAGCATTTGTTTAAATGTATGTGTTTTCATACTGAAGGTGGGGGATTCGTTCTCCCTACCCTCCTGAAGTGACGGAATATTTATTCAGACTCTGCAAAGTAATTTCAGATCAAACGACAGAAAGAGTGTTCATTCCAACAGCAATAGGATTGGGCTTTAATTTTTTGTTTTAATTTATCTGCACGAATAGGACAACTAGCAAGTAATATGTTTGCCCTAAGAACTACACGTCTGAGATTCATTTCCATTTGGAGAAATGGTGCTGTAGACTGTAGTGGGAATTTCTCCCAAGTGTACGATAATTTTCAGTGCCTAACAATTATGCCACCCGCTTTCCTTTGCAGCTAATTTGGTTGCCTACTTGCCGGCAAATGTTTCGGACTCAACTGGTGGAAAACTTTAGCTGTAAATCTCCATACGGCTGTACCATCCAGAAGTGTCCTTCACTGTACAACCATTTACTATAGACGTAAAAAAGTACAACACCGTAGCTATATTCGTCCGAAAGCATACGCACCATAAGCTTTTCCGGCACAGAGAAAAGGTTACATCAACACCGCAATAGGTGTCGGAACACAGAAGTGGAGTCGACCTAACACCAAAAACGGTGTTAACCTGGTGCTCTGAGCTTGACTCACGACAGACACAGATGGTGTGTTGAATTAACACCGACACTATGTTACTTATATGGCCCTGGCTTTGATTTATGACACAGATAGTGTGTTGAATTAAAACCGACGCGGTGTTACTTATACGGTCTTTGAATTTTATCACCCAGACCTTTGAATCACTACAGCATAACGTTGGCCTTGTGGCAAAGAGCGTTGTCCTGAAAGATATTATTGCCAGCTGGTAACGGCCCACGTGAATGGGTGTCCACTGTACATGATTACTAATGGCCTGCTTATTATCTAGCAGAAGCCGTGGTGCTCTCCACAAGCACTGCTGTTCTCCATGCATGACCATATCCCACCATCGGTTTATCGTCGCCCCTATTGCGCATGTATCGAGCAGGAAGACATCATCTGATCTCACCATCACTGTGATCAGTGATTTATCCAGAAGTTTTCAATTGTGGTGGTGTTCAAAAAATCTTGGGGGGTGATATTTTGCATTAAAGTCGTATACTATTATCGTCTTTTTAATTAGTTATTTTTAAAAACTTTAAAATTCGTTGATGCAACGAATGATTGCATTATATTTCCTTCCTCAGCCAGAGCCAATTAGCGTCGAATTTCTCATGTTTTGTGTGACGTCGACATGAAATCGTTGGCAATCGATTGATCAAACGTTTTTGTGAGGTTCACAACCGTGTAAAGGTAGACTTCCATTCAATCCTGCGTTGCGTGTTTTGCTTCAAAATTTATCTTACACAGCATTGGGTGTGTCCCTATTCAGCTCAGTGAATTCAAAAACTAAGGACTGAACACTGATATAAGTAATTTTAGATTATTTTTATATGTCACCCCTACCACTGACAGTTCGCGGCATAGAAATTGTTACAAAGATTCAAAGTCCAAATTAATAACAAACTCTTGCCCCGTTTTCTTATGCATCCAGAAATATATGTCTCAATCGATTAGTTGCTTCTAGTATTCAATACAACTCCTCCCTCTCCTCCAGCTCCCCTTGTCTAAAGCAGTGAGTGTGACGTAGTGCACTCTTTCCATTCAGCTGAAAAAGAAACAGGAATCAAGTTTACAACGTTATAGCTTTAAAACAGTTTTTTGAATTTGTTTGTTCTGAAATATGTTTAAGAGCCCAAATTAAAAAAAAAGTCACACAATGATCTCAGAGCTTCATAAAGACCTTTAGTTTCATTCTTTTCTTTCTTTAAAGAGGGCAAGCTAGTAAGATGCTCCCTAAGGAATCTATGGAAATTGCCAATAATGGCTGTATGTTTTGTGCTTTGTAAATCTGTAATGCAGGGACAGAGCTCTGAAATATTTACTGACAGAAATGAATGTTATTCAATGATTCATTTCATTTCTTTTCAGTAATTGCAAGCAAATGTTCCAGGGGGTCATTTGAGCAGGACACGAGGGTGTAATTTCTCCTCCCTTGAGCTTCATAAATACGTATTGTTTGATCGTATGTATAGTAATACACTAATAAAAAAGTGAAAATCTCATGTCGGCGAAGAATCCCTCCACTCCCGAATAAAATCTAAAAGACATTGCTTTTAGCAAGAAAAAAATAGAGTTACGATAGCACATTGCTAGAGAGCTTACATTTGGTTTGAAGGTTTGATCCCAAGCCATATGAGTTACTTACTGGGCGACATTAAGAGAGAGGGAGAGAGAGAGAGAGATTCAAGTACGGAGACAGAGAGGGATGATTTATATATACAGATTTAGGATTGGGGGAAAATGATCGGACAGCATTCGTACTGTGACGCAAATTTTGATTTTGTGAAACAAAAGAAGGGAAGGTTTCGAACTGCGAGGATCATATTAGGCAGTTGTCGAATTAAGGTGGAGAACTCTTTTTAGACCATCAGATGATTAGGAAGGCAGAGAAAGATCTTGAGAACTGAGGAATTAAGAATTTTAAAAAATCTGAATTGTCCGAGACTAGTTACGAACCACGAACCTTGTTGTTATCGAACCACGACTTTATCCATTCTGCTACGGAGAACTCTATGTACTAGTTACATACGTTTCTTTTAGCTACGTTGAAGCTAACTTAATTTCATATTCCAAAAGTTGACTCCGTGGAGGCGCCGTTGAGATAGAACGTAGACCTCTTGTAACTTAGTTACAATGTATCGTGGCGGATATAAATCATTCATCAGGTAATCCCGACTGCTTTGAAACAAATGCAGTGTATGAGAATTAAATCAGTCATATCTGTGGTTTCGTATGGAGAAGAAACAAAAATGTGAACGTTTAACTCAAGTTATTAATATAAACTTTGCCGAAGATTATTCACTTATATCATCATAAGAGGAATACAAAACACGTTCTGAAACACACTAAAGACGAATCATTTATCGCGTATTGATTGTGGTTCAGTGGTCAAGGCGCTGGATCTGTAACCTAGAGTTTCGTGGTTCGAATCCAGGTCGGGCATTTTTTTACTTTAGGATTTTTGATGGCGATTGATCGACGATGACACACGTTTTATTATAGTCTGATATTTGAATACTCGGATGTTTCAATTCTTGAAGTATAAAATCTTCATGAATAATAACAGTAATAATAATAAACTAATAATAATTATTATTATCTCGTAGAAGATTAAAGGCCAGGAGCTAATTATCGCTCAGTTCTTACCATTACAAGCAGAAACGTGACATTTCGAAAGAATATTTTGGTTTTGTTTAAGGTTGCCCACGAGAAGAGGAATTTTCATCTCGTTTCTATAACAAACAAAAGAATGAGAATTAACATTTTACATTCGAGACGGGAGAAGGCTAACTCAAATTATCGTCTAGCTTTGGAGATGAGAATGGAGACGAGATGAACATTATCGTAAACATTCCTCGTCTTGTCTCGATTCTCGAAATAGTGTATGTCTATTCTTTAAATAACAATTACTCTGTAGACTGAATCTTATATGCTTTTTGTTACTTTGTATTTCAGAGATCATTGAATTATGGTCTGTGTAGGTATTTTTGTAGCAAAGCTTTTATAATTACCTCTGCATATCCTAAAAATTAGTTTATTATATGCCTTATTGTTGAGTTATATTCAGTTACCTTTATTACAGTTATTTTAATTAAAACTAACAGTAGAATACTTTCTACATGAAACTTTAGTAGAAAGCGTTTGTTTAAAATGTGCATAGTTACAGACGTGTGTCTTGATGGTACGGAACCCCCTCTCCGAAATCCCTGAGTTTAAGTAAGTTTTGCTAAATTTTAGGGCGACTTTAAAACTTCAATACCATTATTTATTATTATTATTATTATTATTATTATTATTATTATTATTACTATTATTATTATTATTATTATTATTATGGTTATTATTGCTATTTTTATTATTATTACTGAATTGTGTTAATTTAATGGTTCACCCTCTTCCACCCAGCTCTCGCCTAGTGGGCATTGTGCTGAACAAAAACTTTGTGTGTAGGTTTACTCCGGGTTCCCTTTCCTTCCACTTTGTTTATTCCGATATTTCTTTCATTCTCATCATCGACGTCTTCTGTAGCTTAGTCGCCATAACCATTACTAAAAAACAAATTTTCTTACGGCTCTTGTGAGTTCTTTATCCCTACTTTCTACATGAAATTTACCTCGAAACTTTGCGTTATAACATTTAGCTAGTTCTTGGGACCTATGCAGAGGGTATGTCCTGATGGTCCTGACACTTCACTCCAATCCCGGCTATTTTGTAACTTCTGCCTAACGCTACGGGCGATTTTACAGATTTTAATACAGTGTGTCCTCATACAGAATTTGTGTTCTATATTAGTATTATTATTATTATTATTATTATTATTATTATTATTATTATTATTATTATTATTATTATTATTATTATTATTATTACTGTATATTTGAGACCTCAATATTACGTCGTATTCCAATGGAAATTAGCATACCCAAGTTAAGAAAAATAAAAAAAAATGTTTTGGATCATCTATAAGGATGAATTTCCTTATGAGATACTTTAGAAAGAAAAGAGGGGCGAAAAGAAGGTGTCGGCTACTGAAAAATATGAAAATCGAACCTTCGCATACCTTAACAGACACTAATAAAGGAAGTATCAATGAGCTCATATCGAAACCTACCGTAAAATTTCACTGAGAGGAAGGAAGTCCCACAGAAAGACCACACACAAAAAAGCAGCGGCATTTTTGAAGTGAAATTAACCAAAATTGCAGATTGAAATGCAGCGCACCCATGTCAACAATTGCAAAATACGTTCAGTACCACCCCTTGTAAGCTGCCTGTTAATAATAAAAAGTCAATAACAACAATATGGGTTTATACTATACCTAAGGGGAAGAAATGAAGCAGGAAAACAATGGTCGAAATAGTTTTAAGGTATGCGCATTTGGTATAAAGTTACAGGCATATTTATTGTGTATGTTTCCATGTGCACAACTCCCGAATGAAGCAGCAGTCCAAACATAAGTTGTCGCTATTGAAATGTAACTCAGTTCTTTACCTGCAATTACTTATTCATAGCACAGTGTAGCGCGAAATGTCAGAAAAAGCCATATGCTTGAAATGTTTATACTGTTGCTATGGAAACCATGTGTACTGTATGAATTCGACACGAAGAAGGCTGCCATCTATTAACGTATTTAGGAACTGGTTGATTTGAGCTTTGTTAGACGCATGCCTCTATTCCCAATCAGTTGATAATTAAGAGGTACGAAGTACTGGTTAACGAGAGCAATTTAGACCAAACTCACCGAGTAACATTTTAGAGGTATTAGCTCTGCTTCCTAAAATATGAGACAGATCAGAGGAAAATTTCACCTACAGCATTTTATATAAGAATTTTGTTATCAGCGATTTTGGCTAAATTATCATATTATCTGGTCTATCTCCGCTCCTATTCATCCGATTTGAACCACATTTTCAGAGTAGTCTTTCAAAATATTTAGTTAAGACTAATATAATTTTAAACAAATCATCAGAAATCATCTACATGATGTTTAAATCGTTTTGTACTTTTCCAATGGAATTTTTGTTTTTTCCGGCTTCTATCTCCGACCCTATTCAAACAATTTGGCCCAAATTTGCCGACTAATCTTCTACAAGTATGTAGCTTTGCTCAACAAGATTTGGGACAAATTGGGAAAATATAGACGGTGTTTCCTATAATTTTGTATTTTACAAATTGTTGGGCAGCTGCTTCATTCGGGAGTTGTGCACATGGAAACACACAATAAATATGCCTGTAACTTTTTACCAAATGCACGTATCTTAAAACTATTGCCACCATTCTTATCCTGCTTAATTTCTAGCCCAAAATCATGAATCATATTGCCCTATTAGTATTTACAAAATTTGACCTGCATTCAAGATGGCGGATTTCAAGATGGCTGCCGTCAACGTTCACCTTACCATACGACTTTACCTTAGGTATAGTATATACCCACATTGTTATTATGTTTAATAATAACAGGAAGTTTACAAGGGGTGGTAGTGAACGTATTGTGCAATTGTTGACATGGATACGCGACATTTCAATCTGCCATTTTGGTTAATTACACTTCAAAAATGCAGCTGTTTTTTGTGTGTAGTCTTTCTATGGGACTTCCTTCCTCTCAGTGAAATTTTACGGTAGGTTTCGGTATGAGTTCATGGATGCTTTCCTTGTGAAAATAAAGACAGACTGTTTTCGTCGGAAACGGATCTTATGACTCTAAGATCTATGGTGTAGAGCGTTGCCGACGACAACACATTGAACATTGTTTATTAAAATGAAGAAAATTGTCGTGAACGGGGAAATCGATAGCTTGAATTGAAATCTTGTAATTTTATAATTTATTCAAAATATGAAATTAAAATTAATTAATGAATTTTAGAAATGCATTGCGTATGTTTTAGGATTAACTAATTCATATCGAACTTCCGAAGAAGAAAAAATATTTTATGACAATGTCAATAGCGACAACGCCCAGTCACGACCCCTCTTCAGTTTTATTAGAAAGAGGAAAGAAAGAGTGAGAAAGAAGAGAAGAAGGTAGGAGAATGGAGGAAAAGAGAAAAAGGAAAGGGAAAAACTAGGGATACATGATTACTGGATAATTATGGATATATGGTAGAGAAACTTGAATAGTTATTACAAGGTTATTCATATTCGAATGTTGTTACTTGAGGATCAACTCTGAAGTGATCCCGAAGAGACACCTGTTCCCTCATACTATACCGACCTGGATCTAGGCAACTGCACAAGTGGGAGTTGCCCTAATTTAGCCCAGGTGACGAGAAGTTTTAATTTTATGGTTTATCTATTGTTTCGTAATGTTGAATAATCTGTATCCAGTATTTGAACTTCTATAAAGAAGATACAACACACATCTAAATCAACCAAGGAAAAAAAATCAAAGTGTATATTTTCCACAAATAGAAATTTGATATCTCTGAGAAGACTGCCGTTGTTCCGGCTCATCCTTTTACTTTGGCTTTCCTCCCAGAGCCGATTTAAACTACATTAGAATTGGGTATCTTTCTTGACCTCCGTCATACACTAATACATATAATATTATATTACACACTTATTATGAATATTATCCCAGTAAATCAATATTAAATGCTAACGCTTAAAACTTAATTTACTACTCATTCACACACACTCACATACTTACAGGACAGCGTATTAACATGGGTAATAATAGTTTTAAGATAAACCATCTAACTACAATTTGCTGAACAGTTATTACATTTACTGAGAAATTAAGACACGGAATTTTATAAACATGCAATGAGTGTACGTATTAACATATCAATTTATAGATGAAGTTCAATACTAGTAATGTAATAGTATATACACATATTATATATATATATATATATATATATATATATATATATATATATATATATATATATTAATAGGCACCTTAAAAGAAAGAAAAATACACATTTTATTTAAGTTTTGGTAAAAATTATATAGATTCGTAAATAAGTTTGATAAGCAACATCATGAATGGAAAGAAAAAATCTTAAAAAGAGGTTTAATAATGACTCTTTATCTCATTTATTAGCATTTTGAAAGCAATTAAGCGAGTCATCTCTCGTAATTTCAGACTAGCAATAATATTATATGTATTGTCGAAGCACCCCTTTCTGGTGTCCACATATTTCACTTTATTGCATTTCTTATATTCACACCTGAAGATGTATATACTAGTATGTTAATCATAACCAACACCTGTTCTTAAAAGTATTTATTAATACACTTCTTCCATTTCGGGGGTTAAAAGATCGAAGTCTCATCACTAATATGATGGTGACTATAGTACTTATTCTGTCATTGGCTTATTATCACATCCACTATCTCACGATGTATATTGCTTTGTACTACTAATTACACACATTTATCATTCATTTGCACTATATATAAGTATGAACGAGAATTTTCCAGGTTCAGAAGGACTTGTTGTTCCATTTGCATTGTAAACACAACTACTTAGGTGGAAACACTAGTGAAGCTTGAGGATTCGTATGGGAGGGATGGTAATCGAAATGTAGTTCTATGGGAGGATTTCCATTCACTAACTTCAGAGTTGATTTAAGGACATATTAGGTTTACGATTATCTGCCTAAATCCCATGTTACATGCAGTTAGTATATTACCGACAATGTTAATTGTTACATATATTTCTTAATAACATTACACAGTTTGAAGAGAACATGTATGCGGCGGTATTTTCTAACATTTATATTGTACATTTATCGGATATTTCGTAACTATGGCCACCAAGATCCGTTGGGGGTAGATACTAAGACCCTGTATACATATTTATCTACTCAAGTCAATATTATACATTTTACTTCAATATTGTATTGATATTACACACATATTCATATCTCAATATATATTTAGCCCAGTAAATAAAAGACCAAAAAGGGTGTTGAGCTGAAATAATTTAGAAAAAGCTGAAAATTTCAGGAATTGTTTTTCATGTGATCTTAAATGAAATATCAAAAGTCCCCTAAAATCCCGTCCACACTTCATCCTCAATATGGCGGCCAAAAACGGCGGCCGTCCGGAATGCGCAAGTCTCCCGATTTTAACTTGTAACTCTGAGACAATTCCTCTATTATTATTGACTTTGTTTAATCATTGGGCGCGGTGGCTGAGTGGTAAAGCCTTTCCTTTGGTTGGCTTAATAAGTTTGTAGTTGACAAGATCGTATCCACGGGTTTACTCAGGGTATTCCCGTTTCTTCCCACTTTCATTCCACTAATTTCTCTATTACATTGACTTGGTTTAATCATTGGGCGCGGTGGCTGAGTGGTAGAGTGCTTCCTCTGTGGTCCAACTAAGTTTGTAATGGACAAGATCATATCCGTGGTTCTTGTCAGGGTACTCCCGATTCTTCCAACTTTTCATTCCACCAATTCCTGTATTATCAGTGACCTACCTTCAGGATTGGGCGCGGTGGCTCAGTGGTAGAGCGCTTCCTCTGGTGGACTAAGTAAGCTTTAAGTGAAGATCGTATCCGTGGGTTTTGTCAGGGTACTCCCGCTTCCTTCCACATTTAATTCCAGCAATACCTCTATTATCATTGACTTACTTTAATCATTGGGAGCAATGGTTCAGTGGGAGAGCGCTTCCGCTGGTGGGCTAAGTAAGTTTGTGGTGGACAAGATCATATCCGTGGGTTTTCTCAGGGTATTACCGCTTCATCCCACTTTTCATTCCACCATTTCTTCTATCATCATTGACTTGGTTTAATCGTTGGGCGCGGTGGCTGAGTGGTAAAGCGCTTCCACTGGTTGGCTTAATAAGTTTGTGGTTGACAAGATCGTAACCCTGGGTTTACTCTGGGTACTCCCATTTCTTCCCACTTTTCATTCCACCAATTCCTCTATTATCAGTGACCTACCTTAAGGATTGGGCGCGGTGGCTCAGTGGTAGAGCGCTTCCGCTAGTGGGCCAAGTAAGTTTGTGGTGGACAAGATCATATCCGTGGGTTTCCTCAGGGTATTACCGCTTCATCCCACTTTTCATTCCACCATTTCTTCTATCATCATTGACTTGGTTTAATCGTTGCGCGCGGGGACTAAGTGGTAAAGCGCCTACTCTGGTTGGCTTAATAAGTTTATGGTTGCCAAGATCGTATCCCTGGGTTTACTCAGGATACTCCCATTTCTTGTCACTTTTCACTCCAATTGTTCTTTTATTATTGACTTGCTTCAATCATTGGGCACGGTGGCTCAGTGGTAGAACGTTTCCTGTGGTGCGTGGGTTCCTTACTGTTTCGATCCCCTGCTTCATAAATTTCTGGTGGACAATATCGTATCCGCGGGTTTTATCAGGATACTCCCGGTTTCTCCCATATTTCATTCCACCAATTATTTTATTATCACTGACTTGCTTCAATCATTGGGCGCAGTGGATCAGTGGTAGACCACTTCCTCTGGTGGGTCAAGTAAGTTTGTGGTTTACAAGATTGTATCCGTGGGTTTTGTCAGGGCACTCCCGCTTCCTCCCACATTTCATTCCACCAATTCTTCTATTGTCGTTGACTTATTTTAATCATTCGACGGGGTGGCTCAGTTGTAAAGCGCTTCGTCTGATGTGACAAGTAAGTTTCTAACGGACAAGATCGTATCGTTGGGTTTTGTGAGGGTATTCCCGATTCTTCTCCTTTTTCATTCCACCAATTCCTCTATTATTATTGACTTGCTTCAATCATTGGGCGTACTGGCTCGGTTGTAGAGCGCGTACTCTTGTGGGCCAAGTACGTTTGGGTGATCAAGATCGTATCCGTGGCTTTAGACAGGGTACTCTCGCGTCCTCGCACATTTCATTTCACCAATTCTTCTATTATTAGTGACTTGCTTCAATCATTGAGCGCAATGGGTAAGTGGTAAAGCGCTTCGTCTGGTAGGCCAATAAGTTTGTGATGGACAAGATCGTATCCGTTGGTTTTCTGAGGATACTCCCGCTCCTAGTCACTTTTCATTCCAGCAATTCCTCTAGTATCATTGACTTACATTAATCATTGGGCACGAATGCTCTCTGGTAGAGCGCTTCGTATGGTGGGCCAAGTACGTTTGTGGTGGTCAAGATCGCATCCGTAGGTTTTGCAGGCCACTGCCGCTTCCTCCAATATTTCACTCCAACAATTCTTTTATTATTATTGACGTTCTTCAATCATTGAGCGCGGTGGCTCAGTGGTTGAGCGCTTGCTCTGGTGGGCAAAGTAAGTCTGTGGTGGACAAAATCGTATCTATGGGTTTTGTCAGGGTACTCCACCTTCCTACCAAATTTCATTTCACCAATTCTTCTATAATCATTGACTTGCTTCAATCATTGGGCTCGGTGGCTATGTGGTAGAGCGCTTCCTCTCGTAGTGCAAGTAAGTTTGTGGTGGATAATATCGTATCCGTGCGTGTTGTCAGGGTACTCCTGCTTCTTCCCGCTTTTCATTCCACCAATTGATCTATTATAATTGACTTACTTTAATCATTTGACCCAGTGGCTCAGTGGTAGAGCGGTTCGTATTGTGTGCAAACAAATATCGTATCCGTGGGTTTCTCTTGTTACTACCGCTGTTCCCCACTTTTTATTCCACCAATTTCTCTATTATTATTGACCTACCTTAATCACTGGGCGCAGTGGCTCAGTGGTAAAGCGCTTCCTTTTGTGGGTGAAGTAAGTTAGTAATTGACAAGATCGTATCCTTGGGATTTGTCAGGGTACTCTCGTTTCCTCCCACTTTTCATTCCAAAAGTTCCTCTATTATAAGCGACTTGGTTTAATCATTCGGCACGGTGACTCAGTGGTAGGGCGCTTCGTCTGGTGTGCCAAGTAAGATTGTAATGGACAAGATCGTATCCGTGGGTTTTCTCAGGTTACTCCCGATGTTTCCCACTTTTTATTCCACCAATTCCTCTATTATCATTGACCTACCTTAATCACTGGGCGCAGTGGCTCAGTGGTAGAGCGCTTCCTCTGGTGGGTCAAGAAAGTTTGTGATGTACAAGATCGTATCTGTGGGTTTTCCCACGGTACTCCCGCTTTTTCCACTTATCATTTCACCAATTTCTTTATTATCATTGACTTCGTTTAATCATTGGGCGCGGTGGCTCAGTGGTAGAGCGCTTCGTCTGCTGTGCCAATTAAGTTTGTAATGGACAAGATCGTATCCGTGGGTTTTGTCAATGTACTCCCGCTTCCTTTTACATTTCATTCCATCAATTCTTCTATTATTATTGACTTGTTTCAATCATTGGGCACAGCGGCTCAGTGCTGGAGTACTTCCTCTGGTGGGATATTTACGTTTGTGGTGGACAAGATTGTATCCGTGAGTTTACTTACGGTACTCACGTTTCTTCCCACTTTTCATTCCACCAATTCCTCTATTATCATTGACCTACCTTAATCACTGGGCGCAGTGGCTCAGTGGTAGAGCGCTTCCTCTGGTGGGTCTAGAAAGTTTGTGGTGTACAAGATCGTATCTGTGGGTTTTCCCACGGTACTCCCGCTTTTTCCACTTATCATTTCACCAATTTCTTTATTATCATTGACTTCGTTTAATCATTGGGCGCGGTGGCTCAGTGGTAGAGCGTTTCATCTGGTGTGCCAAGTAAGATTGTAGTGTACAAGATCGTATCCGTGGGTTTTCTCGGGGTACCCCCGATGTTTCCCACTTATTATTCCACCAATTCCTCTATTATCATTGACCTACCTTAATCACTGGGCGGAGTTTCTCAGTGGTAGAGCGTTTCCTCTGGTGGTTCAAGTAAGTCTCTGGTGGACAAGATCGTATTCGTGTGTTTTCCCACGGTACTCCCGCCTTTTCCCACTTATCATTTCACCAATTTCTCTATTATCATTGACTTCGTTTAATCATTGGGCGCGGTGGCTCAGTGGTAGAGCGCTTTGTCTGGTGTGCCAATTAAGTTTGTAATGGACAAGATCGTATCCGTGGGTTTTGTCAGGGTATTCCCGCTTCCTCCCAAATTTCATCCCACCAATTCTTCTAATATTATTGACTTGTTTCAATCATTGGGCACAGCGGCTCAGTGCTAGAGTACTTACTCTGGTGGGCTAATTAAGTTTGTGGTGGACAAGATTGTATCCGTGAGTTTACTTACGGTACTCACGTTTCTTCCCACTTTTCATTCCACCAATTCCTCTATTATCATTGTCTTGGTTTAATCATTGGGCACGGTGGCTCAGTGGTAGAGCGCATCATCTGGTGTGCCAAATAAGATTGTAATGTACAAGATCGTATCCGTGGGTTTTCTCGGGGTACCCCCGATGTTTCCCACTTTTTATTTCACCAAATCCTCTATTATCATTGACCTACCTTAATCACTGGGCGGAGTTTCTCAGTGGTAGAGCGTTTCCTCTGGTGGTTCAAGGAAGTTTGTGGTGTACAAGATCGTATCCGTAGGTTTTGTCAGGGTACTCCTGCTATCTCCGACATTTCATTCCACCAATTCTTCTATTATTATTGAATTGGTTTAATCATTGGGCGCTGTGGCTCAGTGGTAGAGCTTTTGCTCTGGTGGGTCAAGTAAGTTTGTGGTGGACAAGAGCGTATCCGAGGGATTTCTCAGGGCACTCCCGCTTCTTCCCACTTTTCACTCCATCAATTCCTGTATTATTTTTGAGTTACTTTAATCATTGGGCGCAGTGGCTCAGTGGTAGAGCGCTTCCTCTGGTGGACTAAGTAAGCTTTAAGTGAAAATGGTATCCGTGGGTTTTGTCAGGGTACTCCTGCTTCCTTCCACATTTAATTCCAGCAATACCTCTATTATCATTCACTTACTTTAATCATTGGGAGCAATGGTTCAGTGGGAGAGCGCTTCCTCTTGTGGGCAAATCAAGTTTGTTCTGGACAAGATCGTATCCGTGGGTTTTTTCAGGGTAGTTTCGCTTCCTCCCACATTTCATTCCACCAATTCTTCTATTGTCGTTGACTTATTTTAATCATTCGACGGGGTGGCTCAGTTGTAAAGCGCTTCGTCTGATGTGACAAGTAAGTTTCTAACGGACAAGATCGTATCGTTGGGTTTTGTGAGGGTATTCCCGATTCTTCTCCTTTTTCATTCCACCAATTCCTCTATTATTATTGACTTGCTTCAATCATTGGGCGTACTGGCTCGGTTGTAGAGCGCGTACTCTTGTGGGCCAAGTACGTTTGGGTGATCAAGATCGTATCCGTGGCTTTAGACAGGGTACTCTCGCGTCCTCGCACATTTCATTTCACCAATTCTTCTATTATTAGTGACTTGCTTCAATCATTGAGCGCAATGGGTAAGTGGTAAAGCGCTTCGTCTGGTAGGCCAATAAGTTTGTGATGGACAAGATCGTATCCGTTGGTTTTCTGAGGATACTCCCGCTCCTAGTCACTTTTCATTCCAGCAATTCCTCTAGTATCATTGACTTACATTAATCATTGGGCACGAATGCTCTCTGGTAGAGCGCTTCGTATGGTGGGCCAAGTACGTTTGTGGTGGTCAAGATCGCATCCGTAGGTTTTGCAGGCCACTGCCGCTTCCTCCAATATTTCACTCCAACAATTCTTTTATTATTATTGACGTTCTTCAATCATTGAGCGCGGTGGCTCAGTGGTTGAGCGCTTGCTCTGGTGGGCAAAGTAAGTCTGTGGTGGACAAAATCGTATCTATGGGTTTTGTCAGGGTACTCCACCTTCCTACCAAATTTCATTTCACCAATTCTTCTATAATCATTGACTTGCTTCAATCATTGGGCTCGGTGGCTATGTGGTAGAGCGCTTCCTCTCGTAGTGCAAGTAAGTTTGTGGTGGATAATATCGTATCCGTGCGTGTTGTCAGGGTACTCCTGCTTCTTCCCGCTTTACATTCCACCAATTGATCTATTATAATTGACTTACTTTAATCATTTGACCCAGTGGCTCAGTGGTAGAGCGGTTCGTATTGTGTGCAAACAAATATCGTATCCGTGGGTTTCTCTTGTTACTACCGCTGTTCCCCACTTTTTATTCCACCAATTTCTCTATTATTATTGACCTACCTTAATCACTGGGCGCAGTGGCTCAGTGGTAAAGCGCTTCCTTTTGTGGGTGAAGTAAGTTAGTAATTGACAAGATCGTATCCTTGGGATTTGTCAGGGTACTCCCGTTTCCTCCCACTTTTCATTCCAAAAGTTCCTCTATTATAAGCGACTTGGTTTAATCATTCGGCACGGTGACTCAGTGGTAGGGCGCTTCGTCTGGTGTGCCAAGTAAGATTGTAATGGACAAGATCGTATCCGTGGGTTTTCTCAGGTTACTCCCGATGTTTCCCACTTTTTATTCCACCAATTCCTCTATTATCATTGACCTACCTTAATCACTGGGCGCAGTGGCTCAGTGGTAGAGCGCTTCCTCTGGTGGGTCAAGAAAGTTTGTGATGTACAAGATCGTATCTGTGGGTTTTCCCACGGTACTCCCGCTTTTTCCACTTATCATTTCACCAATTTCTTTATTATCATTGACTTCGTTTAATCATTGGGCGCGGTGGCTCAGTGGTAGAGCGCTTCGTCTGCTGTGCCAATTAAGTTTGTAATGGACAAGATCGTATCCGTGGGTTTTGTCAATGTACTCCCGCTTCCTTTTACATTTCATTCCATCAATTCTTCTATTATTATTGACTTGTTTCAATCATTGGGCACAGCGGCTCAGTGCTGGAGTACTTCCTCTGGTGGGATATTTACGTTTGTGGTGGACAAGATTGTATCCGTGAGTTTACTTACGGTACTCACGTTTCTTCCCACTTTTCATTCCACCAATTCCTCTATTATCATTGACCTACCTTAATCACTGGGCGCAGTGGCTCAGTGGTAGAGCGCTTCCTCTGGTGGGTCTAGAAAGTTTGTGGTGTACAAGATCGTATCTGTGGGTTTTCCCACGGTACTCCCGCTTTTTCCACTTATCATTTCACCAATTTCTTTATTATCATTGACTTCGTTTAATCATTGGGCGCGGTGGCTCAGTGGTAGAGCGCTTCATCTGGTGTGCCAAGTAAGATTGTAGTGTACAAGATCGTATCCGTGGGTTTTCTCGGGGTACCCCCGATGTTTCCCACTTATTATTCCACCAATTCCTCTATTATCATTGACCTACCTTAATCACTGGGCGGAGTTTCTCAGTGGTAGAGCGTTTCCTCTGGTGGTTCAAGTAAGTCTCTGGTGGACAAGATCGTATTCGTGTGTTTTCCCACGGTACTCCCGCCTTTTCCCACTTATCATTTCACCAATTTCTCTATTATCATTGACTTCGTTTAATCATTGGGCGCGGTGGCTCAGTGGTAGAGCGCTTTGTCTGGTGTGCCAATTAAGTTTGTAATGGACAAGATCGTATCCGTGGGTTTTGCCAGGGTATTCCCGCTTCCTCCCAAATTTCATTCCACCAATTCTTCTAATATTATTGACTTGTTTCAATCATTGGGCACAGCGGCTCAGTGCTAGAGTACTTACTCTGGTGGGCTAATTAAGTTTGTGGTGGACAAGATTGTATCCGTGAGTTTACTTACGGTACTCACGTTTCTTCCCACTTTTCATTCCACCAATTCCTCTATTATCATTGTCTTGGTTTAATCATTGGGCACGGTGGCTCAGTGGTAGAGCGCATCATCTGGTGTGCCAAATAAGATTGTAATGTACAAGATCGTATCCGTGGGTTTTCTCGGGGTACCCCCGATGTTTCCCACTTTTTATTTCACCAAATCCTCTATTATCATTGACCTACCTTAATCACTGGGCGGAGTTTCTCAGTGGTAGAGCGTTTCCTCTGGTGGTTCAAGGAAGTTTGTGGTGTACAAGATCGTATCCGTAGGTTTTGTCAGGGTACTCCTGCTATCTCCGACATTTCATTCCACCAATTCTTCTATTATTATTGAATTGGTTTAATCATTGGGCGCTGTGGCTCAGTGGTAGAGCTCTTGCTCTGGTGGGTCAAGTAAGTTTGTGGTGGACAAGAGCGTATCCGAGGGATTTCTCAGGGCACTCCCGCTTCTTCCCACTTTTCACTCCATCAATTCCTGTATTATCTTTGAGTTACTTTAATCATTGGGCGCAGTGGCTCAGTGGTAGAGCGCTTCCTCTGGTGGACTAAGTAAGCTTTAAGTGAAAATTGTATCCGTGGGTTTTGTCAGGGTACTCCTGCTTCCTTCCACATTTAATTCCAGCAATACCTCTATTATCATTCACTTACTTTAATCATTGGGAGCAATGGTTCAGTGGGAGAGCGCTTCCTCTTGTGGGCAAATCAAGTTTGTTCTGGACAAGATCGTATCCGTGGGTTTTTTCAGGGTAGTTTCGCTTCATCCCACATTTCATTCCACCAATTCTTCTATTATCATTAACTTACTTTAATCATTGGGAACGGTGGCTCGCTGGTAGAACGCTTTTTCTGGTGGTGGTGGACAAGATCGGATCCGTGGGTTTTTTCAGGGTACTTCCGCTTCCTCCCACTTTTCATTTCACCAATTTCTATATTATCATTGACGCTTTGATCATTGGGCGCGGTCGCTCAGTGGTAGAACCGTTTCTCAGGAGCATGGGGACATTTTGTTTCGATTCCCGGCTTAGTAAGTTTTTGGTGGACAAGGTCGTATCCGTGGGTTTTGTCAGGGTACTCCTGCTTCCTCCCACATTTCATTCAACCAATACTTCTATCATTATTTACTTGCTTTAATCATTGGATATGTCTTGGTCGCTTGAGCATTGCGTTGATGACAGCAATAAGATACGGTTCCAAGCATTTGGGTTATGATGTAAACCTTTGATGTGGTTTAAGGTCAGTATTCTATTACGCGAGATAAAACCATTCATACAGCTATAAATGTTGTTCTATCTTGCGCTGCCAGGTATTGAGATTGAGCCAATTCGCAAATTCATTTCTAGAGCTTTTAGGCCAGGAACCAATTTCGGGCATTACGCTGTCCTCAAACGACTAGGATCTTTCCAATGTTAACATCCGCGTCCAACAACCCCATGTTTAAAAGGGGAATAGAAATGACCCGCTTCTAAAACTTCGGGACCCAGTTTCTTGAGGTTCAAGGCCCGACTTCTGACATCACAATTGTGCTCAACGGATGAAAACATTTCAAATGCCGCCAACGCCGTCCAACAACTTTATGTTTAATAGGTGAATAGAAGGGACCCAAGCCCATAACGTCAGGACCCCTTTCCTTTAGCTTCGTGGCCTGGGCCTGATTTCTGACCTTACTACTGCACGCAGGGGCGCCGGATCTTTCCGACGCTACCACTCCCGTCCACCAACTGCATGTGTAACATGGTCCCCCTAACTTAGGAGAATCGACTTCATGCTTTTTTCATAATTATTCCCCAAATGGATTTGTATACAAGGTAGTTTTGTCTAGTTTAGCAGCAGGTCTAAAATAAGCCTCTTGAGAGCGGCTATTATTTGTTAAGGAATACCTAACGATCACTTTTGACTGTTGCAATGTTCTGTCCAAGCGCCTTGGTAAAAAAAATCAGCGTAGCATAACAACAAAAAGGTGTTTCTCTTATATGTTAAAAATAAAAGCACAGAAAGGAAAAGTCAAAGTTTGGTAACGTGAATGTTGGGGGACGTCGAATTCTACTTTGCCGCGGGCAACGAAATTTCTAGCTACGGCTCTGAGCTGCAACACTTATCGGTCTTTCAGTGTCTTATCCCTGACTTACAACAACGTTGTTTGATCAACCTGTTATACCAAAACGTTTGGAAAGAACCTGCGAGTGTGACTTATTGATAGCTATGCAATATATTGACAGAATGTCAGTCTTCAGTCTAGCAACGAAATGCCCTTAGGCGAAATATCACGTAGCTCTCTACTTTTGTCTGTGCCTTGTAAATCGTAACCTTGTGTTTAAAGGCAAACAGAAACAAGGTCAGTTGTTTAGTACTTTGTAGAACAATTTGATAAGACGTTTGTGTCTTTTACACAAATACTTTTTGCCAGATTGTTGTTTGAAGCATTCTTGCATTATACACTGTAAAACAACATATCCAGATTCAGAGAAGCCCACAACAATGTTAAAGAAAGATGAAACATATCTTTATAATTCAAATGCCTTATTATTATTATTATTATTATTATTATTATTATTATTATTATTATTATTACTATTATTATTAATGTTATTATTATTTACAAGAGTTAGTAGAACAGCTTGTCTTTGTTGATAAAAATCGTAATTTGGCATTTATTAAAAGTAATAAGGCTGGGTCTAGAGACAGAAGGGCGGGGATTTTGCCAGATATAAAACTGAGAAATTTGTTCAACAGTGACTACGTATTAAATAAACAAACATATTGATTGCACCTTTTTAAAAGAAAAATTAGTATAATTAGTAAAAAATGCGTTCATTGTAAAACTCTGGGGTAGCAAAGGATCACGTGCTAGCCTCTAGAACATCGGGGTGGACACCAACTAGCCCACATAGTTAGTTTAATGATTTCTGACATTACCATTGCCCCTTAGTGCAGTAGTAATGTCAAATATCAGGCCCAGGCCACGAAGCTCAAGGAATGGGGTCCTGGTGTTATGGCCTCGGGTCCCTTCTATTAAACATGAAGTTGTTCGACGGCGTTGGCGGCATTTGAAAAGTTTTGACCAGCTGAGCAAAATTGTGATGTCAGAAGTCGATTTCTAGCCTGGACCTCAAGAAACTGGGTCCCGAAGTTTCAGACGCAGGTCATTTCTATTCCCCTCTTAAACATGGGGTTTGGAAGCAGATGATAACATTGGAAACATCATAGTCATTTGAGGACAGCGAAATGTCCAAAATTGGTTCCTGGCCTCAAAGCGGCAGTAATGAGTTTCCGAATTGGCTCAATCTCAATACCTGGTTGCGCAAGATAAAACAACATTAATAGCTGTATGGATGGTTTTATCTCGCGTAATAAAATACTGAGATTGAACCATAGCAAAGGTTGACATCACAACCCAAATGATTGGAACAGTATCTGATTTCTGACATCACCGCAATGCTCAAGGGACCAAGACCTATGTAATAATTAAAGCAAGTAAATGATGATAGAAGAATTGGTAGAATGAAATGTGGGAGGAAGCGGAAGTACCCTGAGAAAACGCACGGACACTACCTCGCTCACACATTCCGTTCCATGAATTTTTCTATTATCATTGAATTCTTCAATCATTGGGCGCAGTGTCTCAGTGGTAGACGGCTTCGTCTGGTGGGCCAAGTAAGTTTGTGGTGGACAAGATCGTATGCGTGGGTTCTCTCAGGGTGCTCCCGCTCCTTCCCACTTTTCACTCCACCAATTCCTCTATTATCATTGACTTCGTTTAATCATTGGGAGCGGTGGCTCAGTGGTAAAGCGCTTTGTCTGGTGTGCCAATTAAGTTTGTAATGGACAAGATCGTATCCGTGGGTTTTGTCAGGGTACTCCCGCTTCCTCCCAAATTTCGCTCCACCAGTTCTTATATTATCATTGATTTGCTTCAATCATTGGGCGCACTGGGTCAGTGGTAAATCGCTTCCTCTGGTGGGACAAGTAAGTTTGTGATAGACAAGATCGTATACGTGGGTTTTCTGAGGGTCCTCCCCCTCCTTCCCATTTTTCATTCCTCCAATTCCTCTATTATCATTGACTTACATTAATCATTGAGCGCGGCGGCTCACTGCAGAGCGCTTCCTCTGGTGGGCCAATTAAATTTGTAGCGGACAAGATCGTATCCATGGTTTTCTTAAGGGCACTCCGGGTTCCTCCCACACTTCATTCCACCAATTCCTCTATTACTATTGACTTCGTTTAATCATTGGGCACGGTGGCACAGTGGTAGAGCACTTCGTCTGGTGTGCCAAGTAAGTTTGTAATGGACAAGATCGTATCCGTGGGTTGTTCAGGGTACTCCCGATATTCCCCACTTTTTATTCCATCAATTCCTCTATTATCATTAAGTTCTTTAATCATTCGGCGCGGTGGCTCAGTAATAGAGCGCTTCCCTGGTGGGTAAAGTAAGTTTGTGGTGGAGAAGATCGTATATGTAGGTTGTCTCAGGGTACTCCCGCTTCTTGCCACTTTTCATTCCATCAATTCTTCTATTGTCATTGAATTGCTGTAATAATTGAGCGCGTTCGTTTATTGGTAGAACGCTTCCTCTTGTGTGTGGTGTTCTTACTGTTTCAATTCCTGGCCAAGTAAGTTTGTGGTGGATATGACCGTATTAGTCGGTTTTCTCAGGGTACTCCTGCTTCTTCACACTTTTTATTCTACCAGTTTCTCTATTATCTTTGATATATTTTAATCATTGGACGCGGTGCCTCATTGACAGAACGCTTCCTCTCGTACATGGGGTCCCTATTGTTTCGTTCCCCAGCCAAGTAAGTTGTGTGATGTACAGGTTCTTATCCGTGGGTTTTCTCAGGTTACTCCCGCTTGTTCCCACATTACATTCAACCAATTCCTCTATTAACTTTGACTTGCTTTAATCATTGGAGGCGGCGGCTCCGTGGTAGAGCGCTTCCTCTGGTTCGTGAGGTCCTTATTGCTTCGATCCCCCCAAGTAAATTTGTAGTGCACAAGATCGTATCCGTGGTTTTTTCAGGGTACTCCCGCTTCTTCCCACTTTTCATTCCAACAATTCCTGCATTATTATTGACTTCGTTTAATCATTGTTCGCGGTTGCTGAGTGGTAAAGCGCTTCTTCTTGTTGGCTTAATAATTTTGTTTGGTTGACAGGATCGTATCCCTGGGTTTACTCAGGGTATTCCCGTTTCTTTCCACTTTTCATTCCACTAATTCCTCTATTATCATTGACTTGGTTTAATCATTGGGCGCCCTAGCTCAGTGGTAGAGTGCTTCCTCTGGTGATTCAAGTAAGTTTGTAATTTACAACATCATATCTGTGGTTCTTGTCAGGGTATTCCCGATTCCTCCCATTTTTCATTCCACCAATTCCTGTATTATCAGTGACCTACTTTGAGGATTCGGCGCGGTGGCTGAGTGGTAAAGCCCTTCCTCTGGCGGGTCAAGTAAGTTTAGGATGGACAAGATCGTATCCATGAGTTTACATAGGGTACACCCGCTTCTTCCCACTTTTCATTCCACCAATTCCTCTATTATGATTGAATTACATCAATCATTGGGAGCAGTGTATCAGTGGTATAGGGCTTCGTCTGGTGAGCCAAGTAAGTCTGTGGTGGACAAGATCGTGTGCGTGGGTTCTCTCAGAGTGCTCCCGCTTCTTCCCACTTTTCACTCCACCAATTCCTCTTTTATCATTAACTTGATTCATCATTGGTAACGGTGTCTCAGTGGTAGAACGCGTCCTCTAGTGCGTGGGGTCATTACTTTTTTGATCCCCTGCCTGATAAATTTGTGGTGGACAATATCGTATCCGTGGGTTTTGTAGGGGTACTCCCGCTATCTCCTACATTTCATTCCACCAATTCTTCTACTATCATTGACTTGCTGCAATCATTGGGCGCACTGGGTCAGTGGTAAATCGCCACCCCTGCTGGGCCAAGTACGTTTGTGATAGAGAAGATCGTATACGTGGGATTTCTGAGGGTCTTCTTCCTTCTTCCCATTTTTCATTCCACCAATTCCTCTATTATCATTGACTTACATTAATCATTGAGCGCGGTGGCTAACTGGCAGAGCGCTTCCTCTGGTGGGCCAATTAAGATTGTAGTGGACAAGATCGTATCTATGGTTTTCTTAAGGGCACTTGCGCTTCCTCCCACATTTCATTCCACCAATTCCTCTATTATTATTGACTCTGTTTAATCATTGGGCACGGTGGCTCAGTGGTAGAGCGCTTCGACTGGTGTGCCAAGTAAGTTTGTAATGGACAAGATTGTATCCGTGGATTTTGTCAGGGTACTCACGATGTTTCCCACTTTCATGTTTAATAGAAGGGACCCAAGGCCATAACACCAGGACCCCATTCCTTGAGCTTCGTGGCCTGGGCCTGATATCTGACATTACTACTGCACTCAGGGGCAGTGGTAATGTCAGAAATCATTAAACTAACTATGTGGTCGAGTTGGTGTCCACCCCGATGGTCTAGTGGCCAGCACGTGATCCTTTGGTACCCCAGAGTCTTACAATGAATGCATTTTTTACTAATTATACTAATTTTTCTTTTAAAAAGGTGCAATCAATAAGTTTGTTTATTTAATACGTAGTCACTGTTGATCAAATTTCTCAGTTTTATATCTGGCAATAAGATCCCCTCTCTTCTGTCTCTAGACCCAGTCAAATTACTTTTAATAAATACCAAATTACGATTTTTATCAACAAAGACAAGCTGTTCTACTAACTCTTGTAGATAATAATAATAACAACAACAACAACAATAATAATAATAATAATAATAATAATAATAATAATAATAATAATAATAATAAGGAATTTGAATTATAAAAATATTTTTTCACCGTTCTTTAACATTGTTGTTGGCTTCTCTGAATCTGGATATGTTGTTTTGCAGTGTATAATGCAAGAAAGCTTCAAACAACAATCTGGCAAAAATTATTTGTGTAAAAGACACAAACGTCTTATCAAGTTGTTCTACAAAGTACTAAACAACTGACCTTGTTTCTGTTTGCCTTTAAACACATGGTTACGATTTACAAGGCACAGACAAAAGTAGAGAGCTACGTGATATTTCGCCTAAGGGCATTTCTTTGCTAGACTGAAGACTGACATTCTGTCAATATATTGCATAGCTATCAATAAGTCACACTCGCAGGTTCTTTCCAAACGTTTTGGTATAACAGGTTGATCAAACAACGTTGTTGTAGGTAAGGGATAAGACACTGAAAGACCGATAAGTGTTGCAGCTCAGAGCCGTAGCTAGAAATTTCGTTGCCTGCGGCGAAGTAGAATTCGACGTCCCCCAACACTCACGTTACCTAACTTTGACTTTTCCTTTCTGTGCTTTTATTTTTAACATATAAGAGAAACACCTTTTTGTTGTTATGCTACGCTAATTTTTTTTACCAATTCGCTTGGACAGAACATTGCAACAGCCAAAACTGAGCGTTATGTATTCTTTAACAATTAAGAGCTGCTCTCAAGAGGCTTATTTTAGACCAGCTGCTAAACTAGACAAAACTACCTTGTATACAAATCCATTTGGAGAATAATTATGAAAAAAGCATGAAGTCGATTCTCCTAAGTTAGGGGGACCATGTTACACATGCAGTTGGTGGACGGGAGTGGTAGCGTTGGAAAGGCCCGGCGCCCCTTCGTTCAGTAGTAAGGTCAGAAATCAGGCCCAGGTCACGAAACTCAAGGAAAGGGGTCCTGACGTTATGGGCTCGGTTCCCTTCTATTCACCTATTAAACATAAAGTTGTTGGATGGCGTTGGCGGCATTCGAAAGGGTTTCATCCGTTGAGCACAATTGTGATCTCAGAAGTCGAGCCTTGAACCTCAATAAACTGGGTCCCGAAGTTTTAGAAGCGGGTCATTTCTATTCCCCTTTTAAACATGGGGTTGTTGGACGCGGATGTTAACTTTGGAAAGATCCAAGTCGTTTGAGGACAGCATAAAGCCCAAAATTGGTACCTGGCCTCAAAGCGCCAGAAATGAGTTGGCGAATTGGCTCAATCTCAATACCTGGCAGCGCAAGATAGAACAACATTTATAGCTGTATGGATGGTTTTATCTCGCGTAATAGAATACTTACCTTAAACCACAGCAAAGGTTTACATCATAACCCAAATGCTTGGAACCGTATCTGATTTCTGTCATCAACGCAATGCTTAACGGACCAAGACATATCGAATGACTAAGCAAGTAAATGACGATAGAAGAATTGGTTGAATGAAATGTGGGAGGAGGCGGGAGAACCCTGACAAAACCCACGGATGCGACCTTGTCCACCAAAAACTTACTAAGCCGGGAATCGAAACAAAATGTCCCCATGCTCCAGAGAAACGGCTCTACCACTGAGCTACCGCGCCCAATGATTAAAGCGTCAATGATAATATAGAAATTGGTGAAATGAAAAGTGGGAGGAAGCGGAAGTACCCTGAGAAAACCCACGGATCCGATCTTGTCCACCACCACCAGAAGAAGCGTTCTACCACCGAGCCACCGTTCCCAATGATTAAAGCAAGTAAATGATAAGAGAGGAATTGATCGAATGAAAATTGGAAAAAAGAGGGAGTACCATGAAAAAACCCACGGATATGATCTTGTCCACCACACAAGTACTTGGCCCACCAGAGGAAGCGCTCTACCACTGAGCCACCGCGCCCAATGATAAAAGTAAGTTAATGATAATAGAGGAATTGGTGGAATGAAATGTGTGATGAAGCGAAACTACCCTGAAAAAAACCACGGATAAGATCTTGTCCAAAACAAACTTAGTTTGTCCACCAGAGGAAGCGCTCTCCTACTGAACCATTGCGCCCAATGATTAAAGTAAGTCAATGATAATAGAGGTATTAGTGGAATTAAATGTGGAAGGGAGCGGGAGTACCCTGACAAAACCCACGGATACGATCTTCACTTAAAGCATACTTAGTCCACCAGATGAAGCGTTCAACCACTGAGCCACTGCGCCTAATTATTAAAGAAAGTCAAAGATAATACAGGAATTGACGGAGTGAAAAGTGGGAAGAAGCGGGAGTGCCCTGAGAGATCCCACGGATACGCTCTTGTCTACCACAAACTTACTTGACCCACCAGAGCAAGAGCTCTACCACTGAGCCACAGCGCCCAATGATTAAACCAATTCAATAATAATAGAAGAATTGGTGGAATGAAATGTGGGAGATAGCGGGAGTACCCTGACAAAACCTACGGATACGATCTTGTCCATTACAAACTTACTTGACATACTAGACGAAGCGCTCTACCACTGACAAACAGCGCCCAATGATTAAATAAATTCAATAATATTACAAGAATTGGTGGAACGAAATTTGAGAGGAAGCGAGAGTACCCTGACAAAACCCACAGATACGATCTTGTCCACCACAAACTTACTTGACCCACAAGAGCAAGAGCTCTACCACTGAGCCACAGCGCCCAATGATTAAACCAATTCAATAATAATAGAAGAATTGGTGAAATGAAATGTGGGAGATAGCGGGAGTACCCTGACAAAACCTACGGATACGATCTTGTCCATTACAATCTTACTTGGTACACCAGACGACGCACCCTACCACTGAGTCACCGTGTTCCATGATTAAACAAAGTCACTGATAATAGAGGAATTGGTGGAATGAAAAGTGGGAGGAAAAAGGAGTACCCTGACAAATCCCAAAGATACGATCTTCTCAATTAGAAACTTACAAGACCCACAAGAGGAAGCGCTATACCACTGAGCCACTGCGCCCAGTGATTGAGGTAGGTCAATAATAATAAAGCAATTGGTATAATAAAAAGTGGGAAACATCGGTAGTAACCCGAGAAAACCCACGAGTACGATATTGTACATTACAATCTCAGTTTGCACACCACACGAACCATTCTACCACTGAGCCACCGTGCCGAATGATTAAACCAAGTCGATGATAATAGGGGAATTGGTGGAATAAAAAGTGGGAAGAAACGGGAGTACCGTAAGTAACCCCACGGATACAATCTTGTTCACCACAAAACGTAATTAGCCCACCAGAGGAAATACTCTAGCACTGAGGCGCTGTGCCCAATGATTGAAACAAGTCAATAATAATAGAAGAATTGGTGGAATGAAATGTGGGAGGAAGCGGGAGTACCCTGACAAAACCCACGGATACGATCTTGTCCATTACAAACTTAATTGGCACACCAGACGAAGCGCTCTACCACTGAGCCACCGCGCCCAATGATTAAACCAAGTAAACGATAATAGAGAAATTGGTTAAATGAAAAGTGGGAAGAAGCGGGAGTACCCTGAAAAAACCCACAGATACGACCTTGTACACCACAAACTTTCTTGATCCACCTGAAGAAGCGCTCTACTACTGAGCCAGTGCGCCCAGTGATTAAGGTAGGTCAATCATAAGAGAGGAATTGTTGGAATAAAAATTGGGAAACATCAGGACTGCCCTGAGAAAACCCACGGATACGATCTTGTCCATTACAATCTTACTTGGCACACCAGACGAAGCGATCTACCACTGAGTCGCAGTGCCCAATGATTAAACCAAGTCACTAATAATAGAGGAATTGGTGGAATGAAAAGTGGGAGGAAACGGTAGTACCCTGACAAAACCCGAGGATACGATCTTGTCCGTTACAAACTTACTTGACCAACCAGAGGAAGCGCTCTACCACTGAGCCACTGCAACCAGTATTTGAGGTAGGTCAATGATGATAGAGGAATTTTTGGAATAAAAAGTGGGAAAGGTCGAGAGTACACTGAGAAAACCCACGGATACGATCTTGTCCATTACAAACTTACTTGGCACACCAGACAGAGCGCTCTACTACTGAGCCCCCGCGCCAAATGATTAAACCAAGTCAATGATGATAGAGGAATTGGTGGAGTGAAAAGTGGGAGGAAAAAAAAGCACCGTATGTAAAACCACGCATACAATCTTGTCCACCACAAACTTAGTTAGCCCACCAGATGAAGGGCTATAGGACGGAGCCACTGCGCTCAATGATTGAAGCAAGTCAATAATAATTGAAGAATTGGTGGAATCAAATTTGGGAGGAACGGGAGTAACCTTACAAAACAAACCGATACTATCTTGTCCATTACAAACTTACTTGGCACACCAGACGAAGCGCTCTACCACTGAGCCTTCTCCTCCAATGATTAAAGTAAGTCAATGATAATAAATAAAATGGTGGAATGAAATTTGAAGGAAGCGAGATTACCTTGACAAAAAGCCGGGGGATACGATCTTGTAAAACACAAACTTGCTTCTCCCACCAGAAAAAGCGCTCTACCACTGAGCCACCGCGTCCAATGATTAAACCATGTCAATTATAATAGAGGAATTGGTGGAATGAAAGTGTGAAGAAACAAGAGTACCGTATGTAAACACACGGATACAATCTTGTTCAACACAAACTTACTTGGCCGACCAGAGGAAAGGCTCTACTAGTGAGCCACAGCGCCCAATGATTAGAGAGAGAGTAAATAATAATAGAAGAGTTGGTGGAACGAAAGTGCGAGGTTGCGGGGTACTGTGACAAAACCCACGTGTAGGACCTTGTCCACCACAAACTTAATAAGCCGGGAATCAAAACAATAAGTTCCCAATAATCCAGAGAAAGGGCTCTAGCACTGAGCTACCGCGCCCAATGATTAAAGCGTCAATGATAATATAGAAATTGGTCAAATGAAAAGTGGGAAGAAGAGGGAGTTCCCTGAGAAAACCCACGGATACGATCTTTTGCACCACCACCAGAAAGAGCGTTCTTCCACCGAGTCAGCGGTCCCAATGATTAAATCAATTAAATGATAACGGAGGAATTGGTGAAGTGAAAAGTGGAAAGAAGCGGGAGTAACCTAAAAAAACCACCGATACGTTCTTGTCCACCACAAACCTACTTGGCCCACCAGGGGACTCGCTCTACCACTAAGCCACAGCACCAAATGATTGAAGCTAGTCACTGATAATACAGGAATTGCTGTAATGAAATGCGGGAGGAAGCGGGTGTACCCTGAAAAAAACACGGATACGATCTTGTAGACCAAAAACTTAATTTGCCCACCAGAGGAAGCGCTGTACCACTGAACCGTTGCGCTCAATGACTAAAGTAAGTCAATGATAATAAAGGTATTGGTGGAATTAAATGTGAAAGGAAGCGGGAGTACCCAGGCAATACCCACGGATACGATCTTCATTTAAAGCTTACTTAGTCCACCAGATGAATCGCTCTACCACTAAGCCATCGCGCCCAGTGATTGAGGTGGGACGATGATAAAAGAAGAATAAGTGGAATGAAAAGTGGAAAGAATAAGAATAACCTGACGAAACCCACGAACACGATCTTGGCCATTACAAATTTGCTTGGCCCACAAGAGCAAGTACTCTACCACTGAGCCACCGCGCTCAATGATTAAACCATAGTCAATGATAATAGAGGAATTGCACGAGCGAAAAGTAGGGATACGATGAGAAACCCACTGATACGATCTTGTCCACCACCACCAGAAGAAGCGTTCTACCGCCGAGTCACCGCTCCGCAAGTAAACGATAAGAGAGGAATTGGTGGAATGAAAAGTGGAAATAAGCGTGTGTACCCTGAAAAAACCCACGGATACGATCTTGTCTACCACAAACGTACTTGGCCCACCAGAGGAAGCGCTCTACCACTGAGCCACAGCGCCGAATGATTGAAACAACTCACTGATAATAGAGGATTTGGTGGAATGAAAAGTGGGAGGAAGCGGGAGTACCCTGAAAAAACCACAGATACGATCTTGTAGACCAAAAACTTATTTGACCCAAGACAGGAAACACTCTACCACTGCGCCACAGTCCGCAATGATTGAAGCAAGTCAATGATAATAGAAGAGTTGATGGAATGAATAGTGGGAAGAAGCGAGAGTACCCTGACGAAAACAACGGATACGATCTTGTTCATCACAAACTTACTTGGCACATCAGACAGAGCGCCCTACCACTGAGCCACCGCGCCCAATGATTAAACCAAGTCAATGATAATAGAGGAATTTATTGGAATTAAAAGTGGGAAGAAACGGGAGTACTGTAAGTAAACCCACGGATACAAACTTGTCCACCACAAACTTAATTAGCCCACTAGAGGAAGTACTCTTGCACTGAGCCACTGTGCCCAATGATTGAAGCAAATCAATAATAATAGAATTAGTGGAATGAAATGTGGGAGGAATCGGAAGAGCCCTGACCAAACCCACGGGTTCGATTTTGTCCATTACAAACTTACTTGGCACACCGGACAAATGGTTCTACCACTAAGCCACAGCGTCCAATGATTAAAGTAAGTCAATGATAATAAATAAATTGGTGGAATGAAATGTGGGAGGAAACGAGAGTACCTTGACAAAACCCACGGATAAGATTTTGCAAAGCACTAACTTACTTGGCCCACCAGAAAATGCGCTCTACCACTGAGCCACCGTGCAAAATGATTAAAGTAAATCAATGATAATAAATAAATTAGTGGAATGAAATGTGGGAAAAAACAAGAGTACCGTATATAAATCAACGGATACAATCTTGTCCACCACAAACTTAATTAGCTCACCAAAGGAAGCGCTCTAGCACTGAGCCACAGCTCCCAGTTATTGAAACAAGTCAATGATAATAGAAAAATTGGTGGAATGAAATGTGGGAGGAAGCGGGAGTACCCTGACAAAACCCACGGATACGACCTCTTCCACAACAAAGTTACTAAGCCGGGAATCGAGACAATAAGGTCCGAATGCTCCAGAGAAAGGACTCTACCGCTGAGCTACCGTGCCCAAATATTAAAGCGTCAATGATAATATAGAAATTAGTGAAACGAAAAGTGGGAAGAAGCGGGAGTACCCTGAGGAACCCACGCATACGATCTTGTACATTACAAACGTACTTGGCCCACCAGAGGAAGCGCTCTCTCACTGAGCCACCGCGCCCAATGATTAAAGTAAGTTAATGATAATAGAAGAATTGGTGGAATGAAATGTGGGATGAAGCAAGAGTGCCCTGAAAAAACCCACAGATACGATCTTGTCCAAAGGAAACTTAATTTGCCCACCAGAGGAAGCACCCTCCCACTGAACCATTGCGCCCAATGATGGAAACAAGTCAAGGTTAATAGATGAATTAGTGAAATGAAAAGTGGGAAGAAGCGGGAATACTGTGGGTAACCCACGGATACGATCTTGTCCACCACAAACTTAATTAGCTCATGAGAGAAAGCGCTCTACCACTGAGCCATTGCGCTGAATGATTGAAGGAAGTCAATAATAATAGAAGAGTTGGTGGAATGAAATCTGGGAGGAAGCGGGAGTACCCTGACAAAACCCACAGATACGATCTTGTACAACTCAAACTTTTTTAACCCACCAGAGGAAGCGCTCTAAAACTGAGCCATTGCGCCCAGTGATTATGGCAGGTCAATGATAATAAAAAAATTGGTGGAATGAAATGTGGGAGGAAGCAAGAGTACCTTGACAAACCCACGGATACGATCTTGTAAAACACAAACTTACTTGGCCCACCAGAAGAAGCGCTCTACCTCTGAGCCACTGCGACCAATAATTAACCCAAGTTAATGATAAAAGAGCAATTGGTGTAATGAAAAGTGGGAAGAAACGGGGGTACCCTGACAAAACCCACGGATACGATCTTGTACATTATAAGCTTACTTGGCACACCAGACAGAGCGCTCTACCACTGAGCCACCGCGCCCAATGATTAAACCAAGTCAACGATAATAGAGGAATTGGTGCAATTAAAAGTGGGAAGAAACTGGATTACTGTAAGTAAACCCACGGATACAATCTTGTCCACCACAAACTTAATTAGCCCACTAGAGGAAGTACTCTAGCACTGAGCCACTGTGCCCAATGATTGAAGCAAATCAATAATAATAGAATTGGTGGGATGAAATGTGGGAAGAAGCGGATGAACGCTGACCAAACCCACGGATACGATTTTGTCCATTACAAAATTACTTGGCACACCAGACGAATCGTTCTACCACTGAGCCATCGCGTCCAATGATTAAAGTAAGTCAATGATAATAAATAAATTGGTGGAATGAAATGTGGGAGGAAACTAGAGTACCTTGACAAAACTCATGGATACGATTTTGCAAAGCACTAACTTACTTGGCCCACCAGAAAATTCGCTCTACCACTGAGCCACCGCGCAAAATGATTAAAGTAAATCAATGATAATAAATAATTACAATGATATCACTAATTGTTTAGAAAGATCATTAACCTAAGTGTAAAACCCATAAAATCAACTTACGTTTATTCGGCATGCCCTCCTGAACGAGGAAGACATAAATTAATGCGATTTACTAAAGAAACTGTGAACACCTTCTCCAACATATCTGGAGTGATCATTTCTATGCTGTGGACAATCCTCTGTTTCAAGTCCTCTACACTGTTACATGATTTTTGGTAGACAATTTGTTTTAGGAATCCCCACAAGAAAAAATCGCATGGTGTAAGATCCGGACTTCTTGGTGACCATTCGACACTTGACCCCATAGAAATAATCCGTTCCCCAAATTTCTCTCTCAAAAGATTTATTGTCGTATTTGAGCGATGCGCTGGCGCTCCATCTTGCATAAACCCTAATTCATCATTATGACCTAAATTTAAACGATCAAGTTCAGCAAATACTTTTTCTCTTAGTAGCTTTTGGTATGATGACGTTGTTACATTTTCATCAAAAAAGAAAGGTCCTATCCCCTCAGTTGCAGTTATACCACACCAAACCATTATTCCTCGTTTGTCTATTGAAACTTCTGATCTCACGTTCGGCTGTATCGATGACCAATATCTTGCATGTGATCAGGACACACACCCATTTAAGAAGAATTTTGCTTCATCGGAAAACATCACTTGAAATAAGAACATAGGGTTTTCATTTAACTTCTCGATAATCCAGTTACAGAAATAAACACGATCACCATAATCACTTGCACACAATTCAGAAACCATTCGGACCTTGTATGGTTTTACCTTCATGTTTCTTAAAATTCTTTGTAGCGTAGTTTTCTTAATATTTAAGCCTAAGCTTCGACGAGCAAGGGATTTCCGCGGTGAACTAGTAACAGATAACAACATCTGTCTTTTTGTTTCTTCTGTAGATACACTTGGAGATCTTCCTGCACTTTTTCTAGATGCAAGATGGGCAGTGTGAAACCAATTGCTGCGGAACTGTTGGTAAAAACAGTGAATATGCGTATCGTGTAGTTTTAATCCGAGTTCTTTAACTATACGGGATCTTGTTCTGTTGCAGATTTTTCTGATAAAATGTACCATTCAATTACATTAGCACGCTGATCCTGAGTTAATGACGGCATAATCGAAGGACACTACAGTATGAATACACTCTTAAAGTATACTGGAAACGACAAGTAATTATCAAATGATTAAGCCAGTCTATCCCCGAGATTCACCTATTATATAATGTCCATTTCCGAAGAAGTCAATCTAACCCAAGTGTTGATTACAGACACGAAATCCTATTGAACTGTCAACACGTTAACTCGTAAATCGTTGGTGTATTGCGATAAGAAAAGGTCTGAAACTCTTGTCAGCACACATGAACAAGAAGTTGAGTCAGGAATTAGAGGATGTTTTATAAACAAAAGTTTGTTGACATTGCTTAAAATCAGCTTACAGTGGGACGCCAACAAATGATTCGGACGTATTCCAGTGCTTCTTAAACACACATCTCTTAGCATGCATTCTGAATAGGCCAGAGAGAAGCATGGAAGATAACAAAACAAAATAGTGTGGTTCTTTAAATGATTTTGGGATCGGGAAGGGGGAATTGAATCTCTAAAGTGGTCGCTGGCATATGGAGGTAGGTTCTAAGCATTAATTTTGGTATATTTCCAAATATTTTGACGCTCACGGGAAATAACGAAAAGTTTGAATTATTCTTACTGCCTATCTTCTCCAATTTGGAGGTTTGGAGTAATAAAACTAGAAACGCATTTCCCTTCATAGATGAAAGGGGAGGAGGAAGAAGAATGGTATCGTATTTTCTACCTAAAACTGCTAATTTACAGCAAAATTCGTATAAATATAGAGTAAACTGCTTTCCGCATTTTACATTGAAACTCCAGTTGGGCCAATCAAATTTTGAGTTGACGCCACTAAAAGAGATCAACACATGACCATTATCATATTGTCGCTTTAGCTCTTTTTCTAAACAAACATTTTTCGACAATAATGCCAAATTTCACTTTAATAATGAAAAATATTTACCTTCTGCCAGTAGGTCCTTGCGTATAGGGACATTCATCATGAATTTCTATTGTTTTATGAAAGAGGATTGTAGCTTAATATCAGTCACTGGTACAGTCCGCAGCAAAAAACATGCTACATGAGCATATATGTTTATTGTGAAACGACGATGTCTTTTGCTCCAATATAAGTGTGCAGGCGATGACGCCGAGGTTTCTCCTGGCGTGATTCATGCCACTTAGACGTTATGTTGGTTTCCTGTGCTGTTAGTCGTAGTTCCACAATAAACTTTCATGCTCATGTTGCAGGTTCTTTGCTGCGGATTGTACTGTATATGGAAATAGCATAGGAACATTAATTCTGTGCAGCTTACAATTAATTTCATGCTCATTGGCACTACCAAAATAAAATTTGGAATTTTTATACTTCGGCCCCTGTGCCCTCAAAAGCCAAAAATTACCAACCGCGCCCTTGTCCCCTGTTACCAAAATAACATTTCGTATTTGGAAAATACATAACGTTTTATTACAATAACGCCAAATTTCACATTAATCGACCAATAGAAAAAAGCTTCTTCTGGTATGTCCCTGTTAAGAATATTTAACGTGATTTTTGGTGATTTGTGAAAGGCGGCTGTAGCACCACATCAATCACTGGCAAATGCAAAGAGCATCGGAATATTAATTCAGTGTCATTTGTGATTAATCTAATACTCATTCACACTTCCAGAATAAAATTTGGAATTTTTATAAACATCCATCATTTTATGTTTCGTCCCCTGTGTCCCCCCTAAGGCGGTGCCTTATCAAAATAACATTCCAGATTTGAAAAACGCATACTCTTTTGATACAATGACGCCTAATTTTACATTAATTAAAAAAATACCTTCTTCTCGTATGTCCCTACTAAGGATATTTATGGTGATTTTTTATTTTTGAAAGGGGGCTATAGCCCCATATAAGTCACTGGCACATGCAAGAAGCATTAGAATATTAATTCTGTGACAGTGGTGAAAAATCTGACGCTGACTGACATTTCCGGAACAAAATTTTGAATTTTTATAAAGATCCATTATCGAGTGCTTCGCCCCCTGTGCCCCGCTAAGGCGGTGCGCTATCGAAATAACATTCCAGATTTGAAAAACGCATACTCTTTTGATACAATGACGCCAAATTTCACATTAACTAAAAAAAATATCTTCTTCTCGTATGTCCCTACTAAGGATATTTATGGTGATATTTTTTATTTTTGAAAGGGGGCTGTAGCCCCATTATCAGTCGCTCATACATGTAAGGACATTGGAGCATTAATTCTGTGACATTTGTGATTAATCTCACGCTTACTGGCATTCCGAAAATAAATTTTTGGATTTTGGTAACATATCACGCACCATCTTTTTACGCCCCTTGCCCCCCAAAAGGGGGAGCTTCGCTAAATAATGTTTGAGACGGCTTTTCCAGCTTTGTGAATGAGTGTTTTTGCATTTTGTAACAAATACAACGCATTTGCTCCAAAATCTTCACGAATAATTATTGGAGAAAACTGCTTCTAAAATTTAACATTGAATCTCCCATAAGGAAAATGAACTTACGTGTTAACACCCCTAAAAGGGTGGCTAAACAAGGTTGAGCGCATTCTTTATTGCTGTTTCGAGGCAAAATTTTTTAAGTCCAACTTCGGGTATCTTCGGAAAAAAGTAAACCAAGTTTGAACCTCGAAGCCAACCTTTGCAATCAGGAAAAAGTTTGCAGATGTGTTTTTCTTCTTTTAAATGTAATAAGACTTGTTACCAGGTGTATAAAAAGCAACATTGATTGAAATACTTAATGATACAGTATTTCGAAGTTTGTATTGTCAGCACATGCTTGTTTGTCATTTTGCTCTCCTTACTTAATGGAACATTTAGATACGTAAACGAATCTTTCCATATATAAAAGAATGGTGAAAGTTAAGACATAGAACACAATTCTCGCCTGAGTACTAAAGTAAAAGTCAAAGTAAAACAAAAACAGCGTTTCCAGTAGATATAAATGTCATAATTTTCTTAAATACAGCTAAATATCGCTGGAAACATTTTTCCAATAGCGCTTGTGTTAGCTCAGTGGTAAGAAGTTGGATTTCAAATCGTAAGGTTGTGAGTTCGATTCCTATCTGGGTCAATGCTTTTTTTATGAAATTCTATTTTCCGCAATGCATGAAAAATTATATAAAATAATTACATTAAAATACATCAGTTGTATATATATATATATAACATATAATCATTGCAGAACATAGTGATTATTATGTATAAAATATAACAGGTGTTCACAGTACGTTGGTATTCTATATCACTATATGTGAATGTTAAATATAGATTAAGAAAATGATATCATCGCAATAAATAAATTATGTAGTTTATTTAATTGCACCTATTTGCCATATAGAGGATAATTCTCAACATTCGTATTAAAGCATATCAGTGATGTTTTTGAAAAATTATCCGTGGCAAAAAAAGAGGGTATAAACAGATAATCCAAAGTCGGAACGCTTGCAAGAAATTCTTGAACCGCAAAGGTCACGTGAGCAGACTGGAATTGTCTTTATGAAGCATGCTGCAGAAGAAGGTCTTTACAAAGAGTTTCAATTCTATACCTAATATATGCTTTTGCAATGTGAAAGTGGTGATGTCGTTGGTCTCTCTCTCTCACTTTCTCGCTCGCTCACTCTGTATTTATATATATAAAAGTGAATGTATGTGTGTGTTTCAACATAATTCTGATATGTCTAGAGCAATTTTAACCATATTTCTTACAATCTGGAAAAGAGTACTGTCGGGATACATATCAAAAATGGTAGAAAAGGATTGATATTAGTATTGTATCCATAGTTTCGTGGTCGCTTAGGTAAACAATTCTACTTTCAATTCAAGTCCAATTAAGCTCCCAGTAGCACCCAGGGTGGTTACGTAGCGACAATAAAAATATCGAAGTCAACCGATATTAGAGTCGAATTGTAAGTTTTCAGTGCCGCATTTCCCATTAGTACAACTAGGCCCATTTGAAGAGCGCAAAGTTTAAAATTTTACTTTTTTTCGTATGAGAAAGTTAAAAAATCAAGAGCAAATATACTATTTCATGAGCAATCCTCTTTTACTATTCTAATATATTTAACCTAATGAAGGGATAAGAAATATAAAAATAATTCAGAACATGTTTCCCATTTATTTTTTTAGGCATTTGTAGCTGTAGCATTTAGTGAGTAGTATTTAACTTCAATAAATTCACTAATTAAGCATATTCGAATTAAGTTTTATTTGTAAGTTAGGGATAAAGGGCGGAGAAATATGTAGTTATTGGGGGCGCCGAGAGCAAAAGTGCGTAAGGACGCCGAGCTTCTAAATGCAGCACTGGTCGCTAAATTAATTAGTAGAAATTTTAATGCCATTTAAGACCAAATTTAGTCCTAGTAGTGGCAGTATCCGTTTGCTCTCCTATGAGGAATGAAAGGGGCTGACATCAAAATTATAAAAAAGACCGACAAGAGTGTCGAATCTATAATTCTGGAGGTCGCTTAGATAAAGAGTGGCACTCCGGATGTTATGTAAGTTAATCCCCCATTAGCACCCGAATTAGTGTGTGAAATTTGTGACATGTAGAGATAATTGAAAATGACCACTGTTAGTATTCAATCCATATCTTTCGTGGTCCCTAAGTTCATTGGGAGCAGTTCTGATGACCTTTAAGTTTAAGTTCAACTTCCAGTAGGATTAAGATCCCTCAGCACATCTAATAAGGAGAGTCGAAGGGGGTAACATATACAATGATTCTAAACGGCCGATATTAGTGTAGAGTCCATAGTTTCGTTATCCCCGAGATAAATAGCAACACTTCTGAATGAACATGTCAGCTGGATTTTGAAGTTACAGGGGCAGCATCAAAGGCATTGCTCGCACACCTCTAAGCATTTTAATGTTTCTGTATAAATGAATATTCCAGCGTATTTCTGGAATGTCTGGGACAAATCTTTACCAAACTTGGGGGACATATTACTTTCAACCTAAGAAGAAAATATTGTAGTAGTATGAAGTTAGGAGATGTGACATGTAAAAATAAAGTAAAACGTGATCTTAGTGTTTTATCCATAATTTTCTCGGTCATTGAGATGGATAGTGATGCCTCCAATGGAGTTTACATCCAAATTCATCCCCATCTTCACAGGACGCTGGCCTCGGAGAGCTAAAACTAAATTTCAAAAATTACTTAAATATTTGTCGAATTCATAGTTTTCGGGGTGAGAAAGCGTTTCTAATGACTTGGGAAGGTAATTTGTACCCACTTCAAGATGAGCTTTTTAATCATATCAATTTCTCATCTTAAGAAGAAATTACTATTTGAACTATGATATTAAGCCAACCTTCGCAATTGATGAAAAAATTGTGTGGAAGTATGTTTCGTCTTTTAAATGAAATAAAACATGTTAAAATAAAAGATGGAGTGGGTCAATGGGTCGGTTGGTAAGTGGGTGAAATGGGTCAAGATTTGTGAGTAAGTCAATGGATCGTGGGTCAAAAGGACGTGACCTACTGCGAAAGACCACTCACCGTAACTCACATTGACCTACCGGGTGACCACCCTTTTCGTCCAAAGAACATTCGTCCAGAGACATTTAATCCAAAGACATTTGGTCCAGGGACATTTGGTCCAAAGTACAATTCATCCAAATGACATTTCGTCCAAAAGACAATTGGTCCAAAGGGCATTTCGTCCAAAGGAGAATTGGTCCAAAGGACATTTTGTCCAAAATACAATTGGTTCAAAGGACATTTCATCTAAAAGACAATTGGTCCAAGGGACATTTTATCAAAAAGACAATTGGTCCAAAAGACATTTCGTTCAGGGATGTTTAGTTCAAAGCACATTTCGTCCAAAGAACATTTGGTCCGATAACGCTTGGGGATCCGGGGTTTGTTTCTATTAGAAGAGTAAAAATATTGCATATAACATTATGACTCAGTAGCTTCTTATTTCTAAAGGAAATTTGAAATAGAGATTTATTCCGCAATTTTAATTTCGATAGAACAAATATATGCGGAGATATTCAGAAAAAACATAAACGCCTGAAAACAAAATGGCCGAACAACAGGAATGAGGGAAAGATTGCAGTGTGAAGTATGTTGCTGTAATAACCGCTAACATGACATCTAAAATTTTCATCTTGTGAATGAAATAGTTCTAAGATAAGTACCGGTAACTAAAATTAATGGAGTTTAAATTTTAGTAAGTAAAATATTAGGTATTCAAACCTTTGTGTTAGAAAAGTGAAAAATAATGTGTCAAGTATCTTTGAAGAAATACTAAGAATAGTAAAATACACATGTGTGAAACATATTCTAGTGTCCAAAGACAATACTCTTAAAGAGTCACATTTTTGGCTGCAGCATTGTGATAAGTGATTGACAAATATAAGATGAAAGTTGGAACATTTCGTGTAGAATATACGTATCTTTTCAGGTTAACCACAAGTCTGGTTTCTATTCGTAGACTATTGATAGTGTGTAACTTCGGCAGACGTTTCTATATAATTAGTGAGTTGGATGACAAACCAGAATTGTTAACCTTTCTTGTATTTTTATTTCATTGTTACTTCTTATGCAAATACAGTATATACTTTGGCTTACATATTGATTTTCCCGGTACAGTACAGCACATTTAAGATATCCATTGCAAAGTTTCAATTCAAATACAATATTCACATGACCACGTGGAGGCAATGTAGTCCTCAAATGAAGATGCAGTTTGCTCTTCAAAGGGTTATTTATTATTTCGGGTGGAGATGAATTCCTTAACCAACGAAACTACAACTGTATTTCTGCGAAGCTAAAAGTGTATTTTTGTAAAATTATTAATGAAAGCAAAGAAAGATAATCATTTAGTATTCAGGTGTTTACGTTTTTCTGAATATCTCAGTGCGGAATAAATCTGTATTTCAATATTTCCTTTAAAAATAAGAAGCTACTGACAAGAAACACTTCTTTACTTTCTAGAAAAGAAAAAACTGTTGAGCGGACAGAGGTGTGAAATGGCGGAAGGTGTGGACCGAAGCGAATGAAATTGTATGTAGATATTGGATACGTAAAATAAGGCCTTTCGTGTTTCACAAGTGTCTCCATCCGATTTCTTCAAATTTGGCAGATCAACAACAAGCATAAACAATATAGTGTATTTTATAGCATTTCAGGAGGCACCTTTAACCCTTACAATGTTTTTCCGCATAAACAAAAACACGTGTCGACTAATTTCCTGTTTGCTGTTGATGTGCCAAATTTGAAGCAACACGGATAGGGAAACTTGAGAAACACACCAAAGGCCTTATTTTACATAGGGTCTCTAAAATATCTACCCACAGTTTCATTTGCCTTGGTCCACTACTTCCTGCGCTATTACGATAATATTTCCTTTTTTTTCGGAGGAGGCCTAGGCCCCAACACTGTTTCTCCTCCCAAATTAAAACACGCTTCGTTTATTGTTTTGCGAATAGTCCATATACGAAGTTTCGTTGCAATTCTCCATACTCTTTAAGAACGTCTGACGTATAATTATTTGCACTTTTGACATTTTGTAATCAACGGTTTAAAAGGTCCGTGATATACGCAACCGCTTTTTTTCAGGAAACTACGAAACACAATTACCTCAATTTACGTCTATAATATCTGTGCACAGTTTCATTCAATTCTGTGCACTTCTTCTTGCCTTTTAGGCCTCAAAGTTCAAAATTCTGGATGGGGGATTTTGTCCCTTAAAACCTTTTTCAGCAGAAAATAAAACCGTATTCGTTTATGTTTTGCGTATTGTCCCTACACAATGTGTCGTTCCAATTCTTCATGTCCTATAAGCACTTCTGACATACTGTTATTAGCACTTTTGATATTTCACGATCAAAGTTTTGTAGGGGTCTGTGTCCCACCCAAACCTTTTAATTTTTTCCAGGAAAATACGAAACCTGTATTCCCTTATTTTGTGTCTACAATATCTCTGCACAATTTCATTCACTTTGGTTCATTTCTTCTGGCCTTTTGGGCCTCAAGTTTCAAACTTTTGGATGGGGACTTTTGCCCCCTTAAACCGTTCTTCCGCAGAAAATAAAAAAAACGTATTTGTTTATTTTTTGCATATTGTCCCTACTCAAAGTTTCGTTGCAATTCTTCATGTCCTTTACACACATCTGACATACTGTTATTAGCACTTTTGATATTTCGTGATCAAAGGTTTGGAGGGGTCCGTACCCCATGTAACCGTTTTTTGCAGGAAGATACGAAACATGTATTCCCTCATTTCACGTCTGCAATATCTGTGCACAATTTGGTTCATTTTTCTTGCCTTTCGGGCGTCAACTTTCAAAATTTTGAGTGGGAACTATTGCAATCCTACAACCATTTTTCCTCAGAAAGAAACATGTATTCGTTTATTTTATGTGTAGTATCTACCTGCCAAATTTTATCAAAATTGGAGTGTTACACTTGGAAAGTATTACTTGTGAGTCATAATGTTATATGCATCACTTTTACTTTTCTAATAGAAACAAACCCCGGACCTCGAAGCGTTACTGGACCAAATGTTCTTTGGACGAATTGAGCTTTGAAATAAACATCCCTGGACGAAATGCCCCATGGACCAAATGTCTTTTGGATGAAATGTCCTTTGGATCAATTGTGTTTTGGATGAAATGTCACGGTCATCGAAATGTCAAATTGCAAAGTGAAATGAAATGACATATTATATAATCACGCCCAAATCCCAACTGGGAGGTTATCATACGCGTATCACTTTCATTATAACACATATCCTTAGGGGAGAGTAGGGGTCCGAATTTTTGCGAAAAATTTAGTATCTTACAAGCTGGTCATCCTAGAGAGCTGAAATTCAGCATATAGCTCTTTATTAAAAATAAACACAACGTGGCCTGGCATTTTTAAAAATGTCTTTTATGAACGGGGGGAGGGATAATTGCTGAAGCTGGTGTTTAATATATGGAGCGTTCAGAGCATAAGGCAATCAAGCCATAAAGTTGTGAGAATAATGGACATAAAATTTGTATTCCAAGCTTAATTACATGGGCATTATAAATTAGCACGGCATGCTTAATTATATGGAAAACTAGTTTTTCTCTTTTTTACGTGATCTACTTTATCTTGATTTGAGGCTTTCAAATTTCGTCCTGTTTTCTACTGAAATGTATCTGTAAGCCAACAAAGAAATAATTATATAAGATAAATTTAAATTCATCTTAATTTGGAAGATGAGAAACACTTTACCATTGTATATCGTAAAGGTCAGATCCACCGGTATTGTAACAGAGCGGTGCTTGAGCGATTGACGATAGGAATTCAAACTCCGATAAGAGATAATTTCACAGTCTTGTTTTATTTCAAGTGTAACCTCTTTAGTCAATTGGGAGAAGGACGTGGATCATGGGTCAGAGTTGATGACGATGAGTTTTGGTGGGTCGGAGTTGGTCACAATGGTTCAGAGTGGTTCATAGTTGGTGCTGGGTCCATTCTGTATTCTACCATTAATTTCATAATTCACAATAACCTTGTCCTTTAGCTTAAAGACACAACCGTGGAACGTAGAATTTAACATTAGTGATGTAATAAACCCATAATGGGGGCATCTTGTTTTACCTTGGTGCATTATACTTTTGCAATGGTAAGACAAGTGTTTACCTCTTCTGGGTAGTTTCACAGTTTCACATTTCTAGAGGTGGTCCCGGAGTTTTCAATGAAGGATTTATTACCATCTTGAACGCAAAAGTTAGCATAAAGACTCGAGATTCTTACCATTTTTTTTAAATTTTAGCAATACTTTTAAATGACATACTACTTGATTCTCCTTGCCATTTTCAAATTTTGAGTTGTACCCCTCCTGAGACCCTCCGGGGAACCTTGTTGCAAATCTTTTTCTTCGACACGGGGTACCTTTGAAATTATAATATACGTGTTTTCCGGTTTTGACATCTGTTTCAGACTTTCATTAGTGCCAACGGGCTTCGTGGATACCATGCTTCTTTATTCTCTTAGTTTTCAGATACAAGCCCCCATGCCGTAAGCGTCAGTGGACCACCGATGCGCAACTGGCGACCTTTCACCAAAAGTTGGCGATCGCGCAGCTACGATCCGTGGTGGCTCCACTTTCGTTTTGAAAGTTATACTACCAGCGGCAAAGACTCGACGAAACGCCAACGAACCACAAAATACCTCCCCCAAAATATGTTAAATCGCCTATATGCCTGATTTGTTTATATTCAGGTGAGTGTAAAAAACACTAGGAAAAAAGCAAGTATCCCGAGGTGCGCGAACCTTCAACCTTAAGTTTACTTGCCGCATATTCTGACTTCGCCACGGAAACGATGAAGAAAATCTCGCTTGTAGAAGGATAAATTACTGAGGTCTTAATGTAGCCAATCAAACAAATCCCTCTATCTCGAGTTCTGTGAGATGGTACTGTTAACCGTTTCGAGATTTATTGCTTTCTGGTGGGGTACTATCTATGTGCAAAATTTGAGAAATTCTCTTCTCTTCGCGCACCTCCGGAGCCTCTCCTCTTTAGTGCAAGGTTGCCCAGAGATAGTGTGTGTCAATGAAACCTTGATCCACATCATACTGACCCACAATACAGTGACCCACGACCCACCGTGACCAAGTATGACTAAACACCCAACGTGACCCATTCACCCACCATGACCCACCACATATTGCTAAAATCTTTTGTTTTAAAAGAAATTTCTACTGATCATGTTCATATTGGGAGGTTTATGTAGTATTGAAAGAACACGTGTTTTGTGTGCTACTATATCATAATTGAAAGTAATGGTTAGTTTCATGTTATTAAACCACTCAATAGCCAGGATTTTGACTGAATTAACAACCGTGTATTATGCACTGTATAGATTCTGGTATTTGGGATGAATACAGAGCAACTTTGTTTTTCGAGCATTTAATGTTGCGCTTGAAATACTTTGATCCGTGGCTAAAAGACTCTGAATATCGTCAAGGGTGAAAAAACGTTTCACATAGAATTGTACGTAACATAAATACTGAAATGGAAGAATGGTAAATTTTATGGCAATGAGTGTAGTCTGCCCGCAGTCTCATGATAGGCTATGGAAAACTAAGAGAAAATTCTAATGGAAGAGAGTCAGTTCCAGTTGATTGACCACGTTTTCCTAATCTAGTAGAGGTCTCAACTTCATTGATTGTAATGTTATTGTTTAGATAGTCTTGAGCATTTACATCCAGGATTGGAGGTCTAAAACAGATTCATCCACATTCGCTACCTGAGGTGCTGAATACAGGTTTTTATAATACTGAACAAATTGGGGAATTACCTGCAAACTTCATAAATTTGGTCATCTTTGCTCTTAATCGAAGAAATAAAGTTTGTTTGTCTCTAAGTCGTTCTTTTTTAATTTATACAAGGCTAGCTTCGTTTCGGGACAAGTTTTCTACGGACCAAAAAACACGCATTCGTTGTTTATGCAATGACAATAAACGAACCTTGATTTCTTGTATTTGAGGCACAACTGGGCTGCCTCGCAATTGTTCTTGCATGTATTCTTTGAGTAGGCTTGAGTAATAGTTGTATTGAGTATTGTATGCAAGGTTCCTTTGAATACAATATTGATTACTTATGGACCGAAATTTCGGTTTAGCTCGCTTGTCCCAAAAATACATAAGTTTGACATGATAGCGTAATAGTAACGGAAACAAGATACGCCATTACTTTCATATTAAAAGCTGATACTCAGGGCCATAAGTATAGAAGGGTTAAAATACCAAAGATGATTACTGCTCAAAACTTTTGACACCGGTAGGGCTATTCAAACAATAAGAGCATAGTGATCGCTAAAACAGACAGGTTTGAACGTCACATCTCGCACTTGTGTTAGCGACTTATGTGAGCGACTTATGTAATGACAGTCCAAGTGACTAGAGGATTGGGACATATGAAATGAATTACCAGGGTCAGTGGGTCGAAAGTGACGCCGCACATCAACTAGATTATATGTGTCTATTATTCGCTTGAGCTCAGGAAAAAAATAGTTTAGAGTCGGATTAATAGGCTGTAAAACTGAGTTATAATCTCCTCCTAATATACAAGGGTTGATATTATTAAATAAACCCTATGCTATATAAGTGTTAAAGAAACCATGCCTCTCTTGCTTTTTGTGAGAACCAGACAGGACATAAATATTTTATAATTTGATGTGTTGAAACATCCCAAATGAGATTCATTCATTTGGGTGATCATTAAATGCCTTAAACTCTAGATCGTAAAACGAGAATAACATGTATGATTTGAAAGATAACCGTACTCTGAGAGGGCCACTTCTTGAGCGAACACATCAATATCTGTTTTGCAAATAAAATATTTTAATGCTTCTTGTTTAACAGGAGAGGTAAATCAGTTTACGTTAATGGTTGCAAAACTAAAACTATACATAAAGATAAACAAAAGAGAGGTAAGAGAAAGGGTACTCACTGCATAAATTGCTGAAAATAAGACCACAATAATACAAGGAAGATAATTAGAAGTCGACCTCGACGGGGATACCAGCTTTTAACTTTTTCAAGTTGGGCCGGGTTCGTGCACCTGAAATTAGTGTAACATCTGAAGTACGGCCTCCTTTATAAGTTTTTGAAACTCCAGTAACTATTGCCTTTAATTTGAAAAGTTTACATTTTTCATATACAGGGGACTCAGATCAGATTCACTGGCGGGGAGTGACTGTTAAGTGATTGCACATTAATGTAAAGGTTGATGTTTGAATCTGGTACCAAGTGCACGTCGAACTGATCCACGGGAAAACTAGCATCAACTTTTAAATCCTTAACTGACTGTTGGTCACCTACCTGAGCTAGTTGTAATTCTTGGAGAATTTCCTGGGCCTTGGGATCAGGATTAGATGGGGGTACTGCAGTAGTTTCCAGAGGGGCAAGAACTTCCCGGTCAGAAGGATGAACCTCATTCAGGAACGTCTATATAACTTGTTTTTAAGTTAAAGAAAGAAATCTCGAGTAAGTCATTGTGACAATACATAAGAAGTTCTCGTTATGTTATCATCAGTGTCTTTTGTATAGTCTTATATAAAATGATTTTAACTAGATAATAGTTTGGGTGGAATATGAAAGAACACGTTAGGTGAGCGATTATTGCATTGATCTCCTATGTAGCGGTCCCGTGTTCAAATCCTTGACAAGTTCAAACTTTTAAAAATGTTTTAATTTCAATTTCAGTGCATACTCAGTGTGACATGCAAGATCTCCTGCCCAGTAAGAAAAGATGTTCGAAAGAGGAGAATTGGAGAATGTCTGTTAATGGAGACAATGATTTACAAAGTTATTCCCATAAGTTATTCTAGATTGAGTACTTTCATCTTCTTTCAAGCATTTCTGAATCATGCGTGGCCATTGTTTATATTGCTCTGAAGATACAGTATATAATGAAATAATAAATTATATATATTGAAATTAATATATGGTGTTCATTGGACTACGCGATCTGAACCACAGAGATTCATCTTAGAATGGAGAACTGTTTCCTTAGTCACCTACTCTACAATTTTACCTGCATAAACTCGTGGCTCAGTGCTACCAATTGCTGTCACTGCAGAGAAAACTTTCATGTAAGTTGGTTTGCATGTGTCAAGGCGTTTTACAAGCTGTAAATGATGTCGATCCCTAAGCAATGGATTTAGAGCACTCAGGGGGAGATACTTTTGTTGGTGGCGGTACACATACATAAGTAGAAGAGGTTTATCATCTTATGGGATGCCAAAACATCTACTTTTTAAGTCTCATTCACGACTAAAAGTACTCCAGTTCCTATTTATTTTGTAAAGAACCATTATTTTTGTGTCATTCGGTTTGTAGTATTGATTGATTGTAATGGAAACGAGGGTTTTGGCAACATTTCATATATCACCGGATAGAACGCAATGACCTCTAATGAATACAGTACTTAAAAGCCGAAATATTGTGATCACTTTATATTTTCTTGTTAGTTCCCTAACTTAAGCAAGGTAAAATCACATTAGATAAACATTGAGAAAGAAGATACATTTGCTTGAACTTTTGAAACGCTGCGAAAACATTGTCTTTAATCGTTGGATTTATTAGGTGCTGTTAATCACTTGCTACATTACGTGGTTATTTGGTTATTAATTTAAAGGGATTAATACAGATAGATGAATTGGAACATCCTTTATCTATTGCTCAGTCCTCAAGTAGTGAATCACAAGTAACAATAAATTCAGCTACCGACAAAATGTCGGACTCTTAATTTTACTGCGTTTTAAAGGTGTCTAAACTGTATAAACAGTTATAAATTTGTAACTTATCTTGAATTAGTAAACGCATATTTCTTTTTTATAGTTTTTTTATTATTAACTTATCAATTTAGATAAGAGAGTACATTGAGTTCAGATATAAGATAATTTGTATAATTTGTGATAGCGTGAACAATCATAAAATTTGAAAGTTATTTTTAATATTATGCTAGTAAAATATTTAAATCGTTTATTTTTATAGGATTCTCTGCAATCATTTTAGTCATTCTTAACAATTACTTTGACGTAAGACTCTTCTGGTATTTTACATGTGTATTGTTCGTGACGCATTTTACTCTGCTTAGAAGGTAAGGCTTTCCCACATTTCGAACAACGATACATTTCGTGTGTTTCTTCATGTCGCTGCAGATTACAAAGACTTGCCAACTCTTTCTTGCACCTTTTACACCTAAATTTTCTGCTATTCCTGTTCTGTTAACTAGTTGATGCTCGTTGATTCCGTGAGTATCCTCTGGATCTTCTGGAAATTTAGAAAAGAAATTCATGTATTTTATGTGATTTTCTTGTATATTTATACACACCAATTATTTGATTTCATTTTCAGTTTATCTATACAAATCAATTATTTACTTAGTCAACGTTAGTACGAATTTTGACAGTCACCAACAAATTTGAAATAGAGGAAATTAATGAATTTGAACCGCTTTGTAGGTTGAATCACTTAATGTTTGAAAAATAAAGTTATTTAAAGTATAATAATGGGATACATTGCCCGGTGAAGAGAAAAATGTTGTGATCCATTCTCTTATTACATGCACGTAATATAGTTGAATACAGCGAATGTAGGGTTGGTGATATCTTGTGTTTTATAACTACAAGTAAGTTTGCATTAGTAACAGCCAAGTACCAAGATTTATATTAGATACAGTGCAGTGTGTATACATGAGGATTGTAATACAATGTTCTAATTTTTTTTAAAAAACAAGGAAAGTCAAAATATACCTAATCGCTTTGTTCTTTATTTATCTTTATTATCGAAAGTTGCATCCACTAAATAACTCTATCTATAGGAGTATTTATTAACCCTATAACCTATATTGCCACAGTTCGTTCATTTCTATACTGCAATAATTACTATTCGCACATATATAGATTGTGTACAACATTAGTACTCATTGATTAAATTAGCCTCAATATTTAATATGTTATAGATATTTAAGAGGTATATATAATAGCAAGCCTACATGCGTCCTGGTATTTCGGTGTTCTAATCTGTTCAACAAATAAATCAATATTAATTAGTACATTTTTGAACAACTTTCCTTTCCCTTTTTCTTTCTCTCCTGGTTACTGCAATATTTAGAAGCACATTTTGCCCTAAAGATTATACTACGTAATCGCACATAAGCGTTATCGTTACATAAAATGGATCCTGAAAGGCGGGATTCGTTAAGTTGTTCTGTACAATTTAAGAACTGTGGACCGTAACATGATAAAATTATCAGGTTATATATATTTATTTATTTAATGAATAATCCTCAAATGAAATTATAACTACATTTAAATTTCGTTTTATCATATTCAGATTACAATCATTACTAATTATATTCATATTTAAAAATTATTTTTCAAGAATTCATTAAAATGAAGTACCATATAGCATTTGTATTATTTCATATTCTTCTTTGGGCACAAAAATATATAAAAGAAGAATTTTTTGAACTTCAGAGACAAAATCAATACTAACCGTGAACATAAATTAATGTTAACTAAAATATTCTCATCAGAATTAACGTTGCAATTAGTAGTAAGGTGTTTAATCGATTCTTACTTTTGAAAAATCATTTTACAGAAAAATCTCTTAATCGAAACAAAATAAATGTACCAGAAGTATTATTATCAAAAATTAAGCCTATTTGTAGCTTTAATAAGATTGCATTGTACAGCGCATTCTTGCCTAGAACTTTACATACTATGATTCATTACATCTTTTTACATTATTTTGGATATTTCTGCCACATCTGAAATTGTTGCGGAATCTAAAATTACGTGTACATGTAGAATTGAATCTATTGTACTGATTATTTCTAAAGTTTGTAGCATTGCTATTTCTATTAAAACTAGATTTGGTCATATTACTATTCTGAGAAGAAAACCTCAGACTGATTCCCGCATTGCGATTATTGTCTTTTTTAATCCCAACGTTTCGCACGGGTAGGTGGTTGGTTGTTCGCATTACTGTGCGACATCACTTGACTCAGTTTCAACTATCACAAATAGGTGATTAAAATTTATACATTGAGCAGATATAAGGATATGCTGGAGTCTAAAAGGTAAAAGCATACGTAATGAAGCAATGATATGATATTCCTGTTAGTATGAATTTAACAATTTCAAATCAATATAGACCGAAATGCAAGATCTTCAACACTCTTATCTACCTTAGTATCATATCGCTTATTTCTAAACTGTGCGCCGCCATTAGCTAGGATGAAGTCATTCTGAAAATTTGCTATAAACGCTTTTTTAATCAATACAATTACTCATATTACTTCGGATAGCTTTAAACCATACCGAGCAAGGCAGCAACAAAATATGGGGTAAGGTTTTCAGAATACTCCATACCCCCTATTAAATCCCATTCTTCTTCTAATTTTTCAAGAAAAATGCTTGCTGGAATATCATCAGAGCGTCCACTAAATTGAGTCATAGATCTTATTTCACTAAATTAAAAAAGTGTTTTCGATTTGTTAATTTACTATAATGTACGTGAGTGCGGATATCCTGACGTAGGTGAGGGTAAATATCCAGTAAAAGTCTTCTATCATCATCCTCACTCTCTGAATTAGAACCAGTGACTTTCTGTACGGGATAGTATTCCGGTGGACCTCTACACGAAATCGGTTGAGTTGAGTTGATTTTGAGTTTAACATTCCGTCCAGCAGCGAGGCTATATGAGACGTGTACCTACTGATTAACTTGGAATCCGAACCACGCCGCTCCCGCCGGGAATCCAACCCGGGTCTCCCACCCCAAAGGTGCATATGCTAACCGCTTAGCCAGGGCCGGCCTTTAGCCGATTGAACCGATTGTTCTCAATCGTGCCCCGCGCCTAAGGAGGCCTCGCGCTAGTGGTTTCTACTCTGCTCTCCAATGCCATTTTAACAGCATATTAGGCCCCAAATCAAACGAGTGTGTTGTAGTCCCAATGACTAAATATTACTCCTACTACATTTCATTCTGCTCGCGAGCCCGTCATGCTACTCTCCTACTCAAGTACACACAACAACATATTCCAATACAGGTACATTAATGGACTGTACACAAGGCAGGGTATGGCTCTCCGTAACACGTAAATGAATAATTTGTATTAAGTTTCCGTGCATAAACAATATTTTCTGAATTTAATGCTGCAGTAGTTTCTTGATTTTTTTTCGTTTACAACTTCTTTTGTAAAAATGGATATATATTAAAAAGACAAAACCAGAGGACAAACTTTACCCTTTCCTGCGAAAAATCCGTGTTTTTTTTTAAATCGAGTGTGGAAAACTTAATTTATATTAGTGCGTACCAGGCCCGTAGCCAGCCAAAAAATTGTAAGGGGGACACGATCCAACCATATTATAATTCATTTGCAAGCCTACAGTGAAAATTGTAGGGACCAAGTTAGGGGGACAAGGCCCCTCTAGTCCCCCTGGATATAGGCCTGCTACGTATTGAATAGGTGGCTGCTTATGAAGGTTTGTCTTCTAACTCATATAACTAACTAACATATTTTCCAATGGATTATTCATCGTCCATCAGTTCCTTAAGGTTTGTGATCGTCTCATCACCATTTCATTTTGTCTGCAGTCCATAAAGATTTCAAGCTAATTATACCTTTCTTAAATAGCTACCTACGATGTTCTCACTAGCGTACATTACGTTTTCCTGACTTGAATTCTTCTCAAAATGATACAGCTATTAAGAAATCTTTGAATTAACGAATTCAGATCAATGTGCATTTCATTATGTCTTACAAATATAAACTTACGGAAATATATACTTTACCATTGTATTTCTCGTAAAATTCTAGTCCAATTTCATATATTGCATGTCCTCCTTCCTATTTGAAAAATAGTCGTACGAGATACCAGGTAGCCGACTTCAAGTTGCCGGCCATGATAAGCATACCCTCTAATAGATGTCTACTTCATCCCGGTGTCGGTTAATGTGTTTTTTGGTTTTCATTTCTTTACCCATTTTACAAACAAAATGACATTTTCAAACTTGAAACTTTCATTTGCAAGCCTACCGAGAACATTTTAGGTTGGCCCGCAAAACTTTAGATGGCGCCCGGCCCCCCTAGACCCCCGCATACGGGCCTGGTTTGGGAGAGGGCCAAAGGTTCTATTCTAGCATTGGTCTGCTCCATTTAGGATGTAACTGCTGCGACATTTGTTCCATTTTGGCATTAGTCTGGTTTTGTGACAATACCATTTGTTCCATTTTGGCATTTAACTGTTGTCCAGATAGTCGTACAATATCTACCAAGCTTATTGTTGGTTCGAATGCTATTGCATTGATGTCTACTATTCTGTAATTGTGGCTATCTTTCTTTTCGTGTTGATTCGTCCTGGTAGTTCTGTACATTTAGTTCCTGTTGCGTAATAAAATATAATCCGTTTTGTTATAAGATGTTTACAACGTAGATGAGACAGTTGCACTTTTCTTCTAACCAATCTGAAAGGTTCTGGCCGGAAGCACTAAAAAAAAATAACCTATATTTCCACAGTTCGTTTATTTTTATCTTGCAATAATTATTATTCGTACCTCTATATACTGTTTACAGCATAAACAAGTACTCATTAATTGTATTAGCTTTAATATTTAATATATGATAGATATTTGACGTATACATATCAGTAAGATTATATTCCTCCTTGTATTTCGGGGTTCTAATTTGTTATATCTTCATTATTTCAATAAACAACGTATAAATACCGTACAATTACCTAGAAACCGACCTATATCGATTTGTTACAGTTGTCATACGACAAGTATATTACAAAAGTCAACATAAAAACTTAAAATAATCAACAAACAAATGAATATTAATTAGTATATTTTAAAACTACTTTTCTTTTTCTTTCTCTTTCTCTTCTGGTTACTGCAATATTTAGAAGCACATTTTGCACTAAATATTATTCTATGTTATCGTTACGGTAACAAGGTTTATAAAAAATCAAATTTCATTGTACATTTTTTCTTAACCTCTTTATTGTTAGAGTAAATGAAAGTCAGTCTATAAGGAAAGTTTGCTGTGTTAAATTTTGTCGTTATAGTGATGTGAATAAATTACTTCTCAATTCAATTTTAGTACATCTTCACATATTAAATATATCACCCTTACTCTCAAATTCTAGATTCAAGAAACAAAATAATAATAATAATAATAATAATAATAATAATAATAATAATAATAATAATAATAATAATAATAATAATAATAATAATAATAATAAATGCATACCCTCCATTAACTATCTAAAGACCTCTACTTTATATGGGGTCTGCGAAAAAGGTCAATTTTAGGTGCACCTACAAGCTGCTCCAACCTAATTCTTTAATTGTTAAAGGCGATATTCTCCTCCTACAGCGCGCCTCCACTAAAGCCTGTTTTTTGACATGCACACTAAAGAGGGAATTTCCGGCAATTTTTCATTTTATAAGGAATAATATATATATATATAATAGTGAAAAATACAGAAACAATTTCTGGCTGCCAATTTCTGTTCTTTAAGAGTGGCGCCGATAATCTCTATCAAACTGGCTTCTCTTTCAAGCCACATTTCAACCGGACAAGAATTCAAAACCCTGAGTTCAGAAAATGTAAAAGATATATGACTGGTATCCTTTACAAGCCACGCTTCTCTCTTAATACTCTATTAGTTCCTTGTTCCGACAGTGGAGTAGAATTTTTAAGAAGCTTACAGATTCAGCCCGGTTCTAGAATTGTGATGATGAGAAATCCTTTTTTCTATTAGGGGACATAAGATTATATTCCTGTCCTTCGTAACTTAAACAACATCGGGTAGTAACGCAACCTTCAGTTTGGAACGAAGTGTTTCAGTATCAATCTACCAGTTGCCTAGTTCGGGTCTTCGTTTTCTGCATTGGACGTGTTCATTGCAGATAATCTTTTTACAATTATTTTTCAACAATGTATGCATATCATAAAGTAAGCTATAGTGTTCAGATCGGCGAAACGTACACCAGGACGAATCAAGGAATGAATATTAAATGTTTCAAAATGTGTCCTTTAAAACTTTTACAAGATAAGAAATGTCGTTTAAAATGCTTGTAGTATAGTTAAATGCCTTTGGAAAGTAATTCCTTGATTTGGTAATGAAAATTTATGGAATAGAAAACAATAATGTGACATTATCAGTGTAAAGTTAGCAATGTAGGATACCCAAAGTACCGAAGATTATTGTTCAGTTTGATCAATTCACGTGCGTTGCACGTTACCATTATAGTATATTGATCTGTACTTCCGTGACAATATTGCCAAGAATTAAGCAACAAAGCGCGGCGATAGGATTGGCTCTCTTAGAGTTCTGATGGTCAGTGTCTTATCCAATAGTTAGTCGTAGCCCACCACTCCTCGGTTAGTGTCCGTTAAAGGCCCGTTGCCAGAAGTTCCACCCATCTCGTTTTTCTTCTGGTCATCAAAACATGATTTTATACGGGGAGCGAGAAAAGTTACGGTTGTGGTATTATATACTTGATTAATTAACATAAAAGCGATCATGAATTGTCTTCTACTTTCGCTGCAGTCCCCGTTTGCAGCTTTGTGTTTCGCTTGATACTGACTGCCTTGTCCGAAAGTAAATGTCACAACATGCCTTAATAATTGTAGGGACTATGCCATTGCAGTCAGTCATTGTCATGTCGGATGCCCAAAACAACTTTTTAACAGCGGGGCTTGAGAATGGCTATGGAGGAGTTGTATCACCATCAGTATACTTGTATAATATTTGCATTACTTACCCGAACTTATTGGCTTCACTTGATCCAGGGATAGGTACAAATTCGTCTCCAGAGCTTTCAGAAGTACATGCAGTACTGGTCTGTAACAATTTGGAAAATAACTATATAGACACAGAAAGAACAGACTCACATGAAATAAGTTCCGAGAAGTCTTATTACAGTAAAGTTATGAGCGCTTCCATGTTAAAAAATGGGAATTCCTGGGTGTTGAGGTAGATAGCGTTTACAAGGGTGTTCATAGCTATGTCCAACAGCGAGTAGGGTACAACCGTGAGTGAGATAGCACAACTAGTAGTAAGAACACGAGTGAAAAGACCTTGACGATTAGTGAATTTATGTAGAGTTATTGAAATGAAAGGACAAAGAAAAGTTTATAACTACAAGTTTTTTATCCATACAAGGGTCTATTGTATGGATTCAAGCTGTACGGAATTCCATTTATTTCAAATATAGTTTAATGAACCTTTTCTTTGTAGATTTTAAGATATATTCAATTTACAAAATACAGGTATATGAGATAGTCGCAATAGTTGAGATTCGTGAAATAAAGAAGAAGACTATCTCTCTTTCTCTGAAAATAAAACTAAATTCTACAGAGAACGGTATAATATTTTATGAAGAAGAGTTAATAGCTCCAATTTTAAAATAGCTGCGTTTTATTGTTATAGAAGGAAATTGCAGTTTGGAGTACAGTACAACCCCTCAAATCCGAACTAATTGGGGCTGAAGCCTGTTTGGATTTCGGGGGGTTCGGATTACCCGGGAAATAATATTACGTACTTATTTCGTCACTGAATTTCTAATCTTCGACAGTGAAAGATAACTGACTTCAAGTGAAAAATCAGTGTTTGTTTAATCTTGTGTTGCAATTTTTCGTGTGAATCGTAATCCAGTTAACCTAAAATGATTTCACTGTTTTGGATGTTTTGAAATACGGAAGTCTATTTTATCTAAACTTAACTGTATTTTAACTGTATTTTTTTGAATAAGTATTAAGTCTAAACATGTTAAAACCTTAAAAAAACTAAATTTGTGTGATTAAATCTTTTTTTTTTTATTTTGTAGATGTAGTTAATTTTTTCCCCTGAGAACGTGTTCGGATTTGCCGGGTTTTCGGATTTCCGGGGTTCGGATTTGAGAGGTTGTACTGTATTTGTAATTGGGCCCATTTATAATTATTACATATATTGTATTCGTCAAGTTTCTTGTCTTAAATAGCAACGTTGCTCATTAATATATGTTGTTCTATTCAGCATTCTGTTAGATGTTATATATATATATATATATATATATATATATATATATATATATATATATATATATATATATACAGTATGTAATCAAAAGTATCCGGACACTCCAAAACATACGTTTTTCATATTATTTGCAGTGTGCTGCCACCTATTGCCAGGTAATCATTATCAGCAACCTCAGTAGTCATTCGACATTATGAGAAAGCAGAATGGGGTGCTACGCGGAACTCACAGACTTCGTACGTGGTCAGGTGATTGGGTGTCATTTGTGTCAGAAGTCTGTAGGCAAGATTTTCACACTCCTAAACATCCATAGGTACACTGTATCTGATGTGATAGTGAAGTGGAAACGTGAAGGGATACGTACAGCACAAAAAACGTACAGGACGACCCCGTCTGTTACTGACAGAGACCACCGACAATTGAAGAAGGTTCTAAAGTGTAACAGGCAGACATCTATCCAGAGCAACACACAAGGCTTTCAAACTGCATCAGGATCCACTCCAAATACTATGACAGTTAGTAGTGAGATTACAAAACTTGGATTTCATGGTCGAGGGGCTACTCATAGGAAACAAATCACGCAGACAAATTCCAAACGACGAATCGCTTGGTATAAGGAGCGAAAACATTGGACGATTGAACAGAGGAAAGATGTTGTGTGGAGTGACGAATCACGGAACACAATGTTAGGGTGTGGGTATGGCGAATGCCCGGTGAACGTCATCTGTCAGCGTGTGTAATGCCAACAGTAAAATTTGTAGGTTGTAGCATGTTGTAAGATTATAAAAAAAGTCATTAAAACTAGCGCCACCTCTAATGGGTGGTAGGAGTACGAACTAGTATTGTTCTGGACGTAGTTAACTGACCACCTTGTGGTCATTGGAAAATTGAATTATAGACTGAGAGCACATGCTCTGGTGAAGGTTTTTTACTAAAAGCCAAAAGTATTATCTGAATGAACTTTTAATATTAATAAATTATGTGGAAAAAGATATGGCAAAGTGTGATCCAAGGGAACATTTAACACTAATTATCATGATTCATCGATGATAATTAGTGTTTTGCTGTATAATCAGATTTTGCTGTATGAGTTACAACTATATTGTGTACTCTAGTAAATTTTTAACAAAATCTTTATAAGTTTTAGTGTACTAGTGGAATTAGTGAAAGTTGTGCAAATTACATTAAAATTTTGATATCTCTATCGTCACCACGTTTTTTGTGTTTCTAACACACTCACCCAAATTCCATTATAATGACTTTGTTTTTTTAAAATTTGTGTGGGTCTTTATACCCTGCACCACGGCGTCTAAAATGATACAAGACTTCGGCACAAGGTGGTGGTATTTTTCTTGGAGGGGCTTGCATCCCTTGTTGTTTTGAGTGGCACTCTCACAGCGCAGGCCTACATTGATGTGCTAAGATTCTTGCTTCCCACTGTTGAAGAGCAATTCGGGGATGGCGATTGCGTCTTTCAACACGACCGTGCACTTGGTCATACTGCACGGCCTGTGGCGGAATGATTATACGACCATGACATGCCTGTAATGGACTGGCCTGCACAAAGTCCTGTCTTGTCGTACAGAACACCTTTGGGATGTTTTGGAACACTGACTTTGTGCCAGGGCTCACTGAACTACATCGATACCTCTTCTCACAAGGGAAGAGAGAGAAAGAAAAATGAAAATGAAATGAAGTCTTAGAGTTTTACGTCCCACAGTTATGCCGGTTAGGCTAAAGGAGACGGTGATGATGAGTAATGAATGAAATGGTGGAATGAAGAAAGTGGGAGGAAAAGGGAGAACCCCGAGAAAACCCATGCACACGGTGTTTGTCCACAACAAAGTTCACTTGGCGTGGACAAGAGAGAGAGAGATTATATATCGAGGTGGAAGATGGTTTATACACCAATCGAAAGCACTAATGACACCTATTACGAAACTGTAATAAAATTTTCCAAATGCATATACTGTGCGAGTGATATGAATATACAGGGTGTCCAGAAATCCGTTTCCCCCCTTGGAAATAGCAAACAATGAGGCAGATGTCAAAACAGGGAAACATGTGTTTGATCATTTTAAAAGTACAATGTATCAAAGCGAAAAGTGTTGTCCCAGGCGGGGTCCAACTTAAAAATTGCTAATGGTAAAGAGTGAAGTAACATATCATTGGGAAATGAAAGAAGACGGAACAAGTCTTGACTCTCTAAAATTACCCGGTATAAATGTCAGCAAAAACATCATTGTAAAGTCTATGGCCATCCCCCCCCAAAAAAAAAAGACAAGAAAAGAAAAAAAAGAAAACTGAAACGGTGAGATACATGTCAAAACAGGAAAACACGTTACAGTAATAACATTGTACGTTGTATATTTGGTAATCGGGGCAGAAGTGCTATATTTACAAGCATTAGCCAGAAAATTAAAAGAATAAGAAAGAATAAGAAAAAAATGTAAGTAATATTTGTAGATTGAGTAATGTTTGTTAGTACGTTGCTATGGTGATGGTATTCGTTGTCAAGGATATGTTTATAACATATACTTGTCGTCAAGGACATGTTTATAACATAAAATTATGTGAAACGCCATTATAGTGAGACGTGTAATTTTGAATTGTGAAGTTAAACAAGCTATTATCGTAAAATATAGAGATCTGTGAATTCGAGACTGTTATATGTTTCTTTAAGTTATCTTAATATCTTAATTATGAGTAGCATATAAATATATGGGAATATATGTACGATCTGAGGCATTGTGTGGTTATAACGCGTATCTTTATTTCAAGAGTGCAAAAATTGAAAGAAAAAAATATTTGTCCCAGAGTCCTTCATAGGGTCCCAGACGAGATCCTACTAAAATTTTTCGAATGGCAAGGGGGATCAAGTAGGATATCGTTTAAAAGCTGTTGTTAAATGAAAGCAAATGGAACACGTCTGGAAGCTTTACGATAACACTGTGCAAAAATCTTTCGTTTTAGTTTTTTCTTCTGTAGTCAGGTTTTAGTTTGTTTTCACTTTCTTGTACTGAATGGAAAGAAAGAAAATGACCCTACTCTGAGATTCTGCTCTTTTACTGTGAGTAATATCTAAATAAAAAAGTAATATAATTAAAGAAAAGAAAATTGATGGATAAAGAAAAGAAAAGAACATTTGACATCCTTGAGTATAATACTAACTAGTTAACATATAATTTACAATAGTGGTACTTATGCTCCTTGTCTGGATTATCAAGTAAATAAGGGTTCAAACAAAAAATTTTCTTGCACCAGGAACAGTGAATACGTGCAAATGTCTCACAATGACAACAAGTGCGGATTGCAAAATGGAGAGGGAATACGATCGGAGAATGGAAATGAGGGTGTACATTTTGACCGGCCACAATTTTGCACAGGGTAATTTTAGAGAGTCGAGACTTGATCCGTCTTCTTTTATTTCCCACCAGCTTTCCAACGATATATTGACCTCCCTTGCCATTTGAAAATTTTAAATAGGTCCCCGTCTGGGACCCTGTGGAGAATACTGGGTCAAATATTTTTACTTTCAATCATTGTACTTTTGAAATGACGACACACGTGTTTTCCTGTTTTGACATCTATCTCACAGTTTCAGATTTATGGGGGTTGTCATAAAATTTACAATGACGTTTTTGTTGACATTTTGACCGGCCGAAATTTTGCAAAGGTTAATTTTAGAGAGTCGAAACTTGTTCCATCTTCTATCATTTCCCAACAGGTTTCCAACGATATGCTACTTGACCCCTTTACTATTTGCAATTTTTAAATTGAAGAACGCCTGGGACCCTGCAGGTAGCCCTGGGACAACACTTTTTGCTTTGATACGTTGTACGTTTAAAATAAGCAAACACGTGTTTTCCAGTTTTAGCATCTGTCTTACCGTTTGCGATTTCTGGGGCTGGAAACGGATTTTCTGGACACCCTGTATATTCATGAAACTCGCACAGTATATGCATTCGGAATATTTTTATTACACTTTCTTAATAGGTGTCGTTAGTGCTTTTGATTTGTGGATAAACCATCTTCCACTTCGATATATAATCTCCCTCTCTTCCCTTGTCAGTTCAGCACTGTGAGAAGAATGGGCGGTCATTCCCCAAGAAACCATCCAGCACCTGATTGAAAGTATGCCTGGCAGAGTGGAAGCAGTCATCAAGGTTAAGGGTGGGCAAACATATTGAATTCCAGCAGTACCGATGGAGGGCGCGACGAAATTGTTTTTGTCATTTTCAGCTAGGTGTCCAGATACTTTTGATCACATAGTATATATATATATATATATATATATATATATATATATATATATATATATAACAGAATGCTGAACAGAACAACGTATATTAATGAGCAATATACATACATACACACACACAGACATATATATATATATATCGAGATAGAGCGTTCAAAATGTCTCTATACACCAGAATTGTCATATATTCAAAGCAACGAGAAAATTATTTTTCTCAAAATTTATTATATTTTATGGCATACAAGCACCATGTACAGGGCGTAGCATATACACACACATTTTAAGATACATTTTCACCGCAAATGTTAGAAATGTCCCAGATGAGCCTCCAAACATGCTTGCACACGTTTCTGCTTGTTGTCAAATACTCTCACAAGTTTTTCATGTGGAATGCTATGAGCAAAATCTCGAACAGCTGTTTCGAGTTCTTGTAGCGTGTGGGGGTTCCCTTTATAAACAGAATTCTTTGCATAACCCCAGAAGTAAAAATCCGGAGGAGATAAGTCAGGAGACCGAGGTGGCCGCAATCCGTTTGAAATAATTCGATCTCCAAAAACCTCTTGCAGTAATATCATGGATTGGCGAGCTGTATGTGCTGTAGCGCCTTCTTATTGTATACAAGCATTACAAATTTCGTCTTCCGTTAGTTCTCTCATGTACTGGAGAATATTTTCACAATAACGAGTTGAATCTATTGTTTGTCTGAAAAATAGGGGGCCGACTATTCTTCTTCTGGATATTGCAATCCACACCCCTACCTTCTGGTCATGCAGAGGAACTTCATGTATGACATGTGGGTTTTCTGCACACAACAAACGTGAGTTCTGGGCATTGACGTAACCTGATAAATGGAACTAGGCCTCATCAGTAAAAAAAAAAACATTATCTAAAACATTGTCAGACTTGTTCATAACAAACCGTGCAAACCATTCACAATACTGCACTCGTTTTACACTGTCGGGAGGATGTAACTGCTGCACCGCTCTCACCTTATACGGGATAAGACGCAGTTTCATACGAACCGCCTTTTGTGCCGTACCAACACTTATTGCTTCTTCCTGTGCAAGTTTCCGAAGTGGTTTATGGGAGCTACGTTGGATTGCATCTGATATGTTGCATTGCATTTTTTCTTCATCGAGCACTGACGGTCTACCACTTCGATCATAGTCCATTACCGTTCCAATGTCTCTAAAATTATTGATCAGTGCCCTTACAGTGTGACGATTCGGAATAGGTGTATCCGGAAACCTAGCTGCAAACTTATCTTTGACTGTCTGTTTGCACTCTCCTTGTTCATCAGTTTTGGCATGTATTAAGTTATATTATCAAAACAGCAATTTCTTAAAACATAAAATATAAAATCAACCATAAATATAAAACATAACTATTCAAATATTTTCCTTTTATGTTAGTGTTACGTACAGGTTTCCAATTCATACTGTATGTTTAATATTAATCTAACTAAGGATGATACCATACCGGGACCAAGAACCTGGGGAAAATCTATATATCGTCTGAAAGATCTTGCCATGAGAAGTACGAAACCATTTTCCAATTACGGGCAAACCCACAACCTGACCCTATAAGGGGCCAGTTTGTTGGTGTTTGTGCCCCTATGTATGACATATTGGACAGAAGTAAAACTGAAGGTTACACGATGTATCACGCTTAAACGCTTGACTCATCATGTTTGTTTTTGGCTCATTTCTAGAACGTGACTCGGGAAAGAGTTTGATAATATTACTTTGCACCCAGACGTACCCATTTGGTCAGTGTTGCCAACGAATTATAAATACAATGAGGCGGATGTTTTTTGTACCACTTGAGAATCACTATCTATGAAATGTGGCATAAACACAATTCATCCCTAGAGAAAATGTACTGTAGACCTATTCTTCTCTCAAGGACCCCAGCCTGTCAGTGTTGCCAATCGAATGAAAAAATAAGACGTTATAAAACATATAAGCTTGGCAGGAACATCACATGACACTATAGCAAAAAGACGTTGAGTGTGACTATCTAATAACCATTCTCGGTTTCCAGTGTTGCCAACAAGTGTAAACATCAGAATAATGGAAATGGCGTGCGTAACATTGAACAAATATATAATAAATATGACTGAAGCAGCATTGGACAACGGAAAACGTACTGTGAGTGTCCTCGTTTCCCAAACACCCTAGTGTGCTAGTGTTGCCAACCAATGGGAACATTCAAGATTTTCGCATGACGTCTATAGCATTAGCGGACATAATTAGATTGTGATCCATACTAGGTTTGTAGTATGTTAGTGTGAGCCCACAAGCACACATGTTATCAGTGTCTCCAACCATAAGGTTGCCTGACCATTGCATGCATAGAGACAAAACTTAACATAAAGATCACTCGACTTAACAGCAAACACACTATGGTTGTTATTCCCCGATCATCGCAGTCTGTCAGTGTTGCTAAAGTTTTCAAATGGAAATTTTTCAAATAGTAGTATACTAGCTTGGTGGTAGTTTTATATACCAGCAGCTCTTACTGGTTCTTGGAGTGTGTAAATGTGTTTCGTCTTATCTTGAGATCGGATTTGGCAGTCGACATCTTTCGGTGCTCGTGGAGTCAGAGTTCATGGCTTAATCATTTCATAAGTAAATCCATTCTGATCAGCGTTGACAACTTGTTCCAGTGTGTACTTTTTGTCGTGAATGGTTCCTTGTGTATCTTAAACGAAACCATCCGCTTTTACTGACCAATCATCCTTCTTCGCATGACCCACTGTTACGAATTTGGTGATTTTCCATGACTGCAAATTTAATTCCTTCTTGATTCGAAAAATCCATTTCCGAGAAGCTATAAATCCAGCAATCCCAAGAATGCCTGCTCGATTCCGTGCATATATCCCAAGTTCTCTTTACTAATCCGATGATACTTGGGAAGAGGACGTTCAGACAGAATCCAAGACTTTACAAATACGCGAAGAGTGCTCAATTTCAGGCTCTTCGAATCCCGACTCAATTGCCGTCCCGTGCGCTGGATATCCTTCGCAGTGACTATAGCTCTTATTCTTCCAGATACTGATTTAACCTGTTTGCCTATTGGTGCACCATCGTAGACTTCAACTACTGAAGCGGTCATGTCAGATTTCTATGTGAGAACGCCTAGACAGATGCAACCCAACTTACACGTTACTTTCCTAGGCACTGGCAGCAGTTGGTAGCACTGAGTCAAAACTTATGCAAGTGCTGGGTTATGCAATATTGCAATATTGCTGTGTATACAATATATTATTTCATTACATATTGTATATTAAAAAAAACACTGATCACACATGAATCAAAAAATGCTTGAAACTAGACGAAAATATCAAATCTAGAACTACTGCTAGAAATAAGTTTGTAAATCATTTTCTCAATTGATAGACCTTCTCCAATTCTCCTTATTCCGCATTTTTTGATTTTTAGGGAAGAGAATATCTAGATTGAGTATATCTTGACGACTGAGTATGCATTGAAATTGCAATTGCAACAGAAACACTTGAAAATTTTCAGCCTGGCCGGAATTCGAACCCGGGTCTACGGAATAGAATTTCAATGGGCTAACCACTCACCTACCGCGCCGTTAATCTCCAACCCAAACTAATACCTAGTTAAAATCGTTTCATGGAAAAATATAAACAGATACTAATGCTTGTGTGTCTTAATGACTTACTCAAGATTTCCTTGATTAACTCAAAAGCAAAGTATATAGACGTTCCTCAATGAGGAAAATATCACGAAACGTTCTTCAAGTTGAGGCTGTGTTATCGGTTGCAGGGATGGTCCCGATTTACATTAGATTTCGTCTTTACCATAACTTCTAATTTCCAAAGAAGAAAAGACGACAGAAATTATTTTGACATTCTTTGAATTGTATCAACACGTGTAGGAATAAACAGTTCTATGTTTATGTTCCGTAACAACTTGTTTATTTTCTTATATTAATATGAGGAATTTGTCTCAAATTGAACCGGCGGCACTAGCCGAGTCATCTCTGGCGTTAGGCTTCTGATCGTGAAAAGCAATCCACTAGGGTTCGAATTCCTCTGAAAAGCAAGGTCGGAATTTTAACTGTCCTCAGTATTTCTGTGTTCGTATCCTTGTAGTGTTTGGAATATGTCGAAAGTACATGATGTGCCTGTGGCAAACAATACCAAAATTGGGACGATTTGTTTAAAAAATGTGAAAGAAGGAAACTGCCATTGTAGCTACCTGGGTTTAAATCCCGTCATGGCAATTATTATTTTTCTTGAATGGGAAGACAATGTTTATGTAATTTGTAATTATGTTATTCGTTTATTATTATTATTATTATTATTATTATTATTATTATTATTATTATTATTATTATTACCACAGAAGGAAAGAGAAAATAACATAGTCGAAGGTATTCATAGGAACAGAAAAGATATACAGTATGTCAGATGTTTCTTAGGTTTACAATGAACGCAATAATATTCTTATGTTTATGGATTTATAGATACAATTATAATTTTATGACAACAAGAAATGGAATATATGTTAGCTGATAACAGTAATGCATTTTGTTTCGCCCTTCTTCTAGGCAGAAGGGTGAGCTGACATCTTAAATAGGATCATTACCGTAACTAGCGTTGTAAGATCGACAACACGACATGCAATTCGTGCACAGGTAGGAACAATTCCGTGGAACTCATTTTTGGCTAATACTACAGCTGCAGGGACGTGTTTAGCTCTTTTCTATTCGTCAATTCTTGTTCAAACACGTTACTTCCCAGAATTTACGAATGAAGGTTGATACGGATTACATAATTTTGTGTTGTTGGCATTTCGCAAGTGAAGGAAGTCGTCTTAGCTCTTAGACCCAGAGAAATTGAATATTTTTCATGTTAGTATATATGATGTGTATATTTTATCACATGTATCACAGAAGTATCAATATTTTAAATTATAAAGGTTCCTTTAATTGCCACAACCGGAATCGAACCCGTGTCCCCAACATTATGAAACTAACGTTTAAGCCACTACTCTAAGACATATCTGTTCTGATAGAAGGAAAAACTGGATGTGCACTGAATTCGGTAATAATACACTTCTACGATTCCAGTGTAATAATGCTGAAACTCTGATTTCAGTCATGATAAGATAGTAAAGTATCATGCAGAAAGAATAGTAAAGAGAATTCAACTTAAATTGACAACTCACAGGTATGGTGGTGCTGCGGTATGCTCACGCCTCGGGCCCTGATTACTCACGGCACAGCATTAGAAAGATACTAATATTGATTGGAATCTGGTGTTTCAGGGCATGGATTATTTTTTTTAAAGTGAACTAATTTATTCCTGGTTATTAAACATCTAATTAGTGGGACAGTGCCTTCCTTGACTTCCGGTGAGGAGTTAGCGATACATTACAAATGTCATGTGTACATCAATCAAGAAGTAAGGTTTCCATGATGTGGCATTTTCTCAATTAATGTTAAAGCAACGAGTGGTCATAGACATGTAGTACTAGATATTTTAGTAGAAATATTGCACAGGGGGCAAAATCAATTCATAAAACGCTTGAAAAACATTTTCAAAACGTAGAGTGTGGAAATAGTTTATTTCTACCACATGATATTATCTCCAAGAGTGCCCTCACACTAGCTAGGTACCTCGGTTTCGTATTTTCCTGGGAAAAGCGTTTGTTGAGTGAGGCTCAGACCTTTTAAACTTTTGATTACAAAATATCATAATTGCAAATAAGCATTTGTCAGAAGTTCCTTAAGAATATGGAGAATTGCAACAACATTTCATATAGGGACAATTTGCAAAACAATCAATGAAACCTTTTTTAATTTGTGCAGAAAATGAGTGTTGGGAGTAGTAGTGGTCCGCGTTGGCCCGAATGACTCATCCTCACTCTCTTTTATGACCGGGATTTTTGATATTCGTTCCCTTTTACGGCTAAGATGAGTGCTTTGGTACCTCGATTCTGATTGGCTGAGAGAGGTCACGTGACTTTAGGCCCCGCCCACGCGGGAAATTCAAATTCTCCAGGTCACGTGGTATGACGTCATGAGTCACCCCGACCTCATCCCGGATTTTGAAATTTGTTCCCTTTTATGGGTAAGATGAGTGTTTATGATTGGTTGACAGAGGTCACGTGATCTTAGACCCTGGGATATTTGAAATTCGTTCCCTTTTACGATTAAGATGAATGCTTGGTACCACGATGCTGATTGGGTGATAGAGGTCACGTGATCTTAGGCTCAGGGATTTTTTTAAAATTCGTTCCCTTTTATAGGTAAGATGAGTGGTTTGGTACCTTGAATTTGATTGGCTGATAGAGGTCACGTGATCTTAGGTCCTAGGATTTTTTAAATTACGGTATCAATTTTGATGTTTACTTTGGTACTACGATACTGATTGGCTGATAGAGGTCACACGATTTTACACCCGCCACACAGTGAACAGGTTACATGGAAATCCCTCACTCATTTGTTTCATTTTATGTGTAAGATCAATGTTTTGGTACCACGATTTTGATTGGGTTGATAGAAGTCACATGATCTTAGCCCCAGCCCATGCGGGAAATTCAGAGTGCTATGACGGCGATCCACCCTTGACCAGGGATTTTAGAATTACGTTCCCTTCTATTGTTACTGTACTGAAGTTCATCTTAAATATTATCGTTTCCTTTTTATGTGCAAGATGGCTCTTACCTTGTATGTTTACGTATGAAGATCCTGTACTTGAATTAGCGTGTCTCTAAAAGGATACATTTATTCTCTAATGATGAAAGAGGGTCCCGTTCTTGTCGCGTGTAGATTTCTTATAACACATTGTTGTAGTTTAAGCGATTTTTAAACGCTCAGCGTTTTATTGCTCAGTAACCGCTTCATTAATGGAAACAATGTTGCCAGATTTTTTTTTACCTAAACTGCTCCGATTCTTTTCGAAACGGTTCCGCAGAGTGCAAGAATTTTCAAACTAAAAATTTTTCGAACTGAAAAAATTTCAAAACTAAAAATTTTCGAACAAAAAAATTTGTTACTAAAAATTTTCGAACCAAAAAAAATTTTCAAACAAAAAGTTTCAAACAAAATTTTCGAACTAAAAAATTTTGAAACAAAAATTACAAAAAATTTTCGAACTAAAAATTTAAACAATTTTTTTGAACAAAAATTTTAAACTAAAAACTTTCGAACTAAATTTTCAGATCAAAAATTTTTCGAACAAAAAATTTTCGAACCAAAAAAATTCCAAAAAATTTCGAACCAATTTTTAAAAACAAGTTTCGAACTAAAGTTGTAAACCACATCTAAAATTTTTCAAATCAAAATTTTTTCGAACTAAATTAAAAATCAAATTTTGGACTAAATTTTCAAATCAATTTTTCGAATAAAATCATTTAAACAAATTTTGGATATATTTTTCACCTTAAATTTTCAAGATTACTATGATTTGGAAACAAGTGTTCAAGGTTTCAAGAAATAATAAAACACATTTTTTTCCAACTTGTTGTATTTTAATGAAAGGTATGTGCTCTTCTCATACAATTTTATTAACATAATAAATGCACGATCTAGTTAATGAATATGTTGGACGTGTCATCATCTTCGAATCCTGTAGACGTATCCTGTAAAGAAAAAGAAGAAACAACTGATTATGAATTTCTTTTTTTTTCCTGAAACAATGAAAACGAGTCAATATTGATAAGAGAGAAAAAAACTTACTTGTAAAAGATGTATTTGTTTAGGCTCATCTTCCTCCTCGGGGACCAGCATTTTTTTCCACTGATGGTGGGTTTGGTGGTTTATGAACTCTTCTGGGTATTTCATTTTCTTGGTGTTGCTCCTTTATGGTCAAGGTTCCCCTTGGGTACGAGATGACTGCATTTCTTCCACTGATGGTGGTGTTGGTGGTTTATGAACTCTTGTGGGTACTTCATTTTTTTCTTGGTGTTGCTGCTTTATGGTCAAGGAGGAAAAAAAGGAAAAGGAAAAGGAAAAAGAAATGGCGGCCTTATTGGGTGTTTACAGTTTTTTCTTCATCTTCTTCTTTTTCCAGTTCCAACTTCTGTTTTTTAACGTACCCGTACGGAACCGTATCATAAGAATTGAGTTCTTTAAATCGACGTTTTGTGTACTGGATGCTGTACATTTTTTCTTCTTTGCGTGTGACGATGGTATGGTCTTTGGTCCTGCATATTTTATGAGGGATAGTGATGGTGACTTGTCCACGGCATTGATTTGTAATGATTTCTTTTAGCGTGTTGAAATTTAATTGCTGTCCTGCATTGTAGTTTAATGTAAATCCTCTAATTTTACATATGTAGCTGGTGACGTTGGTATCTGGATTGTATATTTCTAAGCTGTAATTTTTCGGTCCTCCACTAACAAATGTCTTGATGTACGCTCGTTGGCCATAAGACTCCATCTCATCCGATATGCATCCCAAGTACGTGGAAGGTTTAATGGTTGGCTCCCCGGGCTTCTCTGTAAAAATCACAGAATCCGTGTCGAAATATAAAACACGTTCCTGCAACATTTCCAGGTACTTGTACAGTTCCAGACGTGCCTGACATGTTGTAAATGCACCTAACACGACATTGGTGTTTCGGTTTTGAACAGGCACATGTTCATTGTACTCCCAGAACGCACATAACATCGTATCATTGATGGGTACCATTTGATGGAGTTTAATGTCGGGGGAAGTGAGTTTTTCATAAAATTCTTCCGGCCGATCAATAATTGTGGTCTGGCTAAAGTTTGTACGCTGGCAAAGCTTTCCCCATAGAGCGTTCACACAAAGCTTAGATAAACTTCTTCGTGCAGGATTATTTTCAATTTTGGACGGATCTAATGCAATACCTTCACGCTCCAGGACGGTTTGTATGAATTTTGATTTGTCTTCTTCGGTGACACAGAAACTGGGCCAGCCAGAAGCTTCCATTTTTGATTTTAAAAATGTATTGATATATTCCGTGAACAAGCCACCTGTTTTCGTGATGGGATCATATTGTTCAATGTCATAATCCCAAATTTCAAAAATTTCCACCGGTTGATATCCTAATTCTATTGCCTTCTGTATTTCATATGATACCCATGTTCCAGTGAGGCATCGCTCCTGATCGTTGTGCGTACACGTTGCTGTAGGGTCTGGGTTCATTTCTTCGGCACAAGCAGCACACAGTGGAAAGAGTAGTTTCTTGTTGCATCGGTAAGGCAGGAGACCATGATAAAGATGTTGACTTGGTAATATCGTCATTTTGATCAGACCATTGACTTTATTTATTGGTGGTATATTTTCATCACCCTGTAGATAAATTCTAGGATGTCCTACAGGGTATTTAGCACACTTATTTATGTAAGGATAAAGCGAGACAATATCGAAATATTTTATTACTTCCCCTGCTTTTTCGTCGAATTGGTGGTACAATTTCACACAATTGGTCCTTCCTCCAAAAAAGCTATCTCTTGGATTTAATGGTCTACGGTTCATGTACGGGTGATTCTTCAGATACGTCGCCATTGCTGGATTTTGTTTTAAGAACTGTTTAAATTCGCACTCCCACATTTCATGTACAATGTACCCCAATTCACGCAGTCTTGCATTTTTGCGTTGCGTTCGTTCATAACGGAATTCCATGGTGTCTTCTGGATTGCCATAGATGGGCTGATTACGGCCTGTAGTAATACATACTTTACACCCGTGATAAAAGCAGCCGGCATGCTCGTAGATGTGTTCCTCTAACGTCTCAGGATCTTGGTAGTAGCCATCAACATGGAATCCCGAAATAAACACTTCTTTTTGTCGGGCCGCATGTAAGATTTGTTTTCCTTCGCTTTTTTCAATGTAGGCCAGCCATTGCATTGCAGCGATCGATTGCGTACTTCTTCATCGATAGCCATGTGCCGGTAGAATTCCAATAGTGTTGGGTTTGAGGAAATTCCGGCGGAATACTAAATTGGAAGCACTGGCAATCGTGATCGTCTCCAAGAAGGGATTCACTTTGGTTTCTGCTTCAAATGACGTCATAAATGAAACACATGCTTGTCGCAGTACATTGACATCTTGAATACAATACTTGATAATTTCCTTCTGAAAATCAAACGTGTCATTGCGATGATCGTTGTACCACTGCATGAACTTGTTTCTGTCTTCGACGGCCATTTCATTTGCACCATAATACTTCGTTTCTGGAAGTGGTCCAATATACGATTGATTTTCTTTGGTGTTGAAGAAATGTGGGAAGTAGCCTTTGGTTGCGGGTAAATTGAACGCTTTCGACAATTTGCTTAATGCCATAGGCAGGGAGTTCAAAGAGTCAATGAACGTCAGATTATTCAAGGTTAAACTCAGTATCTTGGTCCCATTTAATATGACGTCAGGTCTCCATTGACATTGTTCGACCATGGTCTTTAGGATGAAATGTCCATCGTAGCCCTTCGAGTTGTGAGCGAGACAGAAAATCCTATTTATATTGGGACGACGTTCCCGCAAGTACTGGAGAAAATTATAAACTGGATCGTCTCCTTGGAAAATATGTTGGCGCTGACCACACGTACTGCAAGACTGCTGGATATTATTGTTTTCAACACATGCATAACATACTTGTTGTGCAACCAATAAATTCGGAACGTGTACATACGTATTATCATCAATATTTTTGTCCTGCATAGATTCTATATCATAGAAAATCAATAAGGCTTTCTTTGCGTGCATGAGTGATGGAACACCAGGTTTCAAGCATTGTCGATCGGGAAGCATGAAACATTGATGCGATCCCGGAACAATCTTCTTACAAACATTACAAAAGATCTCATTACAGTCATGAATGCGTTGTCCGGTATGCACAAAAGAATATACTCTGTAACATTTAGTACATTGCTTCACCATTTTACATACAGATTCGCCATGATGATATATTGCATTCCGATGATTGTTAAAACATTCTTCGCCGTAAAATTGACGATTACAGTCGTTGCACAATATCGGTGTTTGGTTCTTGTCGCATAGAGGTCTCTGTAAGCATTTGGAGCACGTTACAGGACAATTTTTTACATGTCTGTTACGTTCACTGTACTTTTTATGGCACGCCTCACAGTAGAACTTGGTTGCAATACAAGCAGTTAAAGATTGGATGATGTCAAAGTGTCCAGCCAAACAAATCAAATTTATGGGAGTGCGATTTTCATCGTTCGGTCCCTCGTACATGATGTCACGGCCTGTGAAACTGGTATAGACTGTAATTTTATATTCTTTGAGGTATGCCTGAAATTGTCGTATTTCATTTACACTGGCACCATGATCCAAATTGACTCCTGCATTTGCACATAACGCATCGACTTCTTGGTCCACAACATATTTCGATTGGCGTTGATACTGCTTATAACGTTGCACATCTACATTCTTATATGCCTTCAGGCCAATAGCAATAACAAGGGCGTACGCCAGGCACCTTGAATTTTGATTTTGTACACGTACAATCCCACGCTTGCTTCGTAACAATTCTTCATTTTGAAGTATTCCTTGCCGCAAACCGCCGCCGTAGCCACGTGGAATATCCACACGATGAAAATGCACGGTGAATGGTTCGTGCAGGAGAAATGCATTGTTACTTTGTAAAACTCTTTCAAACGAGGCCCACATCGTCTCGAGTGTCAGGTTTCGGGCTTGGCGAAAACTCACCCAAAATGGCTTATTGGTATTCCGTGGTGATATTATTGATAAACCAACCATCGCCTCATCGTCGACATTGGCTAATAAATGGTCTAGCATTGCTTGGAAACTATTATGAACGTATTGGATAATATCGGTTCCTACGGGTGGTGCGTTGAATTGAATTTCGAGCATTCTACCTTCAATGTTAAATCGTCTATAATGACGAGTGATTTCGTTACGAACAGTAAAACCCGATTCGGCCATGGTTAAAAATGAAAACAAACAAACAGGTACGGTAAAACAAATATGTAATGGGAAAAAAGGAATTGTGCAGCGTGAATTTACTACAAAAGAAAGAAGAAAGAAAAATCTTAATCACCTGATAAACAGGAAATCATAACATTCATGATAAATTCTTAACTAAGCAATTCATGTAAAGGTCCTGAGTTTGATTCCTGGCGGTGACGTTCAGAATCTCATTATTAAAACACGTGTACTAGAAATCAAAGTTTTTAAAAAATAATTATGTTACTGAAATGAGTGTTTTATTGCTGTCAAACTCGAGACCATTGCATCAGCATGTAACCGACCTACCATTCTATAGTGATACAGGAAATCATAACATTCATGATAAATTCTTAACTAAGCAATTCATGTAAAGGTCCTGAGTTTGATTCCTGGCGGTGACGTTCAGAATCTCATTATTAAAACACGTGTACTAGAAGTCAATTTTTTTTAAATAATTATGTTACTGAAATGAGTGTTTTATTGCTGTCATACTGGAAAACAAACTCGAGACCATTACATCAGCATTTAACTGACCTACCATTCTATAGTGATAAAAAGAATGCATGAAATGAATGTTTCATCAGTGCTGAGATGTGACAAAGTACGTGTAAGCATTTTTCCACTACAACGACCTTTAAATGATGCGTTTGCAAGTTGAAGAGATTTCTCAAACATTAACGATACACATACGTAATTGTCAAAACAAAATCTGTATAGCGTAAAACTTTTTAACCAAATATTCATGCACTCGTGGCTAAGTGGTTAGCGTACATGCTTCTAACATGGAAGTCCCTGGTTCAATCCTCAGTGGGTTTGCTTTCCACGTCGGATCGCTGTCAAGTCTTTTTTTGAAATTTAATATTCTCATGCGTTATCATACATTCTTTTCAAAACTAAGCTAAATGGTTAACTTAAACAACTCTGGCCCTGGTTCAATCCATGGTGATTGCTCGAATATCACGTTAAGCTGAAGGGGACGCTAAACTAAAATAATGCTTTCAAAGGGAATCGAACCATATTATTCTCAGGTGTTGTTTTCGAAATTTTGTAATGCATTCTTTTCAAAACTAAGCGCACACATCTTTGACCATGATTTTTTAGATTTTTATTTAGGTCGTTGTGAAAACGATGTCATCATCAACCAATCAAACGAGGAAATTTATAAAATGACATCACAACGAACCAATCAAAACGCTCGCTGCTCTTGTCATGAATCACGAACCAAAACGATGTGTAACAATCGATCGTGACGTCATTCATGTTTCTCAATAGTTACATCATCCCAAATGCTGTCAGGATCATGTCACTACCTGTCGTAAATTGTGACGACATTTCATTTTCCTCATATTCCGTAAGAAAATATCAATGTTTGCTTTTTTCATGAATCATGCTGACACGTTCGTAGTAAAACTAAAGTAATATGATACAGCATTCGCTGACGTTTGCATTCAATCATATGTGCTTCTATGTCGTCACACAAAGAAGTCTATCAGCATTTTATTTTAATACACGAACGGAAGCGTTACACTGTCAGATTTATTTTCTTAAAGTATAAGTACATCCTTTTCAAGGACCATGGTTCGAAACCTACCAAGCATGATTAAATCCGATATCATTTAAGCGGATAGCATACACATCTTTGGTTTGAAAGACCTGAGTTCGATTCCTGGAGAAACATTTCTTAGGATTTTTCTTTTTAGTTTTCTAAAACGGTTTAAATTTCTAGTTCGAAAATTTTAAAAGTTTAGATCGAAAAAAAGTTTGATTTGAAAATTTTTAGATGTGATTTACATCTTTAGTTCGAAACTTTTATTTTTAAAAAAATGTTTTAGTTCGACAAAATTTTGTTTCAATCTTTTTAGTTCGAAATTTTTCTTTGAAATTTTTTAGTTTCAAATTTTTAGTTCGATTTTTTTTGAAATTTTTGTTTCAAAATTTTTAGTTCGAAAATTTTTTGATTTGAAATTTTTTTCGGAAGTTTTTAGTTTAAAATTATTTTGTTCGAAAAATTTGTGTTTAAATTTTTTAGTTCGAAATTTTTTTTGAAATTTTTGTTTCAAAATTTTTAGTTCGAAAAGTTTTTGTTTCAATTTTTTTGGTTCGAAAATTTTTTAGTTACAAAATTTCTTTAGTTCGAAAAAAATTTTTAGTTTAAAAATTCTTGCACTCTGCCGGAACCGTTTCGAAAAGAATCGGAGCAGTTTAGGTAAGAAAAATCTGGCAACACTGTTTCCATTAATGAAGCGCTTACTGAGCGTTTAAAAAAATCGCTTAAACTCACAACAATGTGTTATAAGAAATCTACAAGCGACAACGATGGACCCCTCTTTCACCATTGTTACTTCCAGAGACATAGGCTACTAATTCAAGGACAGGATCTCCATCAAGGTAAGAAAGCTGGTAATCATCTTATCTGTGAAAGACAAGGATAATATTTAAGGTAAACTTCAGTACAATATCATGATACCAAAAAGGGTTATTTAAGGAGGTGGTTGAACCCTCCATGGGAACTTTAAGGATAACCATAAAAAAGGGAACAACATTCTAAAATCCAGGATCGCCGTCATAGCACTCTGAATTTCCCGCATGGGCTGGGGCTAAGATCATGTGACTTCTATCAACCCAATCAAAATCGTGGTACCAAAACATTGATCTTACACATAAAATGAAACAAATGAGTGAGGGATTTCCATGTAACCTGTTCACTGTGTGGCGGGTGTAAAATCGTGTGACCTCTATCAGCCAATCAGTATCGTAGTACCAAAGTAAACATCAAAATTGATACCGTAATTTAAAAAATCCTAGGACCTAAGATCACGTGACCTCTATCAGCCAATCAAATTCAAGGTACCAAACCACTCATCTTACCCATAAAAGGGAACGAATTTTAAAAAAATCCCTGAGCCTAAGATCACGTGACCTCTATCACCCAATCAGCATCGTGGTACCAAGCATTCATCTTAATCGTAAAAGGGAACGAATTTCAAATATCCCAGGGTCTAAGATCACGTGACCTCTGTCAACCAATCATAAACACTCATCTTACCCATAAAAGGGAACAAATTTCAAAATCCGGGATGAGGTCGGGGTGACTCATGACGTCATACCACGTGACCTGGAAAATTTGAATTTCCCGCGTGGGCGGGGCCTAAAGTCACGTGACCTCTCTCAGCCAATCAGAATCGAGGTACCAAAGCACTCATCTTAGCCGTAAAAGGGAACGAATATCAAAAATCCCGGTCATAAAAGAGAGTGAGGATGAGTCATTCGGGCCAACGCGGACCACTACTACTTTGGGCCTACGCCCAATCCGAAAAAGAATAGGTATTACCGTAATAGCGCAGGAAGGAGTGAAAAGAAGCAAATGCAATTGTATGTTGATATTGTGTAGACCCTGTGTAAAATAAAGCCTTTCGTGTTTCCCAAGTGTCCCTATCCGTTTTGCTTCAAATTTGGCACATCAACAGCAAACAGGAAAAAATCAACAAGTGTTTTTGTTTATGCGGTAAAACATTCCAAGAGTTAAATATGCCTCCTGAAATACTATAAAATACGCTATAATGTTTGTGTTTGCTGTTGATCTGCAAAATGTGAAGAAATCGAATGGAGACACTTGTGAAACACGAAAGGTCTTATTTTACATATCCAATATCTACATACAATTTGCTTCGGTCCTCTTCTTCCGCCACTCAACGCCTCGGTCCACTCAACAGTTTTTTCTTTTCAGAAAAATACGAAACACATATTCCCTCATATTACCTATATAATATTTGTGCACATTTCATTTACTTCGGTCCACTTCTTCTCGCCTTTCGGGGTCAAAGTCCAAAATTTTGGACGGGAGCTTTTGCCCCCTATAACTGTTTTTTCCCCGAAAATAAAAAAGACGTATTCGTTTATTTTTTCCTTATTGTCCCTTCACGAAGTTTTGGTACAAGTGTTCATATCTCTTTAGGCCCTTCTGACATACTGTTATTAGCACTTTTGATATTATATCATCAAAGGTTTGGAGGGGTAAGTGCCACAGGGAACCGTTTTTTTTTTTTTCAGGAAAATACGAAACACATATTATCTCACTTCATGTCTACAATATCTGTGAGCAATTTCATTCACTGCGGTTCACTTCTTCTTGCTTTTCGGGCGTAAACTTTCAAAATTTTTGGTTGGAGCTTTTAGCCCCTAAAACCGTCTTTCCGCAGAAAATAAAAAAAGCCGTATACATTTGTTATTTGCGCATTGTCCATACACAAAGTTTCGTGGCAATTCATCATGTCCTTTACATGCATCTGGTATATTGTTACTGGCACTTTGATATTTGGTTATCAAAGGTTTGGACGGATCCGTTCCCCACCCAACAATTTTTTCCAGGAATATGTGAAACCCGTATTTCCTCATTTTACGTCTGCAATATCTGTGCACAATTTCATTCACTTCGGTCCACTTTTCTTTGCGTTTCGGGCGTCAACTTTCAAAATTTTGGGTGGTGGTTTTTGCCCGTAAAACCGTTTTTCCTCAGAAAATGAAAAATAGCACGTGTTCGTTTATTTTATGTGCAATCTATTCTTCGTTGCAAATTTGATCAAAATCGTAGTGTTACACTTCGGTCATTTAACACATTTTTACCCACTCCCATTTTGCACAGGTTTATCATCAACAGTCTTTCACTTGACATAAGACTTTCACTTTCACTTGACGTTTCTTCTTTCACTTGACATAACTTTCATACGATACTCAACTTGAACCCCTTCCCATTTCAACATTTTGAGTTAGACCCCGTCTGGGACCGTGGGATACTTTATTTCACTTTCATACGTCGTACTTTTGAAATGGTAAAAGAGGGAGTGGGCGGAGGAGATAATAATTAATGAACAATATCAAAAAAACAAAATCATATTTGAAGACGAAGAGGTTAGCGGAAGACCGTGGAGTAAGATCGCTACTCAGTTGCAGCAAGTGACCAGTCAATAATTTCAGAATACCTATGATTATGATATGATTATAGTGAGTTACTACGACGCGACTGATCACTGGATATTGTTCTGTGGTTAATATTTCTTACTTCAACAAGTTGTTGAATAGATATTCTCCTTTCGTACCATGTCAATTTCCAAAAATTGTTAAAAAATTTTTACCCATATATCATCACTAATTTTGTGAACTTTAATTTCTTCGTTCGCTTTTTTGGTATTACAGAAAACAGGAAGGTTTTAGCTTCTTGCTTGCTTCCAAAACATCAAACACATATTATCCTTCGTTTGTAACTATGTGACCTAATGAGTTTCCTATCGTTTCGTGTGCAATATCAGTAGTTTTAGATGGTGGATTCGCAATTCCATGTACATCGGTGATTTCAGGTACAAAAGTCTCGTAATTTGAAACAGCAGCACACTCGCCTGCGGAGGATACATTTCATTCACGTAAATCATCACTTGAACTACTCACTTCATTGGAAATGGTTTGATTGTTTACCTCTTTTACATTTCCAACGGTACCACCTGAAATAATTTCTATAGAATCTACAGCTACCCATAATGCTGATTATAAGATAGGGGAAAGAATCGTTCAATATACTTAGAAGCCATTTTTATATTTATTTTAAGAATTTACCTTTGAATTATTTCCACGGGATATGTGGTACCTCTGAGTCAGTAATCTTTGTTTAAGACCTTTACTGAATGTGTACATTGATGATAGTTTTAAGTCACAACCCTGGCAAATCCACTCTTTCTGGTTATCTTTAATCTGGAAAGAAGAAAAATGTGTGAAAATTGGCACAATATACCGTATACCGTCTATATACTAAAAACAGTGAGAACAGTGAACTATTTTCTCACAACAGATCCTTGATCGAATTGTCTCCAAATCGTCTTGTGTGTGTTAAAAAATACAAAAAACAGACTTAGGTTACAAAATCTTCGACAATAATATTTGAACAGTACTCTCTATAATGAACACTCGCCAACAACAACAAGAAAAAAAAGAAAAAAGAAAAAGAAAAAAGTAAAGAAAAAACATTTCCCTTGTCTAGTGTAACTCCATTAGGTCATATGAAACATTACTTGAGTTTTAATTTGAGTAATTACCTTCCCTACATGAAAATCGATGTTATACACTGTGATTATATTAAGAACAATGCAAAAATTATATTAAGAAGAATCCCTTTCAGCAGTGAGCCTCGACGTGGACCCACAACTCAATTTGTAATCTTCATAAGACCAAAATCTCACATAACCCTAACGGCGTAAGACCTAAAAATATAGAAATAGACATAAATTTTAGGTCTAATACCGTTTACGTCTTGTGCCCCGAAATTATTTTTTAGGTGTTATGCCGTTTATGCGTTATGCCTTTTAGGTTTTGTGCCGTTTAGGTCCTGTACCTTTTTCTTTCACTTGCCTTAGTTATGTAATTCGTAATTACCACACGAAATTGCGACGATACAGTAATTAGTCGGCAATAATATTACATACGTAGCTAATTTCGACGGTAATAGCTATATTTCCCACTACTAAAATTATTATTATCATCACCTGTTCTGTAGTTATACAAGAATTACATAAAATAACCTATTTTATTATAAGAATGACTTATATAATTGGTTAAGAAATTCGTTTCTTTCAAATGGGGATACAAGAATCTGATGACAAATTCTCTTGAAATACCGACTGTATACACTTAAGAATCCAGTAAATTTAAAATTCAACAAAGAATAATTATTATACAATACAGCTACTATATTTCACAGTGTGTTTTGATAGAGTTGATATGTATAAGGAAAAAAATCAACAAATAACGCTAAATTACTAATGTAATATGCAACATAGTGCGTTTGCAGAAACCAATACATAGTTTTTTACATTTAGGGGTATAGCCTACAAACTTTTTTAGGGGAACAGGCTTTCTACATATTGAAAGCAAACCAAGAGTTTATTTCCAGATTATGAAAGCTTCAATAAGACAATAAATGTATACATATTACACACGTACATAAATACAGGTATTATTATCATTATATTTCCAGTTTGTTACCTTTTCGCAAGCTGCCTCTTGACAATTGGCGACGTTAAAATCACAGCTTAAGGAAATGTACGAATAAGTTATAAGAAATCGGAAACTGTTCATAAAAGTTCGTTTGTTTAACTGTCTTTATCGTCTGTACTCTTATATAAAAAAGTAAAACTGAGTGACTTGTATTTCAGATCATACTACTACAAGTTGAGTCGTTAATTTCCATTTTGAAAAAAAAAATCGTTTTCTTATTAAAGCAAGATATAAGAAAATTTTGGGGGGAAATACGATCGTAAGAACGTAGGGTAACCTTTATTCTAAGAATAGTGTATCTTACTAATCTCTGAAGTTAGTAAAATGAAACTTCTCATACAAGCTTTCCACTTAAAAATAATTGAAAATTCAATGCACAAAAGGGAAAAGGACAAAGTGGGCACTTTCGAATTCTGCACTACATATTCAAAAAGGAGGGGTATGGAAGGATTTGCTTAAAGTGAATGCATGGAACTAAGTATTTGAACTTTTAACTAAAAATAATAGTATGTTTCAGCGTCTTGAGAATTATACTTCTAAGTGGAAAGCAAGGGGAATATCCATAATATTAAAATTTCCTATTGTTATGAGATTTGGGCAGAAAACTCTTTTCCTTTAGGTTGCGGTTCATCTAGATAACCAAATGAGACTACAACGTGGATGATTAATTAGGTTGTTTTCATTATTTTAACATGTTAAAGTATTCTTTTAAGTGTTTTCTTTCACATTCTATTATAGCATTCTAATTTTCTGTAATCATTAAACACGTTTAATAAACATAAATCACACTATCGCCCACTTGGGGGGCAGGAGTTTGTTTTTGGTGTTAAGCCATCATTTGCGCACGTGACATAACCTGTAATTTTAACTTCACGCACTGTCAAGACTGAGATCTTATATATATATAGCACATCTGAAATATACATATGCTACTACTACTAATAGAAATAATAATAATAATAATAATAATATTAATAATAATAATAATAATAATAATAATAATAATAATAATAATATGTACGTACGTACTTCTGCAATACGTGTGTGTCTATGCGTTACTATTGCTTTCGTAATCTTGAAAGAAACTTTTGGTTTGTTTTTAGTCTGTGAAAAGCATATGCATTGTATTGTTTACGTAACTGCTACTCTAATAATAATAATAATAATAATAATAATAATAATAATAATAATAATAATAATAATAATAATAATAATAATAATAGTAATAATAATAATAATAATCTTTATTTTAGTGCCGCGAACAGCTTTTGGCAAAAAATACAGCATGTGGTATCACAGTATTACATTGCAATGGAATAATAATACTACTAAAAATAAATAAATAAGAAACCAAAAGAGGAATGATAATAATATAAAACACAATGTAGATAAACGTCAGTTAAGTAGAAATAATTCCTTGTCAACGCAGTGAAACTTATCAAGTTCTCCATCCATCTAAATAACAAGAAGCTAAGAACAGCAGTCATAAAATTCCATTTGGCTTAATGTTTCTAAACGTCATTCATTTAAAACTATCAGTCAGATTACATAAAACTTTCACATTGTTTAAAACAGTACGTCTAAAATGAGCTTAAAGAATATGCCAATCTTTTGCAATTCAGAGGAACTAAAATCATGGTATTTCTTATGCTATGATTTGGTACTTCCAAACCCCAATAATCAATCCAATATTCATAACTATGTGAGTAGTAGCTCATTTTCATTTTAAAACATAGCAGTCGAATAAAACATTTTTGCACAGATTCCATCTTGTTTGTCAAAGTTTTAGAAATGCTGTTCCAAATTACCGAACCAAATTCTAATTTTGGTCTTAGAAGTAATTTATACAGAAATACATACGTTTTTTCTCTTTGAAATACAGGCCACTGTTTAAAAATAAAACTTATAATCCTTCTGGCACCTTGTATAATACAATTTATATGATTGGAAAACTTTAACTGACTGTCAAATTTAATACCTAGGTCTTTAATAATGCTTAGTTTCTCTATTTGTACACCGTTGACCTCATATTTACTGACATAATATTGAGTTTTATTGGTGTACGTCATAAATTTTGTTTTCTTGTCATTAATTTTTAGAAAATTGTTTCTACACCACGTGTTTACTGCATTTAAGTTGCAGTAAATAACACTAGTTAACAAATTTAAACTTTTTGTTTGTTACATGAGAAAAATCACCTGATCTTAAAGGAACTTTTGCGCTGAATTCGAATATGCACTCGGTTTCTCTCCATCACGTACAGTTTTCCCGTAACAAAGGGATTTTCGGGAAATTCCCTCAAAAATTTCCCTTTTTCAGATATTTTATTCCCCTAGCTCCTGTCCCCTTACATATAGTAACATAGAAATTATACCTAAGTATACGTTGATTTATATTTAATAAACCCTAAAAGTTTCGTAAAAATCGCTTTGTTCTTTCTAGAGAAATAAATATATTTGTATGTATACTGTGTGCGCTGTTTATTGCACCTGATAGTAATGCTTTCAGATCTCCTGAGTTGGGGTAAAAACGATTTGCTTTATTACTACAAACATAGACATAAAAATGAATATTTACAATAGTCAACAACACACTTGTATTGCTCTCTGTAAATTAGAAACGTGTATAAAAATAGAATGTACTTCAAACGTATATTTTTTTAAACGTACAGTATATGTATATCTTAATACATATATATACAATTCTCCAAGTTTTTTCGTTTTGTTCATGAAATGGTTATATATATTTGTTATCAAATGTAACAGAATGCAAAAGAACTTCCACTCCCCGAGCCCCCTACCAACTGGGAAGAGATATGGCCAAAAGACTCTGATGATGATCATGACCTTGATGAACCATCGACATCAACATGTACATCCAAGGATCCAACGTTCATCCCTGACTGTGTTCGCGAGCCACATTTCATCCGGCAATGTGAACTTAATGACCTAGTCCGTGATTTGCATCTGACAAAACAAGAGGCGGAACTTCTGGGATCAAGGCTCCAGCAATGGAACTTATTGGATGCAGAAACGAACATATCAGTGTACAGGAAAAGGCATGTTCAATTTTCAAGCTATTGCTCAATGCAAGATAATGTGTGCGTATGTACGGATATAAATGGGTTGATGGCGGAGCTAGGAATTCCTTACGTTCCAGAAGAATGGAGGTTATTTATCGACGCGTCAAAGGTCAGCCTTAAAGCTGTCCTTTTACATAATGGAAATAAAAAACCTTCTATACCACTTGCGCACTCAGTGAAGATTAAGGAATCCTATGACACCATGTCAACTTTGCTAAATCTTATAAATTACAAGGACCATTGTTGGCAAATATGTTGTGATCTCAAGGTAGTTGGTATTTTATTAGGACTGCAGTGCGGTTACACGAAGTACCAATGTTTTTTTATGTTTATGGGATAGCTGAGCTGATGACAAACATTATGAAGTGAAGGAATGGGAACATAGAGTGAATTACGTACCTGGAGAATGCAAGTCAAATACACTCCTTTAGTAGATCCTAATAGATATTACTACCGCCACTTCATATCAAGTTAGGACTTATGAAAAACTTTGTCAAAGCCATGGACACATCTGGTGAAGGTTTCAAGTATTTGCGAGATAAGTTCCCTAACCTGAGTGATGCTAAGATTTCAGCGGGAGTGTTTATTGGTCCCCAAATTAGGAAATTAATGCTTGATGATAGCTTTGACAGCAAGTTAAACAATGCTGAGCTAGCTGCCTGGACAGCATTTAAGTGTGTTGTGCGCAACTTTCTGGGGAATAACAAAGCTGAGAGTTACGCAGAAATCGTACAGGACATGATACAGAAATACAAAGAGTTGGGTTGTAGGATGTCTTTAAAAATCCACTTTTTGCACTCCCACCTTAGCTTCTTTCCTGCTAACCTAGGTGCTCTCAGCGAGGAACAAGGGGAAAGATTCCACCAAGATATAATGGCAATGGAGAAAAGGTACCAGGGACGATGGGATCCTTCAATGATGGGGGACTATTGTTGGGGTCTTGTTAGAGAATGCAACATTTCTTACAAAAGAAGGAAGTAGTGTACGTTTTTGTAAATCAATGGAAGTTTCATATATTGTGATAGTTTTGATTGTCTTTTTATGACCTTTTGGTACATTTGTATTATTGTTTATTGTAAATTGTCACACTTGTAAATTATATTGTATTATATTTTATATGTGTGTTTGTGGTAATAAAGCAAAACGTTTTACCTCAACTTAAGAGATCTGAAAGCTTTACTATAAGGTGCAATAAACAGTACACACAGTATACATACAAACATATTTATTTCTCTAGAAAGAATAAAGCGATTATTACGAAACTTGGAGGGTTTGTTAAATATGAATCAAAGTATACTTAGGTATAATTTCTATGTTAGTATATGCAAGGGACAAGATCTTGGGGTGTGAAATAAACGAAAAGGGAAATTTTTGCGGGATTTTCCCGAAAATCCCTCTGTTACGGGAAAATCGTACGTGATGGAGAAAAACCGAGTGCATATTCGAATTCAGCGCAAAAAGTTTCTTTAAGAACAGGTATTTCCTTTTATGTAACAAAACCTTTGTTAACTAGTGTAATTATCGAACTCATTTTTAACTGAACAACTTCATATCGTCAGCATATAGGAGAATTTTAGAGTATTTGTTTTTTTCTCTAAGGTCATTTAAAAATAGAGAAAATAAGAGAGAGCTCAAAGGCGACCCTTGTGGCATTCCTTTTTTTACGTAGCCTACACTAGAATGTACAGGTCCGATTTTAACTTTGTATGTTCTGTTTGACAGATAGCTTTCAAACCAGCGAACGTACAAAGGTGACAAACCAATATTTGATAACTTGCTAATGAGATACTTACGACTGCCAGAGTCGAAAGCTTTTGATATATCTATGTATGTTACTTCGACTTGCAATTTATTTTTCAGAGCATTATAGGTAAACTCTATAAAATGAATTAGATTTGTTACAATTGACTTGCCCTTATAAAAACCATGTTGAGACTCATTTAAGATATTTCTTACATTAAAATATATGTGTTTATGGATAATTAGTTCAAATATCTTCGAGAATGCATTGACAAGAGTAATTGGCCTGTAGTTGCTAGCAATCTGTCTATCACCTGATTTATATACCGGAACACCATATACTTGCTTCCACATTGAAGGATATACACATGTACGTAATGAAGCGTTAAATATATTTTCTAAATAAGTTGAAAGTTCTGTTGCACAAGCTTTTATTACATAATAAGGGACATTATCTGGACCTGGAGTAGTGTTCGGTTTAATTAGTTTATTTGCTTCCATTACATTTAATTCAGTAACGGTAGGAATTCCGATTAGAGCACTATTACTAACGATATTCTCAGGCAATACCTCTTGACCTACTTCTAAGTTAAAAGCTTCATATAATACACTATTAAATGCTTCAGCAATTTTGGCAGTGTCTTGAATTAGCATACCATTACAATTTATTTGCTTTGGTACTTGTTTACAGACTTTTTAAAAACGTTTAAAAAATATGAGCTGTTCTTATAAATACTATTCTCTAAACCTGAATAATAAGATTTTCTTGCTTCAATGTATTTCTTTTCTACAAGTTTCCTTAGGTCTGAATATCTCTGATACCATACGTCATCATTTGTTCCTTTGGCTTTAACAAACATTTATAATAATAATAATAATAATAATAATAATAATAATAATAATAATAATAATAATAATAATAATAATAATAATAATAATAATAGTAATAATAATAATTAGGCTACATATCAATACTAGGCTACATATTTTATATTTTATGAATTTTCCGATTCATCGTATTTTGGAATAATCAACAAACACCATTGTATGATTGTAGGGGGTTTTGCGGAGGGAAATATAATCCTGTTCCTTTTTATTTGTTTACTTGTACGTTATAACAAACCTGGATACTACATTTCATTTCTCTATGTTTACGGGAAGTACCCTAAAGATTTTGATGATCATAAGAGAGTAAGTGAATAAGTGATGAGATCAATGAACTTTGCGTATTAACAACATTTAAAGTATCAGGTTGTCTGAAAAGTCATGACATATTTCGGTAAAATATGACAAATGATGATTTGTGGATATACTAGAGTTATTCTGATCATGCAATTGTTATGTAATGAATAGCCACGATGTTGAGCGTTTTCTATATTAATATTGCTCTTTGTTTGGTTTGGTTTTATATATTTGACCAGAGATGGTGTAGGTGAATGTATACTTGGCCCATGACAAACCACGAACCACCAGCCCAAAGTGACCCACTCTGACGCATGAGCCATCACCCACCGTGACCCACTCTGGCGCATGACCTACCACTCACCGTGACCCACTCTGACCCAGCACCCGCATTGACCCACTCCTATTCACCACCAACCGTAAAAAACTAACCCACCAAAATCCATCGTCATCAACTCTGACACATGATCCACAGCCTCTTCTCTACCGACTAAAGGGTTTACAATTGTAATAAAACCAGGTTGTGAAATTCTAACTAATCGGAGTTTGAATTTCTACTGTCAATCGCTCAACCACTGCTCTGTTAGAATAACGATGGATCTGACGTTTACGATATAAAATGGTAAAGTGCTTGTCAAGGAAAAATTACGATGAATTTCAATTAATTTATCGTTGTTTAATTATTTCTTGTTGAATTACCGATACTTTTGATTGGATAAAACAATGAAATTTGAAAGTCCCAAATGAAAGTAAGTAGAACGTCGTACAGAAACTTACACTACAAATTTTAAGTCTATTTTTGTCACAACTTTATGTGTTGATTCCCCTATGCTCTAAGCGCTCTATATAATAAACAAGCTACAGCAATTATTATGATAGATAGCATGATAAGCATCTATGTATATATGATGCGAAGTACTGTATTTTTGTCTCACATTGTTTCTGAATTTGTTTCTTCACTAATATCGATCGCTTTTGATTATTTTTACAAACTAAATTACTATTTATTTAACATATACTCCGCCCATCCCCATAAAGAAAAAAATTAAGAAATCCTAGGAGACGTTCTGTTCATCATCCCAGTTTGGATTAAGGTCTAAGCATATACCAAAATTCTTTTCAATTCACTGCAATTTGGTCGTGATGATTAGGCACAAATAGTTACAATCAATTTTTTATATAATAATTTATATATTACAGTGATTCAAAAATACATTTTTTCCACTAGTTAGCTCCTCTGAAAACTCACAGGCTGTTTGTCTCGATACCCAAGTAGTAGTATAAGTCCTATTGCTATTGTTACAATTACAAATATCAGTGTATCAAAAATGCCTCAAGTTCGTTTTTCACTTAGAGATACTCATCTCAGGTAACGTGTTTGGACAAGAATTTATGAACACATAATGGCTAAATACGTCCTTACTGTTGTAGTGTGGGCCAAAAATGAGTTCTTACAAATTGTTCCGAGGTATGCACAAATTGTAAATCGTTGAGTTGAGTTGATTTTGAGTTTAACGTCCCGTTCAGCAGCGAGGCTATATGAGACGTGAACCTACTGATTAACGTGGAATCCGAACAACATGAGCTCCCGCCGGGAATCGAACCCAGGACTCCCACACCAAAGGCGCGTACGCTAACCGCTTAGCCACGGAGGAGCTCAAATTGTAAATCGTGATTGAACTTACAACTCTAGTCACGAAAATAATACTATTTAAGATGTCACCTCACCTTTCTACCTAGAAGAAGGGCGAAATTAAACGCATTACTGTTATCAGCTAACGATTACAGCTCGAGTCGTGTGGACTTTGTGGTGGATAAACACCGTACTCTTGGGTTTTATCGGGGTTGTCCCGTTTCCTCACACTTTCTTCATTGCACCATTTCACTCATCTCTCATCATCACCGTCTCATTAACCAAACCGGCATAAACGTGAGACGTAAAACCTAAATATTTCATTTCATTTTATGATGTAACAAATATTTATATTCCATTTCTTGTTGTCATAAAATGATAATTCTACCTGTAAATCCATAAACATAATACTATTATTGCTTTCACGTGAAGCCTGAGAAACGTCTGACATACTGTATATCTTTTCTGTTCCTATGAATACCTTCGACTATGTTACTTTTTCTTTCTTTCCTTCTGTGGTAATAATAATAATAATAATAATAATAATAATAATAATAATAATAATAATAATAATAATAATAATAATAATAATAATAATAATAATAATAACCGTTTAGGTACCATTGTTCCCTTTTGGGAACAGCAACTTTTCAGCGTTCTAGCGTTGTATATTTTCTATATTTCTGCCTGACATTAAGTAGTATTATATATGAATGAATTGTTAATTGTTTTATTTGCCTTAATTTCACAATAATGTATTTTAAATAGTTTCTTTTGATGGTTTTACAATTGAAATTTTCATGGTTTTCACATAAGGTTGCAACACTGCGTGCTTACGATGTAATATAAAAGTTAGCAAGACTGATTGTGGACAGTTGAGAGCTCAATGTGCGTACGTTCTTGTATTGTGAGTGAACTTGCGTTTGTGACTATTGTTTGTTATTGCGCAACTGATATATTTTAATGTTCCCATTTGGGAACATTGGTACGTAGCGTGTTCGTGTGAATATTTGTTCTCTAAAATAGCGAAATGACAAAGAAATTTCTTACGCTGGATGAAATAGTAGACACATTGGACACTGTGTGTTTCTAATGAGGAAACGGATGTTTGCATTCTCCCTTCAGATGAAGCAGGTGATATAATAGACGAGGACGTATGTGGTAAGTTGATAGTGGCAGTGAACAATCTCATCAATGACGCAAAATGAGCTTGAAAATATATCATCAACTTCATCATCTAAAAGGAAAGGGAAACACTGTGCGCCTAAGTGGAAAATTTTTGCGAAAACTTGCCTCAATCCCATTTCCAGTTCACCAGAAAAACTTGTGGTTTCTCATTCTCATCTTGACGGTAGTTCTCCGATTGATATTTTCTTCTGGATTTTGCCCCCATCATACATTGAACACCTTGTTCAAATGTCTAATTTGTACGCACAGCAGAAGGGAGCTCCACATATAATACATCGTATGAACGGCTACTACATTTTTTTTTCTTTATTACTTCTCAGCGGGTATCCTGTTCTTCCTTCTGAGAAGTCCTACTGGAGTATAGCAGACGACTTGTGTATACCGATTGTGTCATCCATAATGCCCAGAGCCCGTTTCAAACAAAGAAATATTTATATATTGTTGACAATTCTAACTTATCAAAAGGTGACAAATTTGGGAAAATAAGACCTATATACAATGAGCTACAGAAGAACTTGCAGTAGTTTGGTATCTTTCACCAATATCTGAGCATTGATGAAAGCATAGTTTCGTACTATGGGCATCACACCTGCAACATGTTTATTAGAGGAGAACCAATCTCTTTTGGTTACAAAATATGTTTTCTATGTTCTTCTCACGGTTATCTCTATGCAATGGGCCCCTAAGCTGGAAAAGACAATAGTGCTGATAACGTTAGTGGGAATATTCCATTAGGAACGAGAGTTATTCGTAGTCTCACATCATAGAAAATAATGACGAGCACGAAGTCTTTTTCGATAATTTCTTTACGTCTTATGATGTTCTTTTAGAATTGGGAGGAAAATGTGTTCGAGAAACTGGGACAGTAAGAGATAATTGTGTTCAACACTGTCCCGTGACTCCACAGAAAGAACTTGCTAGGAAGGAAACAGGAAAGTTTGACGTCAAAAGTGATGGTAATATGTGCTTTGTAAGGTCGAATGACAGTGCAGTTCTAACTGTTGGTTCAAACTTATACACTTGCCAGTAGGATCAGTGAGGAGATACTCTCGTGCACATAAAAAAGTTACAATTATTAGTCTACCATTCGTTATTCAAAAGTACAATGAAGAAATGGAAGGTGTTGATGTTATGGATTGTCTCCTTGCATCATACAGACCCAAACTCAGATCCAAGAAATGGTGGTGGAATCTTTTCAAAAATGCACTCAATTTAGCGATTGTTTCTTCCTGGAAATTGCATTGCGAATTGAACGCAAACAATGAACTCACACATCTACAGTTTCTGAGGGAAGATACCATGTGTCTTTCGCATCGGAGACATGACATCATCCATATTCCTCTCGAAGCTCGAAACTCTGACACGCATTACATTGTGGATGCATCAGAAGGACGCTGTATAGTGTGCAAATCTAATACAAGAAAATGTGTTTTCTTTGTCAAAGGAGATTTCCAAAGTACCAGCAAAATTCATATGTGTAGTGTTCGAATTGGAAAAAAATGTTTGGTGAATATAAGTTCTTAAATTTCCAAACAAACACTAGTTATATAGAATTTACAAAACTACTACTAAATACATGTACATGTATAAAGAAAGATTAGTATATAGAAAGATAGTATATAGAAACAAGAGTAAATACATATCTAATATAAAAGCTTGTAGGTATTCAACTGTACTCATATGTAAAAACTCGTGACATCCAATATCTATTTACCCTCATATCTAATATCTCATATCTAAGATATATGTGTGCGTGTGTTTGTAATAAAGTCATAGAAACGTAGTCTATATGAAATTGATTAACGTAATTAATTAATTACTTAATATATAGTGTAACATCACGTGTTCCAAAAGGGAACATCACGTCACACGATGTTGGCAAGTGGTACTCGACAAATCAAAACAGAAATTTAATTATGGGTGGAAAAAGGACAGAAATTAAAAATTTTGAAGAATTCACATCAGTGGATCCATGTCCGGTCCTTAAACGGATAATAATAATAATAATAATAATAATAATAATAATAATAATAATAATAATCAATAAAAAACAGAATTACAATACCAGCAACATAAACATTACCTTACCATTCAAAGAAATCGCCCAAACCGGGGTTTTATTCGTCACTGGCACGTCATGTCCTTTCGACGTATTCCAAACACTACAGGGACACGAATACAGAAACACCAAGGAGAATTAAAATTCCGACCTTACTCTTCAAAAGAATTCGAACCCGCAGTGAATTGTGCCTCATGATCAGAAGCAGAACGCCCGAGATAACTTGGCTAGTGCCAACGGCTCAATTAGCCACATATTCCTCATAACAACATAAGAAAATAACCTAGTAGTTACGGAACATAAACATAGACCTGTCTATTTCTACACGTGTTCATACAATTCAGAGAATTTAAAAATAATTTCTGGAATAAGTTCTAATTTCCTTTGGAAATTAGAAGTTATGCTAAAGAAGAAATAGAGTGTGAATCGGAACCATTCTTGAAACCGATGACCTAGCCTCAACTTAAAGAATGTTTCGTGATACTTTCCTCATTGAGGAACGTGTATATAACTTGTTTTTGCGTTAAACAAGGAAATCTCGAGTAAGTCATTAAGACACTCACATAAGCATTAATATATAGTGTATATTCTTCCATAAAAGGGTTTTATGTAGGTATTAGTTTAGTATTAGTTCAATTTGGTTAAGATGAAGTGGCGCAGTAGGTCAGTGATTAGCGCATTGAACTTGTGTTCGGTAGACCCGGGTTCAAATAACGGCCAGGCTGAAACTTTTTCAAATGTTTCAATTTCAATGCATATTTAGTGTAACAAGCAATATCTTCTTTTCCCTAGAAAGAAGTAGAATTACAGCTCTTAGGGGCACGTATTTTGTGGTTCGCTGTAAGTACTCTGTAAGTATCAATATGATGATTATCTTGGCTTTTAATGCTAAAGGTTGAAGAAAGAAGCTCGATCATTCGCGACAATACGCCACAAATATACATTGACAACTCAGAGCATTATAACTATGTACTAAATATCTGGTACGTTTATCTTTGACTCACAGGACAGTAATAATGTGGTTTGTCATGGAAACAATGAGATTTTGGTAGGTGGTTAGAGGCGTGGCAGACCAGAACTGTACATGTAAATCACTTAGTTACCATAAATTCCGCAGAGGGGTCGATGAGCTTCGATCCTACGTTCAATATCTGAAAGATGTTCAATTTGGTTAAGATCAGGTGAGCCTGCAGACCATTAAAGCAATTGAAATTTATCACAGTGCTTCTCGAGTTACTGCACAAATGATGGTCTTATGAGATGGAGAGTTGTCCTGTTGAAATATTCAATTCCCATCTCGAAAAATGATTGTCACGAGTGAGTACGTGATCATCAGTAACTTACTGATAGGTATAAACCACCATGATGTCCTCCGCACACAGTACTGGGCTCATAAGTGGTCATGTGGCAGTTCCTCAAATCATAAATGAGTCTCCCCCGGTCTGCAATCATTCTGCTATACATGTCTCGTGCAGCTGTTCTCCTGGTAAATGAAGGATTTTAACCCGTCAATAAGTGTGATTAAGATATTACCGTGATTGATCGGATCAGGTAATATTGTTAGTGCTCTGTTGCCCAATCATGATTGGCACGTGCGTATTTTAGTAGTTATCGATTATGGCGTACGGTAAACATAGTGCTCGTGTGGGCGTTTTGTGCAGAGGACCATATTAAACAGCATACAATGAACTGCGTGCAAGGCGTGTTCGTACTTTTTCCACTGCTACGGTTTGTTAAAGTCTGCTATTAATTGTGCTACATATTTTGTCTTATGTTGAAAGCTTTGATTTTACGTCCCTCTCTCATGCCGGTTAGGATAAAGGAGACAGTGATGATGAGAAATGAATGAAATGGTGGAATGAAGAAAGTGGGAGGAAAATGGGAGAACCCCGAGAAAACCCATGAGCAAGGTGTTTGTCCACTACAAAGTCCACACGGCGCTAACTGGGATTGAACCAGGGAAACCAAGCACCGGAGGTGAACGCTCTACCACTGAGCCACCGCGCCCCCAGTCTTATCTTGTCCCAATCTCAAAAGTCTCTGATGTCCGACTGTTTTAATTAGATGTGGGCGCCTACATTTTGCGGCTTGATTTTGTGATGTTTTCAACGTCCTATTTCCAACCTTAGAAGATACTAAGAACAGCAAATTGTATCTGACAAATCGCGCTGTTTCCAAAATGCTATTCCCAGCCGTCTGCCACTCCCCATTAAACTCTAAAATATCCTTCCCCGTACACTGGTTAATTTAGTGAGATCCTTGTCGCCGTGTGGCAGGAGGTTTTACTTGCTCCGCAGTTCTTACGTCAGCTACTTCATAAGTCACCACCGACTTCAAAAAGTAGCGGTTGATCATAATATATTGGCTGGTTAGTGTACCCACATGCACAAAAAAAAAATGCGCGTATACTAGGTTAATCAGTGGTCTCTACGTAAGGCTATCCTACTAGAAAGTGATTGAGATACCAAAAAAGTCGTAATCGCTTGGTGACATGTTAAGGGAATACATTGGGCGAGAGAGTTTAATAGTGCAACTCATGAATAATCTGCATCTTCGTTGAGTATTGAAGTGCGTAGGCCTATATAGGTTTGCAATTAAATGAACATTAATACACAATATATGTTGAACATTACGGGGGGCTTGCGGACAAGTTTGCAGTGCATTTCACGGGGTTCCATATTGTAACGATCCTATCGAACTATTGAGCCTTCGCCACTGTACACTATAAGTTAAATTAGTACTTAATTAAAACTATTTGTTTAAATTTAACACTGTTAACCGTTATTACCTGTGCGCTACGGGCAACAATCCGCCAGTAATTCTTTATTTTTGTCATTTGTTTTAGCGCCAAAAATGTCTTTGTTCATAAATTTCTTTGTCTATGGTTTTGCATATACGTAACGTGGACATTAAATTTTGACTTCTACACCATATGCATCTAATTACAAACACACCTATAGAACGAACACAACAAACTTGGAATATATATGGTTTGTGTATGGAAAACCATACACGAGGCGCTGCACGGGAGAGCAGTGTGCATACATATGACAGTCAACTTCGTAAGAAATTTATAATAATAATAATAATAATAATAATAATAATAATAATAATAATAATAATAATAATAATAATAATAATAATAATAATAATAAAACAGAAAACGAAACACTTATTTATATAATTTATTTATTTAAGCATGTAAGTGCAATGGACTTAAGTTATTTCTCTCTCTCTCTCTCTCTTTGAAGGCAATAACCCTTAGGGTACCAAGACGTAGAAAAGGACTTGTGGCACTCACGACTATAGGGCGGTGTGTGTTTGGCACATCGGGTTCCTTTGTTGTTAGTCCCAGCTTTCTAGACCGGATGCAGTATTCCCGGTAGAAAATACCAAAAAATATACCTTTCTATTACTATTAAAGTAAATAATTACACTCATTCTCTCAAAGTGATACTTGTTTAATTGTATACAGACAGCTGATCCATGGAAGAATCTTTGATAATAATAAATAAAATAAACTCGACATATATTCTTGTAAATAATAGGTAAAAGCTTGCGCCACACTGTTCATTTTGTTGGGTACGTCAGTGTGCCGTGTTATCCGGTTGTGGCACACTGGAATATAGGGTATGGCTTTCTAATTTTTCCCAAGTATATTAACTGCTTCAATTGAAATGAATTTATAATAATAAGAGAGTTAATTTAGTCTTCTTACCCTTCGATTTAGAAATAAGGTCCGCTAGAATTGTATATATAAAAATCATAATACTCAGAATTTTATAGAGTAGTTTCTTTTATTCGAAATTACATACTTCCTGCAACTGTTTGGGTTGGAATTATTTGAAATCAAATCTTTAAGTTTTACGACCCACGGTTATACCGGCTAGGCTAAAGGGGACGGTGATGATGAGATATGAATGAAATGGTGGAATGAAGAAAGTGGGAGAAAACGGGAGAACCCCGAGAAAACCCATTCACATGGTGTTTCTCCACCACAAAATTCGCTTGATGCGAGCTGGGGTCGAACCAAGGATCCCATGCATCAAAGGTGAACGCTTTATCACTGAGCCACCGCGGCCCCTCTGAAATTATTTATAGGAGAGAGTGACTACTTTATGAAAACTTGGGGTTCTAAGGATTCCTCCCACTTTCTTCATTCCACCATTTAATTCATTTCTCATAATCACTGTTTCCTGTAGCCTAGCCAGAATGAACGTATGACGTACAAATTAAAGATTTCACTTTACCTTTTAAAACTTAAATGGACCCTTTTCAGTACCCCCTGCGGGTCCGTTAGTTACGTCACGGATATATATATATATATATATATATATATATATATATATATATTTACATCAGCTAATGCTTCTGGCAACAAATACTATTCGAAGCTTTCTTGCACCCACTGGAAAACGTGAAGTATATTAATATTTATTTGCATATATTGTTATTGTAGACTGTTCCCATAATGCCCACGGACTTCGATTTTACAAAATTTGAGAAATAAATTTCACTTTTTATTTAGTGGTCAATTTGAAGGCATTTTGTTATACTACCATTAAGAAACCCATATACATCATATTACGAATCAATCATTATGGAACAATCTCATGTGTGACACGCAGCAGTGGTACCAATCTTTGAAAGTTTCATTTACAACTTTTTTCTTTTTTCTTTTTTAACTGATTTTGTGAGTAATGGTGCATTCAGTATAAAGGTACAACAAGATATTCTCTTTCTCTCTCTCTCTCTCTCTCTCTCTCTCTGTGTGTGTGTGTGTGTGTGTGTGTGTGTGTGTGAGTTTCTAGTTTCCGGCGTAAGCATGTGGATACTACCAGGTATACTTTCGTGTGTACAAATGCTAGTGTGTGTGTGTGTGGCGCGGGTATATGAACTATTAATTGGGATCGCGTAGTGGAACTTATCAATATTAGTACATACATACAAACGGCTGTTACTTCACACGATAACTTTGGACGAATGCGAATTTTTAAATTCTGCTTTTTGCAATAAATAAGTAGAGTGATTTCTCTCGAGGGAGTTCCCCTAAAAGGTAGCCCCTACCATGTCCAATTAAATCACAAATTGCCGCAATCGTTTGTACATTGTTTGTACAGAAATGTACAGGCCAAATTTTCGTTTGTACACTATTAGGGGCGCCGCCAGAACGAAAACAAATTGGGGGCTGTCTAGCTGGTAGCCCCCCACCAACATGTCCTATTCAATCACAAATTATAGCAATCGTTTGTACTTCGTTTGTACAGAAACGTGCAGGCGAAATTTTTGTTTGTACACAATTAGGGGCGCCGCCAGAACGAAAACAAAGTGGTGGCTGTCTAAGTGGTAGCCCCCGACCATGTCCAATTCAATCAGAAATAGTCGCATTCGTTTGTACGTCGTTTGTACATAAATGTGCTGGCGAAATGTTTGTTTGTACACAATTAGGGACGCCGCCAGAACGAAAACAAAGTAGGGTGCTTTCTAAGTAATACCTCCCCACCATGTCCAATTGAATCACAAATTGTCGGAATCGTTTGTACTTCGTTTGTACAGATACGAGCAGGCGAAATGTTTGTTTGTACACAATTAGGGGCGCCGCCAGAACGAAAACTAAGTGGGGCTGTCTAAGTGGTACCCCCGACCATGTCCAATTCAATCACAAATTGTCGCAATCGTTTGTACGTCGTTTTTACAGAAATGTTCAGGCAAAATTTTCGTTTGTACACAATTAGGGGCGCCGCCAGAACGAAAACAAACTGGGGGCTCTCTAAGTGGTAGCTTCCCACCAACATGTCCAATTGAATCACAAATTTTCGTAATCGTTTGAACATCGTTTGTACAGAAATATGCATGCGTAATTTTCGTTTGTACTCTATTAGGGGCGCCACCAGAACGAAAACAATGTGAGGGTTTGTATAAATGGTAGAAGCATTAAAAAAATGTGTCACATTTATGGAGTATTTTTCTAACAGGACTTTGTTCACACTATTGTGTGGTTTGGTTTGTTCACACTATCGTGTGATTCACTATATTGATCTTATCCTAACGATGATGGAATTAAATGTTTTTTTTTGTTTTTTTATATTTATATTTATACTTACAATCATTATTGCTGAGTTAGTTTTTCACTCCTCGGCTCTTATTATTAAACTTATTCATTATTTCTTACGTGAACTGAATCCTTATGAGAAAAATGTATTTTTTTCTTTCTATCTTGCGCAGAAACCGTTATTCTCATCTCGTACAGGAAATTGATAAGTGGAAGATATAACAAATTCACAAAGTAGACTGTTAAAGGGAAAATTATAACACAGTATTTTGTTTTATTTGATCATCTTCATTAAACTCATTTTGCAGAAACTATAGAATGCATGGTGAAGTAGTTTGGAGCATTCAGCATTCTGATTTACGAGTAGAGTTGCTAACTGGCCGGTATTTGCTGTAATTTTGATTAAGGCCGGTGACCGGTACAAACTTCTTATTAGACCCCTTCTGACCGGTATTTTGGAATCTGCAATCCTGAATATAACATTGAACATCGAAATTTTTCAACAGTGCCTTTACAAACACAAATTTCCGTTGTATTATACATTATCGATATTTTTTTTAACGTATGGCAGTTTTTTTTATTTATTTAACATAACAAATTTGATAACACTTATATTTTATTGTAAAAGAATTTTATTCATTTATTGAGAGTAGAAAATGACTTTTTAAAGCAATTTCCTTTGTTTGAAGTGAAGTTTATAGAATAAATTTCATTTTATGAATCAACTATTGTTACATAAAGATTAATATCCAGTATTATTCATCTGTTTCGATAATTTTAAACAAGTGGCAATTGCTGGTAAATACAATAACGATCAATACAGTCTTCAGTTTCTCATTTGTACAGAGAATTTTGAGGGTGTGCCGGTAATTTTGTTTTCCTGAGTTGGCAACCTATTTACGAGGTTTTGTTTCAACTCTGCTACGTAGTGGCTCCGTACTGACACTCCGCATGCAAATAAGTATGTAAGGCTATACCATACGCCCCGGTTTCTTAAAATTTACGATTTTGTTTCGGGAGGGGCTTTGCTAACTTCCGGGGATGCTTTGCCTGAAAATATCAAAATTCTGCAAGATATTTCATATACTTTACTATAGTAAGTAAGATTTCGGTGGGGGGCTTGAGCCCGGAAGCCCTCCCCCTAAATACGCCACTGAGTATGGACTATATTAATACATTATTTTAAGTTGTATAACTAGTGCGATACTGTAGTAAAATTCGAAAGATAAAATTAATACAAAATGCAATATTTACTACTAATTTGTAAGATGTCCCGTTTTTTCTGTTTTCAAAAAGTATGGTAGCCTTAAAGTATGCTAAACCATACAAAATAAATTGTACTGTAAATAGTACCCCCATGATAGTGCTCACAAACGGGTCGGGTTACGGGTCGGGTTGTCGGGTCGGGTCAGTCGGGTTAGCTCGTGTCGGGTCACTCGGGTCGGGTCGTCACATTCTTCACTTATTTTCTATACGGAATACTATAAAGAGCTTTGTTGTGGAATTCAATTCGAAGTTGGTGAATGAATGATAAATGTGACTAATTGAAGGTGAAATAGTAATAAAATTTTAATTTTACCCTATATTAACTAATTGGTATTGTAATTGTAATTAATATTACTACCGACTTTTTTCCTTTCTGCGTTTCTATGTCAAGTTAAATGTCACATTAAGTGAAATTGAAAGGAAATATCTAGTTAACGTCCCACGTTATGCACCAACGCTAAGAGAGACAGTGATGATGAGAAATAATTGAAGTGGTTGAATGAAGAAAGTAGGAGGAAATGGGAGAACACCGAGAAAACCCATGCACATGGGGTTTGTCCACCAGAAAACTTACTTGGTACGAGCTGGAATCAATACCCATGGACCTTCGGGTCAAACATCTGCCTTTGGGCAGGACACATTATTATTATTATTATTATTATTATTATTATTATTATTATTATTATTATTATTATTATTATTATTATTATTATTATTATTATTATTATAACTTTAAGAGTGCCCAAGAAAGTTCCGCCGCCTTTTCACCAACACCTTCGAACATTGGTATGTAACCTAAGACGTACCTGGAATATCAAAAATCGTCTCCATCAGCCTCGACGACCTTCTGAAAACGTTCTGGAAGGCCATGGATTCCATCGCAGTCGAACTTGGTGGGACGTGAAGTGAAGAAGGTATCAAGTGCATATTGAACCTCTACTAGCTGTTTGAATTGGCGTTCTCTAAGGTGATTGTCCAAGGAATGGAACAGGTGATAATCGGACGGTACAATGTCCGTGGAGTATGGCGGATCCAATAGTGTTTTCCATCCAAGGCGTAGAATGATGTACTGGGTTATTTTAGCCACGTGGGGCTTAGCGTTGCCTTGTAACAAGAGGACCCCTTTGCGATTCAGAACTGCTGGATCCAGACAGTACACAGTGACAGTACACAGTTGCATTGATGATCTGACCAGCTGGTAGCAGTTCCCGATGGACGATGCCTCGAGCAGTCCACAAAATGCACAGGAGAACCTTATTCTGGCGTAGTGCTGGCTTGGGCTGTTTTTGAACCGGTTCATGGGATGCTAACCAACAATGACGGCGCCGTGGAGCTTCGTACAGGACCCACTTCCCATCACATGTCAACACCCTGTTCAGAAATTGCTCCTTCCTCAGACGAGACACCAAAGGAACACAGGTGTCTGCTCGCGTTGCTTTCTGGCTCCAAGTCAAATCATGTAGGACCTATCAACCCAACTTGCAGTGCTTCCCAAGTTGATGGTGGTGGTGCCGAATGGTTTCTCCACTTACACTGAAAGGTAGTACCAGTTCCTCACATGTCTGTCTTCGCCTCAATTGCTGCTCGAAGATCTTTATTTTGAACATCTGTTTGTCTTCCGGCACGTGGTGCGTCTTCGAGTGTTTCTTCACCGTCCTTAAACCGTCATACCACTGCACTCTCCGCGTAGTCACGACACCCTCACCAAAGGCCTGTCATATCTTCCGCTCCGCGGAGCAGCAATTTGAACTCGCACAGCAAACAAGCCCTTATGACGCTCTGTGAAGGCCCCATGTTCACTCAGTCCTTACGCACGTTCACGGTGTATCTGAACAGCCACAACCAAGTAGTATGTTGGATATACTTACTAGTGTTGCTCACGAGACCTGGTTTGGGGCATTCTCGTTTCGAAAATGTGTCGTGAAGGTAGTCTCGTCTGGAAAAGTGCATATGTTTCTATTGAAAGAGCTCTGTCTCATCTCGTACCCTTTCATGAAAATTCTGTCTCGTCTCGTCTTGTCCAACAACTGACCTTCACCTTATATCCATTCGCATTCAACTCACGGTGTGAGGGCCAATTGAACACAGACCTCCACAAAGAGATAGAACTTTCTTGGTCACCTTCAGATTATTATTATTATTATTATTATTATTATTATTATTATTATTATTATTATTATTATTATTATTATTATTATTATTATTATTATTATTATTATTATTATTGCTGGGGTAGTGATTTGACTTTCTCCGCAATAAAATACTTGCTAATTTTATATAACGTTGCAAATATCTTCTAGATAAATTAATCAAGAAAAAATAAAAGGTAATTCCCTACAAAATGATATTTCAGTGCAATTAGTTCTTTATGATTCTATCAGACAGCAACGCTGTTTTTAAATAGAAAAATCGGAATGTTAACGTGATGAAATTGTTGTTTGTTACACAGCAAAAAATATTAAAAGAAGTTCTATATACATTCCTTACTAGAAAATAATGTTCTCTTCAGAACTTTTATTCTTTTAGCCTTCAGAACTTGTCTTCAGAAATCAGTCAAATTTTATTTTGACTTTTGAACTTGATTGCCTAAATTTTAACCTTGGAAATTTGGATGTCGAGTAAAATAAAGAAGGTTAGCAGGGTAGAGAGGAAAACGAATTAGGAAATGCTGAAAAAATGCAAGAGACGAGAGCAATATTAGACGATATAAGGAAGCGAAAAATGGACGGATCACAAGTTTTGATCTTGCTAAGGGATTGCATTCTGAGGGATGTAGTAAAGGGGGTGATATCAGGAGAGCGAGAGTGTGTAAGAAGGTTGGAATTGATAGATTGTAATAAGGAGGGTGGTACTTTATGTTGGGTTGCGAGGCAGATATTAGCGGGAAATCGCAAAAATGGAAGCTTCTTACCTAATTCACGGAAACTGGCCTGTTTATTAATGGGAGAACACTGAGGAGGAGGAGGAGGATAATTATACTACAAGTAAAAAAAGCCGAAACAATGGTTTATGCATAAGAATTGGTCAGCATTTTTTTTCTGGTGGCAGTTTTGTAAAGTTCTAGCTCTCTCAAACTGATTAGATTGTAAGGTCAAGTCACTCGGGTCGGTTGTCGGGTTAAGTCACCTCGGGTTGGTTCACTCGGGTCACTTTGGGTCGGGCCAATCGGGTCAGCTCGGGTCGGGTTGTCGGGTCGGGTTGTCGGGTCGGGTCAGTCAATTTGGGTCACGGGTGGGGTCGGGTCGGTCTTCAACACATATAATTTCCACGAAAATTACAATATACCACGGTTTATACCTCATTGGACTTCCAATAAAACGTTTTCAATGATGTGTACACCATGTCACCATTTTTGTATGAGGAAATGTCTAGAGGGATTTTGTGGGAATTTGATGGAGTGTAGATTCCTGTGTGTGTGTGTGTGTGTGTGTGTATGTATGTATGTATGTATGTATGTGTGTGATACCTTACAGGATACAAGATGTCGAGGAAGTGTGTAAATAAACCGGACAATTTCTGTTATGTATGTGGGGAGCTGATATTTAAATCACAACGTCGATGTTTTACTCCACTTGTGAGGAAGTGTTATCAGTTATATTTTGGTTGCTGTGTAGGAGACCAGGATAAGAACTGGGTTCCTCACTACATTTGTTGTACTTGCGTGAAACGTCTGACTGGGTGGGCAAATGGTGGACAAAACATGAACTTCGCAGTACCGATGATCTGGAGGGAACCAAAAGATCATTCTTCAGACTGCTACTTTTGTATGACACAGATAAAAGAAATAAGCAGTAAATCTAACCACACAGTACAGTACCCTAATTTGCATCAGCAATTAGGCCAGTTCCACACAGTGCAGAATTACCTGTACTGGTACCTCCTCCTCATCTTACGGTAAATGAGGATTACGTACTTGAGGCAACTATTGAAGTTCCAAATGAAGATGATGATCCTACTTATGTAGGAAGCACATCTACATTGGATTCCCATCTGATAACTCCGGGTGAACTAAATGACCTCATACGGGATTTAAAACTCTCCAATACACAGACAGAACTTCTTGATTCTAAACTTAAGGCTGGAATCTGCTCCATCGTGACACTAAAGTGTGTATTTTTCGAAACCTTCATACAGAGTTTCAAAACTACTATTCTCAAGAAAATAATTTAGTGTATTGTAATAATGTCTGTGCTGTGATGGATAGACTTGGACATGCACATATAAGTACAGAGTGGAGATTGCTTATTGACTCTTTGAAAACTAGTTTTAAGGCTGTCCTTTTGCACAATAGCAACAAATTTCCTTCAGTGCCTTTGGCTTATGCAACTAATATGAAGGAAACCTGTGAAAACATCGAAATAGTGTTAGAAAAAAATCAGTATGAGAAATACAAGTGGACCGTTTGCTGTGATTTACAAGTCATTTCTTTGTTAATGGGTTTGCAGCTTGGTTATACGAAATATTGTTGTTTCCTCTGCGAATGGGACAGCAGGAACAAAGCGGAACATTACATCAAGAAGGAATGGCCAACGCATGTATTAACTCCTGGACAGAAGAATGCTGTTTATTCCTCACTGGTGAGCCCTGATTAGATAATTCTACCTCCTCTTCACATAAAGTTGGGGCTCTTCAAAAACTTTGTTAGGACAATGGACAAAAGTAATGCAGGATCTTGTTACCTCAAGGAAAAAATTCCTCGGGTTAGTGACGCTAGGGATTTTTGTAGACCCCCAAATAAGATGTTTGATTCGTGACCAAAAATTTGAGGATCTCTTAACTCTGGTTGAGAAAGCAGCTTGGTGTACATTTAAATGTTTAACAGAGATTTTTTTTAGGAAACAAGAAAGCCCCAAATTACCGTGAAATTGTGAGTGATTTCCGGCAATCATTCAATGAAATGGGTTGCAACATGTCCCTTAAAGTTCACTTTCTAGACTCCCACCTGCATTTCTTTCCTGAAAAGCTTGGTGCTGTTAGTGATGAGTATGGGGAACATTTTCATCAGGACATTTCCTCCATGGAGAAGAGGTACCAGTGACAGTGTAGTTCAAAAATGCTAGCTGATTACTGTTGGACACTTAAAAGAGATGTTCCAGAAACCAAACACAGAAGAAAGTCGACAACTAAAACATATTAGTTGAGGTAAGTAAGTGTCCATTTATTAAGAAGATACCACTCACTTCTTTTGTATTATTTATTAAGTAGATATAAAATGGTGACACGGTGTATACATCATTGAAAATATGTTTTATTTCAAATCCAATAAGATATAAACCGTGCTTATATTGTAATTTTCGTGGAAGTTATATGTGATTTTATCTGCACTAATGAATATTGTAAAATGAACAGTACACATAGCATATTTTTTATATAAATATGTTTATTTCTCTAGATAGAATAATGCTATTCTTATGAAACTTAGAGGGCTTACTAAGTATAAATCAGGATAACATACAATATAATTTGTGCGTTTATATACCTAAGGTACCCAAGCTACAAGTATGAAAATGGTTTTAAAAAAAGAAAAAAAGAAAAAGAACAGAAATTTGAGGGGAAATTTTCCGAAAACACCTCTGTCACGGGAAAACTGACGGTGATGGAGAAAAACTGATTGCAGATTCGAATTCTACGTGAAAAGTTCTATTAGAATCAGGCATTTTCTTCCGTGTGCCACAGAAAAAGAATTTTTTTTTTCAACTAGTGCAATAGGAACCATTTTCAAACTCATCAACCGTTATTCAAACCGGTTAATGTTGATCGCAGATATTAAAAATACTCACATCCGTATATTATTTAATACAAACGAAAATTTTACCTACACATTTCTGCACAAACGATGTATAAACGATCGCGACAATTTGTGGTTCAATCGAACATGGTGGGGCTAGCACTTAGACAACTCCCCTTTTTTTTCGTTCTGTCCACGCATCTGATAGCTTAGAAAAAAAATTTCGCCTGCGCATTACTGCTCAAACGATGTGCAAACAATTGAGATGATTTTCTTTTGAATCGGACGTAGGGGGTGCTACCAATTAGGTAGCCTATACTTTGTTATCGTTTTGGCGCGCCCGCAATTGTGTACAAACGAAAATTTCGCCTGCAAATTTCTGTACAAAACCGTAACAAAAGGTGCGACAGTTTGTGGTTGAATTCGACATGGTGGGAGGCCTATCAATTAGAGAGCCCATAGTTTGTTATCGTTTTCGCGGGGCCACATTTATGTACAAACGAAAATTTCAGCTGCACATTTATGTACAAAGGCGTACAAACAAGTGCGACAGTTTGTGGTTGAATTGAACATGGTGGGAGGGCTAACATTTAGACAGCCCCCCACTTTGTTTTCGTTCTGGCGGCGCCCCTAATTGTGTACAAACGAAAATCTCGCCTGCGCATTTCTTTATAACTATATTCAAACGATTGCGACAATTTGTGATTCAATTGCACATGGTGGGAGGGCTACCATTTAGACAGCCCCCCTTTGTTTTCGTTCTGAGGTCGCCCCTAATTGTGTACAAACGAAAATTTTGCCTGCATATTTCTGTACAAACGATGTACAAACGATTGCGACAATTTGTGATTGAATTGAACATGGTGATTGGGCTATCACTTAGAAAGCCCCCCACTTTGTTTTCGCCCTGGCGGCGCCCCTAATTATGTACAAACGAAAATTTTGCATGCACATTTCTGTACAAACGATGTAGAAACGATTGCGACAATTTGTGATTGAATTGGACATGGTGGGGGGCTATCACTTAAACAGCCCCCACTTTGTTTTCGTTCTGGCGGCGCCCTTAATTATGTACAAACAATAATTTAGCCTGCACATTTCTGTACAAACGATATAGAAACGATTGTGACAATTTGTGATTGAATTGGACATGGTGGGGGACTACCTCTTAGACAGCCCCCCCCTTTGTTTTCGTTCTGAGCTCGCCCCTAATTGTGTACAAACGAAAATTTTGCCTGCATATTTCTGTACAAACGATGTACAAACGATTGCGACAATTTGTGATTGAATTGAACATGGTGATTGGGCTATCACTTAGAAAGCCCCCCACTTTGTTTTCGCCCTGGCGGCGCCCCTAATAGTGCGCAAACGAACATTTGGCCTGCACATTTCTGTACAAACAATGTACAAACGATTGCGATACTTTGTGATTCAATTGGACATCGTGGGGGGAGCTACCACTCAGACAGCTCCCCACTTTGTTTTCGTTCTGGCGGCGCCCCTAAGTTTGTTCAAACAAACATTTCGCCTGCACATTTCTGTACAAAGGATGCACAAACGAATGCGACAACTTGTGATTGAATTGGACATGGTGGGGGGCTATCACTTAGACAGCCCCCATTTTTTTCTGTTCTGGCGGCGCCCTTAATTATGTACAAACGAAAATTTCGCGTGTACATTTCTGTATAAACGAAGTACAAATTATTGCGACAATTTGTGATTGAATAGGACATGGTCGGGGGCTACCACTTAGACAGCCCCCAATTTTTTTCGTTCTGGCGGCGCCCCTAATTGCGTGCGAACATACATTTCGCCTGCACATTTCTGTACAAACGAAGTACAAACAATTTCGACAATTTGTGATTCAATTGGACATGGTGGGGGGCTACCACTTAGACAGCCCCCATTTTTTTCTGTTCTGGCGGCGTCCCTAATTGTGTACAAACTAAAATTTCGCCTGCACATTTCTGTACAAACGAAGTACACACGATTGCGACAATTTGTGATTCAACTGGACATGGTGGGAGGGGCTACCACTTAGGCATCCCCGACTTTGTTTTCGTTCTGGCGGCGCCTCTAATTGTGTACAAACGAAAATTTAGCCTTCACATTTCTGTAGAAACGATGTAGGAACGATTGCGACAATTTGTGCTTGAATAGGACATGTTGTTGGGGGGCTACCATTTAGACAGCCCCCACTTTGTTTTCGTTCTGACGGCGCCCTTGATTGTGTACAAACGAAAATTTCGCCTGCACATTTGTGTACAAACGATTGAGACCATTTCCGATTGAGTCTGATAAGGGGGGGGGGGGCTGTCTAAATGGACGTCTCCTTTTCACCTCTACTGTAATTAAATTCTTCCTCGAGAAAATCTGTAATCAACACTGTCAGTAGCTACGTCCTCGACTAATATACCTTAACAAGTACAGCTTTATTTTCGTATATTTTTCAACAGTTAACCAATTTAAAACTATCGCAAACAAGAATATGTAGTCAACTTCTTAAATACTTCGCTCGCCGAAACCCGTTCAGCGCGTGCAACAAGCAAAAACAACATGTTTGGCGTCTCACAAATGGAAAAGGGGGAAAAAAGAGAAGGAAAAGCAGCACGGCAGTTCCTTATCGCAGTCAGAGCTGACAACATAGTTTCGGTCGTCACTAACGCGAATAGACCTACTAGCGGTGTACAAGAGTTATACAGTTACAATATACGTCGTGCCACAGTAGCGCTACAGGCGGAATGTGCACGAACTACAAATGAATATGTTCCCTTACAAGCATCAGTCACTGTTGCACCCTCTTTACATTCTACACATCCTTTTTTCTCCCACTTTTTGACCTTGACAAGCAGAAGTACCAGGCTTTCCGAGTTCACAACCATAAACTGTTTGTGTACAGAGTACGTTTTCAGTTCTTCGAATGACTGTGCGCGCGAAGAACAAGGATGATGATCGGGCTACCGTATACGGAAGTCAGTAACACCCGGTTGCAATAATAAATGTAAAATACAAATATAGAGCCTTGACAATGCCGTGAGGATGAATATATATATATATATATATATATATATATATATATATATATATATATATATATATATATATATATATAACTTCACACAATTGTTGTCAGTGGCTGTAGTGTACAAAAGCTTACAGACAGGATGACATGGAAATATACCAGTTTACTTTGGAGTAGTAAATGTCTGAACGTGTTGATAGAAATTCTTAGAAAATTCTCAACCCAGACTTCCAGCGAGTTGGTTCTTGCAAACTAAGCTAGAAATCAAGGGGAGTTTGTTGGTTAAGCATGCATGTCATTAAAATTTAAGGAAAGATGACCACAATCTGAAGCATCGAATATTGGCATCTCCTAATTACTATTTATGCCGGCTTTCACAGAAATTAGCATTGTGCAGAAGCATTTAATCGTACTGAAATAAATAAATAAATAAAATTTAAAATAGCTATTGTATTTCTGTGGTCAATTCATTGAAACGTATCAGAATAGAAGGTAGTAATGGTGGTATTAGGTCCTCCCGAATATGAGAAATACATTTTAATAAATTGTATACTATCTAATTTATTAAAATTGTAAATAATGTGTAAATAAGAAAAAAAACTTAAAATTCCTATGCTCGCAAGCAAAAAATGAAATGACGTGCTGGATTAAAGCCGAATATAATTGTATAGTGTCCGAACATTAAATTCCTCGAAGGTTCGTGAGATATTACCCTGCTGCACATAATTCGTTCCATCTTATTTATGTTACAATAAACTCAACAGATTTATGCTTAGAAATATTCAAAATATGTGTAAATCAATTGGACGACGAGAAACCTAACATTGGATGTTTCCATCACAATGAAGCGACCTCACATGTCAGCATATTTGAAATTCATTTCTTTTTAGGTTACCATATCATTGCGAAAAGTTTGCCCGATACTGTGAGCAATGTTTTCCTTTATTTCTTCCAGGTCTTTTATATAGAATTTGTCTGAATTCGAAGTCTCGCACAAAACTGCAACTGTTAGTCGGCATCTTAGCTTACCATCCCTATCATTTCTTCTTTCCTTCTTACTCAAGTATGATAGAACACTGAAACAAGTCTAATAAATTTAAACGAAAACTGTAATTAGTAAATTGCATGTTTCTAATCTTTATAGGTACCAATATATGGACAGCTGATGATAATAATTGTAATCCTCCACCTGTCTTTCATCACGACCATTCTCTTCCCTTCTACATCAAATAAACAACGCTGAAATACAAATCTAATTGCGTTACATGAAAAATTCAAATATAAACTTTCATATGTCTAACCTTCAGAGATTCCAAGATATGAACATCTTATTATAATTCTAATAAGACATAACATTCTTTTCCATAACTTTTTTCTTCAATCCCCTTTTCATCTCTTCTAGGTCAAATAATCAAAACATGGTTAAACAACTGTCTATTCATTTTAAGGGAGAAGTCCAAACACCGAATTTTAAGTCTTTAAGTTTCAGAAATTCCCTAAATATGCAACATCATTCCGCATTCTTTTGTGTAGATGGATCGTAAATTTGCGTTTTAGTGTATAGTAATCAGGATAGCAATTATAATAGGTTTTGGCAATTTTGTATTGCGCTGCAGAGTCTGGCCCAAGTACATCTTATTGTAACAATTCCCATCCTATTTCTTCCTTCCTCTTCGAATTAAGAAAGAAATCTTAAGTGTTAATGATAACTTACGCCACAAATACTATGTACTATTTAGATTGCAAGTTACTCTCTTAAGTGGTATGATCTAACAAGGGACATCAGCCAATTGTCCGGCTCCGATTTCAATGAATTTTTTTGCTGGTACACGACATGTATGTATTATTTGTTATGACAGAAATTTTTGCCATGGTGCATGTTTTCTATTTTCCTCTAATTTTTAAGAGTTGTGATGTGGTTATTAGAGATTACTGCAGAAGTCCCTTACTACCCTTAAACGGAGTGTTAACGAAAAATCAACCATGTAGATACGTACAGTATAAGGCCTAAAGGGAAGTCGCATGGTAAGTATAACCTTGACGGCAGCCATCTTGAAATCCGCCATTTTGAATTAAGGTCAAGTTTTTGAAATGGGAATAGGGTTATATGATACATAATTTCGGGCTAGAATTTAATCAAGAAGATAATGGTGAAGTTAGTTTTAAGATACGCCCATTTGGAGAAAAGTTACAGGCATATTAATTGCTTATACTTACTATGTGCGTAAGTCCCTTACCTCCGCTTCTAAGCCGCGTATTAATGATAATAAGGAATAAAAGCTTCAGTAATACATATTATGCTTAGAGGGAAGTGATACACTAAGGGTATCCTTGACGGCAGCCATCTTGAACCCGACATTTTGAATTAAAGTGAAGTTTTGAAAAATGAAAACCATAGCATGTGACACCTCATTTTAGTAGTAAATTTTCTCAAAAAGCCAATAGTATGCTTATTTTTGTTCTATAGTTAACTAGTATGAATTTAGGACTTCTTCTAATGAGCACCAAACGTCCATGATTCGATCGTTCAAATTGGTAACACTTCTAATTTCCACCGCATGTTTTAAGAGTCTAACTGGCACTTTGCAATTGTTGCCATGGCTCATGTTTTCTAAATTTATTACATTTTTTTAAGAATTGCGATTTCTCAGTTCAGGAATAATGTTCGGATAAGCATCCAGCAATCTTTCCGAATTTTGAAGGTTTGCAATGAATTATTTATTTCCTATGTCATTTAATTATTTATTTCCTATACCTACCCTTCAAAAACTCGTTTACTGACAAGAATCTTTGCACAATGAAAGAACTCCAACTTCACATTCAAGTAATACCGAAGACGTAGCTTGTAATGGATAGTAGATGAGACGAGAAATCAAATGAAAATTCATTTCAAAAAGGAGAACGAAATATGATTGTTGTGTAAATAAATGGTCATTTGTTTTGTTTTATATTTATATATTTTATTGTGAATTTGTTTATTTTCTATGGCAATTTTAGCTAGTCAGACGAAAAAGTCATTCGTTTTCTAGTGATTGATACCGGTCATTCATGTTTGTAAGAATTATAATCAGTATTGATCTGGAACTCGATTAAGTTATACCTTTTTATAAACAAGTTACCTGTTTTCATACTATGTTCGTGGTACAAACAGTGTGTTGGGAACAGTCATATTAAGCCTCTTTGATATTTTCTATTATTGCTGCTGTTCTTTTAAAGTTGTATTTATTAAAAATGTTTTATTGCTTGTCGTTTGCGGAACCTGTAGGCTAGATTTCTTTATTAATTTTGCGTTCGTACAACACCAATTTGTTTTAATTCCATTTGTATTTCTTTACGTCACATAGGTCCATAGGTTCCTCACGTATTTTGGTTTAAAATAAATAGTTACATTGCAAACCTTCGAAATTCAGAAAGATTGCTGGATGCTTATCCCAACACAATTCCTGAACTAACAAATCACAACTCTTAAAAGATGTAATAAATTTAGAAAAACATGAGCCATGGCAACAATTGCAAAGTGCCAGTTAGACTCTTAAAACATGCGGTGAAAATTAGAGGTGTTGCCAATTTGAAAGACCAAATAATGGACGTTTGGTGCTCACTAGAAGCAGTCCTAAATTCATACTAGTTAACTATAGAACAAAAATAAGCATACTATTGGCTTTTTGGGAAAATTTACTACTAAAATGAGGTGTCACATGCTATGGATTTCATTTTTCAAAACTTCACTTTCATTCAAAATGTCGGATTCAAGATGGCTGCCGTCAAGGATACCCTTAGTGTATCACTTCCCTCTAAGCATAATATGTATTACTGAAGCTTTTATTCACTTATTATCATTAATACGCGGCTTAGAAGCGGAGGTAAGGGACTTACGCACATAGTAAGTATAAGCAATTAATATGGCTGTAACTTTTCTCCAAATGGGCGTATCTTAAAACTAACTTCATCATTATCTTCTTGATTAAATTCTAGCCCGAAATTATGTATCATAGAACCCTATTCCCATTTCAAAAACTTGACCTTAATTCAAAATGGCGGATTTCAAGATGGCTGCTTTCAAGACCATACTTACCATACGACTTCCCTTTAGGCCTTATATGTATCTACATGGTTGTTTTTTCATTAACACTCCGTTTACAAAGGGTAGTAAGCATGGGCGGATTAAAGGGGGGGCGAGGGGGGCGATCGTCCCCCCCAAGAGCCCTCCAAATTGTTAAAATTACACACACTGTTGCTTGTAGCTTACCGCCACACGAACGAAAGTTTGGGATCATTCTTGCGTTATTTCAAAAGAGGGTTAATTCTTTAAATTCTATTTAAAAATTGTGTCTGTCCAGCATGCCGCGTTTACGCTAACGATAACTCGAGTCATAATATCAGATAAATTTCAGAAAGAAGGACGATTTTACTTGAGGGCATAACATCAGGAAAACTATCCATGGCTAGTTCTTTCCCATGAGAGGGGTCTTTTTCTTTCTTTCTTTCTTTCTTTTTTCTTTCTTTCTTTCTTTCTTTCTTTTTTCTTTCTTTCTTTCTTTCTTTCTTTCTTGCTTTTTTTTTGTAAATATTGCTCATTTTTTGCAACGGGTTTGGTTGGGGGCTATCGAATAAACATGCCTCTCCAAACTCTTTTGACTAAACCTTTGAAGAAATTCGCTACTTTCTACGGTATTTTAGAAACTCACAACAAGGCATAATAGTACATTAACGCTGTTGAGGTCGGAAAAACGTTTCTGAAAAACTACTGGGAACCAGTGAAATCAGTCGAGAATCAAATCAACTCGTCAAGAAGACAAGCAATTCTAAATCGCAACAAACTGAAATTAATATTGTAGAATGTGATATTCCTTGGAAGGCAAGGCATTGCTTTTCAAGGCCACAGGGAAGATGCTTGTGCGGATAATTGGGCCTCAGATGGTGACGGTGTAGAAACTAAGTTCAAAGAGGGTAATTTTTAGAGAATTGGGCAAATTTAGAATGACTTGTGGTAACGATATCTGAAAGAATCACTGGAAGAAAGCATCGAAAAGGGCAATTTTTGCCAATAAAACCACACAAAATGCCCTCATTGTGGGTTGTGGATGAGAAATCACGTCTATAATATTGTCAGTCGAGTGCAGGAGGGTCAGTTTTATTCTATTATGTTTGATGAAACTACGGACGTTTCGCATCTCAGCTGTCTTTGATTCTAAGGTACGAACACATGGGTGAAATAAGATAAGACTGCTTCAGTTTCATTGATCCTCGATCAGCAGAGCTGAAAAGTGAGGACATTGGTTCGAGCTCGGAATCTGAAGACATAGAACCGCCCGAACTCTCACTGACTGGAGGGAAAATTGAAAAAAAAAAATGCTCTATCTTTGCTACGAGACTTCTCACTTGACCCGCAAAACTGCGTTGGTACTGGTACAGATGGTTGCGCCGTCATGACCTCTCAAATTCGCGGGGCAGTGCAGGAGATCCAGAAGGAGGCTTCAAACGCGCTGTACTGTTCATATTGCAATCACAGCCTCAACTTGTTCATCTTCAGGTCATCGTCAGTATAGTGCGTGAGGAAATGTCTGGAAACAATGAAAGAGATCATTGTGTTTTCCACCGGATCGTCAAAACGTAATTCTGTCCTTAAGCTTACGCTTGGTGCCAATTGGAGACATTTTGTGAAATGAGATGGGTTGAACGGAACTACATGGTTTTACAATTTCACTTGAAATTTCAAGAAAATTAGTGAGGTTCTACAGTGTGTTCCAAGTGATCCAAGTTAGATACAGCCAAAGCACGGGCACTTTCTTCTGCCATGCACGACAGCGAGTTTATCGTAATTATTACTTGTCTTCAGGATGTTCTCGCGATAACTCTCTCCTTCACCGACTTTTGCAGAAGACAGATTTAGACATGAACGCAGCGTCAGATGTCATTCAGGACACTATCGCAGCATTAAACAATAAGCGTTCAAACAGCAAAGAAGAATTCAAGGCAATTTTCGAAGCAATATCCAGAATGGCTGCCAGTGTCGACGTGCAGATTCGAACTCCTCATCTCACCCAAAGACAAACACATCGTACTCACTTCAGGGCAGATGACACGACATCTTACTACTGAAGAACTGTCTACATTCCGTTGATAGAGTCGGTCGTAGAAGACCTCAGAATGCGTCTTGCGCCGGAAGTTTTAAACGTATACGGACTCAACATTATATTGCCAACACGTGCAACTGAGAAAACTCTGAGCAACACCACCGCGTTCTAAAACTATCGAACTTTACAAAACTATCGGAACTGAAGAAAAAATGCTGTTTTCTCTCCTTAGTTCTGAACTTGCAATCTGCACTTCTAAATGGAAGAGAATTAAAGAGGAAGGTGAAACTCTATCACGGACTGCGTTGGAAGCCTTGGCCACCAGTGACGAAGATCTTCGCGTGACTATGCGAAACTGCTGTGCATACGATACGGCTAGTGCAGAACGATCGTAATCGACATTGCACCGACTGAAAACGTGGTTGCGATCTCGTTTTGGCGAAAAGCGGCTGAATGGAAAAAATGAAAATGAAATTTTTGAGTTTTATGTCCCATGGTTATGCGGGCTAGGCTAAAGAAGACTGTGCTGATGAGCAATGAATGAAATGATGGAATGGAGAAAGTAGAAGGACTAGCACTTTTGAATGTCACAGTAACATTGTCGTAGATCGTGACAATATTATATCGACAGACACAACTTGGGTAGTATTCACCAAAAAGCACGTTTTGCGTTGTAACTTGTCGTAAGTTCATTTGTCCTTTTGTCTAATTCATTTTACTAAAATACAAAAAAATTATGAGCGTTCTAAGAAATGTTTAACCTGATATTTTTCTAGTAAAATATTTAGTAAAGCATAGCCACGACCAGGCCTGTAGACAGAAAATCGTTTTGGGGGAGGGGGCATTGTGGTGAAAATTCTGTAGCAATTATATCTTTTACCCTCTTTTCCTGAATCCGCTTTACCTTTCTTTATTTTGGGGGGGGGGTAATTTATGGGAACATATTTCACTCCACAACAAAGAGCCCCCCCAAGACGTTTGGTTTAATCCGCCAGTGGTAGTAAGGGACTTTTGCAGTGATCTCTAATAACCACATCACAACTCTTAAAAGTTAAAGAAAAATAGGAAACATGCTCGATTCAAATATTTCTGTCATAACAAATAATACATACATGTCCTCTTTCATCAAAAAAAAAAAAAAAAAAGAAAGAAAGAAATCGGAGCCGGACAATTGGGTGATGTCCCTTGTAAGCACTCATTAGTCACAGAGTCAGAACTTCTTTTATAGTGTATTGATTGAGATCGGGAAGGCCTCACTCTAATGTTTCTCGTTATTTTCATTTTGTTTGGCACACTATATGTTAGGTTAGCTGATAAGACTAGTAGTTAGTTACATTAGTTATTCCAACAATTCGTATCTGTCATAAATGATGTAGACAAAGTCGAAGCATCGTCTATATAAATACTGCAAGAACTGTTAAAAGATCCCTCCGTAAAACTTGAATTAACATTCATTTCAACCTACCTGTCCTTTCTTTTTCATTGTATAGGAAAGCTTGAATCGTAATCTGTCACCGTCAAAGAATGAGATGCGCATAGTAGAAAAGAAACTGAAAGAAATTCCTGGAGCTAATGGACAAGTGCTAATGTCTAAATTTACAGACATTTTTTTAGAAAAACCCAGGTTTTCAAACATTGGTAAAATTTGCGCGTGTTTGTAAGGTGAAGTGGTGAAGGAAGATGTGGTCAATTTCAGTGTTAGTGAAATTTCGTGTTTCAAATATGCGAGAATTGTTTCTTGTGACGCGGAAGAGTCTTTCTCGCAGTATAAGAGGCTTTTAGGATAATCGCCTCAAATTTACAATGGAGAACTTGTTGGAAATATGGTGGTCAACATCGGTTCCAAAGAATAGCTCGCTAACACGTAAGCACTTTAAAGCTGAATTTAAGATGTTCACAATCCACATAATATTTAAGTTTCTGTTGCGAGATATTTTAATTTTTGTCACATTTGTCTCGTTTTATCTCATATTTTCAAAATTTATAACACGTAAATAAATATATATTTCTGAGTTTTTTTTAGCACATGAAGTTCCCTTCCCTAGTTATTACTATTGAAGTAAACTAAAATTATTTCAATTTATTCACATATGTTCAAGGTATTCAGATTTATATTTGTAAGTTGGTTTGTATGTGTGTTTTTATGTGATAAGTATTAAATGATATTGCAACGATTTAGTTGCAAATAGCGGCAGTATACAAAGCACAACCCGAAAATAAGCAAGCGGTGTTCGAATTTCAATAATACACTCACTCACACAACTTCAAACGAGCCGCAAAACTTTCGTTGCCAGGCAACGGCAGAAAGTCTCTGATTGGCTAAATTCGTTCATCTTCTTTCTTAGCAGTAAGAGAAAGGAAAAGAAGTAAGCAGTGTTTGTCGTAAAAAGAACGTATAATTTGGTAGACATGTTCCAAAGGTGAAGTGACTGTGTATAATCTTAGACTTTTAAAGATTGTCATAGTGTAAAGGACCGTCTAAATGTATATCCAAGATGCTACTCCAAAATCAACTTAGTTTTCATCCCTGAATTTTTGAATCAAATTCATGCTTTTAAAAGGTAACATGAATCTAGAACACATGTATATGAACGTAGATGCGCGGCTATTATGGAAAACAATGACATTCCGCTAATATAACTAGAACTTTTAGACATTGGAGATGTATATTCTTATTATTTGTTTGTAATTACTTCAATTGTACCATTACTATTAACGTTTGTATTCGGCAATCTTGCTAGATTTCTGCAACTCCTTCAAATTGAGAACGCAAACCTTTTCGAAGTGTGCCAGATCACTTTGCATGGCGGAAAGGAGTACCAGGGAAACCAGCGTGTTGAGCAATTATTCCATAAAAAATAATAATTTGTCAAATGTATTTCGCCTCTGAGGAATCAATTTCCCAATGGTTAGAGTGGACACGTGGCTCCTCAAGACAATTCTCCCTCCAACTCGGTGATATTATTTGGTTATCATACCTTTATACCATCAGAATATCAACGTAAAGTTACCATAGAGCTCTATTTAGAATTACAGCATCTATATCAAATGTGTAAATACCTTAAAGTTAAGGTTCCCTGCTATTCCTAACCGTCCTTCAACAGTCAAAACTTATGAGTATATTCAGAACACCTTTGAGTTGAAAGAAGAACAAATACTGTGTTGAGTTAGATATTTATCATAAATATGTTCATATTGAGGTATTATCTGACTTATTGTGTGAAAAACTTCCAAGTTGACAGTGAAATATAACCAGCAATCTTGGACGCGGCTGATCGACCTTTAATCCACAATAGAGTACACGTTATTCGCACGGAACATAGCGATATATTTCGTGCCTTATTTGTATATGGCGAATGTAAAACTGTAAAGGTCGAAATTTATGAGGATAAACACACACACACACACACATACACACACACACACACACACACATATATATATATATATATATATATATATATATATATATATATATATATATATATATATACAGACGTGGACAAATTGTTAGCATTTTTTTGAAATTAATGCAAATTTGTTGATTTATTGTATATCGTAAATTTTGTTGAAGAGAGCAAGCTATTTGTGAGACACCACAGGACAGTGCTATTTACGAACTTTTACATGCCAGTTTAGTGATGATTCATCCAGAAATATTATGCAGTATGATTACACGTGATTTCCAGACGAGGAATGTTTGAATAGAGGAAAAGCCCAAGGGGCAAGTAAATTTGCCGTCGGAGATAAAATCACTGATAATATTAAGTTTAAAACCTTTCTTGATAGGAAACGGACTTGCTGGAACAGTTAGTTGTCCATTTACGAGTGTCTTGTGTACATATAGGGTGGTTCAAGTACAATTTTGTGTGTTTTCTTGAAGAGGGTTTTTCAAATTGTTGTGAACTTGATTTTGGAGCAAAGGGTAAGAGAAAAGATGTATCGCCAGACACGAGAGATAATTCCGACTCTGTGTTGAACTTGAAATGCATGTCCAAGTTGCAGATTAGCAGGAACGTAGGGACTAATCCATCATATGTTACAAGATTTGCACAAAACTTAAGCCGTGGGAATGGATTGTCACCAAAACGTAAAGATGTTTTCGGCCGAATATAGTCCCTATCAGCCAATGCAGATAGACCGCTGGTAAGGCAATCAAGAAACATTGCGTAGTAACTTCTACACAACTACAGGGAATGCCCGCAAGTGCTGGTGTCCATGTTTCACCGAGTACTGTTCGTCGCCGACTGTTTGAGAGAGGACTGAAAACTACGCGTTCCAGGAAGAAACAACTGACACCAGGAATGGTGAAGAAACGATGTGTGGGCCGGGGATCACCAGAATTGGACTGCACATGATTGAGAAAAGATATGTTATTTTTCATTTGAGTATAATCATACATCATTTATCATTTAAGCGTAATTTGATAGATATCAAATATACAGGGTGCCAGTATTTTTGGTTACTGAACGAATTTTAATGTGATTCATGTCCACTTCAGTAATTTTAAAGCCATGCAAATATGGTCATTTGTCCACAGTTGTATTCAATGATAAGACAATAATTTAGAAGAGGAGGAATGCCAGCATGTGGGGAGAACCGAAGATGAAGTCTTTAAGACAGATTATATAAGACAACGTGTAAAATCTCCAACACGAGTGCTGGTATGGAACCGCATTAGTGTGAAAGGAACGGGACGTCTCTATGAATAGAAGGGAACATGAACACAGGGCAGTATCAAAAACTCACCATAGAACATATTTTGCCACAGTTGCGTGAATGGTTTTCATCTGGGACCCGATTTTTATGCATGATGGGGCATCGTGCCATAAGCCTAAGGATATTGTCAAGTCTTTGGAGAAGAAAGGCGTCCTAGCCCTTCTGTGGCCTTTGAACAGCCTAGATAAGAACGACACAGAGTCTGTGTGGCCATCTTGAAGGAGAACGTTTTGAAGCAGTATCCAACTTCTGAAACCAGGTAATAAAAGTGGTGAGTAATATATGGCACGGTGATCCAGAAAATAAAGAACTGTTGCTGTACGTTAACAAACCAGATGCCAAAACGAATCCAGGCATTATGTCAAGTCAAGGGTTTCCATACAAAGCACTGAATTACTGTAACAGTACGTATAATGTAGTGGGATACAAAATTATTCAGATATTAAAACGTTTACAGACGTATTCTTGTTTTCATTTGTGAATTTCTTCAATTTTTATGTGAAAATTCTAAAATTGCTAATAATTTGTCCACGTCTGTATATATCTGTCTATCTATCAATCTATTATATATATAAATATAAATTAGATCAGGACGAGAGATTGAGTCTATGTAATTGTTATAGCCTATACCTTCTTCCATTGATATTGGTAACCAAAGATTCCTCGTGACGTAATATGGTAATGACCGTACTTCTTACTACTGTCATTCACGTGATCATTTACAGCACCAGTGTTCTCAGCATCAAAAATGGGTCGTTGTTTCAATAACTTTAGAAAACCCTGGAAGCGCTAAGGTAAGCTCTCGACCCTCTCAAAAATTAGCTGTTCCTATGGTCAAATCTAGTAATTTCACTACTTTGACTTCAGATGTGTATTTTCCCAGTTCATGACAACTTTTGCTAACCCTGTGATATAAACCCACCCTGTTGCCACAACTCAGATAGTGCTTCCTAGTATTGTTCCTGTCCAAATATTTTTAAGAGAGCTTTATGGCAATTTCCGGCCAAAGACGCCAGTGACAGTCAACAAAATATCCACATTTCTGACAATTCAAACAACAACTCTCCTCCAACTTTATATGTTGAGTCACAATTGACTGAGTTTGATCTTCAAATGCAATCCGATAACGCCATTGAGCAGGTTACCAAGAAGATCTTGGTAAACACTGTTTCATCTCCTAGTGTTATTGATGGTAATCAACATTCCGTGTGCCTTTCTAGTGTATCGGAAGTCTCCTCTGTAAGCACCATGCACACACTGTCCACAGAAACAGATTTCCATTCCTCAACTATGAGTTTCCGTAGTGGGGGGAAGGGAAGAAATACCTGTAATTATCAAGAAATCTCACTAGACAATTAAAAAGAAAGCAAAAAGGAAGCAATGCCCGTAATTCTCAAGAAATCACACAAAACAAGAAAAAAGAAAGCAAGAACGTTTACAGCTCAAGTAAAACAACCTAAAAAGACAGATCAGGGCCTTTCAGAAGTATCACACCGCCTTATCCTGTCGCCTGTAGCGAAAATAGTGAGTACTGAACATCTACATTATCCAGATGTTCCTACTTCAGGTGAGTCACAAACATTTTCTAATCGTACTTATACATTCCGCAGATCCGTTTTCCAAGACGAACAGTTATGCTTACTAATATGCTACTCCTGTTTACCATTCTACTCGTGTGTACTGTCTAGAAAACATTAATAGTATAAAATCACCAGTAAATATTGAAAATGAAATGTAATATTTGAGCTTTACTTCAGACGGTTATGTCGGTTAGGCTAAAGGAGACGGTGAAGATGAGAAATGAATGAAATGGTGGAATGAAGCAAGTGGAAGAAAACGGGAGAACCCGAGAAAACCCATCGCACATGGTGTTTGTCCACCACAAAGTTCACTTGGTGGGGGCTGGGATCGAACCCGGGACCCCAAGCACCAGTGGTGAACGCTCTACCACTGAGCCACCGCACCCCACCAGTAAATATTGAAGCTCTTAGTGACTTTTACTTAAATCTGAAACGGACGTCGTTTTCTTCAATAAGTGGACCTAAAAGTAAAAGTATAACCCTCGTATATTGTGTCTAACAATTGTTCATATAAGTCTTGCTGGTGCACTTTTGGGTAAATAAGACATATCCCTTTCAAATATAGAATTACATCCTAATGGTAGAATTATAAAGTGTGAGGTTTATGATACCATACTTATTGATGTTTATTCTCTCAGTGGCAGTAATAATAATGAAGAAAAGAAATTATTTGTGCAAATGAGGTAGCAGCGTATCAATACTCTAAAGATAAAATTCCAACCTTTTGCAGGGTTATTCTTCCTACAATTCTACTAATAAACAGAAACAGAAATAACAGAAAATTGACTGGATTCACCTACTTAGTAAAGTCAAAGCGTTTTGCTGACAAAGAACAATGCTCGCTTATTGCACGTGGAAGAAGGAAACTAATCACTTCCCTAATCGATGATCGAGGTTCTGTGCCAACAACTTAAGACAACATTCGCAACATCTTTTAAGACTATTAATACCAGTTATTTTTGGAGTAGATACTGCTACTATTTGCAACAATGAATTATTTGGCAGGGTCTCCCAAGTGATAAATGAAAAAGACAATAATATGTTATGTGCTCCATTTACAAAAGACGAAATGCTATGAGCTAGAATGGTGCGAAACAAAATACATTTCCTGCAGACGACTCTATTTCTGGCCTGTTGTATGTTAAGTTTTCGGACAAAGTGGGCGACACATTAACATGGATAGTCAAGGAATGGTTCTGTGCTTCAGAAACTCTAAAACACACTAATACACCCATCACTGTATTTATCGTCAAAATTGCTCAACCTTCAGACATCAGTCATTATAAACCTCTAACACTTTTATATAATATCTACTCATTGAAATATGGATATGTTATTGCATAATTTGTAATATATAACTGTTAAACAAACAAATCATCTACCACCTTCTGTTAATTGTCAGAGATAGTGTTGCTACTTGTAACGATTGCATTCTTTGATTAATTTATATTTTAAAAGTGCATTTGATAATATTGAATACTCTTATTTATGGTCTGTTTTCCAGAAAATTGATTTCAGCGATTAATTTGTTACATGTGTATGCAATATTTTTATAAAATCGCCCACACAAGTTTAAAAGTCAATGGTTACCTCTTCCAAAGCATTCCCATTAATCTTTCTATACGACTAGGTAATCTCATGTTGATTTCTTCTATTAGTCTTGCACTCCTATGATATGTTATGAATTTCCGTTTCACTGGTCTAAATATTATTTCACTTGCTTTGAAGTTGTTTCTTACACAGATAATTTGCAATGTTTGTATCACATAAACTAGATTATTCTTTCATGATGGAATGTGTTCACGATTTTGAGATGAAATGTCTATAAATCAAATATGTTAGTCGCCAAAATAGTATTGACTTTCCTAATTTAAATACCATCCTTTGAATGACAGTGCCAAACATTAGAAATTACATTTTATTCTAACATAACAAACACTATTACTCATAAGACTGTTGTCAGCGCACTGCGTCATTTAAGTTATGTTAATGAATCAATAACTCTCTCTTCAAATTTCAGAGAAATACTTATAAATGTTTTCTTTTAAGTATGTTATTTGGCAGGGTTCTAACTGTGCCACGAATAATAGGAAAACAAAGTTTGTGTAGTTGGTTTCTACGGAAACATCAGACATTTTGGGTAAAATATGATGGTAATGTGTTTACATTCACAAGGTGATATCAGGTCAATTAGTGGACAGCCCAATGCATCCAATCTTTATGTTATCCACTCGCATATCTTGTAAGAGACACAGTTGTCAGTGTAACAAAACAACTACTTCTTCACAAACAAGTTCAGAAAGATGACCTTATGTCCTTATGAATTTACGATATTTTAATCTCAAAAGCTATTCTTACAGTTCAAACTCCTTTGTTATACTATGTCAAACCTCCGTAAACGTTGTTGCTGGTACAATATGTTGTAGATATTTCTAGACTACAAGCAATAACGTAAAAGACTAAAATAATTTATTATTTTGCTTTAATATTACAAGTTTTCAATAATCTACAATATGTTTATATCGATTTTCTTCCTACTCCATAAAATTATGGCTTCCATTCATACAATTCAACACTTTCAGCCAACTTAAGAGGATTTAACTGAACTTGAAATATATAATAATCTGAAGAATAACAAACTAACTCATATCAATATTTAAAAAAAATATATAATGTAATCTATAGGAAGTGTATAGATCTAATAAATAAAATAAATAACTCCATAAATCGCATTATTTCTACGGTATTCCCAAGCACGTAGTAACGCACTCTAAACTGATGCTTAATATGAGAGAAATTAAATGTGTACACCCCGGTAAATATATTATGGACTAAAATTATTGTTGTTTCCATAACTAAATAGTATATGTTGTTTTACATTTTACATGTGAGTATACACAATTCCCTTTTCACTCATATACGCAATACTGGTTTCATTTAATTATACACATTTTAGTCTTCAGCTATTCACAGCCATATTAAATATGTACAGATAGATAGGTAGATAGATAGATATACTTGAAGAAAAATTTATCTGCACAGATAACATTAAAATATACTTACTTCTTATCTAAAGAAGTTATAAGTTCATTACCTGGAATCCAAAACAGAATTTAACCATCTCCGTCTTCAACTTCGTATTGATTGGTATTATGTTAGATTTTTCCGTACAAAGTAAACATATCTGCAAATAAAATAAAATATGCAATTCAAGAAATGAATACAAAGCCATTTGGTATATTCAGAGGCTCTACAAATATCTTAACTCTAAAAAATAAGCACTAAATTTACTTCAGACGTCGTGGATTTGAAAATGATATTAAAATTTCGGTTGTGGAACCTGTTCCCCTTTTAACTACTATCAGTTCATACGTGAGTGTCTCGTGATATTGTATTGGTTTAACATTCTGTTTGACTTTATACATTTTCAAGGAGACCATAATTTGGGACCCGTCTAGGTGTAGTATCTATGCGAATAATCGCACCTATCCTAGATATATATCAAGCTGCTACTCTCAAACGTAGTATAGAACATGAGTGGGAATAACTCTTTTTGTGAAACAGAACACTGGGCAAAAAAGTAATTCTAATGTAAAGAAAGGTGCAGTTTCTACTGCAATTTCTCTACCTAGACTCATAGTCACCAAAATTTAAATACACTGGTATGTCGATCATAAGACTTGGACTAACGATGTAAACATGACACATGCTAAACTATATCCATCTTTACTTTATTCCACAACATAAACTCAAACACTGCCAGAAGCTTATATTACAAATTCTCGAATTTAACGTTCAAAAATGAGCGCGGTTGTGTAATGATGCGGTTAACAGTATCTTGGTATTCTGGAGATAACATTGCAACTTGCATGGAAAGATCACTGACAAGGTTTAGAGTCCTTTTCAAGAGACTATATCTATCCTTTGGTGAAGGCATTACTTCCTATTACAAAAGAAATTATCGGGGTGACACGACTCCATTCACCAAAGAATGTTCAAGATCAATATTGACTAGTGCATTCTCTCTAATTCCACAATCACAGAATTTGAACATAATTGGCTCGTTATGGTCAATTTGCAAAACGATCAGTACGTTACTTTTAATGCAGACAGAACTGTATCAGGCTGGAAGAAAGGATTCGGTTTGCAGTTTGTCCCACCAAGGATAAGAAGAGGAGGGAACTTATGAGTCCGTATGTTGTTCGAATAGTAGCAAAACACATTATAGATAATCTACTTTTTAAAGAAAACCTGTCACATACTTATATTTTAAAATAGGCTAAATTATCAGAGTTGCATATGAAATAATTATAGCATTTTACCTTCAAATCGACTTAAAATTATGAAGTTGTTAATGGAGTTCTGAGTAGCTACTACATTTCTCAAGTTAAGTAATTTTAGTTGCAGCACAGTCGAAGAATATAGAACTAGTAAAGTTGATTTCAAAACGTAACGATCTGATATAACTTGTGGGTAAAGGAATGAAATTGAATTATTTTCGCATCGTATTATAGACTATTCGTTCATCTATAAGATATGTAAAAATCATTCTATTCTGTTAGTGCATTCTAAATTCAAGATAAAATAGATAAAATGCATAAAAAAGTACATTAGCAAAATCAATGAACTTAAAATTATACTAATTAATCCATTCATAACGAGGAGCTCCGTAATTTTCAGCATTTATTTAACATCTCGAATAGGCAGGTAATGCAATCAGAATGAAAGATAGCAGTAAAGATTTCAAGATTGCGACTAGAATCCCAATGGAAAAATGAACTTGAAAAAGAACTGGTCACAGATGGGAGGAAAATATTAAGACAAACCTCGTGGAAATACATATACAAGACAACAACAAAAGTGAATGCTGCTTTGAATCTTCTGTTTCTGGGAGCAATAAAGTAAGATACACCACTGTATTCAACAAGATTAGGACATTGTATAACATTTGATACTAAAATTGTGCAACATTGTCTAGCAAGGAACTGTTAAAAAGTTCAAAATTAACATTGTTCTTTTCTTTCCATTTTCAATTCTTCTTGGCCTTGGATAAGAAACAGTAAAAACATTTTCTTTAAATCTTCATTTTTTCTGTCGGTTTACAATGCTAATAAAGACCAATGTTTATCCATTAAAATCGCAAATCACACTTTAACGTCAGGATAATCTTATGTATGCATCTCAACTTCTCAAAACCGGCCGTAGAACATGATACTAGACAATTCACAATAATTTTGTTAATATGCAGGCATTCAATCACAAAATTACATTCTTGAGCAATAAAATTAGTCTCAGATTATGTACAGCACCAACATAATATCTCCCTCCCCTGAGTCTCTAATTTCATTACTTGCGGTCCAGATCATTTGGAGTTTTTAAAACCCCAGGACAAATACAATCCAACTTACACGTAACTTTTCTCGGCATTGACAGCAGTTGGTAGCACTGAACCATGTCTTTATGCAAGTAAAATTGTGAGCACATGACCCAATTCTCCATTCTCAGATAAATCTTTATGATTTGGAGCGTGTTATTCAATGAACACCATATATTAATCAAAATATTGCTGTGTACATAATGTATTATTTCATTATATACTGTATGTTCAAAGAAAAAAATACTGACAATGTATGATTCAGAAAATGCTTAAAAGTAGACGGAAAAATCAACTGTTGAACAACTGCAGGAAATAAGTTTGTAAATCATTGTCTCCATTCACAGAACTTCTTCTCATTCCAACATCTTTTTCTTTCTGGGGAAGAGAAGATCATTCTTGTCATACTGAGTATGCATTGAAATTGAAATTTCAACAAGTTTGAACTTGGAGGGGATTTGAATCTGGGGGTCTCGAATATGTTCAATGCCCTAACACTTACCTACCACGTCACATCACCTTCCACCCAAACTTTAGCTAGTTACAGTTGTTTCATGGAAGACTACACAGAAGATACTAGTGATTATCCTTTAACTCAAAAACAAGTTATACCTATAGACCTTCCTCAATGAAGAAAATATCACGAAACATTCTTCAAGTTGAGGCTACCTCATCGTTCTCAACGAGGGTTAAGATTTATTTTACAGTTCTTCCTCACCTTAACTTTCAATTTCTCAAGAAGAAAAGACGAAAGAATTATTTTCATATTCTTTGAATTCTAGCAACACGTGTAGAAAAAGAAAGTTCTTTGAAATAAAATGAAATCTTTGTTTTACGTCCCACGGTTACGCCGGTTAGACTAAAGGAGACGGTGATGATGAGTAATGAATGAAATGGTGGAATGAAGAAAGTGGGAGGAAACGGGAGAACCCCGAGAAAACCCACGCACACGGTGTTTGTCCACCACAAAGTCCACTTGGCGGGGGCTGGGATCGAACCCGGGACCCCAAGCACCAGTGGTGAACGCTCTACCACTGAGCCACCGCGGCCCCAAGAAAGTTCTTTGTTTATGTTCGTAGCTACTAGTTCATTTTCTTATCTTCGTATGAGGAATTTGTGTGAAGTGTACAATTGTGCATTACTTGTCATAAGGGCAACACGTCCCATGCTGCTAGCGTTTGGTGCTTATTTTTCAAGTAGTGATAGTGCTTTTTTCTTTTTTGTTTTGCTGTGCATTCTATATTTCTGCAACGTGAGCTTACGACTTGTTTTCGGTGATTTCTCCCCGTTTGTGTTAAGTGCAGTGCATGATTTTAACTGAATACTATGGCCAATAATAGGTGTTACATACTTCAGACTCGTTTCCAAAGTGTTCTAAAAGTCCCCAATTTCGCTTATCAGTGGATCCGAATTAGTTTCGAACTTGGACAATATGCAGTCATTTAAGTCATTTTAGTCATTCGCAACCATTTGAATGCATAGTTTTCGTAGGTTTTCTATTACTTTAACGAAACATTGGACTGACGTACTTGCACACTTTGTCCATTTGGATACACTTCCTGCTGATATTTGATGGACACTATGTGCAAGAATTAAATGTTTCGTTAAAGTAATAGAAGCCTACAAAAACTATGTATCCAAATGGTTACAAATGACTTAAAGGGTTAAGTATTGAACTAGACTTTCCTCGAAAACTATTATATATATATCAAATTAATTACACAACAGCTGTATGAGCGGGTTATTACTAAATTTCACAATAAAGTGACACATATATAGATGTCGAAAGTACTTACAACCTTCCGCTTGACTCGGTTTCTCATACAACTAAATTGGTACGTATCCACGCGGTGCCTATGGAAATACTGATTACCAAGTGAAATACAATTCTGAATATTAGAGACGAACTATATAGTGATGGTCATATCGTGATCATATAGTACGTACTGGCCGAAAAGTTGTGAAAACTGTTCTTAAAATAACATCTCTTCCTATATTACTCTCAGTTCTCATCACTGTTGTGTGACATATCCTGGAGAGACAAAAACTTGTGCGAGTTGTGACAGCGAAACGCATTTGGTGACCCGGTGTGATTGCCGGACATTTAATGATCGTTTGGATTTATTGGTGTAGTGACACTTCTGAAACTGCAACTTTGGTAGCCGAATTGCTCGACCTATATTTCAACTTAAGGATGCGCCTGCTATTCATAACTATAGTGTGTTTCCTTGCTTAGGACCAAGACCTGCCCAACTCATAGTACCACGCCAACAACTCTGGATGACCCTGCACCGACAGCCCACTGCGAAACTGCTTCTATGATCCGATCAAGTGATACATCCAAACCGGTCTGACGATAGTATGGCTTGCCAGTTTCTTTGTGAGATTAACCCCGACAGAAATAAATAAGCGACTTTATTAATAAATAAGGATTTAATAATCCTGAGTGTCATAGATCTCAGCCACGAAATCCGATGTTTCAGCTACTACTCGGCCTGAACCTATTGTTAGTGATTTCCTAGAGACGGTGCTTTCTCTCTCGTGGTCGTCAGGTTATGCCTACCTCAAGTGTTGATGACACTACTCAACCCCCTATTAGTGAACAACTTAAATACAAGAAACGTTCCAATCACGAGTTTAATACTAGCAAAGTTCTGAAAATGGCAAGGAATACCTCTTACGATCCGATGAGTAGAGCAACTAGTACTAGATTACGACAGATGTCTCAATTACAAGCACTTGCACTACTGATGGGGAGGCTTTCAACGAGACTTTGGACATCCCCGCTACGCAGTGGGAATATGGTAGTGGTCGGTTTTGGACTTTTGTTTTTGTTAAGATTGCATCCTTTTCCTCTTTTTCTCCTGCCTCCTGTGATTTGTTTGTGGTCTTCCACTCTTTATTGAAGCTTCCAATATACTCCTTTAAAATAGGAACGGTAAATATAAATGGTCTCACATCTCCTACCAAGCAAAGTGCTATTTTTAATTTTATTAAATGCTATTATCTTGATAGAGTGTTTGCAAAGGAAGTGACCTTGGCCCAACTTCAAGGTCTTTACAACTTTTTTCTAGCGAAACCATTAACAGCACTGGCACTGATCTTTTATTTAAACTTTGAGCAGTTATACAAACATCCTACCGGCAGAATTATTACTGGAACTAAGGTCAATGCCCAGTTTTGTATCTCATGTACCGGCAGGTTCGTACAGACGGGGAGAACGTCATAATTTATTTAATTCCAAGAAAGCCTCCGCCTTACATGACAGTTCTCGTTTGATTATATGGACTGAGATCATGACAGCATTGCTTCCGCCCAAGATTCCACTTCTACTTCGAACTTCGGTCCTACTTTATTAAGGTGGTTAACTACTTTAATTAATGTGATGCCTTGCGTCATTTTCATCACCACAATCCTGAGCACACGTTCTGCTACGCCACTGGATCTTCATACCTCGATTCTATTTGTATCTCTCAGTCATTAATTTTCAATGTGCAATTTATTGAAAGGATCCTAGTTTGTTTTCCAGATCACATGGGGCTAGGTATGACTATCGAGTTACAACTTCAAAAGCTCCGTAAACATAATCGTTGATGGCATTTAAATACTGGTATTCTTTCTGTGTAAGATTTCCAGCAGCTGCTACGCCAGCGCTGGTGAGAAATTAAAAAGCAACATATCAGTGCTGAACGTCGCAGAGGCAAGAAATGAGCTGGATTTACTGGATGGTGGTGTTTATGTGAACTTACTATTATTATTTCATACTTTCTGCAGTATTTTGCCGATTTATATCGCAACCATGGTGTTCCCTCTAATGATGGCAATGTTTTTGATACCTTGAACCCTCTCCCAGTTGAACTCCAAGCAGAGCTTGATGCTCCCTTTCCTGAATCAGAAATTCAACATTCAATAAATTTAATTGCATTTACTTCCTGGAGTGCGAATTTTACCAATCATTTGCAGATGTTTTCAAACCTTTTTACTGAACTTTTTAATGCTTTTCGATCTCTTCTCCAAGTAGCCAAAACACTTACGCTAAGTATTCTAGTGATCATTCCTAAGAGCTCAAGAGCAAGCAAATCAACCATTATTGGCCTATCATTCTTTTTTGTTGTAATTATAAACGTATAGCAAAAGTTCTTGCAGCCTGGTTACGTAATACTTTAAGTATAATTTTGTTACCGGAACAATTTGGTCCCGATTAGCAGAATCCTGCATATCTTGCTTTAGCAAATATTAGGGACAACATAGCTTATCTTGAAAGTCATCCGAAATTACATGCCGCGCATGATTTCTCACAGGGCTTCGATAAACCAAGCCATCAATATTTATTTGTAGTTCTCGAGAGGCGTCATTCCGTCCTAATGTATTTAAATATGCTTATGATGTTATACGCCCAGCGTTATGGCTAAATTAATTGAACGGAGTTTTAACTCAGGTCTTCCCAATTAATTGGGGCTTACTCAGGGGTACCCTTTGCCCCCCATGCAGTACAGCATTGCCATTATGCGGATTCTGCATAAGATACCGATTAAAATGACGGGGTTGTGTGTTTTTCCAGCTACTCTTAATATTTAGAGTTACGTATATGATAAATGTTTCTTTTCGCTCTTAGCGCGATTTAGATAACATTCTTAATAAACTGCAGATATTTAGTCAAGTGTCCGGTGCGGAATTTCATCCCACGAATACTAAACAATTTTGTTTAAATGATGTCTTCTTACATCTTCGTGTTCCCCTTTCTTGTAGTTAACACTCGTAAAATTATTGGCATTACTTGGCACAATATAAAAGCACCAATCCAGGCAAAATATGAAGTGGTTATTACTAAGGTTATTAAATTGCTTTATAAACATAAAACGTGAAATCTTACTTTACACCGGCGAGCGACCTTCTTCTTTATGTATGCTTTCAGTTTATTGTACTATATTAAGCATATTTTTCAGCTTTCCGTATCACACGCCAATACACTTAAGAGATATTTGTTTGCCTTTTTGTCATATCAGACGACACTATGAGTTCATCGTAGAACTGTTGAGTGCCAACAAGCAAGTTGAAGGGTTAGGTATTAAAGGCGTGGTTCTTCAATGCCGTTGTCTGTTATTACATCGCACTCCAACTTTTACCATCCTTTCTGAGTATTTATTAGCGTGCCAAATCATTCGTTGCCTTGGACGTCCTCTCTAGGGTACCCGTTTCTATCCAAAGCTGGTCCCAATATTATCATTACCTTCGCATAAGTTAATCTGTTACCGTTATTTGATCTTCAGTGCGTGGGAAAGTAAGTTAGATATCTTAAGATGGCTCTTAGGCTTAGATTATTTTTTTAATTTTACGTCCCACTTATATGTTCAGAGACTAAGCGAAATGGTAATAGTGAGATATATATAATAGTAGTGTAAGCATGGAAATGGATGGAAGGGATAACCCGGGAAAACCTACGCACACAATATTTGTACAACACAAAGACCACTGGCGGGAGCTGCGATAGAAGCAGAGATACCACATGCAGTAGGGGACAAAGATATTTTCCAAATTCCTGTAATATCCTACCACTTACTCGCTTCTTCTATATTACAGGCCAGAAGATATCCAAAACTAAGAAATGTAAACACGTTATAAAGTCCTCCCTGACTATATCAACTGTTCATTTCAGTCCAATATATAGCAGGTTACTTTTAAAATAATTTACTTTCATTAATATTTCCAACACTCATAAAATAATTTTCCCCTCACCCGTTTACCCTACACAAAACTTCAGATGGAGAAAACAACTACTAAGTAAGTTATATGACAAATCTTACCTTTTGCATATTTATGGCAGCGGAATAGAGATACCTCCGAAACTTCTTTAATATTATTACTCTTGAAACATGTTTAAAACTCGTCTATTGCAAGGAAATGTCAGATTTGTATAAAGACAGAAATATTTTTATCATGTACTAATATTTTGTGGCTTTTAGTGTCTCTCTGTGCAAGTATTGGAAACTCAAGGTAATGAGTTTCCACATTATCTTGAGAACTAGTGACACTTCTTGAGTGATTTAAAAGTATAAATCTATATTTTCATAGTTGCGGAAACTGATTAAACTATATCCAAATTAATTTTAAAAGTTTTGAGAATATTCATACCATTTATGTGTACTTACATACCATGGAAACTGTATAAAATTAAGTAATAATTTTTGTTTTTTATTATTTCAGAAAAAAAGGACACGATGATTGATACTTCTGCACGAAGCATTTCTTAAGGTATTCAAGTTAGTCGACAACGCATGGAAGATGCCTTCGATAAGAGCAGATGCATAATTTGTCAACAAATTACGTCAGAGCGATTGGCCAGTACGACTGCTGAAATTAAAATGTACAAAAAGTTGCAGAAATTCGAATGACGATGGAGGTAAATGTACGAAACCAAACTATGGAAAGAAAATAGTGTATCACAATGGCAACTCGTCTTAACAGGCTTATAATGTTATAACAACGGCAGATGTTATTCGAAAATCGAAAGGAACCGAAGCAGCTGAAATTTTTTGAGAAAGAGGGAGAAAATTCATTATTTCCACCACGAACAGCATCGTTTCGGTCAGAAACATGGGAACGTTTCAAACCTAGTATCGTGCTTTCAACGAAGATTTGCCGTGCATCATATGCGCAAACGTAGCAACTAGAGAAAGCTGGAAGAGATTGTAAAGAAAAATATAGAATTTGTGAGTCAATACGTGCAAGCTCTTTCATAGTTGCAACTTGCCATTTCCAAGACAAGATATTCTGTCGAGTTACTGACCTGAATAGTGAGGAGAAAAATATCACAGCTGATTTGTAAACACATGGAAATTGTATACGAGAACGTATTACAAAGTATGATAGAGTAGTTGTAGAATCAGAAACTTGAGGTAGGTTAATCATCAGAAAAACTTCTATATTACAAAAAGTAAATGTGTTGTTAGGAACACTTACGGGTATGCCCTGATCTTATCTGAAATAAGACAGTTTATAAAGTCTATCAACAAAGATAACAATGAAATCATATCAGCTCGAGTTATGACTGTTGATAATATACTATTTAAGAGTCAAGAATATAATTCAGATTTGGAGGAGGAAGTATTGGAGATGTGTGACGAAGTATATGATTGGGAACATGTTAATGATTTTTCTGTTCCCATCAGAATTTACCTCCGCTTTCCAAATACTCATTTACGTAATGCATAATGGAAAAAAGAAAATTCTGCTGGAAATTACGATCGGGCATTCAATCTACGAAAAATGCTAAAGTAAAAAACTCGTAACATCTATGAATGTAATAGGTGTATCTGTGAGCTATAATGAGGTCAAACGAAATAGAGTTTTTCTTGTGGTATATGCTATCGAATGTTCTGCAAATTCAATTAAACCCTTATCATCTCAATTCACAACAAAAGATTTCACAGTTGCCCCTTTAGATAATTTCGATCTTGAAGGTAGTTCATCTTTGTAAGCAGTAAGTAGTAAACGTATGAAAAATATCTTTATCCGCTACTGCATGTGGTATCTCTGATTCGAAACCAGCTCCCGCCAAGTGGTCTTTGTGTTGCACAAATATCGTGTCCGTGGGTTTTCTCCGGTTCTACCTTCCACCCATTTCCATAATTACACCTCTATTGTCCATCCACTATTACACCCATTTCCCTTAGCCTCTGTGGGACACAGGACGATAATTAAAAAAATCTAAGTGTAATTGCCGTCGTAACATATCTAACTTACTTTCTCACGCACTGAAGATCAAACAACGGTAACTTATTGAATATCACCAAACGAATGAACGTCATTTCCTTAATTTATACCGCTAAGTCTATAGTTCCTTCGCTAAAGTTGGTGGAAGCGGTTGGTGATAGCCGTTTGAGCAGATTCCGAAGGGCTTTGGTGTACTTAAGTAGTTAAGTGGAAGAACGGAAACACTCTCTGTTCCGCACAGGATAAATCTAAGAGGCCGAAGAATCTCCAAATGATATTCGATCTCGTGCCCTTGTTTGACGATGCTTAGGTGGACCCATAACAGTGACTAGAAGCTTATACCGTCCCGTAATCTGGGGGATCAGAAGGTAACGGTCATATAAAGATCGTCCAATGAGCCTAGTTGTCTTATCCTTGGAAATTTTCAAATTGTAGTAAAATTGTTAGAATTGAAATACAGCCGTCCGAATATGTCCAGAAGAAATAATGATTCTCAGCCTGAAATATTCAAAGAGAAGTAATCATAATAGTAGTAGTAGTGTATAGTTTCTTACAAAATCACCGAAGGAAGTTTTCGTCTGGTTATATTTTACTTTTAGGGAGAAACACAATTAAAACACGGATTAATCCCCGGTACCGAGTGATTGACTGTTTTATGGGAATTAATAATCGACTAATAGTTCATTGTTTTCTTTTCCGAACCAACGGAGAACGAAAAAGGTGGAAGAAATGTTATTCATAACACTGTCTTCCACATCTTGCTCAAAGTCACCAGACAGGTGCAAATTTAAATACGTGGTTACATCTCTGTCATCCATTACACTGTTCAACAACGAAAATGTAAATTGAACAAAATCAGCTAATTTTTATTGATTTTGTGGTGCTGATCACGAATTTGAAAGTTATTTTCGAATATTAGCTCTACTTTTCGTTTTAAGGCATGTATAATAATAACGCTTTAAAAATAAATATATTCGCTTCGTTTGGGGTAAAATGTTACACTGATCCGGCAACACTGGAGAAACTATATGAACGCTTTTTTTCGTTGTGTTCCTTATCTCAGTAGTGTTCAGCTGTTGTTAGAAAATACAGGTTTAGTGCAGTTATCTGCGTTTTGGGTGTGACGTTTGTGTAGTGCAGGACATAAAAATACAACTACAAGTACGCAAAAATACTGGTATTTCGAATGTATATTTTTAAATAATTGTCGGAACTATTTCAAGTGACATTTTGAGGATTTCAATAAACAAAAATGCCGCGAAATTGTGTAAACAGTGCTGATAGCTTCTGATACGTGTGTGGGAAAGTTACATTTTCCTCACAAAAGCAGACTATAGCACCACTAATAAGAAAAGCCTATCAATATTACTTTGGTTGTAAAATTGGAGACCAAGATAAATCTTGGGCACCCCACATTGTGTGTAACACTTGTGGCAGCAATCTAAGAAATTGGATTAATGGAAAGGGGCGCTCAATGCCTTTTGCAGTGCCCATGATTTGGAGGGAGCCAAGCGACCACATCAGAGATTGTTATTTTTGTATGGTTCCTTCCGTCAAGAAGGGAATTTCCACGAAGAAGGAGCGGGCCTTGATCTATCTTAACATTCCTTCTGCAATGCACCCTGTTCCACATGGAGAAGGACTACCTGTTCTTGATCCACCTAAAGAATACGATTTTTTTCTGATGATGATCAGGAAGTTGAAGCTCCTGAATCAAGTACTTCGAAGAACCCTACGTTTGTTGTAGAAGAACCTCCATGTGAGCCACATATACTTACTCAAGAAGAACTAAGTGATCTAATCAGAGACTTGGACCTCGCGAAAAGTAAAGCCGAAATTTTAGCGTCACGTTTAAAGCAATGGAATTTATTGCAGGAAAAAGTAAATATTTCAGTGTATCGGAATAGGGACAAGATGTTCTCTTCATTTTTTACTATGGAAGACACACTTGTGGCATGTACAGATGTAAATGGTCTCATGAGGGCACTTAAAATTAATTACGAACCTACGGAGTGGAGGCTCTTTATAGATTCGTCCAAGGTGAGTTTAAAGGCAGTGCTTTTACATATTGGAAATGAACTTCCTTCAATTCCTGTAGGTTACGCAGTTCATATGAAGGAATCTTATGGAAACTTGAAACGTTTACTTCAAGCCATTAAATATTACGATTTTCAGTGGCTCAATTGTGGTGACCTTAAAGTAATAGCACTGTTGCTAGGTATGCAGTAAAGGTATACAAAGTATTGTTGCTTTATATGTGAATGGGACAGTAGAGATCGTGGATCTCATTACCACAAAAGTGATTGGAGTACCAGAGAGACTCTTCAGCCGGGAGTGAAAAATGTGCAGCATGAACCACTGGTAGATCGTAACCGAATTTTGCTTCCCCCTCTACATATTAACTTAGATCTTATGAAAAGTTTTGTTAAGAGCATGAACCAAGAGGATGAGGCCTATAAGTACCTAAGATGACAATTCATTCGATTAAGTGATGCCAAAGTTAAAGAGGGTGTTTTCATAGGGCCACAGATTAGGCAACTATTCAAAGATCACAAGTTCGACGAAATTCTTCAAGGTGAGGAAAAAGCTGCGTGGGAAAGCTTGAAGAGTGTTTGTTCACAGTTCTTGGGAAGACACCGAGCAACAAATTACAAACATCTGGTAGCAAAGTTGTTATTGTGCTACGAAAATCTTGGTTGCAATATGTCTCTGAAACTCCACTTTCTTCATTCACATCTCGATTTCTTTCCCGAAGATTGTGGAGCAGTAAGTGACGAACATGGCGAGCGTTTCCATCAAGATATTGCAGTCATGGAGAAGAGATATGAGGGAAAGTGGAGTTCTAACGTATTGGCCGACTACTGTTGGACTATTGCAAGGGATGCTCCAGATGTAACCTACAAAAGGCAAGCCAAGCGAAGACGCTCAAAATAAAATAAACATAATCCTGTACAAGGGATCACTTGAAACTTTTGTCTACATTGCAGTGTAGTTCTTGCACAAAAAGGTATTTGTACATATTTTTCATGTTTTGATGTTAATACAGATTTTTATTACGGAATTGTTAATGTTTAACTTGACATGGTTACTTTATTTTCTCTATCGCTGTGAAACTGGTATTTGCGCAATTTTGAAAAAGGAAGTACAAGGGTATAGAAAGCTATAGGTTAGGGTACTTCTTAACTCCCCAGCTTATCACATCACAGTGAAATAGATAAAAAACAAGTGAAATGTAGGTTTTTACAAGGATTTTCCTTAAATGTTCTATAAATATTAATACATTTGTAAGAAAATTTTTCTATTGTCATTTCCTTACATATTATGCTTAAATGAATGTAAAAATCGCAATTTCAAAGAATTTACATACTTTCGATCAAAATTTGTTGAACAGTAAAAATTGGAATAATTATTGGTGGAAATGATCCCTCCCCAACAAATTCACATGTGTTAGTGTCCCTACAGCTGAAAAGAAATTCGTATTTTCAGAGGTTACACTGAAACACTTTTCCGTTCTTGCATCTGAATATTTATTTCCTCCAACGAATATGCCCTTACTAGCAACGAACGGAACCTGGGCATCGAAAAAAGATCTAACTACTAATACTTATTTTGATTAACTGGCAACCATTTGCTGCGTTCTAGATCCCGAGATGAAGTGATGCTAACAGGTGCACATAGTGAAAACTCAAATCTTACTCATTTCTGTTTAATGGTCTGTCTTGTAAAGACTGTATGCTCCATTAAATACACGGTTCTTTCTCTTTATAATGTCCAGAATGCTAAGACCTCCAAGAAGGTTAAGACTACTTAAGAATCTGAATGAAATTTTGGATGATAATATGTTCCTAGTGACCATATTATCATCTTTATTTGTGACTCTTAATTGTTGACGTCCACTGAGGAATTTTCTTTATATATTTTCCTGGTAATAGTTTCTGTTATTGCTATTTTAAACTAGTTTCCTTCCTAATTATTTTGTTATTTATTCCATTATTCGTTTTGCGATCTCTGACTTTATTTTTTTCAAATTTTTTATTATCTTAATTTGTATACCTTGTATTTGATTTACATTTTCTAGACGTTTTAATCTGAAATTTTAATGTACAATTGGTGCAGACTTTGTTTTTTCGTGACGGGGAGATATTCTCACTGTTGACGTTCCCATAAAAATTTAACAATTCATCAAGTCATAACTTCTAATTTTACTCACCTCTCCGGATGACGTTTCTGTTTTCTTCTCAGCAAATTTTCCACAGGTGTCAATATAAAATTTAGATGATTCCTTGAGTTTTTTTTCACATGTAGAACAAATATATCTATCCTCTATGTAATGAATATTAAACTGGAATATAAGAAAGAAAAGAGATAAAGCAAAATTAATGTCATACTAAGTTAAATTCATTTAAGTACTGTTCATAAAGTAAGGAAATTCATGTAATGAACAAACGTCTTTTTCTACAAGCTGAGTCGGGCATACTTTTCCCACCACTGTTGTGAGAGAAAGTGTGCAACTAAGCTCGTGGGCCTGATCTAAGACTGCATGTGATTAGCTCGCGTTTTCTGATCTTGCCTGGGAAGCACCTACACAAACGTGGTGTTCATGACCTATTACCTTATTTCTTGCTTATATGTGCAGTGTGAATCGTTATCAATCATACACAAGCAATCAGGAATTGTTGAAGGTACCATTCCTAGACCATTAACAGCCGCCAAACGATAATCTCGGACTAATCGACGCAGCCTTCATGTGTCTAAGGAAAGAAGAGAGATTACGCTTTGTTCTTCAACCTATATTAGATGATTAGAAGATTCACAACAGACCGTGGCAGATCCTATTAGGTCCACTGTTCCCATGCAACAGACGTATGCAGACGTCTTGCTCAGCCATATCTATACTAATTTCCTCTGGCCTACTTCGTCCTAAAACATTTACACTATACTAGACACATATTTATTCTTTGCTATTGTAAACGCAATTCTCGTCTTTAATGAAATAAAAAATAAATATTCACACGAAGAGTTACTACAACCTTTTAATAAAGGCCACCTCTGGAAACAGTGGCTGTGATAACGAGCTTAAGGTCTTTCCTCTAGTGTTATAATTTAGTGCTGGACAGTCATACTCCATTACTGTACTTTCACAAATGTTTTACTACAATTATAATTATATACATTGTAGTAAGGTTCGAGATGTAGATATATAGAAGAATGGAAAAAATCAGCTCGAAAGAGAAATATGAAGTAAAATTCTGAGGAGAGTGAATGAAGACAACAGATAAGAAACGTTGATAGCAACGTTGAAAAAATGGGTTAGGAAACTGTATAAAGATAATAGCCTTTTAACAGATAGTTTGTAAGTACTTGGTCGTGGAAGGAGAAAGAATGGGAGAAGAAGGTGTCACGTCCAGTATGATATGGAGATCGAAAATTAGGATGTTTTAGTAAAATACATTTGAAGAACAGAAACAAACGAAGATAGATTTGTTTCCTCATAGAATCTGTCAATTGGAAAAAATACTGATGACGATAGTAAGGGTATAGTCATGCTCATGATAAAATGCGTTTTCATCACGATACATAGTAACTATATTCCTATTAAGTAAAAGAGTTGGAATTATTTATGTGTTATATTGTACTTTAGAAAAACATACATAGGAATATAGTAAATAATTGTTCCGATTTACAAAGTTTGCCTGGACGGATATATGTAACATATTTAAAATGGTGAATATCTTAAAACATTATTATTTCTACTAGCAGTAGTAAAGAAGAAGTAGTAGAAAACTATAAGAAATTGCTGGGAAACAATAACGTTTTGTATAAGCCTTTTTTCTGACCTTTACTAACTATATGCTTTCCGTAATCAACAGTTGTTCGCTAAATACGTTACTTTCCTAGACAGTACGAATCAAGGGTGATACGGCCGATTTCAACATGTATTCGTGTTTGGTAGTTCACTTTTTTGTTGCGAGTGCACTGAAGAAAACCTTCTCAACATTGAATATCTTCCATGTTATCTTACATTGGACTTATCAATATATAATTTATAAAAATTTGCTTTATTTACTCAGCGGAAATCGAACCCAACTCCATGAGGACGTGAAACCAACTTATATCCCAATACTCTAGGGCATCGGACTAAGGAATGAAAACTGGATGTGAATTGTCTTCAGCAACTTCTACATTTTTACAATTTGAATGTTGTAATAACGACGAAAAACTCTTGTTTCGGTCATAATAACATAGCAAGTGTTAGGTAGCAACAATAGTCAAGAGAATTCAAACCTAAATTTTCACAAGTAAATTGTTGAACATGAGTGATAGAAGTAGTATATGTGATGTTGTTTGAGCATTCAGATAAAAGAAATTTTAACGTCCTGCTTGAACATCGAGGCTAAATCTTATGTAAAAGTACAGAGTAAGTATAACTGTAAGGGTATTTCTTTATAATTATAGTCTTTCAAGAGCAATTAATACACTTTACAGATTTTCGAGTTCAATATTTTATCCGCAGTACTCGATATTTGGGAAATCGAATTCCCTAAACTTTACCCGCGAAGACACCATGCGTGGCCCGTTCACCAAACGTACTTTTTATACATATTTTCTGTTTATTACGTTATTTTGTATGGAAATGTTGTTTCTGTGAAATGTAGAAAACGAAAACTTATAATGTAAACAAATTGTCACTCCATCTTCCCCATTCCGAAAGCGTCGGTGGACCAGCTATGGGCAAGTAGCGAGCTCTTGTCAAAAATTGGATGCCTCACAGCAATTACCCGCAGTGGCCCCACCTCCGTTTTCAAAATTATACCACCAGCGAACCACTAGCAGCAGAGAGGCGACGAAAAGCCAACGACTCACAAAATTGCTTCCCCAAAATGTGTTAAATCTTTGAAGTATTTAAATCGTTGTCTTTTTTATTTGGCCAATCAAAGTTCTCCTTTATGCGTGTATATTCGACTATAACAGTGTGAGATTAGATAACAATCCGTTTGTCGTGTAATTTTATAACAAAATTATTCGAATCTATTTACTTTATTTCATAGTTCCCCCATATTCACTTTCTAATGATCGATCCAAATTGCGATCCAAATTCGTACAATTATGAGCACTCATCTAAAGATTTTTCACTTTATAATGTAGCGGCAGGGGTTGCTGTTAGACTGCGAGAGTTCGTGTTAGTCCATCGCGATTCTCCGCAAAGAATAGAAGGAGTGCGAACTAAAAATGAAGTCTTCACCACTATGTGGTTGCTAACTTCAACACCTCGACTATAGATATCTGTTTCAACTGGACGAAACCATGCCATCACTGGCACACTAGCGTAAATCCTTCTACGTATCGCTATATCGACTATCGACATTTACCGGCAAGTCGGCCACTAGGTGTTGGCGACGTTTATAGCATGGTGTATTGGCTTTTCCATCCAAAGGAGAAATAAAATAGTTTTTAAATAAATAATGTTTGTACTAATAATGACAATTATGGGAAAAACAAATGTTTAAAAAAGGATATTTTCAAATTTGCTACTTTTTCATAAAATGCAAATAGAGTAAAGTTTTAAATTCATATCAACCACTTCCAAAAATGAGAGTATAATTACAATAATAAAATCACAGTTTTTGGTACTCAACATTTATAACACCGTTGAGCGTTTTTTAAAAAGTAATTTTTGAAGAACCCTTCTTTTATCTTTTAATTGTGGCCCACAACATGATTCTTTACTGTTCAAGTAACCCGACGGACACAAAACGTGGGACATTTCTGACCTAGAGAGAGACCATATTGATTACAGATGTTAGTTTCATATATATCAAGGGTCTGGTCAAGGCTAGTAGACTTGGACGGTTGGAAGAATCGTAAGCCATAGTTTGGGTTTGTAATATAAAGCAGTTTCAAAAGGTTAACCGAAACTAAACCGAACCTAAAAATGGTTCTACTTTCTATTGATATTAATGTGTTCTTTCTAAAATAGTAGGAGAAAGACATGGGGAATCGGAATTTCGTTTAAAACTGAAACAGCAGACCCACAATTACTTAATATAAAAAGAAATCTTTACATACCATTCGGTCTTTCTTTCAAAATATGTAAGAATATTATCAAAAAGTTCAATCCAATGACTGTATCAAACTAAACAGAAACACTTTTGGTATGGTTACTGAAATAAACTGACACAGTATATTTGAAACTTAAACCGTACCCAAACCGATTAACTCATATTTGGAACATTTCTAATGGATAGACTGCAGTTAGGCTGTTTTATTGTCTATTGTTGTTTTGAAAATGTGGGGCCATTTGAGCAGTTGGGTATCATGTTGCGGGCAACAATAAATTATGAAAGAAGTATCTTTGCAAAAATTGCTTTTTTTAAGAAACATGCCATAGTTTTTGTAAAAGTTAAATACCGAAAACGAAGGTTTCGTACTTGTAAATATACTCTCAATTTTAAAAGTTGTTGATATTAACTTGAAACATTACTCAATTGGAATTTAAATGAAAAAGAGGCAAAGGATGAGGGTCCATAAGGGGGGTTTGTCTCTAAGGAGTTAAAGATTATGAGTTATATATTTATAAAGCAGGATCGTTAGTATATAAAATATACACAAATTGAAGCGAAAAGTTTATCATAACCTAGTTGAATACACTAAAACATTCTTGGTGCAACAAATCACAAAAAAATAAAAACATTGCTGTGGCTTTGTGAACTTTCAGACCAATGAGAAAGTCAGCATCAGTGATATAGGAGGCGTGTGCAAGTAAAGAAGGACCTGATGCTTGTAAATATCTTTGATAACCCAAATACCACAATACAGCGGTTATACGTATACAACACCCAATCACCCCTGTACCAGCTTGCAACTGCTATATATCCACGAATTGGCGGTGAAACAACATTATGATATTGATTCCATGTGTTGTATATTTTGGAAGACGTGTGACGTGATTGTAGCTGGACACGAACAATATCATCACGCTCTTTATGAACAAATAATCCATAAAGATTTTATATACTCAAATGCTTCTCTGTATAAACCTTAGCTTGCTTAATTTGATACACCCAAAGCGTTATATCGCTCAACTCATGAATGATCAATCTTGGAAAGTCCATTGAAATGTCACGAACATCTTGTGCCAAGTAGTCTTGCGTTTTCTAAAGTTTTCGGATTCTGCTAGTATTTGTAAATGATTAGCTTAGTTCATCAAGATTAGCATTCGTTCGGCGATGATCTCATCTTCCGTATCACTTGAGATACGAGAAAGTCGAAAAGCATTGCACATAACACAAGTAATTCGAAAAAACTCGCCAATCATGGGGTATATGTGTGTTCGGCATTATCTGTACTACAGCTTTTCATCGTTTGATTAAACAGTTGAAAGCTTCGATCAATTACTTAATACATGTAACTGACTCACTTGATTCATTTAAGTTATGTTCTTGCTTTGTAAGAAATATAGCATTTTGGAGTAAGTCTTCATTAACTCTTCAATATTTTGCACCACATTTACATATCTACAAGTTCGCAAAACGTTAGTATAGTGCTTTCTGTTCTCCCATATTTATGGCATGGACCATCTTTCCCTCACAAATGCACACTTCATTCGATCAAATGAGGTTTTGTTTGGTCTTCACAGGTAACCTTCTGCCGCATGACGTCAGTGCCGCAGCTATGTACTGATACCCTTTTTCTTTTTCTTTTTACTATGAGCGCAATCGTGATACACTGTTACTTATATATATAATGTGTTGTTACATGCTTAGTATAATATATAAATAAGAAAGTGTATCAACGTTGCGCTCATAGTTTAACAAGCACGAGACTAACGAAAAATCAGCAACTTTTTGCAAAAATCCTAAAACTACTCGAGTTCGGGACTCAAAAACAAACGTAAATTTGGATGGCATGAAACAAATATTTATAGCATTGTTACGTAGGTATGTTATGTATTTAACACGGGTAGTTAGAATTGTCGTAGTACTCATTTCATTTTTTAGAGTTTTTCAGAGCCAACAAACCCCCTTGTGGACTCCCATCCTTTTAAAATATCCTCGCATTAACATTTTTTCAATGATGAACATTATGAATACAAATGCTATTCATTTCAAAACTATTTTAGCTTTTCTTGGGTTGTAAAAGTTAATGGCTTGAGTTTCAGGTTGCTTACATTAAGCAGCACTGTGATTGGCCAAATTAAAAAGACCTCAAAGATTTATCATTCAACATGCAAGGATTCCGCCTCCGTGACGAAGTCAGAAGAACACATGCCTCCTAATTATAAGGTCAGTGGCTCGCACCTACGCCGAGGTACTGTTTTTAATGTTTAGACTAACTTTAATATAAACAAGTAACACAGGTAGGCGATTTAAGATATTTTTGGGTACAATTTTGTGGTTTATTGGAGTCTGCCGCTTGTCGAACGCTAGTGGTATAATTTTCAAAAGAGAAATGGTGCCACCACAGATGCTGTGGGGCATCCATTTCTTGTCGAGCGGTCGGTAGTTGCCCATCGTTGGTCCATCGATGCTTTCTGCATGGGGTAGATTGAGTTATAGGTTGTTTACATTATAAGTTTCCTTTTTGCATTCCACCAAAACAAAACTTCCATACAAATTATCGTAATAAACTGAAAATATGTATGAAGAGTACGTCACATGTCTTCGCGGGCCAGAGGTCAGATTTTGATTTCCCAAAATTCGAGTAAACTGGATAAAATATTCAACTCGACAATCTGCAATGTATATTAATGGCTCATGAAAGAATATAATTTAAAGAAATACCCGAACAGATATAGTTAAACTATACTTTCACATAATATTAAGCCTCTATGGTGAAGCAGATAGTTAAACTAAGTAGTTTTAAATATTCCAGCAACATCCACTAACACTACATCTATCAAACCTAATAATCATTTTCAGCAATTTGCTTCTGACAATTTAGATTTGAATTTTTTTGGTTGTTGTTTCTACATAACACTTGCTATATTATTATGAGCGAAACAAGAGTTTTACATCGATATTAAAACATTGGAATCGTAAATGTATGCAGTTTGCTGAAAAAACTTCACATCCAGTTGTTCCTTTTAATTAACACAAGTGTCGTAGATTAGTGGGATTAGCGGTGGTAATGGGTTCGGTTTCCGCTGAGGAATTAAATCAATTTTTCATCATTTTCTAATACTTATACTTCCAATGTAATATAACATGGAAAATATTCTATTTCTCTCGGTCTTAGTGTTGAGACAATCTTCTAAAGTACACTAACAAAGAAAAGTGAACTACCAAAAACGACTACAAGATGACATCGACCTTATCAACCTTGATTCGTACTGTCTGGAAACGTGACGTATTGAGACAAAAATTGGTGAATACGTAAGGCATATCGTTAGTAAGGATCAAAAATACGACTGGACGAAAACAAACGTTATAGTTTCCCATCAATTATTTAGTTTCCTAGTACTTCTTCTTTACTACTTCTGCTACAAATAATAATGTTTTAAGAAATTCGCCATTTTCAATACGTTCCATATATCCGTCCAAGCAAACTTTGAAATCGGAACAATTATTTATTATATTCGTATGTATGTTTTCATAAAGTACCAATATAACACATAAATAATTCTAATTCTTTTACTCAGAAGAAGTTATTATTATCTTGACGAAGATGCATTTTATCATGAGCATGACTATACTCTTACTATCATCATCAGTATTTTCCCACATTCACAGGTCCTATGAGGATACAAATCTATCTTAATTTATTTCTATTTGTAAAATACAGTTTACTAAAGCATCCGAATTTTCGATTTTCATATTGTCCAGTATCGTCATCTGCGGGTCGCAATTGATCTATTGTTGTTACCTTCTAAGGATACCAATGCAACACATTGCGAGGAATTTTCCACAACTTTAAGTAGTGGATATTCAGATATTTTGACACTGCCTTCGCGCTTACCATGCCACTCTTACTCATGGATTTTATCCAAGACGGCAATAGCAACATTTTGAACTTCTTCCTGTGTTGCACTCTTACGACTCTTCCTCGTTTCAAACCTAACACCGGTTTCCCCAAACTGCCCCACCACTTTTTGCCACGGCGTAACCCCTTTCGTCGACGATATTTACGAATGGCACCAGAAATATTGTTCTACTTATAGGAAAGTCTCACCAACTAGGCTCTTTCTGGCAACGTCAGCATCATGTTGCTTTGTTGGTATCTCATTCGTAACCTGATCTTGGATTACACTAGAACTCAGGTGTTTACTCACGTCTGCATGTGTTTCAGTGATACGGGTTGCAGCGCCACTATGTGCCAGAAGTGAATTACTCTGACGTTGATAATGTCCGATGTTTGGTTATTTTTTCTTCCTACACTTTTTGCCTTGTGATAAAGGAGTATCAGATATGATCCCATGTCAAGACACACATGAGTCGGATCCCACGTTAACCTGTAGGTTCCGTCCTTAGAACGTCATCATCATGTCATAGGTACTAGTCAACATGGATTCCCCTTGCCCAGGGACCTTTACGTCAAAGACCTGCTTTAGTGTAGAACCGCACATCACCATCATCGCCTGGAGTACAAATCAATGCCACGCATCACACGCGAAGCATAATTACGGCCTTTCATTCATTGAACATGAATTATATCATTTGTCTCATTGTATCATTTGTCGTACCGTACTTACCGCAATTAACACTGAACAGCAACACAATAGCCTCTGGAGGCGAAATTTGACACTAATCTCTTTCTGGGATTTTGGGGCAGTTTGAAGTTTATGAGCATATGAAATACTAACATTTAACTTCGTTTCTGTAAGATATCCAAGAATTTAAAGGGACGCTTCAACTCAAAAGCCCCTTCCACCGCAAATCCGCCACTGACCACGGGATATTAATAGCATTGGTAATCAATGGCACGAGACTCACAGGAGAAGTAATTACAGTCTTTCTTATCATTTAGCATCACTAGAGTCAATTCTTCCACTCTGCACTTACTTGGCGTTGTATAGTGCCACAGTTACCTCTGCAGTCGAAAATTGGAGCTAATTTTGCTTTCTCTGTCAATTGCTTCTGCGTATTTCCATATATAATCCTAAGAAGTTTGATTGCATTCTGGGAAGTGGTTACATCTGCAGAGTTCTCTGAACAGCGATACTTATTTTATGATAAACTGGTATATTGTATATGCATGTGTTGTTGTCAAGATTACTATCATTTACATATATGGTAGACTCTATGGAAACCAAAAATCTTCTGCTAAATTAATTATTTTGATTCACCCTAAGGCCGTAAAAGCAAATCAAATATGCCAATATAAAATTAAATTTCAATCAATTTCTGTATAATATTTAAGAATGAAACGCGATATCATGTGGTGAATATTCAAATTATTATACTACTACAGAAGTTAGAGTTTGGAGAATTGAAGATCTGTGCTGTACATGTAAATTATTTAAATTTATCCGTAGAAAATTAGCTCTGGATCAATAATAGAATAGGGCGGTGATTCAGTGGTAGAGCGTTCAACTCCGGTGCTTGGGGTCCCTGGTAGGATCACAGCTCGCGCCGTGTGGACTTTGTGGTGGCCAAACAACATGCGCCTGGGTTTTCTCGGGGTTCTCCCATTTCCTCCCACTTTCTTCATTCCACCATTTCACTCATTTCTCATATTCACCGTCTCCTTTAGCCTAATCAGCATAATCGTGGGACGTAACACTGAAAGATATCATTTCATCTTCAATAATAGAGTACCGTAATCTAAGAGTATATGAATAGCATAACATACTAAATAATTGTTTGGATGCAACCATTTGCTTGTAATAGAATATATTTACTTAGAAATGAACATTTCAAAAATGAGAACAAACTTAAATAAATCATTCACATTTAGATATTTTTAGGACAAATTCCCTAAAGAGGACAAACTGCATTGCGTTCGCGCTTCCTTCTTCTGCATTAAGTAATTTCAAGAGGTATTTTTAAAAATATATTTTGTTCGAATAGATCTCCATGTAGTTAGGCTAGTTCCGATTATTGCTGGAAGGATTACTGTCCCGGTAAAATATCGATGTTGATACACTTTTCTTAGCATGTACACATCTACATGAGCACAAAATTATTAATATTTCAACAAAATTGTTATGAGAGATTCTTATGTTTATATCTTATGAGAAATAAATAAAGAAATAATCGAATAACTTTAATACATTACCTGCCTGTCGTCTGAATATTCTATTGTACTGGTTACAGAATAGCTAGATCGCTTGCGAAAATGTTTTAGCTTAGTAAAGACTGTACAAATATACACAGTTAGTCCTGATATTGGAAAACCAAGGGAGAATAGGGTGAAAGAGATTTGTATTAGGAGAATGTGAAATAAACGCTATTTTAAAAATAAGCAATTAAAAATATTAAATTTGCAAGTAAGGAGAATAGGTAAAGAAAAATACAAAAGTAGCGCTTGAAATACATACCACATCTCCAGAAACAATTTGTATCAACGCGGGAATGTTTCCGGCTAGTATGCTGGACGATTTTGAGTCGATCTTGAGACATGATACACATTTTCTTTTTGCCTGCAAATGATGAACACATAATTATAAACAATTTATTGAATTAATGCAATGTTATTGATATTGTAAGGATCCCCACATCATCACAAAAGCACATATCAACACAACACTGTTATTAACTGTAAACAGCCTAGCAGACAAGAAGCCGGCACGAAAGACGGCGAGGAACACCGAAAGAAGACGGACTTCACGGAAGGACCCGAAGAGCACAGATAAAAGGCGGACCACTGAGGGACCCAGCATCAGTCGTCCAACTGATCTAATATCCTACACCGCCCTGAGGTCGCACTCGACTAGATGTAAACCTATCCTTTCCGGAGGTCGCACTGGACTAGGGGTCTTTACTACAACCAAGCCTTGCGAAGCTGAATTGTACCGAGGTTGCTATCCTTCAAGACTCACCAGAACCGTCAGGTGCCTTGGAGACTGCCTTGAGAGAAGGGGCACCGTGCAAACACCTATTTCCTCTCATCTGGCTAATAACAGTATAAACACTATTTTACTCTTTGTAATCAAAGACTTTTGTATTTAACAAATTTTTATAATAAATTGAAGAAGGGGATAAATCTCGGTCCATTATTGTCTCTACCAAAGTCATTACATGGTGATAGACACCGGAGTTTTATACGGGATGTTCTTTTTATTAACTTTTTAGCAGGCACAAGGTCAGTATAAAAATTTATCTAAGTTTTGCTATCAAAATTCAACTAAATTTTATATATAAACTCCCTTCCTCCCTTTTTCTCTTACCTTCATTAAGTGCAATTTATACCGGAAACTAGATCAGGTAAACAAATATACAGATCAGGAGAGAATAACACAAATATAACCGAGGGTGCGTCTAATATATCCTGTAATATGCCACATTTAACGAAGTATGCGGGACAGGTGCACGAGGACCCGCATAGGTTTTTCGTGCTATTCGACGATATGGCAGCCATGTAGTCATGGTCACCGGCTAAGAAAAAGGAAATTCTACCGATATATGTATGTATCCTCGTCGCCAAAAGTGCCTTTACATCGCCGTGACGGGTATGTGACCGCGCAGTACTCCAAGGAAGGGATGGTTGCATAAGAAATTTTGATTAATTTTGAACAGTTTTTATTTTGACTAGGGAAATAACGTAGGTATAGGGAGTAAAGGCATAGATTTGAAGCATTAGTACACTATCATCTCTGAAAAGATTCGTATTCTCAGTTTTTCATTTTATTCTCGTATATGTTAATAACTGCTGACAACTGCTACTAGCGCTTTTCAATCTTCAGGAATTTAACACGACATGTTCGCAGGACACTTTTCTAATTCCTAAATGTATGTGTGAATTATTTCATTCGTCTCATTGTTCTTATCTCAGAATGGAAACTGAATGTGCTGAACGTGAATATGTTTCGCTGTCGTCAAGCAATGGCCGTAATAAATGTAAATAAGGTTCTTATTATTAAATAAAACACAGAAGTATCTATTCCACGTATAGCACACTATAATACGATAATTAACTAACATGATAATCACTAACGCCCGCAGGATTTCTTCGAACGGAGAGGAGGGGGGGGGCAAAGGCCGATATAGACTTTTTCGATTTATTGCCCTATATATATTAAAAGTCATAGTTTATCATTGATAGCGTATATCCTCTTTAAAATCGCCACTCTAACCTATTAGTCAGAACATACATCTCCAGATATAATGTAGACGGAAGAGAAGGAAGGAGATATGAAAAGTGGCGTAACTAATTTTACTGCGCCCTGGATAATCCATTACTCATACCCGCCCCTTGTCCCACGCATTTCAACTGCTGCGTTATATATATAATATGATATTACGATACGACATATATATGGTTCCATGTCAGAAGGGCCCGAAAAAGGGCGAGGATAGAAAGGCCCGAGTCAAAACGAGGCTCAGTTTTAAAAGGCCCCGCGTCAAAAAAGTAAGGTCAAAAGTGGCCCCGCGACAAAAGTGCCCGAGTCGAAAATGCACCGCGTGAAAATGTTCCTCTCGTCAAAAAGGCCCGGGTCAAAAGATCATCGCGGGAAGAGAGTCCGAGTCAAAAAGGCCCTATGTCAAAATACCCGGGACAAAATGGACACCGCCTCAAAAGGACACGGGTCAAAAGACCCTGGCGAGTAAAGAGACCGAGTTAAAATGGCCTTATGTCAAAAAAGCCGGGTCAAAAAGGACCCCGCTTCAAAACGGCACGGGTCACGACGGTCCCGCGTCAAAATGACCCGAGTCAAAATGGCCCCGCGACTAAAGACCCCTAGTCAAAAAGGCCCCGCGTCAAAAGGAGCCAAGTCAAAAGAGCCCCGCGTTAAAGGTGTCGGCAAATATAATTCCACGGCTAAAAAACCTGAGATCAGGAGTGAAAATCAGGAGAAAGATACATATGACAAGTGGCGTAACTAATTTTATTGTGCCCTGATCGTTCATCATCTAATTACTCATAACTTCCCCCCGCCCAATACATTCCAGCTGGTGAATATATATTCTATATCAGAAGGGCGAGGACCGAAATGCCCGAGTCAAAAGGGCCCCGGTCGAAAGAGCCATATGACAAAACTGCCCTAGTCAAAAAAGGTCCCGCGTTTAAAGGGCTCTTGCCAAAAGGGCTCGATGACCAAAGGGCCCGAGTCAAAAAGGTCCAAGTCAAAACGGCCCCGGGTAGAAAGAGCCCGGGTAAGGAGTCGGGGACAAATGAGCCCGCGTTAACAGGGCGCTGTTTCAAAAGTGCCCTGGTCAAAAGGGATGAAGTCAAAACGGCCCCGCGCCAATAGGGTTCGAGTCGAAAAGGGCCCGGTTCCACGGCTAAAAAGCCTGAGATCAAAGCACGAGTGGAAATCAGGCATGCACAAGTGTATATTGTCGCTTTGGTAAGTTGAAGTGTTTGTGCAAAAGAAGGGAAAATATCTGTAGTTATTAGTAACAAATAGGAAATTTGAATGGTGATATAAGTTTTGTTTGGTTGTTGATTGTTCTGCAACAAATGCTATTGCTTAAGTCATTCTCCATTAAAGTAAGGTTGCACTCCCGTCTTTCGGAGTTTGTATTCTCGTTACATAGCCTAATCTGACTTTATATATTATTCACTGTCCCCTTAGTTCTAAAATTCGATTTCTTTCCCTGGATCAAAGTATAGTATGAAAAATATTCTGTGAAAAAGATTAGTTTAATTTTGCAGTGAGAAGACACACGTGGAGCTGTATAGAGTATAAAGTATTGGGACAGAACAGTAATAACAACGTGGGTGGATGGAGGCAAAAAATGTTACAATTGGCATTATCGCATTGATTTGGAGTGGGGTCACCTTCGAACCCATCTTGAATTCCGCCATATTGCATATCACACAATATTATTAATTCCTTTGCTCTTTCCCATCCAACATTCGTAAATCGTCTGTACCATGATAAAGGTGTTTGCTTTCACATTCTTACGTGTTGCTTGTCCAGTATGATAAGTCGATTCTTCACAATCACTATGTTGCGAGGGCCATCCGGAAAGTGGTACCCGTTTGTGCAATAAAGACACAAGAGTACATATTAACAAATATACACATTTTTATTTTTATTGGAAAGAGCATACTTTATACTGCTTCTCCACATAATCACCAAGCAAATTTAGGCATTTGTCATACCGTGTGACGAGTTTTTGTATTACAGCGTCATAGTCCTCCGCCGCCAGCGTATTGAGATACGTAGTCACGCCTCGTTTAAGTTCTTCATCGCTGTCAAATCTTTTTCCCGTCAGAATGTCGAGACACATTAGGAAAATGTTCACAGAGTTCATCAATTGTGACGCGCCGATCGTTCCTCACGCATTCGTCTACTGACCTCAGCAGTTCGTCTGTAATGACAGATGGTCTCCCTGAACACTCCTCGTCGTGTGTACTCCCCCTTCACAGGTTGAAGTTGTGACACCAGCACCGAACAGACGACTCGTCCATCATATTGTCTCCATACACCTCCTTTAATTGGCGATGAATTTCACACGGTCGAACGTTTCGTGCATTAAGAAATGTAATCACGGCCCTCACTTCCCAACTGGCGGCGTTCTCAATTCGTTTAATCATTATAAACGATCACAGACACAACACAAGCACTGCTAGCGTCACGCAACCTCGCACAAAGCAGGCAGACAAGCCACTGACGCTATCTGACCTTGCCAGCGGCTCCCCGAGTCGTCAGCGCTTCAAGCGGCGCAAACGGGTAACACTTTCTGGATGGCCCTCGTAGATAGCAATATTATTCATAAGGCCATTGCGTTACCCCTACACTATCATGCCATCTAAAATTTCAAGCCGAATATCACTTTCTTTAGCCCTGATCTTTGGAACGAATCGGCTTCTTCCTGTAACGTTATTTGCAACAAAGTGCACAACGAAATTGATTTGTTCGATGGTCTGGAGAGAAATAAGTGCCCACTGATAAAAAAAACTTACAATCGAGGAAAGAATGTGAAAATAAAACATATTTTGCAGTAATTTCTCCGTGCAAGTTCAAAAGTACGCAAATAATAATAATAATAATAATAATAATAATAATAATAATAATAATAATAATAATAATAATAATAATAATAATAATAACCTATATTATAAAATTGAAAGTAAGTCAGTTTATGGCTCCTAATCTCTTGAACCACCCGACCGATCTCTATAGTTTTCAACATAGATAAGATTCTGATCTGGGACTACTTTCGACATTTCAGTTTGACGGTGCAACGTAGGGGTCGGAGAGAGGGAGATACATGTAAAGAAACTGAAAATGAAAGTGGCTGTTTTTGTGACTTCATCACTCTTGAACCACCCGACCGATCTCAATAAAATGTTCAACACACATCAGGTTCGGGCCTAAGATGGCCTTTATCTATTTACTTTGACGATATAGCTTAGGGTTGAGGAGAGGGAGAAGTTAAAAAGTATAAATAAAAGTTGGTAACTCGCAAAACAAAGGATCCATCAACATCAAATTTGTAACATAGGTCAGGTTCGGGCCTGAGATGATTTTTTTTCATTTCACTTTCTCGGGAGAACTTGGAGAGGGAAGTGGGAGTGGGAGATTTATAAATAAATAAATAAATAAAATTAATAAAACTTAATGACTACTGAACCACCAAACCAATCTTGATCAAATTTTCAACCTAGATGAAGTTCGAACCTGAGATGGTTTGTCATATCACTTGGACGCTGGAACTTAAGAGATGGAGAGGGGGAGCGACATTTAACAAAGAACGAAAAATTACGGATGTAAGTGGCGAATCTGTAATTTTTGGAGTCGCTGAGGTTAACAGTGACAAATCTGATGCTGCTTAAATTCAAATTCAGTCCCTCTACTGGGAGGAGGGGGAGACATATAAAAATGATCGAAATAACCAATATCAATATCGAATTCAGTTTTCCGGCTCGCTGAGATCAACAATGACACTGCAGATGCCGTACCCCACAACATAGGGTGGGGAGGGGAAATATAAAACTCATCGAAAATGACCGATATCAAAGAGGGCTTTAGTAATACTAAAGAGTGACTGAGTAACGGACCATATTACTATTTTCTCTCAATTTAACCCAGGGAAGCGGGTAATTGATGCTAATAATAATAATAATAATAATAATAATAATAATAATAATAATAATAGACAACTACACTGTGAATGTATACAATTATTATTATTATTATTATTATTATTATTATTATTCACGTACTTTTGAACTTGCCGTCGAATAAATCAATTTGCACTTTGATTCGTTCCAAACATCACAGCTAAAGTAAGTAATATTTGGCTTCTAATTTCAGGTGGCATGATACTGTTGGGGTAACGCAGTGGCCTTATGAATAATACAGCCATCTAATATAGGTTCAAATCTTATTCACCTCAAAGTTAATATTTTTACAATGTGATTGTGAAGAATCGACTAATCATACTGGACAAGCATTACGTAAGAATATGAAAGCAATCACCTGTATCATGATAAAGACGATTTATGAATGTTGGTTGGGAAAGGGCAAGGACATTCCAAAGACATCATTGATATGCAGTATGCACTTTTCGTGTTATCGTTCTCAGAAAGAAACACTACACCATTTGTTAAACAACGTTTGGCTAAAGCAATCGGTGGTGTAGTGGTAACGTGTCAGACTTCCAAATGGAAATTCTTGGTTCGATTCCCCATCAGGTAGTATGACCTTTTCACATAAAATAATGGTTGCAAACAGAGATTCATCTTCTGGTGAAGAACTTACAAGGCATCACTGGCGATAGTTCGAATAAATAGTGTGTGCGTTCTACATCATACACTGCAATAGTAAGTATGCTTCATATTTATATTCGTCCCGTCCCTCTCTCTCTTTCTTGACGTTTCCCTATCCTGTCTTTGCATCTTTCACTTCTCTCCCTCTCACACATACATGCAGTTCATATTCCAAACGTAAAACGGAGCACAAGCCCGATATACCTGATCCGGGGAATCTAATTAACTGTTAACTTCGGCGTCGTGTTTTTCGTGCTCTGGGGATAACATCAACGGTCCTAGTCATCTCTAACAGGAATACTGTTTAAACGCAAGGAAATAAGTAAAATCTCTTTTTTATCCTTTGGGTTACCGAGTCTCAGTCGAATTACCGGGATTTAAATTACTCGATCCAGTGGTGGTCTAGAACCTAACCAACATCATACGACTGACACAATTATGCGTATGAGCTCTTGGCGTGTTCTTTCTCTTTGTGCAGATTACGTTATATTTGGAAGAGATGAAATCAATGCTGGATGTTAGGAACAGATAACTCTTCGGAAAAGACTAGAAAATGGTATCTCTTTGGTTATTTGAAAACAAAATTTTATTTATACCAGTTCGACACAATATTTGTTCCCATCCTATAATTCAATGTGTTTTATTCACGTTGAAATTTGAAAGATGCTACGTCTATGAGAAACAAACTTTTCCTTTCCAACATTTGTAACTTTCCATTACGATACAGTTTGGACTTTTAATATAGGTTATATCTGATAGATATTTAGCAATAAAATAGCACTTTTCAATTTTCTCGTTTTTCTTTCTTTCTCTTTTCTTTTCTTTTTTGTTTCTTTTTCGTTCAGTTTGCATTAGTAATCTGAAATGGAGGATATGACCAACGCTATCTACTGGGTATATTAAAATGTATTTTGGATTATTAGGTCCAACGAGCACTACCGAATTTGCAATCGAACCACGCGGAAACAAAACGTGTGTGTTAAACCTTTGACATTATCCTAGATGTGTCTCGGAGATCTACAGTTTCTCTTGAAAGTGAGTATGCTATCCATTATGAAAGTAACATAATAAATATTTAAAGGATCGTCTATATATTCGAATAGTTCTGAAAAACTATGTAAACACAAACTTTATTTCTATATTACTGTTGGATTTCTGGAAACGGAAAATTATAATGTTAGGTTATTTTCTTACTACGTTTGAATTCCACAGTTTTATCTGTTCTCCCGTTACGTTTTCTTCTTCTCCTCCCCTCTCCTTTCCTCTTCTCTCTCTCTCGCTGTGCCTCATTTCTGAATCTTTGTGTAATAGACATTCATTGGTTTCAATTTTTCATTGTGGGTGTTTCAGTTTCTCCATACATCAACCTATGAATCTTGTTTCGTCTCGGTTTTCTTATTTCATTTTATCTATACTATTACATGTGTAGTTTGAAATAAGAATTGCGCTCATGTTGTTAGCTAATTTTAGTATGGAAGGGAAGAGAGGAGGTGAGAGAGGGGTCTCTTTACCTGACAGGACTATGGGATAAGAATATGTATATTTGGTGGCCTAACTGCACGGCGTTAGCTGTCGCAATGTTTTTGAATCGGAGTGTAACAATTACATTTCCTTATTGTGTCCTTGAAGTGAGACATTTTGAGAGAAATCAGAATTTTTCTCTGATTTTTAAAATTTTTTAAAGTCCCTTTGGACCCCTGTGTAAAGGCAGACATCTTAAATTCAACTGAGAAATACTATATGTGTGTACAAAATTTCAAGTTTCTATCTTGAATAGTAAGGGCAGGAAAAGTATTTAATTTATCATTAATCCCCACAGTGCCCCAGACTACCGGAAAAGACCCTGATGGCAGATTAAAAATTTCCTGGGACATCCGTGTTTATTCTAGGATCATGGTTCGCCATCATTCTCTTGAGAATAGAACTACTTTTCAAACGATAATATTCACATGTCTCTATCTTGTATCTAAGGCGGAAAAATCGCGAAGAAAGAGATTTTTCGTCAAAATATCCTTTTAAAATTTTGCCCCTCTGGACCCCCCTATTTTAACGCAGAGATCTGAAAGAAATCTGATAAATACTATTGAGTGGAGTGAATATTTGTCCGAATTTCAATCTTCTAGGTGCAAAAATAAGCTTGCCAATATATATATATATATATATATATATATATATATATATATATATATATATATATATATATATATATATATATCCACAATACCCCAGATTACCGTATAAAACAGGATCTTGTATAGAAATTTCCTTGAGACATCTCTGTTTATCCTAGGATCGTGGGTCGTACATAATTCTCTTCAGAATAGAACTGCCTTTCAAACGATCATTCACATGTCTCCATCGTGTATCTAAGGCGTGAAAATCGCGAAAAAATATTTTTTTTGTTAAAAATATGTTTTACCTTTTTGCCTGTATGGACCCCCAGTGTTAACGCAGAGATCATCTGAAAAAAAATCTGATAAATACTGTGCGGTGGATTTAATGTTTGTGCAAAATTTCAATCTTCTAGGTGCAAAAGTAAATCTGCCGAAAAAAAAATAAATATCGGCCTAATAACAAAATATTTTTTTAAAGTTTTGACGTCATCACCTCCTATGTCTCGACGCAGAAAGGCGTGAAACCATACATAATGTGTTCTACAATGCCTCTAGACTTGGAAAAACAGAAAACCCAATGTAAAAAGCTTTATTTGTTCTTTTTAAATCGAATAATGAAGACACTACTTTAGTAGCTAAAAAATATTAACAATCCACAAGAACTGTCACATGTTGAAAGCCTCATATCGAATTATGAATGGATTTCAGGTGCTGTACTCAACAAACGAAAGTCAATCCTGATGTGTATAAACTAGAGATGCAAAAAAGCCGGCTTTTTTGAATCGATGGTTTTTTTCACATAAAAAGCCGGCTTTTTTGGGAAAAAAACGAGAATTTTGGAAATTTTGGCTTTTTTCATTTTAATGTTTTTTCTATCTAAATGTCTTTCTTATAGTATATTCTAGAGTTAGATAAGAATTCCATGACCTAAATGCCATATTTCGCTCTAAAATTCACAAGCAAGTTGGATGGAGCACATGTTTTACGAATTAAAGCTAACGTGAAGAATTTGAGGGCAATTTTAGAGGCTATTTAACTTTATTTTAACTTTTGAGTTATCGACATTTTTTTTCTTCTCGGGATCATTTCAGTTTGTCATCCGTGTTTCATTTCTAAGAGCTTATTACTCTAGCTTCTAGCACAAAAGTTACTTATGTTTTTCTATATGTCCGTCAAAGCGTACGTTTTTCAATATATCCGTCAAACCGTACTTCCACATTTCTGTTATACTGTAGCTGTGCAACGATTTAGCAATAATTTTCCGGATACAACCTTGAATACTAATTTATACAAATAATCAGTAGCGGATTTAGAAGAGTACTTTGGGAGGGATTTCTTTGATTGTTTCGTTTTATAAAATGTCCTAATTTTATTTGGGAGGAGCTTCAAGTTTATGAGTACAGGCATAACTAATATTTCGTTTCGTTTATATATTTAGCGATAATCTTCCGGATACAACCTCATTGAAGATCATTTTATACTGAGAATCAGTGGCGGATTTAGAAAAGTATTTTGGGAGGTTTTTTTCTTACTAATGTTTAGTTTTTCTAAACATTCGTAATTTTTATTTGAGAGGAGCTTAAAGTTTATGAGTAAAGGCATGACTAATAGATATTTCGTTTGTTTTAGATATTAAGTAATTTTGGGAAACAGGCTTCAGTCCGAAAGACCGCCCCCCTAACCTTCGCAAAACCGTCACTGCTGGTAATTAGTAATAATAACGATTTAAAAACAATAAGAAAGGAAGTCGGCCAACTCACAGTACACGCACTATTTCTACTTCACAAATAGAATGAAGAAAAGCTTTGTCAGAATGGTCGAATTCTGAGTTGAATCCCGGACTTCCCGATAGAAGCGTAAAAGCTCCACTCAGTCATGTTTGTTGTGCAGTTGTATTTATCGTAAGTTCAATATATTCCGTAGTCCTTTTTATTGAGGGTGGGGTGGGGTGAGGAGAGTTCCATAATGATATGAAGGATGTGAGCCAAGAACATGATTACTAACAAATTTTCAATTGCTGAGTTATGTAGCACCAGATAGACAGCAACGCATACCGCTTCGTTTAATCCTTCATGTATAGTCTTATGTGAAAAATTAGCTTTCCGCCTTTCAAAATGGATTGTACAGCAGAAAATCTCTAATTTCTTAAAATAGTAAAATTGTGGGTTACCATGTTCTTGCCTCACACCCTTCATATGTTGAATCCCTCTTGTTAAAAATTCAGAAAACTTGAGGACTGAATAAACCGTGATGGTGGTTATATAAAACTGCAGAATTTGAAGAATATGCAAAACCAAAAGCTCTAGATGTGCAGCCTTTAATTGTATCATATATGTTTCATTTTAATTTTATTTTGCTCCAAAAAGAGGTATGGAATATTTTGAAAAATACTACGTAGAATTTTGCTAGTAATTTGTGTATTTTTTAAAATAAGTATTTACTTTTAGGGTTGGCTGGTTTACACCAGCTGTTTTTTTTCTTTTCTTTTTAAATAAACAACTGGTTTAAACCAAAAAATAAAAATAAAAAATAAAAAAACGAAAAATGCGAATCGTGTGAACTTCATGGTGACATTTCCGCACATCAAACCATCTGTATTAGATTTATTTCCTTTTCACCTTTTAATCAATGTGTCCCATGTTAAATTCTCGGTCGAACCACAACCCTTTTTTCATGCGTAAACACATTAGCGGTTCGGATGTCACTTTAAGCGAAAGTCTTCTTCTTAATAACCTCGGTATTACGTAAGGATGTTAAGCCTGAACATACGAAACGAAACCAAATTGTATATTTCTACATGCCTGAATGCCTGTTGTTTTATAAAGAAGCCAAGGTTACTTAAATATATTGATAGAAATTGGCAAAATTTATCGATTGCCTACGTAGCTTCCAACATTAGCTTAGATTGGACTTTCAATCATATGTACGTACTAAATTTGTAATTTAATACCTCAGTTTTAGCGTACTGATTATGATACGTTGACCTTTAAATTTTACATGCAAAGCAATAACAGGATTTTTCCGTTATTGTTTTACATTTAGAGTAATGACGGGATTTTCCCGATGGCTAGGGCGGGAGTTTCCCAGTTTAAAAAATTTACTGACCGGACTTCTTTAAGCTTATGTGACCTCTTCCAGCATAACCCCATTGTTGCATAATAAAACCAAGGCGAAACAAACTTATTTCTGTCAATACGAATATAAATACATAAAGCAAAATATCTAAACCCAAAAAAGCCTGGTTTAAACAAAAAAAAAACTAGTTTAACCCCCCCAAAAAACGGGGTTTTGGCATTTTCAAAAACAACCACGGTTCTTGCCAATCCTCCTTACTTTTGTATGTAGGAGGTTAAAAAAATCTTATTATATACATTGGTTAATCCTTTGGAATTCATAATGTAAATATGTTGAGAAGTAAAACTGTTTGAAATATATTTTCGAAATTCATGGTTTATTTTCGAGGTTTTATATTATTATCGACATCAACCACTTTTTGTAAATTAGTAAATGATTTTTTGTGTTATAGAGAAGCGAAACAAGATACGGTTTATCAATTTAAAGCAGAATTTTGAAAAAAGCCCAAAATTTCCCAAGCAAAACAGCGAAGCAGAAAAAAACGAGTTTTTTTTCAAAAAAGCCGTTTTTTTTCGAGCCCTTGCATCTCTAGTATAAACACAGCTCTTCAACTCATAGCAGACACGTAGACTACAACTTTCGTGCCACAACATGTACTGTGGTAGTGGTTGTCCTTATTCATCAAAGTAAAGCCCGGCATATAAGTCTTGCAGGTCGAGTATACCATTTAATGTTTTTTATATTCAGTCGTCTTTGGTTGCTTCTGCCAAAGAAATATCTCAGTATCATACGGAAACACACAATGCAACTGCTGTGGCATGCTCACTCCCTAAGGGTGACTCACGTGACAGTGTACTTATCAAAATGTGTCGGTGGCCTTGGCCTTGAAAACATTCAACTTCAGAGCTGTTCGCACATAGCTTGTGCTAAAAGGACTAGCTCAAGCGAGTAATGCCCCTGGAAGTAGGAACGAAAAACACAGTTCTGATTGGTTGGCGTTATCCATTTCTTGCCACGTTGCATTTAAATTGCAGAATCAAATGGTTGTTGTTGTCGGTTATCGTGGCCGAGTGGGTTAGCGTTATATCCTACTAATGAAAACCTCTTTTTTCGTGAATTCAAACTCGGCTCGAGGAAAGTTTTTTTTTTTTTACATTTTTTAAATATTTTTATAAAACTTTTTAAATTAAAATAATATGAAAATAATACTCAAAAAAGGGATTTATTACCTTTGTGCAGATAAGTAGTAGTAGTAGTAGGAACGGGTTAGAAGACCTGCAGGATTCGTTTTGTTCCCCTTGTACTCCATGATATAAATTTTGTGACCAACTTAAAACAACTGGCTAGGATAGCGCGTAGAACAGCTGGCTAGAGTAGCGCGCGAAAAAAAACGTACTTCCGGGAGCATTACTTTCCCGAGTGGGTCGTGTGCCAAACACTGCTCATGGAGTCACTTTCCAGCACAGTAAAAGGGCGAAAAAAAAGAAAAGAAAGGAAAAATAAAGAATACGGAAAACTGTTCCTTATGCAAAGAGCATTTGAAAACATTTCAAAAGGTACGCTATAACTATTATCAGTTAATTGGCAACAACCGATATCGCGGACAGATCCAGGAAGTTTTGATGGGGGGGGGGAGGTCTGAAAAATAAATTTGAGACATTTCTTGATATGTGGTTGGCTAACCAAAAATGTGAACTGGAGTGCTTCATAATACGTATTTGTCACCCTTCTGGAGGCAACATTGAGGAAAGCCATGTTGTTCAACACGAGAGAATCCAGGATTACCATTAAAAAACTTTTTAATATTGCATAATTTTAATTTATTAATATCATTATTTTTCTTAGATTATGTAGAGTAAACTATTTTTAATTTAATTTCCTATTAACATAATTCATATTAACTCTTTACTTATATCGTTATTTTTATACTGCATAAGTATTATGGTGGGGTCAGATTTAACCCCATTATTTGTTTTGAAATTAAAATATGTTAATACGTATTACCATTGGCAGTTGATTGTGGACCGTTTACTAGTGCTATACTTTAATGAATTTAACTAGTTTTGAGGACAAAAAATATTTTCAAAAATATTTTTTGACTAATGGTCTTTTGGTAATAGATTATTACAAAGCGAAACAACATACTTAAATGAAATAAAGTTTTTTGTTGTCCGAAAATAACAACGTATGAAAATAAACTTATTTTCATGTAAAGAAAGCATTCAATTATTAGTGCTGAGAAAATGTAACATCATTAAAAAAACTGACAATTGATGCTTTTGTGTTTGATTAGTTGCTTGGCTATAGGCCCGTATCCACAGAGGAACTAGGGGGCCGGGCCCCCCTAAAGTTTTACTGTTCCCCGTAACAGGGACGTACCCAGGAATTTATTTCGGGAGGGGCCTACAGCGTTTTGGAGGGGTGCAAATACAATTTGAGGCTATGAAAATTTCTAAAATTGCCCCTAAAAGTAGATTACATTTTTAAAAAGTCGAGATTTCGGGGGACGGACCCCCAGGACCCACCCCTGCGTACGCCCCCTAAAATATTCACGGTAGGCTTGCAAATGAACTGCTATAATACTGTTCCAGGGTGGTCGTGCACGAATGTCGGAAAATTCGGGAGATGAATCTACAAGTAAAAGCAAGCAAAAAATGTCATATGAACATTGGGTGAATGCGGCTTCGTTTGGACGCTACAGGCATCTGAAATGTCACCTTCCGAGGCGGCAATTTGCAATATCTCAAGAACGGAGAGAAATAGGAATGTCGGGTCAAAAATATCAAAGGAAATCCCATCCGAAGAATCCAATTATGTATAAGTGCTATACGTGGAATAAATACTTCTGTGTTTTATTTAATAATAAGAACCTTATTTACATTTATTACGGCCATTGCTTGACGACAGCGAAACATATTCACCTTCAACATATTCAGTTTCCATTCTGAAATAAGGACAATGAAACGAATGAAATAATTCACGCATACATTTAGGACTTAGAAAAGTGTCCTGCGAACATGTCGTGTTAAATTCCTAAAGATTGAAAAGCGCTAGTAGCAATTGTTAGCAGTTATTAACTTACCATATAAGACAATAAAATTTAAAAAAAAAACTGAGAATACGAATCTTTTCAGAGATGACAGTGCATTGATGCTTCAAACCTGTGCTTTTACTCCCTATATCTACGTTATTTCCCTAGTCAAGATAAAAACTCTTCAAAATTAATCACAAATTCTTCTGCAATTATCAAACATTAATATGTGAGGATATGTATTTTCATTTAGCATATTTCACATTACGATTTAGCAGGCGTTTCCAGGTCATTTCTTAAATACCTACGCAGTCAACAATAGTGAACTAAATTTCATCGATTACTTTACTAAGTCAGTAACTATTTCTTAACCTATAAAACATTAACTGAAAAGTATTTTAAATTCGGATACATTGAAACAGGAACTAACTGAAGCATTCTTAACAGTGACGATGGCAGTTTTAATTAATTAGGTAGGAGTAAGCGGAAGAACAGAAAAAACGAGACACAGCAAAATTTTGTATTTGAAAAATGTAATTTTATATTACTTTATTACTTTACCTATTTCACAATACAATTTGTCTGCAAAGGGCAGGCGTCGTCACATGAGACGGACGCTCGTCCTCCTATTTTCCTCTGGTGTTGTCACTGATGGTTAACTTTCACATAATTCGGGGTATCACAAATGTGTTAGGATATGAAAAGTGGAAGGGCATCTCGAACAAAAAGTGTGTATGCAACATCTACTAGGAGGACTTATAGGAGTAAGACGAAAAAAGGGCAGGTATCATACTGTATATAATAAAATTAGTAGTTCATATGACAGAAAGTTCAATAGTGAAATACAAAGTGAGAGTTTGGAATATATGGTTTGGGTACAAAACCTCGCGGCCAGAACCTCGCGGCGACAACCTCGCGGACCAAAACCTCGCCTGGCCAAAACCTCGACTCCCAAAACCTCGCGGCCCAAAATCTCGCCAGGCCGAAACCTCGCCTGGCCAAAACCTCGCCGCCCAAAACCTCGCGGGACAAAATCTCGCCGGGCCAAAACCCCGCCTGGCCAAAACCTCGCCTCCCAAAACGTCGCGGGCCAAAATCTCGCGGGGCCAAAACCTCGCCTGGCCAAAACCTCGCCACCCAAAACCTCGCCGGGCCAAAACCTCGCGCCCCAAAATATCGCCATACCCAAAATCTCGCCTGACCAAAATGTAAATGTTCCAACAGATGATAAGGATGACGGTATAAAAGACGCTGTTTCAGAAGAAGTATCACGGGTATTTGACCAAGTCCCGCGATACCATATGAAAATTCTATTTCTGTATTAGAGGATTTCAATGTGAAGGTAGGGCGACAGGATGTTTTTAAACTGGTTATAGAGAAAGAAAGTCTGCGTAAGGAAAGTAATGACAACTAACGAGGTTAGTTTCGTGAACTTTGGAACATCCAAAAACTTAAAATTTTAACAAAAATCTAATAATATTTATGAAAGTATGAAATAATATATGAGTTTTTACGACGTCCCTTCATTATGTCCTATAGGTTAAAGGAGACGTAGATGACCAGGATGAAGGAAATGATCGAATAAAGAAAGTGGGAGGAAACGGGAATAACCCGAGAAAGCCCACGCACACGATGTTTTGTATATTATTATTATTATTATTATTGTTATTATTATTATTATTATTATTATTGTATATTATTATTTTGGCACGGCGAGATTTTGTCCGGCGAGGTTTTGGCCCGGCGAGATTTTGTCCCGCGAGGTTTTGGGCGGCGAGGTTTTGGCCACGCGAGGTTTTGGGCGGCGAGATTTTGGCCACGCGAGGTTTTGGCCCGGCGAGATTTTGTCCCGCGAGGTTTTGGGCGGCGAGGTTTTGACCACGCGAGGTTTTGGCCCGGCGAGATTTTGTCCCGCGAGGTTTTGGGCGGCGAGGTTTTGGACACGCGAGGTTTTGGCCCGGCGAGATTTTGTCCCGCGAGGTTTTGGCCGGCGAGATTTCGGGCGGCGATGTTTCGGCCGCGAGATTTTGTCCGTATAACGGAATATATATCCTAACATAATATATATATATATATTTTTTTTTCCATAATATCTTACGAGAAGTTAAACACCAAAATTCTCTTGCACACTCCACAGTGTAAAGACAAAAAAAGTGTTATTATAATGTGACAACTTTGTATATATAATTGCACGTTATGTAATTATTACGAATATTCATATATGTGGATTTTGTCAAAGTATTCCAATGCGAAGGTTTTTTTTTCTTTCTTTTTAGTTCTACACTCAATTCGATTATGATGATTTGGCACTGTTCCCGCTAATTGTCATGACTGTTGGTTACATCATGTAATTTTTATTGACTTAAGCCACAATATATATATAGGTGTGTGTGTGTGTGTGTGTGTTATTACTTTAGCCCTAACTGTTGGTCTAATGACTAGTGCATGAACCTTTTCTGTATGAGAGCTCGGGTTCGAATTCCACTTTAAACTGCAGATCTAAAATCTATGTCTCATATAATCTCGATTCTCAAGAAGAAAGCTAAAATTCACGTTTTGTTTGATTTAGCTTCGTCTCTCTCCCAATTACAAAGGGCTGATCTCAAAAGAGATTTGTAGTACTCTCTTCAATTACCATCAAGCAACATAAAAGTTAGATTATTTCTTCTGAATCGAGATCAGAAACTACTTTACGAGACAAGAGGAGACGGGGAAAACTTTTAAGATAATCAAGACGAAAGAGAAATAACTATTCGAAAACGGAGACGAGACGAGAATTCTATAAAAATTGACGAGACGAGAAAATCTTATTTGGGAAAAACTACTATATTTGGGATTGAATTATGGTCCTCACATCATATGTACTACTGAGCCATCAATCTTCTCCCTCCTTAGTGACACGGAAGACTTGATTTAATTACCAGTACGTTTGCGTATTTACAGAGCGTTTGCGTACCGTACGCTTGTTCACGAGACGAAACGAGAAATAAAGTTTTCTCCTGTCGTCTCTTAAATTAAGTGTTGGATTCTTGTTTCGTTTTGATTCGAGTCACGAGAGATCCACTAAGACTGCAATATATCAATATTTAAATCATATTTATTATTGAACTATATTATATAATAACTTACGTATTTTAAAATGTTGATAAATACTCTTCATTGTCCGTGCTGGTACTTTTTCACGGGGTTCTCCTGTTTCCTCCCTTTCTTCATTCCACCATTTCATTCATTTCTCATCATCACCGTCTCCTTTACCCTAACCGGCATAAGCGTAGACGTAAAACTGAAAGATTTTATTTTACTCTTCATTGTGATCGCACAACCAATGTAACTTTTCTATGAATCATGTAATACTAAAACACTGGTATCTAAGAGTTCAGTGAATTGTTGCCCATGAGACTTGATGAATATCTTGTCTCGAAAATGAGACAAGATTTGTCGTTTCTCGTCTCGTCTCTAACTTGGACATACACTTTTTGTCTTAACTCTTATTAGAACACGAGAAATTTCTGTATCCTGCACATTACTTTTTTGCTTCTAAAAATACTAAATTTCTCAGTCACCTTTCATACCATTTGCTTCAATTTGCTTGATTCATCAAGTATTTAAAAGTTAAATTGAATTTAAATATTTCTCTTTGAAGTATAATTTCTTTCTAATCAGATGTTTTTAAACGAAAAATTCTCTATGCGATCTAGCATGATGCAATAATTTTAGAAGAACCAGTAGCTTTAAATCCTACAAACCTATTATTCTCTTAAAATTTCTGCCAGAAATATAATTTCTAAGATTTTTTTATATGATACGAATATTTCTTATTACCATTATTCTCCGGGCAAAAACAGTTTTAATGTGATAGGATTTGTTTTATCTCTTTTTCTGACTTTCAGTGTGTATCATTTAAAATTATTATACAGGGTGTTTCAAAATAGCACCAACAACGTTTGGGAGCTAATTCCTAACACCAAGATAAGACAAAAAGTATAGACCAACCTGTGTGCACAAATGCTTCCTTTGAGTTATAGGCTGCCGAAAAGGCGAGAAAATGAACTTTAAAGGTCCACAGCTCCAAACCTGTGGGACTTACCGTAGTCGGATCAAGACTTAACTTAGGATCTAATATGTGCACTATCCAAATATCCATGTTTCAGAATCCTGCGGTACTTCCGAGACAATTTTTATAGAGGTAGTTGGTGAGTGTTTCAAATTATATGCCCGTACCAAAGTTCTTTGTATGAAATTCGTTGCGGAAGAACCGCAGGATTCTAAAACATGTATTTTTGGATAGAATACACACTGGTTCCTAAGTGAAGCCTTGACACGACTATTGTAGATCCCATAGGTTTGGGGCTATGGACTTTTAAAGTTCATTTTTTCATGTATTCGGCAGGCTATAACTCCAAAGGGAAACATTTGTGCATCTAGGTTAGTCTATACTTTTTGTCTTATCTTGGTGTCAAGAATCACCCCCCAAACATTGTCGGTGTTGTTTTGAAACACTCTATATATATGTGGGTTTTGTGTGTGTGAGTGTTCCACTAACATAAAACAAATTAAAATTTCAGTTTAATGTCCTACAATTATGCCCTTGAGGATGATTTATGTTAGGCGAAATCACTTTCTAAATGTTGTCGGATTTGTTTTGAAACACCCTGTATATATATGCATATAGTTAGTCAAAAAAATTTCTGGAAAACGGTTTGTTTTAAAAAACTAGTGTTGAGCTGGCTAACTCTGTTCAGCACATTCTGCGCCTGCTTGTCACTACTTTGTGTGACGTCACTCGCTACGACGAAGGGCTTCTTTTGAGACTGTCGTGCCTTACCCCGTTGAAAAGCAAACAATATTTTCGCAAACACAGCCACAGCTAGGGGCAGAGAGGGAGTGACACAGAAGACATACAGCTCGCTTTATAGCTGCAAATACTTGGAACTACGGACGTCAGACCCATGGACAACTATAGTTCCTCTCTTGTTAGAAGGCTTTCAGTCAGGGAGACAACTTTAGTTCTCGCGCACCTATCAAGGTTAGTTCCTGCGACGAAAGAAAACAACAGCAACATAAAACTACTCGCTTGTGCTTACTTTTCACGAATATTTATCACTTTCATGCGTACAGGTCAGTTACTGCTTAGATTTAAATGACATGCTGTGTAAAGTATTATATATTCCCTATAAAGATATAAGTACTGAGAAGAAAAAACATGTAGCTATTTTTGTTCTCCTTTTTCTATTAGCCAGTAGAAGTGTGCATGGCTGTTTCAACACCCTTCTTGTAGTTTGTATAGGATTGACATCCTCTTTTTAGTTGAGCTTTTGGCTATGAATAACACCAGACTCCGATGCTCTTGAAACGGACGATGAAGGTAGTTTGTATGAAGATTCTAGCATCAATTTATGTGACACGCATCTATCTCTATCTATTTCAAAATATTGTGTAGTATACAGAATTCAAGATGGCGGCCATGATCTTTACTAAATCATTTAACGCTTTTCTACACCAATGCCAAATTGTAACAATTTCTTTTCTTCCGTCCATGCGTCTCTTTTTTACTGCCCTGTCACGATATTTTTTTTAGTTACATATGTCAAACACAGCACTCCCTGTCCCACACAGATGATGTGTCACAAATGAGTTAATTCTCATTTGTGGGAATATTCAAGACTAGATTGAAGTGTAAAATCATAACCTTTTACTTTTAAAACAATATTGTGCGATATGCAATATGGCGGAATTCACGTACTGCGTAGATTTAAATGACACGCTGTGTCATGCGTATATTCCCTATAAGGATATTAGTATTCAGAAGAAAAATCCACTCCAAATCAATGCGTCCACGCATGTCGTTATTATTGTTCTGTCCCAATGCCCTGTATACAGATCCACATGTTTCTTCTCAGAGCTACATTAAACTAATCTTTTCCACAGAATATGTTTCATTCTATACTTTGATCCAGGGGTGGAAATAGAATTTTAGAACTAAGGGGAAAGTCAATAGTAGATAAAGTTTGATTCAGAAAGTCGGAAGTGCAAGCGAACTTTGATGGAGAACGACTTAAGCGATAGAGATCGTTGTAGAACAATTAACAAAAAAAAATAAATAATATCACCATTCAAATTTATTAATAATAACTACAGATGTTTTTCCTTCTTTTGCTCAATCACTTCAACTTACGAAGGGGATATTATTCCCTCGTGCATGCCTGATTTCCACTCTTGGTTTGATCTCAGGCTTTTTACACGTGACACCGTATTTACCGGGTAATTTTGACGCGGGGCCATTTTGACTCGTGCATTTTTGTCGCACAGCACTTACGCCCAGACCTTTTTCACGCTGGGCCGTTTGACTCGGGCCCTTTTGAGGTGGGGTTCTTTCGACGTAGGCTGCTTTGACGTAGGGCTTTTAAATCGATTTTTTTTGTCCCGAGCAATTTTGACGTGGGGCAGTTTTGACTCGGGCCTTTTAGTAGCGGCGCTATTTTGACCGTGTTCTTTACAGGCGGGTTCTTTTGACCCGGGCTCTTTTGATGTAGGGCCCGTTTTTCACGGGGCCCTTTCACCAAGCTCTTTTGGCGCGGGCCGTTTTGACTCGGGTTCATTTGTAGCGTGGCCGTTGTGACTCGGGTCATTATGTCGCGGAGATCTTTTGACCCGGGGCCGTTCTGATTCTGGGACTTTGCTCGCGGGGTCCTTTTGACCTGGAGACCTTTTGACCTGGGCTCCTTTTTTACATCGCTCAGCCACGTAACTCTCAGCCGGTGCCTTAACCAATCAAAACCGGCGAGGTAACATTATTGTGAATGTTTCCTTACTTTTTCTATACTCTCTTGATGCAGGGTTGTTTATACTCGTTCTCGCTTGACGCAGGGCCCTTTGGACTCGGTTCTTTTTTTCGCGGGACCATTTTGACCCTGGTGTTTTTCACGCTGGGTCGTTTTATCCCGGAAATTTTAACTCGAGTTTTTTCGACCCTGGCCAATTTGACGCGTGGTCATTTTGATTTGGACACTTTTGTCGCGGAAAACTTTTGACTCAGGCCTTTTTGACGCGGGCCGTTTAGACGCGGGCTCTTTTGTAGCGGAGCTGGTTTGAACCCTGCCCTTTTGAGTTGCATCCTTTCCACCCGGCCTCTTTCGAACTAGGGACCATTTGTCGCGGGGACTTTTGACTTGGCTCCTTTTCACGCAAGGCTGTTTCCACTCGGGCCTTTTGTCGCTACGTCCTTTTGACCTGGAGACTTTTTGACTTGCGCTCTTAACGCGGGGCCGTTTCTCCTCGGGCCCGTTTGACGTAGTAACCTTTTGACTCGGGTCCTTTTGTCGCGGGATCCTTTTGACCCAGGAACTTAATACGCGGGGCCGTTTTGACACGGACATATTTGTTGCGGAGACTTTTGATCCGGGCCCTTTGGCTAAGGCTTTTTTGTAGCGGAGCCTGTTTAGACACGGGTCCATTTAACTTAGGGGCCTTTTGAGGCTGATCTTTTGGCTCGGACTCTTTTGACGCAGGGCCCTTTTAACTCAAGCCCATTTAACCCGGGCCCTTTAAATGTGGGGTAATTTTGACTCGGGTCCTTCTGTCGCGGAGACCTTTTCACACAGGTCCTTTTGTTGCGGAGATCTTTTGAATCCAGGACTTTTAGACTCCGGCGGATTCGGGAGTGTTCTTTTGTCCGAGCCCTATTGACCTGGGCTCTTTTCACGCGGGGCCCCTATTTACTTGCGCCTGTTTAACGCAGGTCTATTTTGACTCGGGTCTTTTAGTCGCAGAACACTTTTGACACGAGCTCTTTTGACGCTGGGCCGTTTTGATCCGGGAACGATTGACGCTCATAGCTTTAGACCCCGGCCTTTTCGACTCGAGTATTTTTGTAGCGGAGCCCCTTTCGGCACAGACCGTTTGGCGTAGAGCCCTTTTGACTCGAGCTCTCTTAACACGAGGTTCTTTTTTACTCGGGTCTTTTCGTCGCGAGACGATTTTGACCTGGGCTCTTTTCACGCTGTTCCGATTTTACTGGGCCCTTTTGAGGCGGGATAATTTTGACCGGGGCTCTTTTTACGAAGGCCCCTATTAACTCGAGGTTTTTTGACGTCGGAACATTTTGACTCGTTCCCTTTTGTCGCGGAGACCTTTTGATCCAGGAATTTTTGACGCGGGCTCTTTTCTAGCTGAGCTGGTTTGAACCCTGGGATCATTTGTCGCGGGGCTCTTTGACTCGGCTCCTTTTCACGCGTGGCCGTTTCTACTCAGGGCCTTTTGTCGCTAGGCCCATTTGACCTGGAGACTTTTTGACTTGCGCTCTTTTAACGCGGGGCCGTTTCTTCTCGGGCCCGTTTGACGTAGTAACCTTTTGACTCGGGTCTTTTTGTCGCGGGATCCTATTGACCCGGGAACTTAAGACGCTGGACCGTTTTGACACGGACACACTTGTTACGGGGACTTTCTGACCCGCGCCCTTTGGATAAGGCCCTTTTGTAGCGGAGCCCATTTTGACACGGGTCCATTTGACTTAGGGGCCTTTTGAGGCGGAATCATTTGGCCCGGGCTTTTTTGACGCAGGGACCTTTTAACTCAGGCCCATTTAACGCGGGCCCTTTAGACGTGGGGCCATTTTGATTCGGGCCCTTTTGTCGCGGAGACCTTTTGCCCGAGGACTTTTTGACGCGGGCCGTTTAGACGTGGGCTCTTTTCTAGCGGAGCTAGTTTGAACCGTGCCCTTTTGAGTTGCATCCTTTCCACCCGGCCTATTCCGAACTAGGGACCATTTGTCGCGGGGCCTTTTGACTCGGCTCCTTTTCACGCGGAGCTCTTTCTACTCGGGTCCTTTTGTCGCTACGCCCTTTTGACCTGGAGACTTTTTGACTTGCGCTCTTTTAACGCAGGGTCGTTTCTTCTCGGGCCCGTTTGACGTAGTAACCTTTTGACTCGGGTCTCTTTGTCGCGGGATCCTTTGGACCCGGGAACTTAATACGCGGGGCCGTTTTGACACGGGCACATTTGTTACGAAGACTTTTTGACCGGTGCCCCTTGGCTAAGGCCTTTTTGTAGCGGAGCCTGTTTTGACACGGGTCCATTTGACTTAGGGGCCTTTTGAGGCTGAATCTTTTGGCCCGGGCTCTTTTGACGCAGGACCCTTTTAACTCAAGCCCATTTAACCCGGGCCCTTTAAATGTGGGGTCATTTTGACTGGGTTCCTTCTGTCGCGGAGACCCTTTCACACTGGTGCTTTTGATGCTGAGATCTTTTGAACCCGGGCCTTTTGGACTCGTGCACTTTTGTCGGGGGGTGGTTGTTTTGTCCGAGCAGTATTGACCCGGGCTCTTTTCACACGGAGCCCTTTTTACTTTGGCCTGTTTGACACAGGTCCATTTTGACTCGGGTCTTTTTGTCGCAGGACACTTGGCACGAGCACATTTGACGAGGGGCCGTTTTGATGCGGAAACGTTTGATGCGAATAGCTTTAGACCCGGGCCTTTTCGACTGGGGTATTTTTGTAGCGGAGCCCCTTTCGGCACAGTCCGTTTGGCGTAGAGCCCTTTTGACTCGAGCTCTCTTAACACGAGGTTGTTTTTTACTCGGGTCGCACTACGATTTTGACCTGGGCTCTTTTCACGCTGTTTCGATTTGACCGAGCCCTTTTGACGCGGGTTACTTTTGACCAGGGCTCTTTTTACGCGGACCCGTTTTAACTTGAGCCCTTTTGACGCGATCCGTTTTGACGCGGGCTCTTTTCTAGTGGAGCTGGTTTGAACCGTGCCCTTTTGAGTTGCATCCTTTCCACCCGGCCTCTTTCGAACTAGGGACCATTTGTCGCGGGGCTCTTTGACTCGGCTCCTTTTTACGCGGGGCCGTTTCTACTCGGGACCTTTTGTCGCTAGGCCCTTTTGACCTGGAGACTTTTTGACTTGCGCTCTTTTAACGCGGGGCTGTTTCTCCTTGGGCCCGTTTGACGTAGTAACCTTTTGACTCGGGTCTTTTTGTCGCGAGATCCTTTGGACCGGGGAACTTACGACGCGGGGCCGTTTTGACACGGGCACATTTGTTACGGAGACTTTTTGACCGGCGCCCCTTGGCTAAGGCCTTTTTGTAGCGGAGCCTGTTTTGACACGGGTCCATTTGACTTAGGGGCCTTTTGAGGCTGAATCTTTTGGCCCGGGCTCTTTTAACGCAGGGTCCTTAAACTCAAGCTCATTTAACTCAAGCTCATTTAACCCGGGCTCTTTAGACGTGGGGTCATTTTGACTCGGGTCCTTCTGTCGCGGAGACCCTTTCAAACAGGTGCTTTTGTTGCTGAGATCTTTTGAACACGGGCCTTTTAGACTCGGACACATTTGTCGGGGGGTTCTTTTGTCCGAGCAGTATTGACCCGGGCTCTTTTCACGCGGAGCCCTTTTTACTTGGGCCTGTTTGACGCAGGTCCGTTTTGACTCGGGTATTTTTGTCGCAGGACACTTTTGACACGAGCTCTTATGACTCAGAGCCTTTTAAGTTGATGCATTTTGTCCCGTACAATTTTGACGCTGGGCCGTTTTGACTCGGGCCTTTTTGTTGCGGGATGCTTTTGACCCGTGCGCTTTTGAATTCGCTCCTATGACCCGGCCTTTTCTGAACCATGTCCAATTTGTCGCAAGTCCTTTTGACCAGGGCCCGTATTGACTCGGGCCCTTTTGGCTCAGTTCCCATTTGTCGCGGAGATCACATGACCCGGGGCCGTTTTTACTTGGGGCCTTTTGTCGCGAGGGCCAATTACCCGGGACCTTTTGACACTGAGACATTATGACCTGGGCTCTCTTGACGAGAGGCTGCCTTCTCTTGGGCCCGTTTGACGCAGGCCCTTTTGACTGGCGTCTTTTTGTCACGGGACAAATTTCACCCGTACCTTTTTCACGCTGGGTCGTATTATTCCTTGCTCTCTTGTCGCGGAGTCATTGTGTCTCGGGCCTTTTTCACGCTGGGTTGTTTTGACCTGTTTAGATCGGTGCCCTTTAGAGGCGGGTCCTTTTGACCCGGCCTCTTTTGAACTAGGGCCCTTTTGTTGCGGGACTCTTAGATTCGGCACCCTTTGACGTGGGGTCGTTTTGACTTGGGCCCATTTGACGCAGGGCCGTTTTGTCACGGATATCTTTTGCCCAGGCTGTTAACTCGGAGACATCTTGACCTACGTTCTTTTAATGCAGGGCCGTTTTTATTCGGGCACGTTTGACGCAGGAACCTCTTGACTCGAGTCTTTTTGTCACGAAATTCTTTTGACCCAGGACCTTTTGAGTTGGGGTCCTTTTGACCCAGGATCTTTTGACGCAGGGCAATTTTGAGCCGGACATTTTTGACGCGGGGTAGATTCGACTCGCGCCTTTTGTCGCGGAGACCTTTTGACCCAGATCCTTTAGACTCGGGGCCGTTTTGACTCGGGCCCTTTTGTTAGGATTGTTTCGACCCGTGCCCTTTTGACACAGCTCTTTTGATGCTGGGCTGTATTGACTCGGGCCCTTTTGACACACGGCGCTTTTGTCGCGGAGAGCTTATAACCCGGGGCCGGTTTTACTCGGGGCGTTTTGTCGCGGAGGCAGTTAACCGGGCCCTTTTAACCAGGGCTCTTTTGACGCGGGGCCCTTTTGATCCGTGCCCATTTGACGCGGGGCCGTTTGACTCGGGCACTTTTGTTTCGGAGACCTTTTGACCAGGTTTCTTTTCACTGAGGCCCTTTTGTAGCGGGGCCTGTTTTGACACCGGTCCATTTGACGTAGGGCCCCCCTGAGATGGGCCCGTTTGATGCGGTTCCGTTTAGCCTTGAGCTCTTATGTCGTGGGCCCTTTGGTCGTTGCTGTTTTGACTCTGGCATTTCTGTCCTCGCCCTTTCGTCTGGCCTTTCCGACATAGAACCATATATATAACGCAGCAGCAGAAATACGTGGGGCAGGCGGCGGTTATGAGTAAATCGATTATTAATCGATCCCTGGCGCAGTAAAATTAGTTGCGCTACTGATCATATCTCTTTCTTTCTCTTCTCTGTACATCATGTCTGGAGATGAATGTTCTGACTAATAGGCTACAGTGGCGATTTTAAAAAGTAAGACGATATGTGCCATCAATTATAAATGTTGTGAATTTTAACTTAATATATATAGCGTAATAAATCGAAAAACTCTATATCGGCCTTTTGCTCCCCCCTCCTGTTGGAAAAATCTTGCTGGTGTTAAGGATTATCATGTTGCTTAGTTGCTGTATTACATTGTGCTATACACACAATAAATACATCTGTGTTTTATTTAATAAGAAGAACCTTATTTACATTTATTACGGACCTTGCTTTACGACAGCGAAATATTCACGTTCAGCACATTCAGTTTCCATTATCAAATAAGGACAGTGAGACCAATGAAATAATTGACGCATACATTTACGTCTTAGAAAAGTGTCCTGCGAACATGTTGTAGTAAATTCCTGAAGAGTGAAATGCGCTAGTAGCAGTTGTCAGCAGTTATTAACATATACGAGAATAAAATGAAAAACTGAGAATACGAATCTTTTCAGAGATGATAGTGTACTAATGCTTCAAATCTATGCCTTTACTCCCTATACCTACGTTATTTCCCTAGTCAAAATAAAAACACTTCAAATTAATCACAATTTCTTATGCAACCATCCCTTCCTTGGAGTACTGCGCGGTCACATACCCGTAACGGCGATGTAAAGACACTTTTGGTGACGAGGATACAAGACACAGCACTAGATCTCGTATTGCAGCTTAAAAACGAAAATCAATTTCACACGATATCCTATGACGATCTAAAAATCTAAATTAGAAGCATTATGTAGACCAAAGGTCTCATCGTATAAAGCTGGACAGGAATTATTCGAGTTCCAACAAGGAATAAATGAGTTCATTGACTCATACTATTTTACGTAAGCTCCGAGCAATAAGGCAGGTAATACCGGAAATGATAGTAGAACAAAAAATCCATCATTTATCATTGGAATTAAAGAGGGTTTTCGTTAATAAGTTAGCATTAGAAAGGTTCGCAACGGTAGAAGCTCTACATACTAAATTAAACACTTTGCAAGCCGCCAATGACCTTATGAGGAAAAGAGAGCATGCAGAGCTATCACAAAAACTGCGCATGCTATACGCCCAAAATCACACACCTAACCCACAAAATACATTCTAGTGCTTAAAAACCGAACCGAAGAAAATGTATGCGGTACAAAAGCTATATCACCATATCTATCATGCACAAACGCAACCTTGTACACAACCGATAAACAATTATATACCTACAAATCAACAACAAATTAATCCATCAATAGTGATCTCTCAATCCAACCCTCAAGAATTTCAAGCTTCAAGTCAAGAACCTAAGGCCGTTCCCCACCAGGAGCAAAATCCTTCACAAAATGAACCCTCTACCTTGTCCAATAAAATATCAGAATTGTTGCTGATGATAGCCCAGACGAATTACAGAACGAGGAATAAAAATAATACCGGGAAGAAAAAGCGGGAACCAGTCTAGAACAATCAGCAGGCTACACCCACAGAAGATCATATTTTAGTGTGCGCGATATGCCGGAAACGGGGGCACGGTCATCTATTTGTTACAAGCGTAAAAAAAACGCGTAAGGCAGACCCTCGACAAGGGGGCCGACAGTCAGTATCGCACGGAAGGCGGAAACCAAAAAGAAACTACCAAGCACCATAACATAAATTACGAAATTCCTGTAATAAAAGAACAATCAGGACAATTGGCAGAAAAACGGGAAAATATTGCATTAGAGTACGCAAAAAACAGGTCGCATTTAACAATTAAAACTAATTCAGGCCCTCAGAATGCGATAAATGATACAGGAAGTACGGTATCCCTCTGGTCAGCCGATGCTGTTCCTCCTGGGACAAGTCTCATTCCGTTCCAGACAATAATAAAAGGAATTTCAGGAAATAATATTCGTTTGAACCAAATAGCATTGAGAAAATTTAAAATAGGTGAGATATGTACTCATTACCTTAGAGTAATCGTCAATTCCTATGCCAATAATTGACTGTGTCCTACGTTTGCATTCCACCATCGACTTAAACAAGAATACAATCTCCTTCTTTAAACGCCCTAGGAAGCCACAGCTACCAACTCAGAGCAGAAAAACACGCTGTCAGGTTTTACGAATCAGATAGTATCGCAGACAGACTACAATAATTTATACGTGACTAAGCAAATACATTACCTCCACGTTCTCATACATTCATACAAGTGGTAGGAAATAAAAATAGCTTACAAGGAATTTCTGTATGTATCATTGCTTCCTGGAATACGCGAGAAACATAGGTTAAATGCCCTCGATCACAAGATAGAAGCACACAAAATGACACTTTTAATTTCAAATCCCAATGCTAACAGCGTCACTATAAAAAAGAATACACCAGTGGCAGTTCTTGCGAGGGGCCTGAAGTCTCTTTCAACGCCATAGAAAAACCAATTTTTTTTAGATAAAGCATATCAGTTTAAGATAAAAGTGGAAACGGAAGAACGCTTAAAATACAGAAAAAACACTTTTTAATAAAGAAATCTTTAACGTTAACCCAGACCTGGACAGAAAGCAAAAACGAGCAGTTTATGACTTATTGTTTAAATATAGAGACGTTTTTTACGTATGCTTTATACTATATGTAATAAAATATAATTATTCAACTCGAATAAGTTATAACAAAATTATAAATGATCGCTACCTATAAGCCCACATCTTTCATTCAATATAAAATCACATTATAAATAATAAAAGTAAAGAGCAAATCCCCCTTACTATTACTTACGACCAAATTACAACAGAATTAAATCCTTAATAACCTAGGCGCAGCTGAATTCAATTCAATTCTTGTACAACCAGATATAATGGAAACCGAAAAGCATTTCACTACTAAAATAAAATTAGTACGTAATATGCCACTTACATTACCATATCATTTTAGCTCTTTCCATTTCGGGAAATAATTATAAAATTATATAATTTAGTATCCCCTGATAAGAAAGGCACATCTTATGTTTTCTTCCTCAAAAAATTACTTTCATTTATTTAAACATTCCCTTACGGTATTAATTAACTATAATTCTAATAAATTAACTCTCTACCCTATACAATAACAGCAATCAAGTTGATGCATCTAATACTAATACAAATAATACATATTCTAGAGCCCTATTCACGTTAGCAATATAACTAACACTACATTCAAATCCATTTTCAATTAAATAGTTCCATATCAAAATCCGTACTAAACATCTAATTCTATTCCATCTCATCTTACTGATAATCTGCACTTTGACCTGAAGTTTATCCTAATATGGATAATGAGGATGCTTAACCTCTCTTCAAATACCATCAACTACAGCGGTATACAAACTGTTCTACAACAGCAAGTAAAATATATCGTGGATTGTCGATTACGGGACAGATTCCTCTGAGTCGCCCAAAATTTCCTAAAATCTTTTGAGTTTCAAGAACATAACTACTATTACCCAGGTCTTACACTTTACATTAAAAATAATAGGGTATGTAATCCTAGTTTAACAAATAATTTCATAGCTCCAAACAACTCTGCTCCTACACTCTAAGTAGTAATTTCACCTAAAAATAAAAGATTAAAGCCCCTCAATTAAAATTATAACTACAACTTAACCGCCAATTAATCTTCCCTCTGACCCCCTCGTCTCACCGCGGCAGCTGGCAACAATTTCGCCAGATCTTCCGAAACCTTGACAACTTCAAACATTAATTAATAAACAAAAGCAAGTACTTCGACCAATTATACTTCATTATTCACCCTCAAGAACCAATAATCTTCCTGCTCATTCCAAAGATTACATGTATCCTCGTCGCCAAAAGTGCCTTTACATCGCCGTGACGGGTATGTGACCGCGCAGTACTCCAAGGAAGAGATGGTTGCATAAGAAATTGTGATTAATTTTGAACAGTTTTTATTTTGACTAGGGAAATAACGTAGATATAAGGAGTAAAGGCATATATTTGAAGCATCAGTACACTATCATCTGTGAAAAGATTCGTATTCTCAATTTTTCATTTTATTCTCTTATATGTTAAGTTAATAACTGCTGAGAACTGCCACTAGCGCTTTTCACTCTTCAGGAATTTAACACGACATGTTCGCAGGACACTTTTCTAAGTCTTAAATGTATGCGTGAATTATTTCATTCGTCTCACTGTCCTTATTTCAGAATGGAAACTGAATATGCTGAACGTGAGTATGTTTCGCTGTCGTCAAGCAAGGGTTGTAATAAATGTAAATAAGGTTCTAATTATTAAATAAAACACAGAAGTATCTATTCCATGTATAGCACAATATAATACAGTAATTAACCAACATGATAATCACTAACGCCCGCAGGATTTTTTCGAACGGGGGGTGGGTGGAAACGACCGATATAGAGTTTTTCGATTTATGGAACTATATATATTAAAAATCATAGTTTATCATTGATAGCGTATATCCTCTTACTTTTTAAAATCGCCACTGTAACCTATTAGTCAGAACATACATCTCCAGGTATAATGTAGAGGGAAGAGAAGGAAAGAGATATGGAAAGTGGCGTAACTAATTTTACTGCGCCCTGGATAATCCATTACTCATACCCGCCCCCTGTCCCACGCATTTCAACTGCTGCCTTATATATATATATATATATATATATATATATATATATATATGTTTCCATGTCAGAAGGGCCCGAAAAAGGGCGAGGATAGAAAGGCCCGAGTCAAAATGGGGCTCGGTTTTAAAAGGCCCCGCGCCAAAGAGCAAGGTCAAAAGTGGCCCCGCGACAAAAGTGCCCGAGTCGAAAATGCACAGCGTGAAAATGTTCCCCTCGTCAAAAGGGCCCGGGTCAAAAGATCATCGCGGGAAGAGAGTCCGAGACAAAAGGGCCGTATGTAAAAAAAACGGACAAAGTGGACACAGCCTAAAAAGGACACGGGTCAAAAGATCCTTGCAAGTAAAGAGGCCGAGTCAAAAGGGCCTTATGTAAAAAAAGCCGGGTCAAAAAGGACCCCGCTTCAAAAGGGCACAGGTCAATATGGTCTCGCGTCAAAATGACCCCGCGACAAAAGGCCCCGCGTCCAGAAGGAGCCAAGTCAAAAGAGCCACGCGTCAAAGGGGTCGGCAAATACAATTCCACGGCTAAAAAACCTGAGATCAGGAATGAAAATCAGGAGAAAGATACATATGACCAGTGGCGTAACTAACTTCAATCTCCCTGATCGTTCATCATCTATTTACTTATACCTTCCTCCTGCCGCCCGCATTTCAGCTGGTATATATATATATATATATATATATATATATTTCTGTTAGAAGGGTATGGACAAAGGACAAGAACAGAAATGCCCGAATCGAAAGGGTCCTGCGGCAAAAGGATCTGAATCAAAACAGCCCCGCTGTCAAAAGGGCCAGAATCAAAAGGACGTCGCGACAACAAGGCCCTATCAAAAATGTCCGAACCAAAAGGGACCTCACCTCAAAAAGGACACGGGTCAAAACGGTCCTGTGTCAAAAGCGTTACAGGCGAAAGGGCACCGCGAAAGGAAGCCCAAGTCCAAAAGGCGTCCGTTAAAAGGGGACTTGTCAAAAGACCCCTGCGTCAAAAAGGCCCGATTCAAAAGGCTCCGCGTCGAAAGGGCCCGGCAAATATAATTTCACGGCGAAAAAGCCTGAGATCAGGAGTGTAAATCAGGAGAAAGAGATATGATCAGTGATGTAACTAATTTTACTGCACCCTGATCATTGATCATCTATTTAATCATACCTGCCCCCTGCCCTGCCCTAGGCAGAGTTGATGTATATATATATATATATATATATATATATATATATATATATATATGTGTGTGTGTGTATATATAGAGTTCTGTCAGAAGGACACGGACAAAAGGCGAAGACAGAAATGCCCAAGTAAAATGGACCCCGGTCAAAAGGGACCGGCGACAAAAGGGTCCAAGTCAAAAGGACCCCGCTGTCAAAAATGCCCAAGTCAAAATGTCGTCGCGACAAAAGGGCTCTATCTAAATATGCCCGGGTGTAAAAGGACACCGCATCAAAAGAGCACGGGTGAAGACGGTCCCGTGTCAAAAGTTTCCGAGTCAAATGAGGACCCGCGTCAAAAAGGCCCCGCGATAAAAGGCCCGGTAAATATAATTCCACGGCTAAAAAGCCTGAGATCAAGAGTGGAAATCAGGAGAAAGAAAGATATATGACCAGTTGGGTAAGTAATTTTATTGCGCCCTGGATCGTTGATCATCTATTTACTCATAACTTCCCCCGCCCAACACATTTCAGCTGGTGAATATATATTCTATGCCAGAAGGGCGAGGACCGAAATGCCCGAGTCAAAAGGGCCCCGGGCGAAAGGGCCCTATGACTAAACTGCCCTAGTCGAAAACGGTCCCGCGTTTAAAGGGCTCTTGCCAAAAGGGCTTGGTGACCAAAGGGGCCGAGTCAAAAGGGTCCAAGTCAAAACGGCCCCGGGTAGAAAAAGCCCGGGTAAGGAGTCGGCGAGAAATGAGCCCGCGTCAAAAGGGCGCAGTTTCAAAAGTGCCCTGGTCAAAAGGTCCGGAGTCAAAACGGCCCCACGCCAATACGGTTCGAATCGAAATTGCCACGCGTAAATTAGTCCCGAGTGAAAAATGCCCCGCGTCAAAATGGCCCGGTTCCACGGCTAAAAAGCCTGAGATTAAAGCATGAGTGGAAATCAGGCATGCACAAGTGTATATTGTCCTTTGGTAAGTTGAAGGTTTTGTGGAAAAGAAGGAAAGATATCTGTAGTTATTAGTAACATATAGGAAATTTGAATGGTGATATAAGTTTTGTTTGGTTGTTGTTGTTTTGCAACGAATGCTATTGCTTAAGTCATTCTCCATTAAAGTAAGGTTGCACTCCCGTATTTCGGAGTTTGTGTTCTCCTTACATAGCCTAATCAAACTTTATATATTATTCATTTTCCCCTTAGTTCTAAAATTCGATTTCTAGCCCTGGATCAAAGTATAGTATGAAAAATATTCTGTGAAAAAGATTAATTTAATTTTGCAGTGTGAAGACACATGTTGAGATGTATACAGGGTTAGTCAAAAGTATTGGGACAGAACAATAACAACGACGTGCGTGGATGGAGGCAAAAATGTCACAATTGCCATTATTGCATTGATTTGGAGTGGGGTCACCTTCGAATCCATCTTGAATTCCGCCATATTGCATATCACACAATATTTCTAAATATAAAAGGTTATGATTTTAGACTAACTTAGACCTTAATATTCCTACAAATGAGAATGAGAACACGTTTGTGACATCTGTTTGAGACAGAGTATGCTCTGGTTTACACGGTGTCCTATGTTTAAAAGTAAATTTCAGACATTCTGTAAAGCGACTTCAGCATCATCCCTATTTATCGTATGGTCATGCTTCTAGCCTCGTTTTGTCACAATACAGCAACCTTTCAAACGGTAAACTCCGCATAAAAAATTGCGACAGGAAACGCCGTGAAGTTAGGCCACCAAATATACATCTTATCACATAGTCGTGTCAGGTAAAGAGACCCCTCTCTCACCTCCTTTCTTCTCTTCCATACTAAAATTAGCTAACAACATGAGCGCAATTCTTATTTCAAACTGTACATGTATTAGTATAGATAAAAAGAAATAACAAAACCGAGACGAAACAAGATTCATAGGTTGAAGTAGGGAGAAACTGAAACACCCACAATGAAAAATTAAAACCAATGAATGTCTATTACACAGAGATTCAGAAATGAGCATAGAGAGAGAAAGAGAGATAGAGAAGAGGAGAGAGAGAGATAGAGAGAAGAGGAAAGGAGAGGAGAAGGAGAAAAAGTAACGGGAGAACAGATAAAACTGTGGAATTCAAACGTAGTAAGAAAATAACCTAACATTATAAAGTTCCGTTTCCAGAAATCCAACAGTAATATAGAAATAACGTTTGTTTTTACATAGTTTTTCAGAACTATTCGAATATATAGACGATCCTTTAAATATTTATTATGCTACTTTCAAAATGGATAGCATACTAATATACCCAGTACATAGCGTTGGTCATATCTTCCATTTCAGACTACTAATGCAAACTGAACGAAGAAAACGAAACTAAAAGAAAAGAGAAAGAAAGAAAAAAGAGAAAACGGAAGAGTGCTATTTTATTGCTAAATATCTATCAGATATAACCTATATTAAAAGTCCAAACTGTATCGTAATGGAAAGCTACAAATGTTGGAAAGGAAAAGTTCATGTTTCTCATAGATGTAGCATCTTTCAAATTCAAAATCGAATAAAACACATTGAATTATAGGATGGGAACAAATATTGTGTCGAACTAGTAAAATAAAATTTTGTTTTGAAATAATCAGAGAGGTACCATTTTCTAGTCTTTTCCGAAGAGTTATCTGTTCCGAACATCCAGCATTGATTTCATCTCTTCCGAATATAACGTAATTTGCACAGAGAGAAAGAACACGCTAAGAGCTCATACGCATCATCGTGTCAGTCGTATGATGTTGGTTAGGTTATAGACCACCACTGGATCGAGGAATTTAAATTCGTAGTGAACCGGTAATTCGACTGAGATTCGGTAATGCAGAAGACAAAAAAGAGATTTTACTTATTTCCTTGCGTTTAAACACTATTTCTGTCATAGATGACTAGGACCATTGATTATCCCCAGAGCACGAAAAACTCTACGCCGAAGTTAACAGTTAATTAGATTCCCCGGACCAGGTATATCGGGCTTCTGCTCCGTTTTAACTTTGGAATATGAACTGCATGTATGTGTGAGAGAGAGAGAGGGAGAGAAGTTAAAGATGCAAAGGCAGATAGGGAAACGTCAAGAAAGAGAGAGAGGGACGGATCGAATATAAATATGAAGCATACTTACTATTGCAGTGTATGATATAGATCGCACACACTATTTACTCGAACTATCGCCAGTGATGCCTTATAAGTTCTCCATCAGAAGATGTATCTCTGTTTTCAGCCATTATTTCATGTGAAAAAATCATACTACCTGATGGGGAATCGAACCATGATTTTCCATTTGGAAGTCTGACACGTTACCACTACACCACCGATTGCTTTAGCCAAACTTTGCTTAACAAATGGTGTAGTGTTTCTTTCTGAGAACGATAACACGAAAATTGTATACTGCAGATCAATGATATTTTTGGAATGTCCTGGTAATTCCCTTGGCCTTTCCCAACCAACATTCGTAAATCGTCTCTATCATGATACAGGCGTTTGCTTTCATATTCTTACTTAATGCTTGTCCAGTATGATAAGTCGATTCTTCACAATCACATTGTAAAATTATTAACTTTGACGTGAATAAGATTTGATCCTATGTTAGATAGCTGTATTATGCATAAGGCCACTCCGTTGCCCCAACACTTTCATGCCACCTGAAAGTAGAAACCAAATATTACTTACTTTAGGTGTGATCTTTGGAACGAATCAAAGTGCACAACGAAATTGATTTATTCGACGGGCTAGAGAGAAATTAGTGCTCACTAATAAAGGAAATGCATACAATCCAGGAAATATTACAGAAATAAAACATATTTTTTAGTAATTTCGTCGTGCAATTTCAAAAGTACGTGAATAATAATAATAATAATAATAATAATAATAATGAATGTGTACATTCACACTATAGTAGTCTATTATTATTATTATTATTATTATTAGCATCAATTACCCGCTTCATTCGGTTAAATTGATAAAAAATATTAATATGGTCCGTTACTCAATCACTGTTTAGTATTACTAAAGCCCTCTTTGATATCGGTCATTTTCGATGAGTTATATATATCCCCTCCCCACCCTATGTTGCGGGGCACGGCATCTGTAGTGTCATTGTTGATTTCAGCGAGCCGGAAAACTGTGAATTAGACACTGATATTGGTTATTTCGATCATTTTTATATGTCTCCCCCCTCCCCCAGTAGAGGGACTGAATTTGGAGTTAAACAGCATCAGATCTGTCACTATTAAGGGGGTAGACTACTAAATATTTTTGAAAAACTAATAATTTTTCTTTTGCCCGTTTTTCGTAAGTGGAAAGAGGTAATAAAATGTAACTTACTACAATAATAGATAATGTTATTCTACACCCGAAAATACGAATCGGAAGAATTTTCAGTGTTGCCATCCATAGAAATTACAGTGTGACCAGAATTTGAATTACTCAAAAATCTAGATAAAGGCAGCGACTAGAAAAATGAACTCAACGGTAATTGTTGACTTATCATGCTGTCTACCTTTCTTGTTTACTACTTTTTTAAAAAATGTTTCTACTTATGTTGTAATAGCTTATTTATTTTGTAATAATTTATGAAAGTTTTATAAAATAAATAGAAATGTTATTTAAAAAGTAGTAAACAAGAAAGGTAGACAGCATGATAAGTCATCAATTACCGCTGAGTTCATTTCTCTAGTCGCTGCCTTTACCTAGATTTTTGAGTAATTCAAATTCTGGTCACACTGTAATTTCTATGGATGGCAACACTGAAAATTCTTCCGATTCGTATTTTCGGATGTAGAATAACATTATCTATTATTGTAGTAAGTTACATTTTATTACCTCTTTCCACTTACGAAAAATGGGCAAAAGAAAAATTATTAGTTTTTCAAAAATATTTAGTAGTCTGCCGCCTTAATCTCAGCGACACCAAAAATTACAGATTCACCACTTATACCAGTAATTTTTCGTTCTTTGTTAAATGTCGCTCCCCCTCTTCATCTCTTAAGTTCCAACGTCCAAGTGATATAACATGAAACCATCTCAGGTTCGAACTTCATCTAGGTGGAAAATTTGATCATGATGGATCATTTGTTTCGCGAGTTATCAACTTTTATTTATACTTTTAACTTCTCCCTCTCCTCAACCCTAATCTATATCGTCAAAGTAAATAGATAAATGCTATCTTAGGCCCAAACCTGATCTGTGTTGAAAATTTAATTGAAATCGGTCGGGTGGTTCAAGAGTGATGAAAAGACAGCTACTTTCATTTTCAGTTTTTTTACATGTACCTCCCTCTCACCGGCCCCTACGTTGCACCGTCAAACTGAAATGACAAAAGTAGTCCCAGATCCGAACCTTATCTATGTTGAAAGCTTTATAGAGATCAGTCGGGTGGTTCAAGAGATTAGGAGCCACACACATAGTTACTTTCAATTTTATAATATAGGTTATTATTATTATTATTATTATTATTATTATTATTATTATTATTGTTATTGTTATTATTATTATTTGCTTACTTTTGAACTTGCACGGAGAAATTACTGCAAAATATGTTTTATTTTCACATTCTTTCCTCGGTTGTAAGTTTATTTTATCAGTGGGCACTTATTTCTCTCTAGGCCGTCGAACAAATCAATTTTGTTGTGCACTTTGCTGCAAATAACGTTACAGGAAGAAGCCGATTCGTTCCAAAGATCAGGGCTAAAGAAAGTAATATTCGGCCTGAAATTTTAGATGACATGATAGTGTAGGGGTAACGCAATGGCCTTATGAATAATATTGCTCGTAACATAGCGATTGTGAAGAATCGACTTATACTGGACAAACAATACATAACAATGTGAAACCAAACACCTGTATCATGATAGAGACGATTTACAAATGTTGGATGGGAAAGAGCAAAGGAATTACCAGGAAATTCTAAAGACATCATTGATCTTCAGTATGCAATTTTCGTGTTATCGTTCTCAAAAACAAACACTACACCATTTGTTAAGCAAAGTTTGGCTAAAGCAATCGATGGTGTAGTGGTAACTTGTCAGACTTCCAAATGAAAAATCATGGTTCGATTCCCCATCAGGTAGTATGATTTTTTCACATGAAATAATGACTGAAAACAGAGATTCATCTTCTGATGGAGAACTTACAAGGCATCACTGGCGATAGTTCGAGTAAATAGTGTGTGCGTTCTATATCATACACTGCAATAGTAAGTATGCTTCATATTTATATTCGATCCGTCCCTCTCTCTCTTTCTTGACGTTTCCCTATCTGCCTTTGCATCTTTAACTTCTCTCCCTCTCTCCCGCTCACACATACATGCCGTTCATATTCCAAAGTTAAAACGGAGCAGAAGCCCGATATACCTGGTCCGGGGAATCTAATTAACTGTTAACTTCGGCGTCGTGTTTTTCGTGCTCTGGGGATAACATCAACGGTCCTGGTCATCTCTGACAGAAATAGTGTTTAAACGCAAGGAAATAAGTAAAATCTCTTTTTTGTCTTCTGGATTACCGAATCTCAGTAGAATTACAGGTTCACTACGAATTTAAATTCCTCGATCCAGTGGTGGTCTATAACCTAACCAACATCATACGACTGACACGATGATGCGTATGAGCTCTTAGCGTGTTCTTTCTCTCTGTGCAAATTACGTTATATTCGGAAGAGATGAAATCAATGCTGGATGTTCGGAACAGATAACTCTTCGGAAAAGACTAGAAAATGGTACCTCTCTGATTATTTCAAAACAAAATTTTATTTTACTAGTTCGACACAATATTTGTTCCCATCCTATAATTCAATGTGTTTTATTCGATTTTGAATTTGAAAGATGCTACATCTATGAGAAACATGAACTTTTCTTTTCCAACATTTGTAGCTTTCCATTACGATACAGTTTGGACTTTTAATATAGGTTATATCTGATAGATATTTAGCAATAAAATAGCACTCTTCCATTATCTCTTTTTTCTACCTTTCTCTTTTCTTTTAGTTTCGTTTTCTTCGTTCAGTTTGCATTAGTAGTCTGAAATGGAAGATATGACCAACGCTCTCTACTGGGTATATTAAAATGTATTTTGGATCATTATGTCCAACGAACACTACCGAATTTGCAATCGAACCACGCGGAAATAAAGCATGTGTGTTAAGCCTTTGACATTATCCTAGATGTGTCTCGGAGATCTACAGTTCTACTTGAAATTGAGTATGCTATCCATTTTGAAAGTAACATAATAAATATTTAAAGGATCGTCTATATATTCGAATAGTTCTGAAAACTATGTAAAAACAAACGTTATTTCTATATTACTGTTGGATTTCTGGAAACGGAACTTTATAATGTTAGGTTATTTTCTTACTACGTTTGAATTCCACAGTTTCATCTGTTCTCCCGTTACTTTTTCTTCTTCTTCTCTCCTTTCCTCTTCTCTCTATCTCTCTCTCTCCTCTTCTCTTTCTCTCTCTCTGCTCATTTCTGAATCTCTGTGTAATAGACATTCATTGGTTTTAACTTTTCATTGTGGGTGTTTCAGTTTCTCCCTACATCAACCTATGAATCTTGTTTCGTCTCGGTTTTGTTATTTCTTTTTATCTATACTAATACATGTACAGTTTGAAATAAGAATTGCGCTCATGTTGTTAGCTAATTTTAGTATGGAAGAGAAGAAAGGAGGTGAGAGAGAGGTCTCTTTACCTGACATGACTATGTGATAAGATGTATATTTGGTGGCCTAACTGCACGGCGTTAGCTGTCGCAATGTTTTTTGAATCGGAGTGTACCATTTACATTTCCCTATTGTGTTCCTGAAGTGAGAAATTTTGAGAGAAATCAGAATTTTTTCTTATTTTCAATTTTTTTAGTCCCTTTGGATCGCCGTGTAAACGCAAACATCTTAGAATCAAATCAACTGAAAAATACTATATGTGTGTACAAAATTTCTAGTTTCTATCTTGAATAGTAAGGGCAGGAAAAATATTCCATTTATCAATAATCCCCACAGTGCCCCAGACTACCGCAAAAGACCCTGATGGCAGGTGAAAAATTTCCTGAGACATCCGTGTTTATTCTAGAATCATGGTTTGCCATCATTCTCTTGAGAATAGAATTTACCTTTCAAACGGTACCATCCACATGTCTCTATCATGTATCTAAGGCGGGAAAATCGCGAAGAAATTTTTCGCCAAAATATCCTTTTAAAATTTTGCCCCTCTGGACCCCTCTGTTTTAACGTAGAGATCTGAAAGAAATCTGATAAATACTATTCGGTGGAGTGAGTATTTGTCCAAATTTCAATCTTCTAGGTGCAAAACTAAGCCTGCCAATATATATATATATATATATATCCATAAAACAGGATCTTGTATAGAAATTTCCTTGAGACATCCCTATTTATCCTAGAATCGTGGGTCGTACATAATTCTCTTCAGAACTGCCTTTCAAACGATACCATTCACATGTCTCCATCGTGTATCTAAGGCGTGAAAATCGCGAAAAAAAAAGATTTTTTTGGTTAAAAATATTTTTTTACTTTTTGCCCCTATGGACCCCCAGTGTTAACGCAGAGATCATCTGAAAAAATCTGATAAATTTTGTTCGGTAGACTGCATGTTTGTGCAAAATTTCGATCTTCTAGGTGCAAAAGTAAATCCGCCAAAAAAAAAAATAGGACTAATAACAAAATATTTTTTAAAGTTTTGACGTCATTACCTCCTATGTCTCGATGCAGAAAGGCGTGAAACCATACATAACGTGTTCTACAATGCCTCTAGGCTTGGAAAAACAGTAAACCCAAAGTAAAAAACTTTATTTGTTCTTTTTAAATCGAATAATGAAGACACTACTTTAGTAGCTAAAACATACGTATTAACAATCCACAAGAACTGTCACATGTTGAAACCCTTATATCGAATTATGAATGGATTTCAGGTGCTGTACTCAACAAACGAGTCAAGCCTGATGTGTTATAAACACAGCTGACCAACTCATAACAGACACGTAGACTACAACTTTCGTGCCACAACATGTAGTGTGGTAGTGCTTGTCCTTATTCATCAAAGTAAAGCCCGGCATGTAAGTCTTGCTGGCCGAGTATACCTTTTAAATGTTTTTATATTCAGTCGTCTTTGGTCCCTTACAAAACTATTTTCCTGCCAAAGAAATATCTCAGTATCATACGGAAACACACAATGCAACTGCTGTGGCATACTCACTCCCTAAGGGTGATTCACGCGACAGTGTACTTATCAAAATATGTTGGTGGTTTTGACCTTGAAAACATTCAACTTCAGAGTTGCTCGCACATAGCTTGTGCCAAAAGGACTAGCTCAGGAGAGTAATGCTCTCGGAAGTAGGAACGAGAAACACTGTTCTGAATGGTTGGCGTTATACATTTCTTGCCACGTTGCATTTAAATAGCAGAAATCAAAGAACTGTTGTTGTCGATCTTCGTGGCCGAGTGGGTTAGCGCTATATGCTACTAATAACAATCTATTTTGACGTGAGTTCAAACCCGGATCAAGGATTTTTTCATTTTTTAATATTTTTATAACACTTTTTAAATTAAAATAATATGAAAATAATACTCAAAAAGTGATTTACTTACTTCTGTGCAGATAAGTAGTAGTAGTAGTAGGAACGGGTTAGAAGCCCCGCAGGGCTCGTTTTGTTCCCCCTGTACTCCATGATATAAATTTTGTGACCATCTTAAAACAACTGGCTAGGATAGCGTTTAAAACAGCTGGCTAAAGTAGCGCGCGAAAAAAAACGTACTTCCGGGAGCATTACTCTCCCGAGTGGGTCGTGTGCCAAACACTGCTCATGGGGTCCCTTTCCAGCACAGTAAAAGGGCGAAAAAAAAGAAAAGAAAGGAAAAATAAAGAATACGGAAAACTGTTCCTTATGCAAAGAGCATTTGAAAACATTTCAAAAGGTACGCTATAACTATTATCAGTTAATTGGCAACAACCGATATCGCGGACAGATCCAGGAAGTTTTGATGGGGGGGGGGAGGTCTGAAAAATAAATTTGAGACATTTCTTGATATGTGGTTGGCTAACCAAAAATGTGAACTGGAGTGCTTCATAATACGTATTTGTCACCCTTCTGGAGGCAACATTGAGGAAAGCCATGTTGTTCAACACGAGAGAATCCAGGATTACCATTAAAAAACTTTTTAATATTGCATAATTTTAATTTATTAATATCATTATTTTTCTTAGATTATGTAGAGTAAACTATTTTTAATTTAATTTCCTATTAACATAATTCATATTAACTCTTTACTTATATCGTTATTTTTATACTGCATAAGTACTATCGTGGGGTCAGATTTAACCCCATTATTTATTTTGAAATTAAAATATGTTAATACGTATTAGCATTGGCAGTTGATTGTGGACCGTTTACTAGTGCTATACTTTAATGGATTTAACTAGTTTTGGGGACAAAACATATTTTCAAAATATTTTTTGACTAATGGTCTTTTGGTAATAGATTATTACGAAGCGAAACAACATACTTAAATGAAATAAAGTTTTTTGTTATCCGAAAATAACAAAGTATGAAAATAAACTTATTTTTATGTAAAAAAGCATTCAGTTATTAGTGCTGAGAAAATGTAACTTGTCATTCAAAAAGCTGACAATTCATGCTTTTGTGTTTGATTAGTTGCTTGGCTACAGGCCCGTATCCACAGGGGAACTAGGGTGCCGGGCCCCCTAAAGTTTTACTCTTCCCCCTAACAGGGACGTACCCAGAAATTTATTTCGGGAGGGGCCTAAAGCGTTTTGGAGGGGTCCAAATACAATTTGAGGCTAAATTATATGAACATTTCTAAAATTGCCCCTAAAAGTAGATTACATTTTTAAAAAGTCGGGATTTCGGGGGGGCAAACCCCCAGGACCCACCCCTGCGTATGCCCCCTAAAATATTCACGGTAGTTTTGCAAATGAACTGCTATAATATAATAACGAACTATAATATGGTTGGATCGGCCCCCTAACCTCTATCGCCTCCTCATATTTTTGGGCTGGCCACGGCTACCTGCTTGGCTACCTACCAATACACACAATGATTAGTCTTAAGGGGCCGTCCACATATTACGTAACCCTATTCTTGACCAATTTTTATCCTCTCCCTCCCCCTTGTTACACTTCGTAATGCAAGGCTGAACCCGTCCCCCGTTCGTTACATAACACTTTTGGATTTTTGTTTTCTCACCAATTTTCCTTATTTCGGGAGTTATTATAATAAAATCTATTTTTAATAGCAGAACTTTTATTACAAAATGCTCTTATTCTGAATATATTTGTAGTGTTTTTCACTAATAAATCAAAGTACCGATACCAAATTTCACAATATTAAATCCCCACGTTAAGCGGGTTTGCATATCCAAGCTCCTAACTATGAAAACATTTACGATCACTCCAACCCCAATCATTTCACGAATTCAACCTGTTTTACGTATGCTATTAGGACATAATATCGATTGTAATTTATTCTAAAAACACTTTTATACATTGCAAGAGCTGTAACGTCCAAATATTTACTGAGAACTCATAGTCGTATCGGAATAAACAAAAGCGAGTATGGAACAGTAATCTGCTTTCACAAAAGGCAAAACAAGATGTGCAAAGACATACAAAACGGTCGAGTGGTTAGCCCTCCCTGCTGGTCTAGTGGCTAGCACGTGCGCCTTTGGTGTACGGGGTCCCGGGTTCGATTCCCGGTGGGAGAGCCTTTGTGATTTTAACTGTCCTCGATATTTCTGTGTTCGTGTCCCTGTCGCTTTAGGTAATTGGAGAAAGCAAGTTAAAAATGAGTAAAGCAAGTAAAATTAGATATAAGTAGTTTAAGTAAGTTACAGGAACATGTTCGGTGAGTCAGTTGACTTTAAAAAAAAAAGAAGTGGTTTGGGTCAATACACTATCCATCACATGTTTGTGTGTTCAAACCCGGTAGCATGTTGTTTCTTTTTTAAGTGTCTTCCTATTTTCATCCGGAGGCTGAAAATATTTCTTTGAGTAACTCATTGAAAACTTCTTTTGTTTCAAATTCGATTAGAACGGAACATTATATGAATTGGAAATCTAAAATCCATAGCTGAAAAAAGATGAAGTATACTCACTACTCCATTATTATCCTCTGATTTGTAACGAAAAACTATTTATAAACAGTGGTAATTTCAGAAAATTATCCTCGGGGGGAATTTCAATATGCGGGTGGAGGGCAAACATTGGTAGTCCACATTGAGCACGATCGAATATATGGTCCTGAAGGCGGAAATTTCTTAGCTCGAGAGGAGTCTCAATTTTCCCTCAGATCACGTCCTGAAAGCATCATTGCTTAAAAGCTTTTCGTAACAAATATAATATTACACTTGTTTCTCGTTCTACATTTAGAATTGGTAAAATTATAACTTATAGAGGATTATAATAAAAGCATAAAAATGACAATACTAATCATGTATAAATTATCCTGTAAGTTAACAACTTTGGGTCAGATTAAAACTCAAATATTTGTTTTCGGATTGCACTTAGAAGTAAGTCCTCTCTATATAATCCTGATTGGAAAGCCATGTTTAACTCTAATTAATTAATCAATATTTATACAAATATTTTTTTATTTTACATTTTTTACTATTCAATATTATATACACTTCATTTCCAAAATCAAAATCTCGAAAATGTATATTGTACGAGTGCAGATACGCAAATAAATGATTATTGGTCTCTATTCGAAATTCTATTTAATCGAATCCGACAGGAACACAGACAGAAACATCGAGAACAGGTGAAAAAAAGAGAGAAAAAAGCGTTGCACCCGGCGGAGACTCGAGCTAAGTTCGAATGATGCTTTATAAACAGAACGCCTTAGACCACTCCCCTATGGTAACAACTAGTGATTGTAGCAAAGGCTTCAAGTAGTAGTTCTTATTACAGAATAACATTTTCTATTGCCTAAAATTTAAACCTAATTTACTTTCATATAATATATCTATTAATTTGTTTCATGAACACGTTTTCGTTACTTTGATGAATGATGTATGTTGTTGATATAGATTCTATTACACGTTCTTTCGTAAATATTATAGAGAGTATCAGGGTTATTTATGATCTTTCATGGAAATTGACTGGCGCATGCGCAGTACACAGACAGTTCAATTGGAAGGCGAGGAAGGAAACGCTAACACACTGTTAGAATGTTTCCCTGGCAAGCAGTAGTTCCCAACCGAGGGACGGTGGGACGCACTTCCTCCTCCTGGGGTGGCGTGAAGGGTTTACGAAGTCCCTTAGTTGTGTTATATTTCTTAAATGATTATGCACAATATCCAGTCACATCTTCTACACATTTGGAAGTGATAAATCGTAGTATAAATAAACCGTCCTCCAGACACAGTGATTGTTGCTTTTCCAAGATTATAAACTGAAACACTTTTTATTTCGATAGAATATAAAAGTTTCAATGGGAGGGGTTACAACCCCCTCAACCCCCTGGGTCTTCGATATGTCACCGCCTAAACTGTAACTTTCAAGTTAGAATCGAAAAATGAAGACATGTGACCTACTAAATTTATTTTTAGTTCATTATATATTTTCATAAATAAAATATCCACAATTACAGTGACAGTAAATGCTAAGTAATTATTTTAAATCTTTGTACTTTCATTTTCCCTCTTTCTTCTCAACTGAGATTGAAAAATGTAAAAATGGGAGTTTAAGAATTTCAAATATTACGTATATTTTAGCGTACTACGAAATTATACTTAATAGAATCCGGCAGGATCACAAACAGAAACGTCAAGAAGAGGTAAAACCAAATTGTACTGTGGTGGGATTCGAACTACCCTTGAATGTTGCCTCAGAATCTCTAGCCGAATGCCTTAGTTCACTCGGCTAATGTGACAAGTTCAAAATATAGTAAGCGTGTTTCATGTTCAATCTTTTGTTACAGTATGAAATTTATTTTGTATTCTCTGAAGTTTAAGCCTATTTTGGCCTGATGTAATAGTCTGTTGAAATTGTTTTGTGTTTACGGTATTCTTTACTTTGACGAATGATGTTGTTAATATAGGTTCTATTACGTGTTCGTTCATAAATATTACAGCAATTGTCAGGATTATTTATGATCTTTCATGAAAATTGACTGGTGCATGCGCAGTAGAAACAGAAAGATGCACTTTACCGACATTTGTCATACACGCCAGAACGCAAATTTCTAACATGTTCTCAAAATGCCTCCCTCTAAAGGTTGTGGAGAACTGTCTGTTGCTCTGAGAGGAGAAATCATAGGCCGAGCAAAAATGGGACAAACTGTGGCTCAGATTGCTAGAGATCTGGGATGTGACAAGAAAACGGTCAAGAAATGGGTTCAGCGACATGAAGAAGGTGGTGAATGGTTCAGGTCTCGGTCAAGAAGTGGAAGGCCAAAAGTGACAACTGCAGCTCAAGATCAAGCTTTAGCTACAGAAGTAATCAACAGACCTCTACGCCACACGTCAATCCTCTTGGACAAAGCCAGAGAATATAATTGTTCTCACTAAACAATAAGAAGAACATTATTGGGGGCTGGTCTACACTGTTCAAGACCCGCTAGGAAGACTCTCCTGACTGAAACTCACAAGGCCAGACGAATGGAATGGGCACAGAATAACATAACCAAACCTCAGTCATATTGGGACTTAGTCATCTGGACCGACGAGAAGGTTTTCAAGTCTAACCAACAAGGCAGAGTTATATTGTATAGACCGCGCGGAACCAGGCATGCTGAACAAAATATTATCAGAACTTCTTGTTCAGGACGAATATCAGCACACTTTTGGGAATACATGACGGCTGCTGGTCCTGGAGATTTGGTTGCGGTGCCTGAGAGAATGAACAGCAGTGTTTACATTAATATCCTCGAAAATACGTTGTTACCGTCCTTAGAAAGAAACTTCCCCGAACAGGAAGAATATATACTTATGCGCGACAACAGTGCTGTTCACACTTCCCGGCAAACACGAGAGTGGCTAAGTGAACATCCAAAGTTAATTTGTATTGAGTGGCCCCCTCTACTCCAAGATTTGAACCCAATTGAACATCTGTGGACCTACATGGTGCAAGAATGGGAAGAGAGACGTGAAGACAGAGACCAAACGTTTCTTCAAAATCATGTTATGGAACTGTGGCAACATTTTCGTGACACACCGTCGTATTGCTCGAGACTTGTATCTAGTATCCCCTCCAGACTTCAACAAGTTATTGACTCTGGAGGTGACTACACGAAGTACTAGTGTGTTTTTTTGAGTAAACATTTATTTAAGTTTCATTTATTTATTATATTTTTTCAAGAGCAATACTTTCGTTCTTCATTCTTTTCCTTTGCTTGCTTACTTATTAGTTCGTTAAAACGTAAAGGAAGAGTAGTATATCTTCAAAAAGTATTTGTGAATTTACTTTGAACGTTTCTAAGAATACATTTACTTTTTTTCTTACTCTATATCATGCCCAATATTACTTTCATTTCAGTTAATTAATAACTTTATTTCACATGTCGGATAAAAGTATTATTGTCTTTTTAACGATGTTTTTCCTTTTGATTGTGTAATTTCTAGTTTCATTGAATTATCTCAATTCGAATGAATAAATCACATTTTGTTTATTGTCCCTTCCTTAGCTAAGTTCGAATTCAAGAACAATGTGGTGTAATTTACGTTCTTTATTCTTCATATTGTGCAGTAATGACAATATTAATTATTTTTCATGAGTCCAGTTGATTAGTGAGAACTTGGACAAACATTAACCTGGTGATTCTTTACGCAATGACAAGCGTAAAATACATTTTAGCTGATCTTTATACTTCACAGCGATGAAACATTCTAACAGTGTGTTAGCGTTTCCTTCCTCGCCTTCCAATTGAACTGCCTGTGTACTGCGCATGCGCCAGTCAATTTCCATGAAAGATCATAAATAACCCTGATACTTTCTATAATATTTACGAAAGAACGTGTAATAGAATCTATATCAACAACATACATCATTCATCAAAGTAACGAAAACGTGTTCATGTAACAAATTAATAGATATATTATATGAAAGTAAATTAGGTTTAAATTTTAGGCAATAGAAAAATGTTATTCTGTAATAAGAACTACTACTCGAAGCCTTTGCTACAATCACTAGTTGTTACCATAGGCGAGTGGTCTAAGGCGTTCGGGTTATAAAGCACCATTCGAACTTAGTTCTAGTCCCCGCCGGGTGCAACGCTTTTCTCTCTTTTTTTCACCTGTTCTCGATGCTTCTGTCTGTGTTCCTGTCGGATTCGATAAAATAGAATTTCGAATAGAGACCAATATGTATGATAAATAATCATTTATTTGCGAGTCTGCACTCGTACAATATACATTTTCGAGATTTTGATTTTGGAAATGAAGTGTATATAATATTGAATAGTAAAAATAGTAAAATAAAAAATATTCGTATAAATATTGATTAATTAATTAGAGTTAAACATGACTTTCCAATCAGGATTATATAGAGAGGACTTACTTCTAAGTGCAATCCGAAAACAAATATTTGAGTTTTAATCTGACCCAAAGTTGTTAACTTACAGGATAATTTATACATGATTAGTATTGTCATTTTTATGCTTTTATTATAATCCTCTATAAGTTATAATTTTACCAATTCTAAATGTAGAACGAGAAACAAGTGTAATATTATATTTGTTACGAAAAGCTTGACCGTTTGCAGGGGGCATTTGGGGACCTTGCTAATTCCCGTGCTACAATTTTTCGGTGGTTTGGTGAATTCAGAAGAGGCCGGACATCGCTTAAGGATGGAGAGAGAGCTGGACGTCCTGCAACAACTGTGTCAGTTGAAAACATTGCCGCTGTGGAACAAATGATTCGAGAAAATCCTCGAACAACTTTCAAGGACATTGAATCTGCAGTGAACATTGGATCGCCAGCAGTAACAAAAATTCTTCATGATCATCTTCGGCTCAGGAAGGTTTCATCTCGTTAGGTGCCTCACACTTTGACTGAACAGCAGAAGCGCATGCGTGTGTAATGGTGTGAAGAAATGCTTGCAAAATTTGATGGAGGCAATTCTTGACGCGTCTCTGACATTGTTACTGGTGATGAGACTTGGATCTATCAATTTGATCCTGAAAATAAACACCAGTCTACAGTTTGGATCTTTCCAGACGAAAATCCACCCACGAAAATGAAACGACCGCGAAGTGTGGGGAAGAATATGGTCGCAACTTTCTTCTCCAAATCTGGCCATGTTGCAACTGTTCCACTTGAAGAACAAAGGACTGTTACTGCTCAGTGGTACACCACTGTTTGCCTAACAAAAGTATTCCAGAAGTTTCGGGAACGACGTCCAAGAACTGGATTGCGTGGGATCCTGCTTCATCATGACAACGCGTCCGCACACACGGTCAACATCACAATTCAGATTTTAGAATCTAGGGAGATCAAACTTATGTCTCATCCGCCGTATAGCCCTAACCTGGCCCCGTGTGATGTTTTTCTGTTCCCCAGGATCAAAGATCGCATGCGCGGGAAGAGATTTTGCAGCCCTGAAGAAGCTGTAGTGGCTTACGAGAACGAACTTTCAACACTTGAAGAAAAAGGCTGGCAACACTGCTTCCAAAAGTGGCTTTCGAGGATGCAAAAGTGTGTATAGTGTAATGGTGAATACTTTGAGAAAATGTAGGTGTTAAATTGATTTTAAGTATGTAAGTTATTTCACATCTCAAAACTTTCGTAGTGACCCTCGTACTGACAAGGAAGATGAAGGTGGAACAGGATCTAAAGAACTAACATCGATCTCTTTTTCAGGGATCCAGAATGCTTCGTGCATTTGAAGTTCGCCAGTTTCGACGATGCAAAGTTGCCTGCCTCGTCGACCACAGATTCAAAGTGGCTGCGCATGTGACGAAGCAGGGATATCTCGTTTTTGAACAAGCTCTCGAGCATCTTTTTTGGACTTCGGACTTCAGTTTACCTCTTTTCATACTCTTCTTGTCCTAAATCAGAGCGAGAATGCGAATAAACGCAATTTCTTCAGAAGTATTCAAATTCAAAAATCAAAACATTTAGTACGAGATAATATCCGACGAATTACGTTTTTTAATATCTTATTTTGATCTACAAATCCTGAATCGTTCCATCGCGGAAAATATAATTTCACGAAAAAGAATTTCTTCTGTTTCCCATGCAAAACCCCTTAGAAGAATAGAGTGAGTAATGATTTAAATCAAAGGTTTCAGATAACATTCTCAGAAATAGCAATACTAGTGGGAACATGAGGGCATTTTCAGGCGGTGGTTACGATCACTAACAACTAACTCCGGAAAAGCGTGTTCCCTAAATCCAATGCTGCGATAGCCGCAAAACGGAGTTTTATTGTATTGTAATACATGCAGGATTCGCCACCATTTACGCTGATATCTAGTGCGTCTTCGAATCTCTTCTGTATGATTCAATTTATATAGGCTATAATTCGCAATTTTCCAAAACAATAGAAATATTTATTTATCTTTATCGATATATATATATATATATATAAATGAAAGTGACTATGTTTGTAACTTAATAACTCTTAACCACCCGACCGATCTCGTTCAAATTTTCAACATAGATGCAGTTTAAATCCAAATTCACCCCGCAACTTGGGTAAAGTGGAGGATGACATATACAAAATTTTCGAAGATGACTGATATTAAGTTGAGACCATGGTGTTTGGGGTCGCTGAGATGAACAGTAACACTTTCGATGCCGTTTAAATTAAAATTTGGCCATGCAACTTGGGGAAGGGGAGATATATAAAAGTGATCGAATATGACCGATATTTGTGTCGAATCCATAGTTTTGGGAGTCCGTAAGTTGATGATGACAGTTTTGGTGCTCTATATATCCAAAATGAAACGTATTCTCCCCGTATGAAAAAGGGGTATTCTAGCTAATTTATAAAAAAGAAAAAACAATAAAATTATTTGTTTAAAAGATTGCATATAAATCTGAGAATAAAAATAAAAAATACAGCAGAAAAAACTGCTACGTAACGAAGAACTAAAGCCCCTCCTCCCCCTTATCACGCTTCATAACGCAAGGCCGAACCCCCTTCCCTCCTTGCCGCGTTACGTAATATGCGGACGACCCCTAAATGTGTCTTAATCACATATCCATTAGACACAGAACAAATATAGACACTTTAGTTCTTCTTGAGTTGAGTTGATTTTAGTTTAGCGTCCCTTTCAGCAGCGAGGCTATATGAGACGTGGACCTACTGATTAACATGGAATCCGAATCACATGAGCTCCCGCCGGGAATTGAACCCGAGCCTCCCACGCCAAAGGCACTTTATTTTTTCTACTGACAGTCAGTACATATAGTGATTTTTCTTGATTGACCCTTATGCACATTTCGGTTGCACATAGAACAAATCCAAGAGCGTTTTTTTGTCATCAATTCCAGGACAAATAGCACATCTCCTCCTTTTAGCTGGAGAATCTGTTTGCGGACGGTCTTCATTGATGTTCCCATCAGTTAGTCGTAACAATGACTGCCGAAGCCTATTAGAAAGTGTCCCGCATTCGCCCCTTACTTTTAGGTGATTTTTAGGTGAGTCATTGCAATATTCCTCATGAAGTCTCGTCTCTGAAGTCTTCTTGGTTCGTTGGAAAGATGGTAAAAAAGCATGGCTATTTAAGCATGCAACGTCCAATATTCTATAGAAAATTGCAAGAAACCACCTTCTGCAAAATCTGCCAGTTCCGAGTTCTGCACACATCTCTGTAACACTCCCTAAGAAAATCACAGAAAAAATGTAATGCCGGAAACGTATAGCGCAAGTACTATCCTGGGGAAAATTTTGACCCCAGAGGTCCGAAACTATCGAAATAACAAAGTGCATGGACACGAACAACAAGTCGCTACGAGATCTCAAGATCAACTGAAAAAAATGCAACAATTAAGTTTTACGACCCACGATTATGCCGGCTAGGCTAAAGGAGGCGGCGATAATGAGAAATGAATGAAATGGTGGAATGAAGAAAGTGGGACGAAACTGGAGAACCCCGAGAAAACCCATGCACACAGTGTTTGTCCAGCACAAGGTTCACTTTGCGCGGCCTGGGATCAAACCCAGGATCCCATGCACCAGAGGTGAATACTCTACCACTGAGCCACCGCGGCCCCCTAGCAATGTCAACTGATAATAGACGACTGAAGCCTCAGTGAAACAAAGTATATATATATTGTCCACAGCTAGAGATGTGTTAGCTGAGGTCAAATTTGATCCCCCACGATAGTAGTTACAAGTTAAGTATGTAGTGATAACTTAGGAAAAAGATAAGTAAAAACTTAGATTTCTTAATAAAAATAACTTTGTATACTGTTAGTATATATATATGCTGAAATGCATGGGGCAGGAGGGTATGAGCAAATCGATCACCAATGGAATGAATCGATCCAGGCACAGTAAAACTAGTTAGGCCACTGGGCATATCTCCTTCTCTTCTCTTTACATTATATCTGGAGATGTATGTTCTGACTAATAGGCTACTTTGGCAATTTTAAAAAGTAAGAGGATATACGCTATCAATGATAAATTATGACTTTTAATATATATAGGGCAATAAATCGAAAAACTCTATATTATTGTTCTGTCCCAATGCCCTGTATACAGATCCACATATGTCTTCTCAGAGCAACATTAAACTAATCCTTTCCACAGAATATTTTTCATTCTATACTTTGATCCAGGGGTGGAAATGGAATTTCAGAACTAAGGGGAAAATCAATAATAGATAAGGTTTGATTCAGAAAGTCGGAAGTGCAAGCGAACTTTGATGGAGAACGACTTAAGCGATAGAGATTGTTGCAGAACAGTTAACAAAAAACAAAATTAATATCACCATTTTTTTTTACTATTTGTTAATAGTAACTACAGATGTTTCTCCTTCTTTTGCACAATCACTTCAACTTAGGAAGGGGATATTATCCCCTCGTGCATGCCTGATTTCCACTCTTGCTTTGATCTCAGGCTTTTTACACGTGAAACCGTATTTACCGGGTAACTTTGACGGGGGGCCATTTTGACTCGTGCATTTTTGTCGCGGAGCACTGACGCCGAGACCTTTTTCATGCTGCGCTGTTCGACTCGGGCTTTTTTGAGGCAGGGCTCTTTCGATACAGGCTGCTTTGACGAAGGACTCTTTTAACTAGATTCCTTTTGACCCGGGCAATTTTGACGCGGGGCCGTTTTGACTCGGGCCTTTTAGTAGCGGGGCTATTTTCACCCGTGTCCTTTAGAGGCGGGTCACTTTCACCCGGACTCTTTTGATGTAGGGCCCGTTTGTCGCGGGGCCCTTTCACCAAGCCCTTTTGGCGCGGGCCGTTTTGATTTGTATCCATTTGTAGCGGGGCCGTTGTGACTCAGGCCCTTTTGTTGCGGAGATCTTTTGACTCGGGGACTTTTCTCGCGGGGCCTTTTGACCCGGAGACCTTTTGACCTGGGCTCTTTTTTTACATTCGCTCAGCCGCGTAACTCTCAGCCGGTGCCTTAAGCATTCATACCCGGCGAGGTAACATTATTGCGAATGTTTCTTTATTTTTTCTAGACTCTCTTGACGCGGAGCTGTTTATACTCGGGCTCGTTTTACGCAGGGCCCTTTTGACTCGGTTCTTTTTGTCGCGGGACCATTTTGACCCAGGTCTTTTCCACGCTGGGTCGTTTTATCCCGGAAACTTTTAACTCGAGCTTTTCGACCCGGGCCATTTTGACGCGTGCTCATTTTGACTTCAACCCTTTTTTCGCGGAGACTTTTGACCTGGACATTTCACTCTGGGCTGTTTTGACCAGGGCCCTTTTGACGCGGGGTCATTTTGACTCGGGCACTTTTGTCGCGGAGACCTTTTGACCCAGGCCTTTTTGATGCGAGCTCTTTTCTAGCGGGGCTGGTTTGAACCGTGCCCTTTTGAGTTGCATCCTTTTGATCCGGCCTCTTTCGAACTAGGGACCATTTGTCGCGGGGTCTTTTGACTCGGCTCCTTTTCACGCGGGGCCATTTCTACTCGGGGCCTTTTGTCGCTAGGCCCTTTTGACCTGGAGACTTTTTGGCATGCGCTTTTTTAACGCGGGGCCGCTTCTTCTCGGGCCCATTTGACGTAGTAACCTTTTGACTCGGTTTTATTGTCGCGGGATCCTTTTGACCCGGGATCTTTTGACACAGGGCCCCTTTAACTCAAGCCCATTTAACCTGGTCCCTTTAGACGTGGGGCCATTTTGACTCGGGTCCTTCTGTCGCGGAGACCCTTTCACACAGGTCCTTTTGACTCGGGCCCTTTTGTTGCAGAGATATTTTGAACCCGGGCCTTTTGTCAGGGGGGTCTTTTAACCGAGCCCTATTGACCTGGGTTCTTTTCACGCGGAGCCCTTTTTACTTGGCTTGTTTGACGCAGGTCCATTTTGACTCGGGTCTTTTTGTCGCAGGACACTTTTGACACGGCCTCTTTTCACGCGGGGCCGTTTCGATCCAGGAACGTTTGTTGCGAACAGGTTTAGACCCGGGCCTTTTCGACTCGGGCATTTTTGTAGCGGGGCCTCTTTTGGTACAGTCCGTTTGGCGTAGAGCCCTTTTGACTCGAGCTCTCTTAACACGAGGTTCTTTTTTACTCGGGTCTTTTTGTCGCGGGACGATTTTGACCTGAACTTTTTGACGCTGTTCCGATTTGACCCGGGCCCTTTTGAGACGGGATACTTTTGACCGGGCTCTTTTTATACGCAGGCCCCTTTTAACTCGAGCCCTTTTGACGCAGGGTCGTTTTGACTCGTTCCCTTTTGTCGCGAATACCCTTTGTACCCAGACTTTTTTCACGCTGGGCCGTTTTGACTCGGGTTCTTTTGAGGAGGGTTCCTTTCGACCGAGGCTCTTTTGACACAGGGCCTTTTAACCTGATCCTTTTGACCCGTACAATTTTGACGCTGGGCCGTTTTGACTCGGGCGTTTTTGTTGCTTCGCTCTTTTGACCCGTGCCCTTTAGAAAACGGTCCTTTTGACTTGGGCCCTTTTGTTGCGGAGTGCTTTTGACTCGTGCCCTTTTGAAGCCGCTTCTATGACCCGGCCTTTTCTGACCCAGGGCCAATTTCTCGCGGGCCCTTTTGACCAGGGCACTATTGACTCGGGCCCATTTGGCTTAGTTCCCTTTTGTCGCGGAGATCTCATGTCCCAGTGCCGTTTTAACTTGGGGTCTTTTATCGCGGGGGTCATTTACCCGGGCTCTTTTGACACTGAGACATTAAGACCTTGGCTCTCTTGACGTGGGGCTGCCTTTTCTTGGGCCCGTTTGACGCAGGGCCCTTTTGAATAGCGCCTTTTTTCGCGGGACCCTTTTGATCCGGACCTTTTTCACGATGGGTCGTTTTATTCTTTGCTATCTTGACGCAGGATCATTTTGTCTCGGACCTTTTTCACGCTGGGCTGTTTGAGGCGGGGTCCTTTCGACCCGTACTCTTTTGACGCAGGGCCCTTTTTACTCGAGCCCATTTGACTAGGAACCTTTTGACTCTGGCGGGGTCGTTTTGACTCTGGCCCTTTTGTCGCGGAGACTTTTGACCCAGGCCTTTTCGATGCGGGACCTTTTTCACTCGGGCTCTTTTGTAGCGGGCTTGTTTAGATCGGTGCCCTTTTGAGGTGGGTCCTTTTGACCCGGCCTTTTTGAACTATGGCCCTTTTGTTGCGGGATCCTTTGACGCGGGTCCAGTTTGACTCGGTCCCGTTTGACGCAGGGCCGTTTTGTCACGGATATCTCTTGGCCCAGGCTGTTTTTACTCGGGGCTCTCTTACCCGAGCCCTGTTGACTCGCAGATATCTTAACCTACGCTCTTTTAATGTGGGGCAGTTTTTACTCTGGCACGTTTGACGCAGGAACCTTTTGACTCGAGTCTTTCTGTCACGAAAACCTTTTGACGCAGGACCTTTTGAGTCGGGGTCCTTTTGACCCGGGCTATTTGACGCAGGGCACTTTTGAACCGGACACATTTGACGCGGGATAGATTCGACTCGCGCCTTTTGTCGCGGAGATCTTTTGACCCAGGTCCTTTAGACTCGGGTCCGTTTTGACTCGGGCCCTTTTGTTACACTTTGTTTCGACCCGTGCCCTTTTGACCCGGCTCCTTTGATGCGAGGCTGTATTGACTCGAGCCCTTTTGGCACAGGGCCCCTTTGTCGCAAAGAGCTTATGACCCAGGGCCTGTCTTACTCGGGGCGTTTTGTCGCGGAGACAGTTACCCGGGCCCTTTTAACCCGGTCTCTTTGAACGCGGGGCCATTTTGACTCGGGCACTTTTGCTTCGAAGACCTATTGAGCAGGTTTCTTTTGACTGAGGCCCTTTTGTAGCGGGGCCCGTTTTGACACCGGTCCATTTGACATAGGGCCCTTTTGACACGGGCCCGTTTGATGCGGGTCCGTTTTGCCTTGAGCTCTTATGTCGCGGGTCCTTTTGATCGTTGCTGTTTTGATTCCGGCCTTTCTGTCCTCGCCCTTTCGTCTGGCTCTTCTGACATAGAACCATATATATAACGCAGCAGCTGAAATGCGTGGGGCAGGTGACGGGTATGAGTAAATCGATTATTAATCGATCCCTGGCGCAGTAAAATTAGTTAAGCTACTGATCATATCTCTTTCTTTCTCTTCTCTCTACATCATGTCTGGAGATGAATGTTCTGACTAATAGGCTACAGTGGCGATTTTAAAAAGTAACACGATATATGCTATCAATTACAAATATTATGAATTTTAACTTAATATATATAGCGCAATAAATCGAAAAACTCTATATAGGCCTTTTGCTCCCCCTCCTGTTGGAAAAATCTTGCTGGTGTTAAGGATTATCATGTTGCTTAGTTACTGTATTATATTGTGCTATACACACAATAAATACATCTGTGTTTTATTTAATAAGAAGAACTTTATTTACACTTATTACGGACCTTGCTTTACGACAGCGAAACATATTCACGTTCAGCGTAATCAGTTTCCATTATCAAATAAGGACAATGAGACGAATGAAATTATTGACGCATACAATTAGGACATAAAAAAGTGTCCTGCGAACATGTCGTAGTAAATTCCTGAAGAGTGAAATGCGCTAGTAGCAGTTGTCAGCAGTTATTAACTGAACATAAAAGATAAACTGAAAAACTAAGAATACGAATATTTTCAGAAATGACAGTGTACTGATGCTTTAAATCTGTTCCTTTACTCCCTATACATACGTTATTTCCCTAGTCAAAATAAAAACTGTTCAAAATAATCGCAATTTCTTATGCAACCATCCCTTCCTTGGAGTACTGCACGGTCACATACCCGTCACGGCGATGTAAAGGCACTTTTGGCGACGAGGATACAACCAGATAAATGAGGGAGGAAAAGCCAGGATAATACTTTACCATTAAGATATAACACTAAGCTAAGAAACTGTTAATATCTATTTGACCTTAATCAATAAGTATTAGTACTAAATGAAGCATTTATCCTCCTTGTTATCGGATACAATTTTGTTTTCCCCCCTTAAACAAAATTGTATCCTATACAAGTATATTTATTTTCTCCTCACACATATGCGGTAAAAACTAACATAAACTGGATACGTTAGGCCTATTAATATACCTTTAGCCGGTATCTCAGGCTAATAAAGAGGATTTAATAGATATTCAAGTCTTAATTATTATTAATATATAATGATCCTAAATTTAATTAATCTATCGCAATCTCGTTCTCTTTAAATCCTCATATGTCGTTATAAGTAATAAATGAATAAGATGCTTGTTTAAAGGGTTATCGTGATAGGATAAATTAAGTGTTTTAATATACTTTTATTACACCTAAAAGAACTAAACTTTCACTTCTCACATCAAAAATCAGCGTGTACCGTACACTTAGAGGTAGAAAGATAAGCTAAGATAAGCTAGTGGGCTCATACCCCGCATATGAAGATTGACTCTTCTTTTTCTAATGCTCACTAAGACTAAAATCTTATTATTCTCTACAACACTTATACTAGGGACCCTCATTTTCCTCAACTTCTCATCATGATTTGGTACTTGAATTGGTCTTGAAATTAAACTTCTATCATTCATCCCCCTGATTTCAAAGACCAACAATCAACGTCATACCGAATCTGCTCTAAAGTACTTTCTAGTTCAAGCCATTGCAAGATCTTTGCTTCTAATAGCAATTATTTTACTTTATATAGGTCTGCAAAGTGCACACTATCTAATCTCCGTCTTCCTTCTATTTAAAATAGGTGCCGCCCCTTCACTTCTGGATACCTGAAGTAATAGAGGCCATGCTTTGAATAGACTGTCATCTCAATAACCTGGGAAAAACTAGCAACTAGCACCTTTTGGCTTATAGACTATCACCCACCAATCTAATTCAGCTAACCTTAATTCTAACCTTAATTGTCGGCTTCATTGGAGGTCTAAATCAAACATCTCTACCCAAAATCATAGCATTCTCATCGATTAACCATACCGGTTGAATACTAATAGCCCTATTATTAAGTGATATGACATGATCACTTTACTTTTTATTCTATGCATTACTTTGAACAATAGCAGTCACTCTTTTTTCGATAAACAAAATATTTCATATTAATCAAACCTTTTCTAGCAAAATCAATGTCACAACAAAATTAGCCATTTTCACTAGTCTCTTGTCTCTAGGGCAGCGTTTCCCAACCTTTTTCAACTTGCGGCACACTTTCGGTATAACTTAAATTCTTGCGGCACACAAATATATTATTATTGTTATGATTATTATTATTATTATTATTATTATTATTATTATTATTATTATTATTATTATTATTATTATATTTGTAAATATGAAATATGGTGGAATTTTTTCTGTAATTACTGATGTCCTTCTTCCAGAGAAGCAGGAGCGACTCCAGGGGCGATCGGGGCGATTGCCCCCAGAAGTGGAAACTTTCTTATTTTATATATAAATAAAACCCATCCCAAAGTTTGTAGCTCTTAAAAGTAGATCTAAGTAACAGTATTACAACCCATCACCCCCCTAGAAGTGTGTCCTGGATCCGCCTCTGCAGAGAAGAAAGCTCGATCACTAATTTCCCCCCATTATAAATCATTGTTATCATTTTTTATGCTTTTTTTCATTATGCTAATTTAAAAATACTATACAATTGCAATGGAACATAGGACTCAATTTAAAAGAAAAAACACACACTTTCTTTTTGAAAAACTGTATCAAACCTTTCACTAAGGACGAACAAAAAATTTCTTGTACTTTTAAAACACAAATGTAGGTAACTTGTGTGCATATTTACTTTGTTGAATGATATTTTAAAATTACAAGTTACGAAACAGGCTGCAACAATAAAGAAGCAATACTGGTCATTACAATGATAACAAATACTTTTCTTAAACATTAAAAATTACAGAAAACTAACACATTATGAAAGTTATAATTTTTAACGTGGTTAATATATGTTACAATATTTGAATATTATATGACGGTTAAAATTGTATAATAATATTAGTAATGTAACAATATTTCAATCATATCTATTGAAGGTTACAATTGTTCGATAATAATATTCGAAAATTACTTCTTTTCAAAAATAAGTAAATCAAGTTGGTACACAGAAAGAAATTAATGTGTAACTTGAGCTTGATGTTCTTTCATAATCTTCTTCAATTCTAGACGGATAGTTGATAAACACACCCTCATATCTCTTCCGGAGATGACAGTTGTAACCTACTCTTACACTGGATTGTGTTCATTGCAGAAAATCCTGCTTCACTTAAGTAGCACTTAAAAAAAGTGAATGTGAACTATAATAGCCTTTGTGGAAATAGCTGGATATTCTCGCCGAGAGAAATCCAGAACGTCGCCATCCATGTCACTGTGAAGCTTCATACCTTAGTCATTCCTCAGATCGACCAATTCACTTTCTTCCCGGACATTTAATTCTGCTGACAGCAGGACAGAAGGCGCAATAGGGTCCCTCACCTAGTCAAATGAAGTGAATTCAAACGTAGGAAAATATTTCTCAACATTGGTACACAACAAAGAGAGTGTCTGAAATGATTGTTGAGAAATTTGTGTCAATTTTACAGCACTTTGTAAGCTCAAACATATCACATTTTTTTGTTTTCTATTTATGTCCTCCCAAAATGAGAGTTTCTCCCTAAATGAGCAAATTTTGTCCCCCACATGATTTGTACAGCGCATTAAATGTTTGGAAATGGCAAGAGAAGCAAATTCATTACATCCAAGAATCATCACTAAGGAAATCCGTATACTCACACTCTTCTGACCGAAAGTAAAGGACAAGTTGTTCTTTAAGTGCATAAAATCTTGACAATACGTCACCACGAAACAACCACTTCACTTCTGTGTGAATAAGCAACTGAGTGTATTCTTGATCCATTGCAGAACATAGATCTCAAAAATAATCTTCTTTTAAGAAGCTTGTTTTTATGTAATTAACCATTTTTTCAACTAGATTTAATATTTCTGCTATAGAATTAATAATTTTATTACGAGTTCCTCGCGGCACACTAGTGTGCCGCGGCACACCGGTTGGGAAACGCTGCTCTAGGGGGCTTGCCTCCATTCCTAGGGTTCTTACCTAAACGAATTATTATTATAAAGACTGCTGAATAATTATCATTTATTATGCTCACCTAAATATTAATAATGGAACTAATTACTCTTTTTTACTACATGCGAATTGCTTATGCTGCCTTTATTAGCAACCACTCTACACAAACATGAACATTCTTAGTGAGAAAAAATCAAGAAATACTAATTAGATCAGTATTCATTATTACTTCATTGAGAGGTATAATTATTTTACCCCTCACAATCAACACTTTATAAATAAGGCTTTAAATTAAAAAAAAAACTAATGGCCTTCAAAGCAGTAAATAAAAGGCTACCTTTTAGGTATTAGTATATGAACCACTACTCCGGAATTGCAGTACGACATGATAACATTGACTATAAGACCTAACCGGAGGCTTTACACCATAAAAAGATTTACAATCTACTACCTAACATGTCTGCCATCCTATTTAATTGCAACGATGATTATTTCCTACAAATCATAAAGACATTGGTACAATATATCTAATCTTTGGGCCTGAACAGGAATAGTAGAAACATCCCTAAGCCTTTTTAATAGAGCAGAGCTCGGTCGCCCTGGCAGACTAATTGGAGACGATCAAATCTACAATGTAATTCTAACAGCCCATGCTTTCATTATAACTTTCTTCATAGTAATGTCAATCATAATTGGTGGGTTTGGCAATTGATTAGTTCCTCTAATATTAGGAGAGCCCAACATGGCATTTCCTCGTTTAAATAATATAAGATTTTGATTACTGCCCCTCTCACTAACCCACCTCTTAAGTGGAAGAATTGTAGAGAGTGGTGCAGGAACTGGATGAACTGTATACCCTTCAGAGCCTCTCTCCAGAGCCATTCCACACGCCGGCGCTTCGGTTGGTCTCTCTATTTTCTTCCTTCACTTAGCAGGAGTCTCTTCAATTCTAGGAGCAGTAAATTTCATTACAACTGTAATTAACATGCGATCTCCTGGAATAACCTTAGAATGAATACCCATATTTGTATGATCTGTAGTAATTACTGCTGTACTACTTCTACTATCCCTACCTTTACTAGCAGGGTCTATTACAATATTATTAACTAACCGAAATCTCAATGCCTCCTTCTTTGATCCTTCCGGAGCGGGTGACCCTGTTTTATATCAACACTTATTTTGATTCTTTGGGCATCCTGAAGTATATATTCTAATCCTTCCAGGATTTGGTATAAACTCACATATTGTGACCCAAGAAAGTGGTAAAAAGAAAACTTTTGGTGTATTAGGAATATTTTACGCAATACTAGCAATTGGATTCCTAGGGTTTATTGTATGAGCTCATCATATATTCACTGTCGGTATGGATGTTGATACCCGTGCCTACTTTACCGCTGCTAAAATAATCATTGCTATGCCAACAGAAATCAAAGTATTTTGATGAATCGCCACACTCCACGGTGCACAAACAACTTACTCTTCTTCAATTTTATGAACTTTAGGATTCATCTTTTAATTCACAGTAGGAGGCTTTACTGGAGTCGTACTAGCAAATTAATCTATAAACATTGTACTACATGATATTTACTACGTAGTAGCACATTTTGTACTATGTACTATCTATAGGAACTCTATTTGCCATCATAGCAGGAATTATCCACTCATTCCTTTTAGAGGAACAACAATAAACCCAACATGATTGAAAATTCAATTCCTAGTAATATTTTTAGGGGTAATATCACATTCTTTCCTCAACATTTCTTAGGTCTAAGAGGAATGCCACGTCGATACTAAGATTACCCAGATGCTAACAATACATGAAATATAGTTTCAAGTGTAGGTTCACTCCTTTCCTTCGTCGCTGTTTTAGTGCTCGTTACTATTATATGAGAAGCCTTTGCTAGTGCTTGACCAGTAATCTTTTCAGATCAATAAACAACATCTCTAGAATGATTCCAAAACTTACCCCCCGCAGAACATAGTTATTGCAGAGCTTTCCCAACTAACAAACTTCTAAGATGGCAGATAAGTGCATTGGGCCTAAGCCCCAAACATAAGACAATACTCGTCTTTCTTAGAAATGGCCATTTGAAATCAACTAGGTCTCCAAGATGCTGCATCACCAGTAATAGAACAAATAGTATTTTATTGATCACACAATACTTATTGTAACTATGATTGCAGTACTTGTAGGATATTAATTAGCCTTCCTCCTACCAAAACATATATTAACCGCAACTTACTAGAAGGACAAACCCTAGAAACTATTTGAACAATTCTGCTCGTTATTACATTAATCTCATCGCTTTACCCCCCCCCCCTACGCTTGCTGTATCTACTTGATGAAATTCATCAACCAGCAATTACCCTTAAAACAATTGGACACCAATGATATAGAAGTTACGAATATTCCGACTTCTCCTTAACAGAATTTGACTCGCATATAATTCCTGCTAAATAAACCCTAATTCATTTCGTCTGTTAGATGTAGATAATGGTATTGTATTACCTATTAACATTGATATTCGTATCCTAATTACCGCCGTCGATGTCCTTCATTCATGGACTATGCCGACATTTGGAATTAAAGCAGATGCTACACCAGGGCGCCTAAACCAAGGAGCAGCCAATATTACACTCACAGGCCTATTCGTTGGTCAATGTTCAGAGATCATCGGTGCAAATCACAGCTTTATACCAATCATTGTTGAAGCCTGCCCTCATTCATAGTTTATTAACTGAATAACAAGAATGATAGAAGAACACTCATTGGATGGCTGAAAGTAAGCTATGGTCTCTTAAACCAAAAGATAGTAAAATAAAAAATACTTCCAATGGGAAAAATTAGGGCATGTGAAGCTTAAGTAACTACACAATAGTATTTTTCTTTTAATAAAATGTCACCTTTAAATTGACTTATTTGTTTTATTCTCGCTGTGTTACCTACTATTTACATCCATTATATATTTTAATTAGTCCCTTGCCCGCACTAGACAACACTAATATTAAAAAACAAATATAAACTGAAAATGATAAGTTTTTTCAACTTTTGACCCCTCTACTTCAATTATAAACATGTCACTCAATTCACTTAGAACAGTAGTTGGTTTATTAATTATTCCTATACCATTCTGGTTCCTGCCTGGCCAGCCAAATATTCTATGAAATAAAATTACCTTAAACCTTCATAAGGAATTTATAACCATTCTTGGCCCTACCAGTCATCAAGGAAGAACCTTCTTATTCATTTCTTTATATTCTTTCGTCTTATTTAATAAATTCGTGGGCTTATTCCCCTATGCATTTACTAGTTCTAATATTATTTATAAGCAGCAATAAAAAAGGAAGTAAAGCTAGCCCCAACATATTCAGCCATGATAAAAAACAATACTATTCAACAAACTAATTTCTCCTAATAAATTTAATGTAGGGGTGCAGCTATATTAGCAATTCTTAATAAAAACCACGATACACCTATACTTGGCATAAAAGATAGTATCCCTCGTTTAATTAACAATCTCCGGCTTCCTAAGCGCTCATAAGAAATATTTGCAAGACAAAATAAAAAAGGAGACTCTAATAAGACAAAACTGAACAACTCATCATAATTTAAAATTAAAGCCCAGGGGGATTAAAAACAACATACATATTAAATATTTTAGCATCGTAATACAAGTAAAAAATTGAAATAATCACCCCTGTGTTCGACCAATAGACACTAAAATAGATAATCCTAAGCTACCTTCACAAACTCTAAAAATAAAAATAATAAATTACGTAGGGAATATGAATAAAAAACTCATCAATAAAAAACTCTTCAGCACAATAAATTCAAGATTTAACAAAACCATCAATAAATGCTTACGCTGAATAATAAAACAAGCTATCTCTAAAATAACTAAGAAACAAAAAAAATAATATTTTCATAAGCTTTTATAGTTAAAAAAAAACGTTGGTCTTGTAAACCATTAATGAATCATATTCTAAAAGCATCAAGAAAAAGTATGAACCTATCTTTAGTCCCCAAAACTAATATTTTAATAAACTACCTCTTGAAATTAAAATAACCTGAATATTAAATACAATTTTAATAGTCCTAAGATTCATTTTAATTCATATATCAAATCCCCTATCGATAGGATTAATACTCATTATCAATACTATTACCACTTGTTTAGTTATTTCAACTATAAGAGAAACTCCTTGATTCTCTTATGTTCTCTTTCTTGTTTTCCTCGGCGGTATATTAGTTTTATTTATTTACAAGACTAGCCTCAAACGAAATATTCACCTTAACCCCCAGTCTTCTTTTATTATCATTACACACCCCCTCTCTTATTCTTCATTTGAACTATTGACCCTCTCGTCATACCAAACATAGTTTCTATCTCTGATCCCTATGTGTATACAACTAATTATCAAGAAATTCCCGGCATAAAATTTTACATAATAAATACTATTATATTAGCTACATATTTATTTGTTACACTAATTGCTGTAGTAAAAGTTACACGCCGAATTCCACCGAATTTCGCGACCGTTCCCCAGCTATTCCATTACACATCAGAGACCAGGTAGACAAACAGATTCAAGACCTTATCAAGGCAAAAATAATCGGGCCTACACACAATAACAAATTTTGGTCTCTACTTCTGGTACTCAAAAAGCCTAATAGGAAAGAATTTCGGATATTTCTCAATCTACAGAAATGTAACAGTTATAAAAATACTTATCGGTGCCATTTCTATCAACAGAGGACGTTCTAAACTCTATAAAGGGGAAAACCTTCATAACAACTGTCGATCTCTCGGAGTCATACTTCCAAATTTTGTTGCATTCTAAGATCCGCAAATACATGACCTTTGAGTTCCAAAGCTATTAGAAAGTGATGTTAAGAGTCCCGCATTATAAGGTCGTACATTCTCATAATAAATAACTAAACAATATGATACTAATCCTATCCGTCCACCCGAGAAGAATTATAATTCCATTGGGAGAAATAATTCATAATATTATCGAAAGAACACACATTAACACTAATATAATGAACCGATTAAGATAACGCTCAGAGCCTATATATTGTTGAATATAGTAAATTACTATGCTAGAAATATAAAATAAAAGTCTTATAAATATAAATAACATTCAATAAAATAAAAGTTATAACAATTTTATTTCTATTAAAAGAAATATCCTCCCACTCAATAAATACTCTAAATGAAATAATTAGAAAATTCAAACCTATCATAAATAATAAAATACTAATGCCATTCAAAGAAACGAATCTAGTCACACAAATTTAAAAAGGTCAAACCACGGCCTGAGGGTCCTAAACCTTCCTTAGTTCTACAAACTAAAATTTTCTCCTAAACTACTCACTCCAAAAAAGATTAATAAATTTAAAGGCAATCAATGTAATATTAACGATAAATACTCCCGGACACTTCCCCAGCAAGAATATAAACTAGAATAAGGCATGCCATATAGAGCATTTGAATATAAATATTATTTATAAGCAGCAATAAAAAAAGAAAGTAAAGCTAGCCCCAACATATTCAGCCATGTTAAACCAACAATTCTATTCAACAAACTAATTTCTCCTAATAAATTTAATGTAGGGGTGCAGCTATACTAGGAATTCTTAATAAAAACCACCAACACCTATACTTGGCATAAAAGATAGTATCCCTCATTTAATAACAATCTCCGGCTTCCTAAACGCTGATAAGAAATATTTCCAAACAAAATAACCCCGAGGAGCATAGATTATGTGCAATTATTAGCGTAGGAGCACCTCTAAACCCTCATAGACCCATCGTTATTAATCCCATTAATACTAAACCTATATGAGCAACAGATGAGAAAGCAATCAAAGATTTCAAATCAATCTGCAGCAAACAAACTAATATGACCGACCAAATTCGCACAACACTAATACCAAATCAAATCAAATTTAAGTTTGAGGCCACATTTTCCATAAAATATATGATACGCAATAATCTATAACCTCCTAACTTCAATAAGACTTCTGCCAAAATTATGGAACCACTCACAGGTGATTCAACATGAGCCCTTGGTAATCAAAGATGGACACAAAATATGGACATTTTAATAAAAAAGCAACAAACAAAGCAAAATATCATAAATAGTATGTAACCTCGAAAGCTATAAAACTTCTTATATTAACTATCAAGAAACTACCCTTAACATATTCTAAATAAAAAAGGCCGATTGAAAGCGGCAATAAAGGGAATAAAGTATAAAATAATAAATATATACCTGCTTGTACTCGCTCACGTTGATAGACTCAACCTAAAATTAAAAACAAGGTAGGAATTAATGAACCTTCAAACAATGAAACATAGATAATCTAGAAGAAGAGAATATCAAATAAAGTAACACTAGCAATATTAAAACAAAACTAATAAAACTTGAATTTTAAAATGAACTTTTTAGTACCCCTTCTCTAGCCATAATTATACCAATTCAGATACAAAGCGAAATGAAGAAATATCTCCAATTATCTTTTCACAAATAATAGCCCACTTCTCAGGGCATCGGCCTTATACTATTTCTTATTATAAATAAAAAACAGACTCTAATAAGACAAAACTGAACAACTCATCATAATTTAAAATTAAACCCCGGGGGGATAAAAAACAACATACATATTAAATATTTTAGCATCGTAATACAAGTAAAAAATTCAAATAACCACCCTCTGTGTTCGACCAATAGACACTAAAATTGATAATCCTAAGCTACCTCCACAAATTCTAAAAGTTAAAAATAATAAATTACATAAGGAATATGACAGCAATAAAAAAACTCATCACCACAATAAATTCAAGATTTAACAAAACCATTAATAAATGCTTACGCTGAATAATAAAACAAGCTATCTCTAAAATAACTAAGAAACAAAAAAATAATATTTTCATAAGCTTTTATAGTTTAAAAAAACGTTGGTCTTGTAAACCATTAATGAATCATATTCTAAAAGCATCAAGAAAAAGTATGAACCTATCTTTAGTCCCCAAAACTAATATTTTAATAAACTACCTCTTGAAATTAAAATAACCTGAATATTAAATACAATTTTAATAGTCCTAAGATTCATTTTAATTCATATATCAAATCCCCTATCGATAGGATTAATACTCATTATCAATACTATTACCACTTGTTTAGTTATTTCAACTATAAGAAAAACTCCTTGATTCTCTTATGTTCTCTTTCTTGTTTTCCTCGGCGGTATACTAGTTTTATTTATTTACAAGACTAGCCTCAAACGAAATATTCACCTTAACCCCCAGTCTTCTTTTATTATCATTACACACCCCCTCTCTTATTCTTCATTTGAACTATTGACCCTCTCGTCATACCAAACATAGTTTCAATTTCTGATCCCTATGTGTATACAACTAATTATCAAGAAATTCCCGGCATAAAATTTTACATAATAAATACTATTATATTAGCTACATATTTATTTGTTACACTAATTGCTGTAGTAAAAGTTACACGCCGAATTCCACCGAATTTCGCGACCGTTTTCCAGCTATTCCATTACACATCAGAGACCAGGTAGACAAACAGATTTAAGATGTTATGAAGGCAAAAATAATCAGGTCTACAGACAATAACAAATTTTGGTCTCTACTTCTGGTGCTCAAAAAGCCTAATAGGAAAGAATTTCGGATACTTCTCAATCTACAGAAATGTAACAGTTATAAAAATACTTATCGGTGCCATTTCTATCAACAGAGGACGTTCTAAACTCTATAAAGGGGAAAACCTTCATAACAACTGTCGATCTCTCGGAGTCATACTTCCAAATTTTGTTGCATTCTAAGATCCGCAAGTACATGACTTTTGAGCTTAATCAAACCAGAAAATCATACGAAGTTTTCAAGTGTACGATGGGCCATCGTACATCAAGTCAGAGTTTGTCTCTTGCTACTAGGTTGATTTTTGAAGGCCTACCAGACAGAATTACAAATTTTGCCGACGACCTTGTCACAAGTTTATGTAATTTTCCACAGCGCCTGCAGGATTTATCATCCAAGAAGACACGTATTTGCTACCAGGAGCTTAATGTATTAGAACACCTACTTAGAGGGGAATCCATTAAACTATTTTCAATGATAGCCAAGAAAACACAAAATTTTAAGAAATCGACTACTAGGCGGATTCTCAAAAGTTTTATTTGCCTATGCTCATACCTTAGAGCACACATCAATGACTTTACAATAAAAAATGAGCCTTTCCAGCCATTAGTAAACTCTAAATCTAAATTCAAATGAACAGAGAAGCATGATGCTCTCTTTGAACAATTGAGAGATGACATATTAAACGCCCCATCATTCGCTTATTTTGACTACTCGCTAGAAATCCGCGTCTATAGCGAGAGTTGTGATACACAGGTATGAGGGGTACTCGCTTGCTATGCTCCAAAACTGATACTGAGAAGGTGGTTGCATATTGTTCTGGGAAACTCACGAAAAGTGAAGAGAATCTTTCATATGGCAAAAAGAATTGTACGCTCTCACATACACATTGCACAAAAAGTATAAGAGTACCAGGGTTCGTCTCTAGCATGTTCGGGAATAGCCAATTAATGAGGTTGCTTGGTTTTCTGTGGGCTATAGTTTGAATAAACACATTTTATATTATCGGGTTTAATCCCAGAACTGATTCATGAAAGATAACATACTTTTGGACTACAAAATAACAACCCACCAATAAACATTAACCAACTAAGAACTAAGCAGGTGAAACTCGGGATTCGAAATATGGGCTTTTGATATTTACTGTGTTCGTGATTACTCCCTGCGTCCACCTCAGCTGGACCAGCTGATCGTTCCATTGGACCAGCTGGACCAGCTGATTGTTACCCAGTATACCGTCAGTGTTCGGGGAACGTTGGGTGCGATATATATTTCCCTTTCATGTATTTCACGAAAAACAATACCAAACTGTTACACTGCTTTAACTGTAAACTTACTAAATAAAATACTTGCACAATACTTATCATCTAACACAAAATATTATTATATAGCATGCACACTTTTATGGCACTTGCATATTAATTAACTCACCAAAAGATATATTTAATGAGTATATTTTAAACTTTTCACATATGGTGGCACTTAACATTTTATAAGCACTAAGATACTTTTCAAACTATAATGATGTGGCCCCGTATTACGCGACGATCTAATATTGATATTTACGTGCGCGTATTCTCGATTACGAAAGTCGAACAATTCATCACGTAGGCATAAAAACTATTCACTGATGTCGAGAGTTAGTAGCACTGTTTATTAGAATGTTCCCTCCTGCTGTATGATGGTTCCATTTTTGCATGTGGTGGTTAATCTTGGTATGGATTTAGTAGACTGAGAGGCCTACTAAACTGAGAGTAATTATAACTGAGAGGCCTCTTCATATTAAAATCTTCATTATAAATTACTTCCTAGTTGAAACATCACTTATGAACTTAACAAAAGAAATTGCATTGAAACTTTTGCGCTCGTATTTAGCACTATACAAAATGGAGCGGTTAGTGGAATATTCTAATCTCTTCTGTTGTCCAAGTTGCACTCCCCGCGCCAAGTCATTGATGCTCTCTTGGCTTACACAATGAAGGCTCATAGATATATTATTGGAATAAAAAATAGTTCCCACAAAACATTTAGTTTTTATGTAACTTCTTCGTTAGTAAGAAGTAATTAATTAATTATCACTTAATTGAGAGTACATCAATAATTTTGAAACACACAATAATGTAAATAGTTAATTTTTATTATTAAAAATGCACATTATGACGTATGCTCCACTGCTTTTTTTAGCTTAGAAATTCAGCTTTGCGTAGATATGAGTGAGGGAACGAGCAAACACCTTCCCAAATACGGTTTGGCGAGAGGTGCTGAAATGTCTTGAGGAAAGAGGCACCATCTGGGTAGAAAAATTCCATGGTTTCGCTCTTCTGGGAAATTCGACTGGCTAGGCGCCAGTTTCAAGAATTAACATTGAGAATACGAGGGTTGGTTAAAAGGTAGATATAGCGATATTGTTATAATAGTGCGAGTTTGTTTACATTTCTCCATCTTAATACACAATTTATCCTGTAGCTATGGCTGACACATAGCGCCCACAACTCATGATCTATCATATCCTAGACTCGAAACCACTGGTATTTCATTCTGAAAGTTGAAACTTAGAGCCAATTGGAAGTATAAAAAACATACATTTAAATTTTACCTGCTAGCCAAAGTGGCAAGCAGCTTATAAGAGGGTTACACCCTCTGTGAGATAAGTGATGAAAAGAAATGTAAGTGCATAGTATATTTGATTTGATGAAAGTTTTAGCATTATATGGTACAATAACTAACAAAAATTAGGCGTGTGGAACTGTGATCCTTACCATTATGAAAGGAAATAAATAGATATACACAATAGGGTGGAACGAAAATACCCAGCCCAACTAAAAAGCACTAGCTGTCAAAAGTTGTATATCGACTAGTATATCATTCGTGATTTTTTTAAAAAATGTACTTCATCTTCATTCCCCGCAAGAGCCTTAAATGTTTGCATCTTTTATGAAAAATTGATTTCGGAAAATATTGATTATTTCGAGCTGCCCAATAAAATCGAACCAGGTGATAAAAGTTGCATAACGACTAAATTGGCTACACCACTCGTAATTTTTAAAATAATTTGCGTCTTCATTTTCCGCAAAGACCTGAAATTTTCCAGTTTTTATGTCATTTTATAAGGCATATTTTAGAGCTTTTGGATGGTGCAACAGTGGGTGCTCAAAAATTCTCGGGAACTATAGGAAAATGTTTGACCAATTGTTAGGATTTACCAATCGTTAATTTTCAAGCGATTGAAGGAAGTTTTTCGGTCATAGAGGAAAAAGACATCAGAAATCTTAGCACAGACCAAAGGTACGTATGTGGAATAGGATGGAGCAAAATGGGGGGACGATTATCAAAAATTATCCAGCGAAATAGTACTAGCTATCAAAAGTTGAGTATTGACTAAAATAACATTCGTGATTTTTTCATAATTTTTGTACATGTTTATTCCTCGCATGGGCCTTAAAATTTTGCAATTTTTATGAAAATATGAATTTTTTGAAAATATTTAATTTTTTGAAGCTGACCAATGAAATGACAAAAGTTACATAATGACTAGATTAATTACACCACTCATGATTTCTAAAATAATTTGCATTTTCATTTCCCGCAAGGGCCTGGAACTTTGCAGGTTTTATAGTAAATTTCGAAATAACATTTATAATATTTTTATAAAAGTTTTAAAATCACTTCACACTAGCTTAAGAAAGTGTTATATTCACTATCATAACACCCATGATTTTAAAATAATTTTCGTGCTTTATCTTATTACCTGCCGGGGCCTTCAACTTTTTGGTATTTATACGGTAAATCTCGTAACTCATTGAAGACACTGACAATTTCCAAGAACTGTCAAATAATATCTTACTAGATCTCCAGCCTTTTGCGCGACTAGTATGATTTTTACAAATATTTTAGTCTATCTGCGTTACTTCCACCAAATTTTAAAATGAAGTGTCACAGTATTATCTAAAAACGCATTGAGCATAATATTAAGATACATTATGCAAATTCAACAATTTTGTATTGAAATGATTTTTGATCTGCGGCTCTTTGAAATGTCCTATCTACAGAGAGCTTCAGTTCACTGCTTAAGTACAGCGAAAAGGCGATAGTACGATATAAGTTCACAGGAGCATTCTTGATAAAAGGGTTACATAACCACAGCGGAGCATACATTTTCATGATGAAAGTAATCAGCCCCTTCAAGTTCGAAGATAGGTCACTACAGCTAATGTACACTAAAAGCACTCTTAGCAGTAGTGATCCATTTTGACTTGGATAATTTTCCAACATTTCTTAATGCAAGATCCGGTGAGCACTCACCAGCAAAGATTGCTATGCAAATATTCCACATATATATTTTTGGTGTGTGCTAATTTTCTGACGTCTTTTCTTCCATGGCCGAGGAACCTCCTACAATCGCTTGAAAATGTACGTTTGGTAAACTTTCACAGGTGGTTAAAATTTTCCCTATAGTTCCGGAGAATTTTTGACGACCCACTGTTGCACTACCTAAATGCTCTTGCATATGACTTAGAATATACCATAAGAAATGGAAAATTTTAGGCAGTTGTGGGGAATGAAGATACAAATTATTTTTAAAATCATGAATGGTGTAGTCAAACTAGTAAGTATGCAACTCTTGTCACCGAGTTCTATTTCATTGGCTGCTTTAGAAAATATTTCAATATTTTCCGAAAATTAAATATTCATAAAAATTGGAAACATTTAAGGCTCTTGCGGGAAATTAAGATCCAGTTCAAACATTATGAAAGAAATCATACTAGTCAATTCTCAACTTTTGAAACCTAGTGCTTTTTAATTGGATAACTGTTTTTTTTACTCCACTCTAATATATAAGTGTTAACTATAACAAACATAATTTAATTGGACGTAACATATTTAATAAGTACAGTATGTATATATGAGATAAGCAGAATAAATAATTAATGAAGACTTGACAAGGTTATGAAGATGAAGAATGAGGTGAGGTGGAAAGCACAGGGCAACAGGTATTTTTTGTAACTTAGACAAACGAAGCTATCTTCTGCCAAGGCGCATCTCTAGGTGATGATCAGATGGGGTGAAGAATAAGAGAGTAGACAAAGATAATTAAGGATAAGATGGATGTATCAGTGGGAGACGTTCGTGAAAAATACTGTCAGAAGTTATTAACGAAATATCTTTCGGGGTAAACTATATTACTAGAGCAAAAGAGTAGAGACAAGGGGATATGGTGATATTAATATGGTGTGGGATGTAAAGTGAGGTATTTCATAGTGTCATGAAGTAAGTAGTGATGAGTTTGGAAGTGTTTATTAATATAGGTGAGATGTAATTTGTCGATGTAGTAATGCAATAAGGTGAAAGATATACGTTGGTATAGCTCCTGGGTGTGACTAAATAACCAGAAGGCTATGCAGAAAGTGTAGGAGTTAGATTATCATAACATTTTCGTAGAATTTAGATGATGCAGTTATCTCTGTTGTTAATTCGTATGATAAGGTTAGCCGTAACAAAAGTTTGTACAATATGTTTAAGAATGTCTGTGCGTTAAGTCCGTTAGGCAGTACCAATTAAACGTTTCAGAAAATTTTGTCTACCATAGGGTTTTAGCGTGATAGTTGCTAAGTGTTTCTTCTATGTTAAATGACAGTTGTAAGTACTTGCGAGATATTGGCGCTATGTTACTGAGTCGTTACTTTTAATCTCCTACGTGGTAGTAGGAAGACAAGAGCCTAGGTTTTATCCGCATATATGATAAGTTGCCAACGTGTACACCAGGAAGTAAAACATTGATTCCAGTCCTATGAAAGAGTTCATTTATAATAGTGTTACACAAGAAAGGCGGTATAGTCGGCATATTGAAACGAATGGTTCCTGGGCACGTCAGCGACATAGAGCAAGTAAAGTAATGAATTCAGGGCAGAATCTTGAAAGTAGAGAAACAGTATATGAAGGGTTTGTGTTAACACAGATGTATGCGACGCGGTTGGAAATGAAACTCTAAATCAAACGAATTTATACTATGGGAAGTTGTACGGAAGGGACTTTGTATATGAGCCAATTATGCCAGAATTTATCGATGACATTTTCTAAATCGAGTAGTACCAGACAGGATGGTTTAAGTTGATTATATTGTTGAGTGATGAGTGATGTAAGTCGAAGAAGCTGATAGTCTATAGAGAGTGACGATAGGAAGAAGGCTTGTGTGAGAAGAAAAAGATTGCGGTCTGTCCAATAGAGGCGCAAATGAGATCCAGAATCTTATTGAATGGTGCAGTGAGTTTAATAAGTCGGGAAGAAGCTATATACTCTGGAGATTTACGATGCTTAAGCAATATTAGCATTTTAGAAGACTCTCAGGATATCGTAAAGCATCCGGTACGGAATATGAAAGTATAGATATGAGCATGTAAAATAAACAGAGTGCTAGGACCTTCCATAATATGTCGATACTTTATATTGTCTTACGAGAAACGTATTACGTGTTTTTGAACAAATCTGTTATCTGTTATCTTGTATAGTAATCGGTGTTGTTTCACGTGTGTTTGGAGATAGTGCATGTTAATTACTTGATTGAAGATGCGGTGCTGATTTGTTAAGTGTGTCAATCATAGGCAGATATTGCCCATTGTGGTAAGTATAATTATCCTCTGTAAAGGGGTTGTAATAGCCAAGGTGAGTAATATTGCCATTACCGTCCCTTCGCAAAAGAACTATTTTTTTGAAAATCAGGAAAGAAATTATCATGTTCCCTTCCCTCTATTCAAACAAGTAGCCCTCTACCCGAGAAGAGTTTTCCGGCCCGGTATCTGGTTCACAACGCCACTTACCGCACGTAAACATGAAGGTTACTGAAAACGAATGGTATGCTAAAGCGCAACAAATAATAATATGTCTTCAAAGGTTGCAGGAACGTACTAATACTATTTCATAATCGACTCAAAAGGAATTTAGATAACATTAACAAAATTTTATTTTATTTTTATAAAACAAAAAATGAAAAAAATGTTTTTAGAGTCACTGGGATTAACAGTAACATGTGGTATAGAACTATATGTGGTATAGAACTGGGAATTTATGTAATATGGAGTATAGAACTATATGAATTACAGAAAACTAATTGACATGATCGTTGTTTGCATAGGACGAACTGGTTTATCCAAATATTTGAACCCAAGGATAACATTTCAATGAAAATGTAGAGTAATTCGAGCAGAAATGAACAAACTAAGCATGAAAGTGAAAAAATCTTACACAGAAATGGTAGTTGTTTGTCAATTATAGTAAGCACAGCTGATCGACATATATATGAGTAGGACATACGTTGTGTATTCTGAAAATAAAGTATGGTTTCAGTAGTAACACCCACAGAAACAAAGGAATTTTACAAGGTAAAAGTAGTGAAAAGAAGGTGGAAAAGTCCTTAGGATGGATGTGACCTTTGATATTTAGGACTGGCCAGGGAAAGTTCCAATGGGACATAACCGACACTAAACCGGCCCAAACCAGTATGTTGCTATGTTAGAATAAGGAAGTATACTCTTAGACGCCTACAAGCTGTAGAACAAGATAAGACATGACATTTCGTCTTCTTCTTTGTTTTCTCGTCGTGTTTTGGCTAGTTATTTGAACCCTCTGGCCCCCGCCCCTCTTGTGAAGGTAAGAACGGAAGCTTCTCATAGTATTGAGTAGCTATTTTCGATCACCGTCCCTTCTGCGAAGAGCGTAAGCGCTCATTGATCGAAGCTTCCCAATTGATTGGTCTTCGTCTTCACCTCTTTTATTGGATACCTATTTTGGACCCCTTAGCCCCCCTCGTGCGAAGAGTTCACTTATATACATTGATTGGCGTTGGGTCTCCCTGTAGTATAGGGTATGATATTTCCCTCTTGCAAAGCCAAGAACGGAAACTTCTCATAGCATTGGATAGCTATTTGGACCCCCTCCCATCAGCCCCGACCTTCGTGCGAAGAGCATAAACGATTTAGCCCTTGATGCGTTCGTATTGCTTGGCGATTGCGTTTAACTTTAATGTATATATGGGATTTATGAATTTTTTGTTTGTGTGTTTGCGAGATATCGTACTTTTGCTGAGCAACTTTTTGTATACTCCAGTCGATATCCTTATGTGGTTCATAAAGAATGCTAGCTAAAAATGATGATCTAGTTCAGTTTGGTGCGCATTTCTCGTGCAATTGAACCAAGCATGGCTTATCAATAACGACATTACAACGCTATTTACTTCTAAACAAGACCTACTTTTGGTAAGAGAGAGAGAGAGAGAGAGATGAAATCTTTCAGTTTAATGCACTTTCTTAATGTACTTTTTCGCTAAGAGGACACATGATTTAAACTTCAATGTTTTTCCTCAGGAAATCAATTCAGTATCACGTTCACTACAGGTCCGTGCTAGCTACTAGACAAACTGGGGAATGCTAAAAGAATTTAGTATCTGTAAGGGGTCGAGGTGGTATAGCGGTACAGCGTTTACATTTGGTGAATGGTGTCCCTAGTTCGATTCCCGAATATATTAGCTCATGGTGCTCTTAGCATAATGGGCATAATCGTAGGACATTAATAAGGTTTGTGGTGGACAACATCGTGTGCGTTGATTCTCATGAGGTACTTCCTCGTCATCTCATTATATCGTTTCACTTACCTTAATCATCCCTTCATCTTAGCCTGAAACAGATATTCGTGGGATGTTAAACTGAAATATGTCATCTTTTTCGTTGCACACTTGTTTCTCCCGTTCAAGTTTAATAACATTCTAGAATTTAGTCGTGCTTCTGTTCTTATGCTTAGCTTTGGAAATTTACAGTTTAATAAAAAGAAACGAAAAAATCGTTTTAGACGATCCTTAAGTAAAATTACTTCGAGCAGGAAATCTTAATTTTATGGCGAGGGCACGTCCCTCATGATACAGTTCCTTCTCGAGACGAGACAGAATACTTCGGAAAGCAAGATCAGACGAGACTTTTACAAAAATTTATGAAGATGTACATGGCCGGACGCAACACCCTTATAAAAGTCGTAGAAAAATACAATGCATTCTGCTTGTGCTCTTGTAAATTCAGACTAAAATGTTCATTGAAAATCCCATTGCATATGCAAAATCATGTAATATGGCAACCCGACTTGGAAGCACAAGACATCACATACAAATTTTCCCTTCTATTGTATCCTCGTCGCCAAAAGTGCCTTTACATCGCCGTGACGGGTATGTGACCGCGCAGTACTCCAAGGAAGGGATTGTTGCATAAGAAATTGTGATTAATTTTGAACAGTTTTTATTTTGACTAGGGAAATAACGTAGATATAGGGAGCAAGGGAAAAGATTTGAAGCATCAGTACACTATCATCTCTGAAATGATTTGTATTCTCAGTTTTTCATTTTATTCTCTTATATGTTAAGTTAATAACTGCTAACAACTGCTATTAGCGCTTTTCACTCTTCAGGAACTTAACACGACATGTTTGCAGGACACTTTTCTAAGTCCTAAATGTATGCGTGAATTATTTCATTCGTCTCACTGTCCTTATGCTGAACGTATGTATCGCTGTCGTCAAGCAAGGGTTGTAATAAATGTAAATAAGGTTCTTATTATTAAATAAAACACAGAAGTATAAATTCCATGTATAGCACAATATAATACAGTAATTAACCAACACGTTAATCACTAACGCCCGCAGGATTTTTTTTCGAACGGGGGGGGGACAAAAGACCAATATATAGTTTTTTGATTTATTGCCCTATATATATTAAAAGTCATAGTTTATCATTGATAGCGTATATCCCCTTACTTTTTAAAATCGCCAGTTTAACCTATTAGTCAGAACATACATCTCCAGATATAATGTAGAGGGAAGAGAAGGAAAGAGATATGAAAAGTGGCGTAAGTAATTTTACTGCATTCTGGATAATCCATTACTCATACCCCCCCTGTCCCACGCATTTCAACTGCTGCGTTATATATATATGGTTCCATGTCAGAAGGGCGCGAAAAAGGGCTAGGATAGAAAGGTCCGAGTCAAAACGGGGCTCGGTTTTAAAAGGCCCCGCGTCAAAAGAGCAAGTTCAAAAGTGGCCCCGCCACAAAAATGCCCGAGTCGAAAATACACAGCATGAAAATGTTCCCCTCGTCAAAGGGGCCCGGGTCAAAGATCATCGCGAGAAGAGAGTCCGAGACAAAAGGGCCCTATGTAAAAAAAACGGACAAAGTGGACACCGCCCCAAAAAGACACGGGTCAAAAGATCCTTGCGAGTAAAGAGGCCGAGTCAAAAAGGCCTTATGTCAAAAAAGCCGGGTCAAAAAGGACTCCGTTTTAAAAGGAGACAGATCAAGACGGTCCCGCGTCAAAATGACCCCGCGGCAAAAGGTCCCGAGTCAAAAAGGCCCCGCGTCAAAAGGAGCCAAGTCAAAAGAGCCCCGCGTCAAAGGGGTCGGCAAATACAATTCCACGGCTAAAAAACCTGAGATCAGGAGTGAAAACCAGGAGAAAGATACATATGATCAGTGGCGTAACTAATTTTATTGTGCCCTGATCGTTCATCCAACTCATACCTTCTCTCTGCCGCCCGCATTTCAGCTGGTATATATATATATATATATATATATATATATATATATATATATATATATATATATATATATTATTTATTTCTATGTCAGAAGGGCACGGACAAAAGACAAGAATAGAAATTCCCGAATAAAAAGGGTCGAAAGGGCCCTGCGACCAAAGGATCCGAATCAAAACAGCCCCGCTGTCAAAAGGGCCGGAATCAAAAGGACGTCGCGACAAAAAGCCCCTATCAAAAATGTCCGAGTCAAAAGGGACCTCACCTCAAAAAGGACACGGGAAAAAAACGGGCCCGGGTCAAAAGGGTTACAGGCGAAAGGGCACCGCGAAAGGAAGCCCGAGTCAAAAAGGCCTCCGTTAAAACGGGACGAGTCAAAAGACCCCTGCGTCAAAAAGGACCGACTCAAAAGGCTCCGCGTCAAAAGGACCCGGCAATATAATTTCACGGCGAAAAAGCCTGAGATCAGGACTGGAAATCAGGAGAAAGAAAGAGATATGATCAGTGGTGTAACAAATTTTACTGCGCCCTGGTCATTGATCATGTATTTAATCATACCTGCCCCTGCCCTGCCCCACACAGAGTTGATGTATATATATATATATATATAGTTCTGTCAGAAGGACACGGACAAAAAGGCGAAGACAGAAATGCCCAAGTAAACTGGACCCCGGTCAAAAGGGACCGGCGACAAAAGGGTCCAAGTCAAAAGGGCCCCGCTGTCAAAAGTGCCCAAGTCAAAAGGTCGTCGCCCGGTGAAAAAGTACACCGCATCAAAAGGGCACGGGTGAAGACTGTCCCGTGTCAAAAGTTCCCGAGTCGAAAGGGCCACGCTACAAAATGTCCCGAGGCAAAAGAGGCCCCGCGTTAAAAGAGGCCGTGTCAAAGAAGCCCCGCGTCAAAAAGACTTCGGGATAAAAGGCCCGGTAAATACAATTCCACGGCTAAAGAGCCTGAGATCAAGAGTGGAAATCAGGAGAAAGAAAGATATATGACCACTTACGTAAGTATTTTTACTGTGTCCTGGATCGTTGAACATCTATTTACTCATAACTTCCCCCTGCCCAACGCATTTCAGCTGGTGAATATATATTCTATGCCAGAAGGGCGAGGACCGAAATGACCGAGTCAAAAGAGCCCCGGGCGAAAGGGCCCCATGACAAAACTGCCCTAGTCAAAAACGGTCCCGCGTCTGAAGGGCTCGGCGACCAAAGGGGCCGAGTCAAAACGGCCCCGAGTAGAAAGAGCCCGGGTAAGGAGTCGGCGACAAATGAGCCCGCGTCAAAAGGGCGCTGTTTCAAAAGTGCTCTGGTCAAAAGGTCCGGAGTCAAAACGGCCGCGCACCAATACCGTTCGAGTCGAAAGTGCCACGCGTAAAATAGTCTCGACTGAAAAAGGCCCCGCGTCAAAAGGGCCCGGTTCCACGGCTAAAAAGCCTGAGATCAAAGCACGAGAAGAAATCGAGCATGCACAAGTGTATATTGTCCCTTTGGTAAGTTGATGGTTTTGTGCAAAAGAAGGAAAAATATCTGTAGTTGTTAGTAGCAAATAGGAAATTTGAATGGTGATATAAGTTTTGTTTGGTTGTTGATTGTTCTGCAACAAATGCTAACGACGTGCGTGGATGGAGGCAAAAAATGTTACAATTGGCATTATTGCATTGACTTGGAGTGGGGTCACCTTCGAACCGATCTTGAATTCCGCCATATTGCATATCACACTATATTATTAAGTATAAAAGGTTATGTTTTTAGACTAACTTATACCTTAATATTCCTACAAATAGAATGTGAACTCGTTTGTTACACATCATCTGTTTGGGACAGAGTATGCTATGTTTTACAGGGTGTCTGATGTTTAAAAGTAAATTACAGACATTCAGTAAAGCGACATCAGCATCATCCCTATTTATCGAATGATCATACCTCAGGTCTCGTTTTATCACAATACAGCAGCCTTTTAAATGGTAAACTCTGCATAAAACATTGCGACAGCTAACGCCGTGCAGTTAGGCCACCAAATATACATCTTCTTATCACATAGTCGTGTCAGGTAAAGAGACCCCTCTCTCACCTCCTTTCTTCTCTTCCATACTAACATTAGCTAACAACATGAGCGCAATTCTTATTTCAAACTATACATGTATTAGTATAGATAAAAAGAAATAACAAAACCGAGACGAAACAAGATTCATAGGTTGATGTAGGGAGAAACTGAAACACCCACAATGAAAAATTGAAACTAATGAATGTCTATTACACAGAGATTCAGAAATCAGCAGAGAGAGAGAGAGAGAGAGAGAGAGAGAGAGAGAGAGAGAAGAGGAAAGGAGAGGAGAAGAAGAAAAAGTAACGGGAGAACAGATAAAACTGTGGAATTCAAACGTAGTAAGAAAATAACCTAACATTATAAAGTTCCGTTTCCAGAAATCCAGCAGTAATATAGAAATAATGTTTATTTTTACATAGTTTTTCAGAACTATTCGAATATATAGACGATCCTTTAAATATTTATTATGTTACTTTCATAATGGATAGCATACTCAATTTCAAGTAGAACTGTAGATCTCCGAGACACATCTAGGATAATGTCAAAGGTTTAACACACATGCTTTGTTTCCGCGTGATTCGACTGCAAATTCGGTAGTGTTCGTTGGACGTAATGATCCAAAATACATTCTAATATACCCAGTAAACAGCGTTGGTCATATCTTCCATTTCAGACTACTAATGCGAACTGAACGAAAAAACGAAACGAAAAGAAAAGAGAAAGAAAGAAAAAAGAGAAAATTGAAGAGTGCTATTTTATTGCTAAATATCTATCAGATATAACCTATATTAAAAGTCCAAACTGTATCGTAATGGAAAGCTACAAATGTTGGAAAGGAAAAGTTCATGTTTCTCATAGATGTAGCATCTTTCAAATTTCAACGTTAATAAAACACATTGAATTATAGGACGGGAACTAATATTGTGTCGAACTAGTAAAATAAAATTTTGTTTTCAAATAACCAGAGAGGTACCATTTTCTAGTCTTTTCCGAAGAGTTATCTGTTCCGAACATCCAGCATTGATTTCATCTCTTCCGAATATAACGTAATTTGCACAGAGAGAAAGAACACGCTAAGAGCTCATACGCATCATCGTGTCAGTCGTATGATGTTGGTTAGGTTATAGACCACCACTGGATCGAGGAATTTAAATCCGTAGTGAACCAGTAATTCGACTGAGATTCGGTAACCCAGAGGATAGAAAAGAGATTTTACTTATTTCCTTGCGTTTAAACAGTATTTCTGTCAGATATGACTAAGCCCGTTGATGTTATCCCCAGAGCACGAAAAACTCTACGCCGAAGTTAACAGTTAATTAGATTCCCCGGACCAGGCTTCTGCTCCGTTTTAACTTTGAAATATGAACTCCATGTATGTGTGAGAGGGAGAGAGCTAGAGAAGTGAAAGATGCAAAGACAGATAGGGAAACGTCAAGAAAGAAAGAGAGAGGGACGGGACGAATATAAATATGAAGCATATTTACTATTGCAGTGTATGATATAGAATGCACACACTATTTACTCGAACTATCGCTAGTGATGCCTTGTAAGTTCTCCATCAGGAGATGAGTCTCTGTTTACAGCCATTATTTTATGCGAAAAAATCATACTACCTGATGGAGTATCGAACCAAGATTTTTCATTTGGAAGTCTGACACGTTACCATTAAATCAGCGATTGCTTTAGCCAAACTTTGTTTAACAAATGGTGTAATGTTTCTTTCTGAGAACGATAACACGAAAATTGCATACTGCAGATCAATGATGTCTTTGGAATGTCCTGGTTATTCCTGTCCTCTTTCCCATCCAACATTCGTAAATCGTCTCTATCATGATACAAGTGTTTGCTTTCACATTGTTATGTATTGTTTGTCCAGTATGATAAGTCGATTCTTCACAATCACTATACTACGAGGGTCATCCGGAAATTGGTACCCGTTTGTGCAATAAAGACACAGCAGTACATATTAACAAATATACAGATTTTTATTGGAAAGAACATACTTTACACTACTTCTCCACATAATCACCAAGCAAATTTAGGCATTTGTCATACCGTGTGACGAGTTTTTGTATTCCAGCGTCATAGTCCTCCGCCTCCAGCGTATTGAGATACGTAGTCACGCCTCCTTTAAGTTCGTCATCACTGTCAAATCTTTTTCCCGCCAGAAAGTCGAGACACATTAGGAAAATGTTCACAGAGTTCATCAATTGTGACGCGCCGATCGTTCCTCACTCATTTGTCTACTGACCTCAGCAGTTCGTCTGTAATGACAGATGGTCTCCCTGAACGCTCCTCGTCGTGTGGACTCCCCCTCCCCAGGTTGAAGTTGCGACACCAGCGCCAAACAGACGACTCGTCCATCGCATTGTCTCCATACACCTCCTTTAATTGGGGATGAATTTCACAAGGTCGAACGTTTCGTTCATTAAGAAATTTAATCACGGCCCTCACTTCACAACTGGCGGGGTTCTCAATTCGTTTAATCATTATAAATGAGCAAAAACATAACACAAGCACTGCTAGCATCACGCAACCTCGCACAAAGCAGGCAGACAAGCCATTGACGGTTATGACCTTGTCCAGCGGCTTTCCGAGTCGTCAGCGCTTCAAGCAGCGCAAACGGGTATCACTTTTTGGATGGCTCTCGTAGATAGCAATATTATTCATAAGGCCATTGCGTTACCCTTACACTATCATGCCATCTAAAATTTCAAGCCGAATATTACTTTCTTTAGCCCTGATCTTTGGAACGAATCGGCTTCTTCCTGTAACGTTATTTGCAACAAAGTGCACAACAAAATTGATTTGTTCGACGGCCTAGAGAGAAATAAGTGCCCACTGATAAAAAAAAAACTTACAATCGAGCAATCGAGGAAAGAATGTGAAATTAAAACATATTTTGCAGTAAGTTCTCCGTGCAAGTTCAAAAGTAAGCAAATAGTAATAATAATAATAATAATAACCTATATTATAAAATTGAAAGTAACTATGTGTGTGGCTCCTAATCTCTTGAACCACCCAACTGATCTCTATAAAGCTTTCAACATAGGTAAGGTTCGGATCTGGGACTACTTTTGTCATTTCAGTTTGACGGTGCAACGTAGGGGCCGGTGAGAAGGAGGAATATGTAAAAAAAACTGAAAATGAAAGTGGCTGTCTTTGTGACTTCATCACTCTTGAACCACCCGACCGATCTCAATTAAATTTTCAACACAGATCAGGTTCGGGCCTAAGATAGCATTTATCTATTTACTTTGACGATATAGCTTAGGGTTGAGGAGAGGGAGAAGTTAAAAAGTGTAAATAAAAGTTGATAACTCGCGAAACAAATGATCCATCACGATCAAATTTTCAACCTAGATGAACTTCGAACCTGAGATGGTTTCTGTCATAGCACTTGGACGTTGGAACTAAAGAGATGAAGAGGAGGAGCGACATTTAACAAAGAACGAAAAATTACTGGTATAAGTGGTGTATCTCTAATTTGTGGATTCGCTGAGATTAATAGTGACACATCTGATGCTGTTTAAACCCAAATTCAGTCCCTCTAGTGGGAGGAGGGAGAGACATATAAAAATGATCGAAATAACCAATATCAGTGTTGAATTCACAGTTTTCCGGCTCGCTGAGATCAACAATGACACTGCAGATGCCGTGCCCCACAACATAGGGATGGGAGAGGATAGAAAAAACACAACGAAAATGGCCGATATCAAAGAGGGCTTTAGTAACACGAAACAGTGACTGAGTAACGGACCATATTAATATTTTTTCTCAATTTAACCCAATGATGCGGGTAATTGATGCTAATAATAATAATAATAATAATAATAATATAAATAATAATAATAATAATAATAATAATAATAGATTACTATAGTGTGGATGTACTCATTTATTATTATTATTATTATTATTATTATTATTATTATTATTATTATTCCCGTACTTTTGAACTTGCACGACGAAATTACTGAAAATATGTTTTATTTCTGTAATTTTTCCTGGATTGTATGCATTTCCTTCATTTATTAGTGGGCACTAATTTCTCCCTAGGCCGTCGAATAAATCAATTTCGTTGTGCACTTTGATTCGTTCCAAAGATCACACCTAAAGTAAGTAATATTTGGCTTCTAATTTCAGATGGCATGAAAGTGTTCGGGTAACGCAGTGGTTTTATGCATAATACAGCTATCTAACATAAGTTCAAATCTTATTCACGTCAAAGTTAATATTTTTACAATGTGATTGTGAAGAATCGACTTATCATACTGGACAAGCATTACGTAAGAATATGAAAGCAAACACCTGTATCATGATAGAGACGATATACGAATGTTGGTTGGGAAAGGGCAAGGGAATTACCAGGACATTCCAAAGACATCATTGATCTGCAGTATGAACTTTTCGTGTTGTCGTTCTCAGAAAGAAACACTACACCATTTGTTAAACAAAGTTTGCACGGCGTTAGCTGTCGCAATGTTTTTGAATCGGAGTGTACCATTTACACTTCCCTATTTTGTCCCTGAAGTGAGAAATTTTGATAGAAATCAGAATTTTTTCTGATTTTTATTTTTTTTAGTCCCTTTGGAGCCCCGTGTAAACGTAGACATCTTAAAATCAACTGCAAAATACTATATGTGTGTACAAAATTTCAATTTTCTATCTTGAATAGTAAGGGCAGGAAAAGTATTTCATTTATCAGTAATCCCCACAGTGCCCCAGACTACCGCAAAAGACCCTGATGGCAGGTAAAAAATTTCCTGAGACATCCGTGTTTATTCTAGGATCATGGTTTGCCATCATTCTCTTGAGAATAGAACTACCTTTCAAACGGTATTATTCACATGTCTCTATCATGTATCTAACGCGGGAAAATCGCTAAGAAAGAGATTTTTCATCAAAATATCCTTTTAAAATTTTGCCCCTCTGGACCCCTCTGTTTTAACGCAGAGATCTGAAAGAAATTGATAAATACTATTCGGTGGAGTGAATATTTGTCCAAATTTCAATCTTCTAAGTGCAAAACTAAGCCTTCCATATATATATATATATATACATAATACCCCAGATTCCCGTATAAAACAGGATCTTGTGTAGAAGTTTCCTTGAGACATCCCTATTTATCCTAGAATCGTGGGTCGTACATAATTCTCTTCAGAACTGGCTTTCAAACCATACCATTCACATGTCTCCATCGTGTATCTAAGGCGTGAAAATCGCGAAAAAAAATAGATTTTTTGGTTAAAAATATTTTTTTTACCTTTTTGCCCCTATCGACCCCCAGTGTTAACGCAGAGATCACCTGAAAAAATCTGATAAATTTTGTTCGGTGGACTGCATGTTTGTGCAAAATTTCAATCTTCTAGTTGCAAAAGTAAATCCGCCAAAAAATAAAAAAGAAATAAATATCGGCCTAGTAAAAAAATATTTTTTAAAGTTTTGACGTCATCACCTCCTATGTCTCGACGCAGAAAGGCGTGAAACCATACTTAACGTGTTCTACAATGCTTCTAGGCTTGGAAAACAGAAAACCCAAAGTAAAAAGCTTTATTTGTTCTTTTTAAATCGAATAATGAAGACACTTATTTAGTAGCTAAAACATATTAACAATCCACAAGAACTGTCACTTGTTGAAACCTTCATATCGAATTATGAATTGATTTCAGGTGCTGTACTCAACAAACGAAAGTCAAGCCTGATGTGTGCAAACACAGCTGACCAACTCATGGCAGACACGTAGACTACAACTTTCGTGCCACAACATGCATTGTGGTAGTGGTTGTCCTTATTCATCAAAGTAAAGCCCGCCATGTAAGTCTTGCAGGCCGAGTATACCTTTCAAATGTTTTTATATTCAGTCGTCTTTGGTTCCATACAAAACTATTTTCCTGCCAAAGAAATATCTCAGTATCATACGGAAACACACAATGCAACTGCTGTGGCATACTCACTCCCTAAGGGTGAATCACGCGACAGTGTACTTATCAAAATGTGTTGGTGGCCTTGGCCTTGAAAACATTCAACTTCAGAGCTGCTCGCACATAGCTTGTGCCAAAAGGACTAGATCAGGAGAGTAATGCTCTCGGAAGTACGAACGAGAAACACAGTTCTGATTGGTTGGTGTTATTAATTTCTTGCCACGTTGTATTTAAATAGCAGAAATCAAATAATTGTTGATGTCAGTCTTCGTGGCCGAGTGGGCTAGCGCTATATGCTACTAATGAAAGTCCCTTTTGGCGTGAGTTCAAACCCGGCTTGAGGATTTTTTTTACATTGTTAAAATATTTTCATAACACTTTTTAAATTAAAATAATATGAAAATAATATTCAAAAAAGTGATTTACTTACTTTTGTGCAGATAAGTAGTAGTAGTAGTAGGAACGGGTTAGAAACCCCGCAGGGCTCGTTTTGTTCCCCTTGTACTCCATGATATAAATTTTGTGACCAACTCAAAACAACTGGCTAGGATAGCGTTTAGAACAGCTGGCTAGATTAGCGCGCGAAAAAAACGTACTTCTGGGAGCATTACTCTCCCGAGTGGGTCGTGTGCCAAACACTGCTCATGGAGTCCCTTTCCAGCACAGTAAAAGGGCGAAAAAAAGAAAAGAAAAGAAAAGAAAAATAAAGAATACGGAAAACTGTTCCTTATGAAAAGAGCGTTTGAAAACATTTCAAAAGGTACGCTATGACTATTATCAGTTAATTGGCAACAACCGATATCACGGACAGATCCAGGAAGTTTTGAGGGGGGGATCAGGTCTGAAAAATAAATTTGAGACATTTCTTGATATGTGGTTGGCTAACCAAAAATGTGAACTGGAGTGCTTCAAAATACGTACAGTATTTGTCACCCTTCTGGAGGCAGCATTGAGGAAAGCCATGTTGTTCAACACGAGAGAATCCAGGATTACAATAAAAAACTTTTTATTACCATCTTTTTATTATTGCATTATTTTATTTTATTATTATCATTATTTTTCTGAAATTAGATTATGTAGAGTAAACTATTGTTAATTTAATTTCCTATTAACATAATTCATATTAACTCTTTACTAATATCCTTATATTTATACTGCATAAGTACTATCGTGAGGTCAGATTTAACACCATTATTTGTTTTGAAATTAAAATATGTTAATACGTGTTACCATTGGCAGTTGATTGTGGACCGTTTACTAGTGCTATACTTTAATGGACTTAAATAGTTTTGGGGACAAAAGATATTTTCAAAATATTTTTGACTAATGGTCTTTTGGTAATAGATTATTACGAAGCGAAAGAACATACTTAAATGAAATAAAGCTTTTTGTTATCCGAAAATAAAGTATGAAAATAAACTTATTTTTATGTAAAAAAGCATGCAATTATTAGTGCTGAGAAAATGTAACTTGTCATTCAAAAAGCTGACAATTGATGCTTTTGTGCTTGATTAGTTGCTTGGCTGCAGGCCCGTATCCACAAGGGAACTAGGGTGCCGGCCCCCCCTAAAGTTTTATTGTTCCCCCTAACAGGGACGTACCCAGAAATTTATTTAGGGAGAAGCGTAAAGCGTTTTGGAGGGGTTCAAATACAATTTGAGGCTAAATTATATGAAAATTTCTAAAATTACCCCTAAAAGTAGATTATTTTTTTTAAAGTCGGGATTTCGGGGGGCGGACCCCCAGGACCCACCCTGCGTATGCCTCCTAAAATATTCACGGTAGGCTTGCAAATGAACTGCTATACTATAATGATGAACTATAATATGGTTGGATCGGCCCCCTAACTTCTACCGCCCCCTCATATTTTTGGGCTGGCTACGGCTACCTACCAATACACACAATGATTAGTCTTAAGGGGCCGGCCACATATTACGTAACGCTACTTTTGACCAATTTTTATCCTCTCCCTCCCCCTTGTCACACTTCGTAATGCAAGGCTGAACCCCTCCCCCGTTCGTTACGTAACACTTTTGGATTTTTGTTTTCTCACCAATTTTCCTTATTTTGGGAGTTATTATAATAAAAACTATTTTTAATAGCAGAAATTTTATTACAAAATGCTCTTTTTCTGAATATATTTGTAGTATTTTTCACTAATAAGTCAAAGTACCGGTACGTATTAGAAAATGGTAGGATGGTAATAATATTTTAACCCCATAAGATTGCTTAATTAACAGTCCTAATTCTTCAAAACTGCATACTGTCGTTTCCCAAGGTGATCACACTATCCTTTTCGGTCAGATGATGACAACGAGGGTCACTACGAAAGTTTTGAGATACGCATTGTTGTGGCACAGTATTTGAATTCCAACAATTGCGTTCGGTAGTGGTATCCAGAGCAAAGAAGCGAAGCAGGTTTCAACGGCGTATCGCCTTCACTTGTTTGTTGATGTGAGCAGTATTCGGCTGTCTAGAATGGAGCTCGAAAGGGAACCTTTTCGGGCAATGATCCTTTACGATTTCAAAAGTGGTTTGAACGAGACACAAAGCCTTGACCGTTTGCAGGGGGCATTTGGGGTCCTTCCTAATTCACGTGCTACAATTTTTCTGTGGTTTGGTGAATTCAGAAGAGGCCGGACATCGCTTAAAGATGGAGAGAGAGCTGGACGTCCTGCAAAAGCTGTGTCAGATGAAAACATTGCCGCTGTGGAACAAATGATTCGAGAAAATCCTTGAACAACTTTCAACGACATTGAATCTACAGTGAACATTGGATCGCCAGCAGTAACAAAAATTCTTCATGTTCATCTTCGGTTCATGAAGGTTTCATCTCGTTAGGTGCCGCGCACTTTGACTGAACAGCAGAAGCACATGCGTGTAATGGTGTGAAGAAATGCTTGCAAGATTTGATGGAGGAAATTCTCGACGCGTCTCTGACATTGTTACTGGTGATGAGACTTGGATCTATCAATTTGACTCTGAAAATAAACGCCAGTCTACAGTTTGGATCTTTCCAGACGAAAATCCACCCACGAAAGTGAAACGACCGCGAAGTGTGGGGAAGAATATGGTCGCAACTTTCTTCTCCAAATCTGGCCATGTTGCAACTGTTCCACTTGAAGAACAAAGGACTGTTCCTGTTCAATGGTACACTACTGTTTGCCTAACAAAAGTGTTCCAGAAGCTTCGGGAACGGCGTCCAAGAACTGGATTGCGTGGGATCCTGCTTCATCATGACAACGCGTCCGCACACACGGTCAATATCACAATTCAGATTTTAGAAGCTAGGGAGGTCAAACTTATGTCTCATTCGCCGTATAGCCCTGACCTGGCCCCGTGTGATTTTTTTCTGTTCCCCAGGATCAAAGATCGCTTGCGTGGGAAGAGATTTTGCAGCCCTGAAGAAGCTGTAGTGGCTTACGAGAACGAACTTTCAACACTTGAAGAAAAAGGCTGGCAACACTGCTTCCAAAAGTAGCTTTCGAGGATGCAAAAGTGTGTACAGTGTAATGGTGAATATTTTGAGAAAATGTAAGTGTTAAATTGATTTTAAGTAAGTTATTTCACATCTGAAAACTTTCGTAGTGACCCTCGTACTGACAAGGAAGATGAAGGTGGAACAGGATCTGAAGAACTAACATCGATCTCTTTTTCAGGGATCCAGGATGCTTCGTGCATTTGAAATTCGCCAGTTTCGACAAAGCAAAGTTGCCTTCCTCGTCGACCACAGATTCAAAGTGGCTGCGCATGTGAAGAAGCAGGGACATCTCGTTTGTGAAGAAGCTCTCGAGCATCTTTTTTGGACTTAGAACTTCAGTTTACCTCTTTTCATATCCTTCTTGTCCTAAATCAGTGCGAGAATGCGAATAAACTCAATTTCTTCAGAAATATTCAAATTCAAAAATCAAAAATTTAGTACGAGATAATATCCGACGAATTAGGTTTTTTAATATCTTATTTTGATCTACAAATCCTGGATCGTTCCATCGCGGAAAATATAATTTCACGAAAAAGAATTTCTTCTGTTTCCTATGCAAAACCCCTTAGAAGAATAGAGTGAGTAATGATTCAAATCAAAGGTTTCAGATAACATTCTCAGAAATAGCAATACTAGTGGGAACATGAGGGCATTTTCAGGCGGTGCTTACGATCACTAACAACTAACTCCGGAAAAGCGTGTTCCCTAAAGCCAATGCTGCGATAGCCACAAAACGGAGTTTTATTGTATTGTAATACATGCAGAATTCGCCACCATTTACGCTGGTGTCTAGTGCGTCTTCGAATCTCTTCTGTATGATTCAATTTATATATTCTATAGTTCGCAATTTTCCAAAACAATAGGAATATTTATCTATCTATCTATCTATCTATCTATCTATCTATCTATCTATCTATATATATATATATATATATATATATATATATATATATATATATATATATATATATACGAGGGTTGGAACTTAAATAGTGGCAACACTGCTGTGGAGACACTATGCAATGAAATGTACTAGTGGCGCTAATAGCGCACGTTGTTAACATACCTACCTAACCTCTGAGCAAGTAGACTCGCCCGTCCCACGTCACCGGCAGGCTCACAAGCGAGGGAAGCACAGTCACTTGTGAGCGAGCGGTCTAACGTAAAGGTGTCACTATGTTTTCGAAACAGGAACAACGGAGTTGGATCAAGATTGAATGTGCCAGAGGTCGTACAGCACGACAGTGTCATCAAGGGCTTCAAGAGGCGTATGGGGAATCGGCATTGCCGTACAGAACAGTGGCACGGTGGGTAAAAACCTTTAACGAAGGTCGGCAAACTGTGGCGGACATGCATCGGGCAGGTCGTCTTAGCGTCTTTGAAGAAGAAGTGCAAGCTGTTGCAGCGTCAGTGAACAGTGATCGACGTCTGACGATACGTGAGCTCGCCCACGAAACCGGATTAGGGCATTGACGGTCTGCCCTGGAGGAACGTAATGCGTTAGGATAACACACCATAACTTTCACCACACTGGGGCTCTGACCCACTTTCGACTTTCGCGGCGACCCATAATGACGCCATTCGTTGGATTGGCGTTTCAGTGTTGGCTCGTAAGATCTGGCCCATGTCTCATCCAGTGTTATGATACGGCGTAAGAAAGCCTCGCCTTCGCGCTCATACCGCTCCAAGCGCGTCTGAGCAGCGTCGTAACGCATCCATTTTTGCATTTCCATCAACTCATGTGGAACCCATTGTGATGCAGTTTTGCGCATGCCCAGGCGTTCCTTCAAATGCGAAGCACAGTCTTACGCGCTAATCCGGTTTCGTGGACGAGCTCACTAATCGTCAGGCGTGGATCACTGTCCACTGTCCACTAGCGAATTTGACACCTTTACGTTAGACCGCTTGCTCACAAGTGATTTGTGCTTCCCTCGCTTGTGCGCCTACCAGTGACGTGGGACGGGCGAGTCTATTTGCTCTGAGGTTAGGTAGATATGTCAACAACGTGCGCTACCAGCGCCACTAGTACATTTCATTGCATAGTGTCTCCACAGCAGTGTTGCCACTATTTAAGTTCCAACCCTCGTATATATATATATATATATATATATATATATATATATATATATATATATATATATAATGAAAGTGACTATGTTTGTAACTCTTAACCACCCGACCGATCTCGTTCAAATTTTCAACATAGATGAAGTTCTGACCTGGGATGTTTTTATCATTTTACTTTGAAGGTGCAACTTGGGGGAAGGGGGAATATATAAAAAATGATTGAAAATGAACAATGTTAGTTCAAATGCATAAATTTCGGCGTCGCTGAGATAAACAGTGACTCTTTCGATGCAGTTTAAATCCAAATTCACCCCGCAACTTGGGTAAAGTGGAGGATGACATATACAAAATGTTCGAAAATGACTGATATTTAAAAAAATGAAATGAAATGAAATCTTTGAGTTTTACGTCCCACGGTTATGCCGGTTAGGCTAAAGGAGACGGTAATGATGAGAGATGAGTAAATGGTGGAATGAAGAAAGTGGGAGGAAACGGGAGAACCCCGAGAAAACCCACGCACACGGTGTTTGTCCACCACAAAGTTCACTTGGCGGGGGCTGGGATCAAAGACTGATATTAGAGTCGAGACCATGGTGTTAGGGGTCGCTGAGATGAACAGTAACACTTTCGATGCCGTTTAAATTAAAATTTGGCCATGCAACTTGGGGAAGGGGAGATATATAAAAGTGATCGAATATGACCGATATTTGTGTCGAATCCATAGTTTTTGGAGTCCGTAAGTTGATGGTGACAGTTTTGGTGCCCTATATATCCAAAATGAAACGTATTCTCCCCGTATGAAAAACGGGTATTCTAGCTAATTTATAAAAAAGAAAACAACAATAAAATTATTTGTTTAAAAGATTGCATATAAATCTGAGAATAAAAATAAAAAATACAGCAGAACAAACTGTTACGTAGCGAAGACCTAAAGCCCCTCCTCCCCCTTATCACTCTTCATAACGCAAGGCCGAACCCCCTTCCCTCCTTGCCGCGTTACGTAATATGTGAACGACCCCTAAATGTGTCTTAATCATATATCCATTAGACACAGAACAAATATAGACACTTTAGTTCTTCTACTGACAGTCTGTACATATAATGATTTTTCTTTATTGACCCTTATGCACATTTCGGTTGCACATAGAACAAATCCAAGAACGTTTTATGTCATCAATTCGAGGACAAATAGCACATCTCCTTCTTTTAGCTGGAGAATCTGTTTGCGGACAGTCTTCATTGATGTTCCTATCAGTTAGTCGTAACAATGACTGCCGAAGCCTACGAGAAAGTATCCCGCATTCGCCCCTACTTTTAGGTGATCTTGAGCGAGAGTCATCGTAATACTCCTCATGAAGTCTCGTCTCTGAAGTCTTCTTGGTTCGTTGGAAAGATGGTAAAAAAACAAGGCTATTTAAGCATGCAACGTCCAGTATTCTATAGAAAATTGCAAGAAACCACCTTCTGCAAAATCTGCCAGTTCCGAGTTCTGCACACATTTCCGTAACACTCCCCAAGGAAACCACAGAAAAAATGTAATGCAGGAAACGTATAGCGCAAGTACTATCCTGGGGAAAATTTCGACCCCAGAGGTCCGAAACTATCGAAACAACAAAGTGCATGGACACGAACAACAAGTCGCTACGAAATATCAAGATCAACTGAAAAAATGCAACCGTTAAGTTTTACGACCCACGATTATGCCGGCTAGGCTAAAGGAGGATAATGAGAAATGAATGGAATGGTGGAATGAAGAAAGTGGGAGGAAATTGGAGAACCCCGAGAAAACCCACGCACACAGTGTTTATCCAGCACAAGGTTCACTTTGCGCGGGCTGGGATCAAACCCAGGACCCCATGCACCAGAGGTGAATACTCTATCACTGAGCCACCGCGGCCCCCTAGCAAGGTCAACTGAGAATAGACGACTGAAGCCTCAGTGAAACAATATATATATATATTGTCCACAGCTAGAAATGTGTTTGCGGAGGTCAAATTTGATCCCCCACGATAGTAGTTACGAGTTAAGTATGTAGTGATAACTTAGGAAAAAGATAAGTAAAAACTTAGATTTCTTAATAAAAATAACTTTGTATACTGTTAGTGTATATATATATATATATATATATATATATATATATATATATATATATACAGGGTTTGTCCGGGAAGTAATAGGACTGATTTTATTCCGCCATGACTGTAATTCGGAGCGTGCGCGCACTGACTGAATCCAGTAGAGGGCGTTCCTAGCTAACGAACGATCGGCTGGTCAGTTGTCTCCGAGCACACGGAGAGTCAGGACAGGCTTTTTCGCGCTACGTGTTTCTGTGAGTGGTGCAAGCCGAAAATGCAGCGTTCGTTAGAGCAGAGGTACGCGATTAAATTCTGTGTTAAACTCGGTAAATCTGCGACAGAGACGTTTGATATGATCAAGCAGGCTTACCCAGATGATGCTTTAGCAAGAAGTGGTGTGTTTCGGTGGCACAAGGCCTTTTCGGAGGGCCGGGAAGAGGTCGCCGATGAAGACCGTGCTGGAAAACCTTCGACTTCGACAAACACCGACAATGTGACTCGTGTGCGCGAAGTTTTGAACTCAGACCGTCGACTAAGTACGTTTAATTGCCCAGATGTTAAATTTACCAAAAACTGTGGTTCATGAAATTGTGACGGAGCATTTGAACATGCGCAAGGTGTTCGCGAAGTTTGTCCCAAAAGTGCTCACTGACGACCAGAAATTGCGACGAGTGGAATTGTGCCAAGAAAATTTGAACATATGTGAAAGTGACCCCCAATTTTTGAAAAAACTAATCACAGGTGACGAATCATGGATCTTTGAGTATGATCCCGAGACAAAGAGGCAATCTTCCGTGTGGCACACGCCGGCGTCTCCTCGCCCAAAAAGAAAAGAATGAGCAAATCCAAAGTGAAAACGATGCTCATTGTCTTTTTTGACGTCAAAGGCTTCGTCCCATATGAATTAGTTCCTCCTGGACAAACCGTCAACGCCAAGTTTTACGTGGAAGCGCTCAAGAGACTCAAACAAAGGGTCAATCGGGTTCGACCAGACATCGGAGCTGACTGGAAGCTGCACCACGACAACGCCCCGGCTCATACCGCCTTTCTTGTGAACAGCTACCTGACCAAGGCCGGCAATCCAACGCTTCCGCAGCCGCCCTACAGCCCAGATGTGGCCCCCCGGACTTCTTTTTGATTCCTCGCCTGAAACGCCCGATGAAAGGCAAGCATTTTGAGACGACACAGGGGATCCAAGCAGCTTGCACCGCGGCTCTCAAGGCTATTCCGGAGAATGACTTCCGTGACGCCTTCAATGCTTCGAAATCGCGCTGGCAGCGCTGCATCGACACAGAAGGAGCTTATTTTGAAAGTTTTCAAAGAATTGTAACGATTGGCTCAATAATTTTTTTAAATCGACTCAGTCCTATTACTTTCCGGACAAACCTTGTATATATATATAACGCAGCAGCTGAAATGCGTGGGGCAGGAGGGTATGAGCAAATCGATCAGCAATGGAATGAATCGATCCAGGGCACAGTAAAACTAGTTAGGCCACTGGGCATATCTCTTTCCTTCTCTTCTCTTTACATTATATCTGGAGATGTATGTTCTGACTAATAGGCTACTGTGGCAATTTTAAAAAGTAGGAGGATATACGCTATCAATGATAAACTATGACTTTTAATATATATAGGGCAATAAATTGAAAAACTCTATATTATTGTTCTGTCCCAATGCCCTGTATAGAGATCCACATATGCCTTCTCAGAGCAACATTAAACTAATCTTTTCCACAGAATATTTTTCATTCTATACTTTGATCCAGGGGTGGAAATGGAATTTTAGTCTTAAGGGGAAAGTCAATAATAGATAAGGTTTGATTCAGAAAGTCGGAAGAGCAAGCGAACTTTGATGGAGAAGCGATAGAGATTGTTGCAGAACAATTAACAAAATTAACATCACCATTCAAATTTACTATTTGTTAGTAATAACTACAGATGTTTCTCCTTCTTTTGCACAATCACTTCAACTTACGAAGGGGATATTATCCCCTCGTGCATACCTAATTTTCACTCTTACTTTGACCTCAGGCTTTTTGCACGTGAAACCGTATTTACCGGGTAACTTTGACGCGGGGCCATTTTGACTCGTGCATTTTTGTCGCGGAGCACTTACGCCCAGACCTTTTCCATGCTGGGCCGTAAGACTCGGGCCCTTTTGAGGTAGGGTTTTTTCGACCCAGTCTGCTTTGACGCAGGACTCTTTTAACTCGATTCCTTTGGACCCGGGCAATTTTGACGCGGGGCCATTTTGACTCGTGCATTTTTGTCGCGGAGCACTTACGCCCAGACCTTTTTCATGCTGAGCCGTAAGACTCGGGCCCTTTTGAGGCAGGGTTCTTTCGACCCAGTCTGCTTTGACGCAGGACTCTTTTAACTCAATTCTTTTGAACCGGGCAATTTTGACGTGGGGGCCGTTTTGACTCTGACCTTTTAGTAGCGGGGCTATTTTCACCCGTGTCCTTTAGAGGCGGGTCGTTTTGACCCGGACTCTTTTAATGTAGGGCCCGTTTGTCGCGGGGCCCTTTCACCAAGCCCTTTTGGCGCGGACTGTTTTGACTCGTATCCATTTGTAGCGGGCCCGTTGTGACTCTGGCCCTTTTGTTGCGGAGATCTTTTGACTCGGAGACTTTTCTCGCGGGGCCTTTTGACCAGGAGACCTTTTGACCTGTGCTCTTTTTTTACATTCGCTCAGCCGCGTAACTCTCAGCCGGTGCCTTAAGCATTCAAAACCGGCGAGGTAACATTATTGCGAATGTTTCTTTATTTTTTCTAGGCTCTCTTGACACGGGGCTGTTTATACTCGGGCTCGTTTGACGTAGGGCCCTTTTGACTCGGTTCTTTTTGTCGCGGGACCATTTTGACCCAGGTCTTTTTCACGCTTGATCGTTTTATCCCGGAAACTTTTAACTCAAGCCTTTTCGACCCGGGCCATTTTGACGCGTGGTCATTTTGACTTGGACTCTTTTTTCGCGGAGACTTTTGACCTGGACATCTCACACTGGGCTCTTTTGACCCGGGCCCTTTTCACGCGGGATCGTTTTGACTCGGGTACTTTTGACGCGGAGACCTTTTGACGCAGGCTGTTTTCTAGCGGGGCTGGTTTGAACCGTGCCCTTTTGAGTTGCATCCTTTTGACCCGGCCTCTTTCGAAGTAGGGACCATTTGTCGCGGGGTCTTTTGACTCGGCTCCTTTTCACGCGGGGCCGTTTCTACTCGGGGCCTTTTGTCGCTAGGCCCTTTTGACCTGCAGACTTTTTGACTTGCGCTCTTTTAACGCGGGGCCGTTTCTTCTCGGGTCCGTTTGACGTAGTAACCTTTTGACTCGGGTTTTTTCTAGCAGGATCCTTTTGAGCCGGGCTCTTTTGACGGAGGGCCCTTTTAACTCAAGCCCATTTAACCTTGGCCCTTTAGACGTGGGGCCATTTTGACTCGGGTCCTTCTGTCGTGGAGACCCTTTGACACAGGTCCTTTTGACTCGGGCCCTTTTGTTGCAGAGATATTTTGAACCCGGGCCTTTTGTCGGGGGGTTCTTTTATCCGAGCCCTATCGACCTGGGCTCTTTTCACGCGGAGCCCTTTTTACTTGGGCCTGTTTGACGCAGTCCATTTTGACTCGGGTCTTTTTGTCGCAGGACACTTTTGACACGAGCACTTTTGACGCGGGGCCGTTTTGATTTGGGAACGTTTGTTGCAAAGAGCTTTAGACCCGGGCCTTTTCGACTCGGGCATTTTTGTAGCGGGCCCCTTTTGGCATAGTCCGTTTGGCATAGAGCCCTTTTGACTCGAGCTCTCTTAACACAAGGTTCTTTTTTACTCCGGTTTTGTCGCAGGACGATTTTGACCTGAACTTTTTCACGCTGTTTCGATTTCACCCGGGCCCTTTTAAGGCGGGATACTTTTGACTGGGGCAGTTTTTACGTAGGCCCCTTTTAACTCGAGCCCTTTTGACGCGGGGTCGTTTTGAGTCGTTCCCTTTTGTCGCGGATACCCTTATACCCAGACCTTTTTCACACTGGGCCGTTTTGATTCGGGTCCTTTTGAGGAGGGTTCCTTTCGACCCAGGCTCTTTTGACACAGGGCCTTTTAACTTTATCCCTTTTGACCCGTACAATTTTGACGCTGGGCCATTTTGACTCAGGCCTTTTCGTTGCTTCGCTCTTTTGACCCTTGCCCTTTAGGAACCGGTCCTTTTGACTCGGGCCCTTTTGTTTCGGGGTCCTTTTCACTTGTGTCCTTTAGAGGCCGCTCCTATGACCCGGCCTTTTCTGACCCAGGGCCAATTTGTCCCGGGCCCTTTTGACCAGGGCCCGTATTGACTCGGGCCCTTTTGGCTCAGTTCCCTTTTGTCACTGAGATCTCATGACCCGGGGCCGTTTTAACTTGGGGCCTTTTGTCGCGGTGGTCATTTACCCTGGCCCTTTTGACACAGACATTATGACTTGGGCTCTCTTGAAGTGGGGCTGCCTTTTCTTGGACCCGTTTGACGCAGACCTTTTTGACGATGGGTCGTTTTATTCCTGGCTCTCTTGACGCGGGATTAATTTTGTCTCGGGCCTTTTTCACGCCGGACTGTTTGACCTGGGCCCTTTTGAGGCGGGGTCGTTTTGACCCGTACCCTTTTGACACAGGGCCCTTTTTTCTCGAGCCCTTTGGACTAAGAACCTTATAACGCGGGGTCGTATTGACTCTGGCCCTTTTTTCGCGGAGAGTTTTGACCTAGGCCTGTTTGACGCGGGATCTTTTTCACTCGGGCTCTTTTGTAGCGGGGCTGTTTAGATCGGTCCCTTTTGAGGCGGGTCCTTTTGACCCGGCCTTTTTTGAACTAGGGCCCTTTTGTTGCGGGACCCTTTGACGCGGGGCCGTTTTGCCTCGGGCCCGTTTGACGCATGGCCGTTTTGTCACGGATATCTTTTGGCCCAGGCTGTTTTTACTCGGGGCTCTTTTACCCGAGCCCTGTTGACTCGCAGACATCTTAATCTACGCTCTTTTAATGCGAGGACGTTTTTACTCTGGCACGTTTGACGCAGGAACCTTTTTATTCGAGTCTTTTTGTCACGAAATTCTTTTGACTCACGACCTTTTCAGTCGGGGTCCTTTTCATCCGGGTTCTTTTGACGCAGGGCACTTTTGAACCGGACACTTCTGATGCGGGGTAGATTCGACTCCCGTCTTTTGTCGCGGAGACCTTTTGACCCAGTCCCTTTAGACTCGGGTCCGTTTTGACTCGGGCCCTTTTGTTACGCGTTGTTTCGACCCGTGCCCTTTTGACCCGGCTCCTTTGATGCGTGGCTGTATTGACTCGGGCCCTTTTGGCACAGGGCTCCTTTGGCGCAGAGAGCTTATGACCCGGGGCCGGTTTTACTCGGGGCGTTTTGTCGCGGAGGCAGTTACCAGGGCCCTTTTAACCCGGGCTCTTTTAACTCGGAGCCATTTTGACCCGGTCCCATTTGACGCTGGGCCGTTTTAACTCGGGCACTTTTGTTTCGGAGACCTTTTGAGCAGTTTTCCTTTGACTGGGGCCCTTTTGTAGCGGGGCCCGTTTTGACACCGGTCCATTTGACGTAGGGTCCTTTTAACAAGGCCCGTTTGATGCGGGTCCGTTTTGCTTTGAGCTCTTATGTCGCGGGTCCTTTTGATCGTTCCTGTTTTGACTCCGGCCTTTCTGTCCTCGCCCTTTCGTCTTGCCCTTCTGACATAGAACCATATATATAACGCAGCAGCTGAAATGCGTGGGGCAGGCGGCGGGTATGAGTAAATCGATTATTAATCGATCCCTGGCGCAGGAAAATTAGTTACGCTACTGATCACATCTCTTTCTTTCTCTTCTCTCTACATCATGTCTGGAGATGAATGTTCTGACTAATAGGCTACAGTGGCGATTTTAAAAAGTAAGACGATATATGCTATCAATTACAAATGTTATGAATTTTAACTTAATATATATATAGCGCAATAAATCGAAAAACTCTATATCGGCCTTTTGCTCCCCCCTCCTGTTGGAAAAATCTTGCTGGTGTTAAGGATTATCATGTTGTTTAGTTACTGTATTATATTGTGCTATACAAACAATAAATACATCTGTGTTTTTTTAAATAAGAAGAACCTTATTTACATTTATTACGGACCTTGCTTTACGACAGCGAAACATATTCACGTTCAGCGTAATCAGTTTCCATTCTGAAATAAGGACAGTGAGACGAAAGAAATTATTGACGCATACATTTAGGACTTAGAAAAGTGTCCTGCGAACATGTCGTAGTAAATTCCTGAAGAGTGACATGCGCTAGTAGCAATTGTTAGCAGTTATTAACTGAACATAGAAGATAATAAACTGAAAAACTGAAAATACGAATCTTTTCAGAGATGACAGTGTACTGATGCTTTAAATCTGTTCTTTTACTCCTTATACATACGTTATTTCCCTAGTCAAAATAAGAACTCTTCAAAATTATTCACAATTTCTTATGCAACCATCCCTTCCTTGGAGTACTGCGCGGTCACATACCCGTCACGGCGATGTAAAGGCACTTTTGGCGACGAGGATACATTTCTATAGTTCTCTCCGTATGGCTGCATATACTTTCTAGATAACAAAACATGAAGTTCGTAACCTCGATGAATCGCTACTTCACTAACTACTATCTTCTTACGACCCTTCATATAGTTCTACATTTAATCTTGTTTTCCATAATAATTACTTATCATTTCACCTCGGAATTCAATCCCAGGATCAAGATAATGAAACGTTTCTAAACTAATTGTTATTTGCGATTCGGAGGTATTTTTTCTAGGGAATACGCAAGACCTTGACGGTTCTCTCGTTTCGTGCACTTTTATTATCATCATAATATCTTTTAACCTATTAACCATAATTGTTCGATAGAACGTTCACATCGGAAATCGATCTCAGGACCAAAGTTTTCCTTAAATAGAATGAAAGAATGAAGGATAATAAAGGAAACGAAATATTATAAAATGAAAAATAAATTAACTTCGAGTTAGTTATGTGTGTATCCAAGGTAAGTTACTTCATTGGTGGATCGTTTACTTTTACTATTATAGATGTTTGTTCCGCCTCTAAATAAGTGAATAATAAACAAACTGCCTTCCTTCCTTTGATTTCACAAAGTATGCATGAAAATGAATTTGAAGATGTCAGGTTTTTTTCTTAACTTCTTCTTGTTCAGAGAAATACAAAATAGGTTATTTCTTATTTAAATGTTTCTTTCGGCTTTCCTGCTCTACCATTGTTTTTAAATCACGTTCACATTTTATGTCTTATCTAATAACTACCGAGATATAAATGTAGAGGAGAACAATTCTTATACCCTCTAAACTAAAGTACACATATAATTACTGAAAGTGAGTGATTATGAACGAATTAATGAAATATAACATGTGTAAGGTAAACAGGAGAATTTTAAGAAAACCCACGAACATGATAGTTTCATTTATTAATATAACATTATCGTAAGTTGGATTTCTCATATATGAGAGTGTTTCATGAACGCGTGACCAAGATGAAGAGACGGTTCTAAATACATCACATTTTATTTATAAATGTGAATGCAGATAAGCATCTAATAGAGCCGTAAGGAAGTGTTAATTCCGAAGTGGATACCTTTTAATTTACAAATGGAATTTAAAATATTTCATTTTTCCTTTTTAAATTCTGATTATTCTACATTTCTGAGTCTTTGATATGGTCCATGGATGAGTAATTTCGTGGTGATAGACCAAATACTAACAATTCATTTAAACGTTTGCAAACAGAGAAAAAGGAGGAAAAGTAATAAAGCTTCATATCTCATACTAATCTTGTTTAATACTTAAAAAGAGGGACTCGAACAGGAACACATTTCGACGAGGAAGGTGGACACATTAGACAAAATTTACAGAAAAGCCATGTGTGTGTGTGTACGTATATAAAGGAGTAATGTTTATAACTTTACAATTACATAGCAATGCATAATATACTGAAAATAAATTTGATCTTCATCACAGTCCTTTAAGATCTGATACATTCTATTTTTAGTGTCAGCTCCCGTTAAGTTAACTTTTCGGTGTACAAACATCGTTTGTTCGTGGGTAACGTTTATGTTTCTATTCCATTGAGTTTTTTTATTAACTTTCTCTTCTTCAAAGAACAACAAAATAGGTTATTTCTTATTTAAATGTTACTTTCGGCTTCATTACTCTATCATTGTTTTTAAATCACGTTCACATTTTATATTTTATCTAATAACTACCGAGATATAAAAGTAGAAACAAAATGTATAAATGCAGGGGGTTGAAAGACTTCCTAGGAAGATCTAAAGGTGAAACCTCAAAACACTATTAGTCTGGTAAATTAATATTGTCAATGAATCGAGAAACTTCTCGGTATGAAAAGAGACAAGTCTCAAATCGATAAGTACATTTTCAAATTCGAGATGATACAGAAACATCCGAGACTTGTAGATAGCACTAGTTCACTCAAGTTGAAACCTCAAAATACTATTACTTGTATGAACTAGTATTGCCAACGAAACGAAAAAAATTCTCGGCAAGAAAAGAGAGACAAGTCTCGAATCAACAAGTACATTTTCAAATAGAGAACAGAGACACAATTTATCATTCTACAGTTATTTGATATAGCATAACTTATATGAGACCACTTTTAAGACAAATGGGAAAAATCCACACATACACACACAAATAATAATAAGGTGATGCTATATTTTTTGTTTGTTATTTTCTTAAGCAATTATGTCAGGTTAGAAGAACATGTATCTTTTTTTATCACGTGTATTGTTCTTCTACTCACAAATTCAATGGAGTTTAGGATGCATGATAACTCACTGATAGAACGTTCATCCACATTGTCATTCTTTCACCTATTATTTCTTCGTCATTCACTTGTCGTAATCAATTGTCCTCTTACGGAGAGAGAGCATATTTGTGGAAAGTTAAACTGAAAGATTTCATCTTTCTCTTACTGGATATTATGAGAATGCCTGTTCATATAATAAAATAAATGAAATTTATAATGATTTAGGATTCATGATAAGCGTTTACATGTATCGGACCATACTGGACGTTTACTTGCACGTTTCCTTTTCCTTATAGGAGATACTACTTTTCCTTTTCTTCTTCTTCTTGTGCTTCTTCTTCGTCCTCTTCTGCCAACGATTTCAGTCTGTATTTTTCTCTTGACGATGATGCTATTAGTGATGCTTTAGATCATCGTCTGATTTCCAAAATAGCAAGCTAGACGGTTAGAATTAGAAGAGTTTTCACAAGACTACGTTAGTGTTTGTGATAGTTTCGGTAATTGTTTTTATTCTATTATGTATTTAAAATAACAGTGTCGTTATAATTAAGCGAGTAGAAAAGGGTTACGGAACATTGCTCTACTACACTAAGTATCCATCTGAAAGGATAAGTCGTTGCTAACAAGAAGGTAAGGTGTTACATTCCACGATTATAGAGATTAGGCTAAAGGAGACAATGATGATGAGACATGAGCGAAAATCGTGAAAAGAAACTTGGAACGACGAAAACACCTACAAAGTTGACTTGTCGTGAGCTGGTGTTAAACCAAGGACTCCATGCACGAAAATAAAACTCTTTACTACTGATCTATCTTGCATCCGTTTCTTACGCTTGAAGCGTAAGAAAATATTTCAGTTTAACGTAACACATTTATGCCCATTACGCTATGGGGGACGGATGGATAAGGCAAATGAATGAATGAATAATTAGTAGAATGCGAATGGGTGAGTAGCACATGAAAACTCACGGACACGGTGTTGTTCATCATAAGCTTACTGCTTCGGATGTCGAATTAGGGATAGCATGCACTAGATAGAAACACTCTGACACAGTCCACGACACTAGTAATAAAGACTTCTTTTAGCCTTTCCCGCTGGTCTGCGTAACGTTGTCCTCTGTGAACGAATACAGATTATGATAATCACACTTCTCAAAAACGATATATGTTTATTACTCGTTCGCTGTCGCAAATGTTATGACATTGCATCCTTCTTCTTCTTTCACACACATACACACAATGACAATTTCTCTTTCTTCATGCAACGTGATACAGTGAATTAACATACAAAACTCTAAGTAATCTTCCATAGTATGCTTGTTTTTTTTTACACTAGAATACAATGTGAAGTTTGACTTCCAGACTATGCAATGCAACGGAAAGCCACATGAAAGGGCTATGTATTTCCGTCTTATTGATTGACTGAAATTTTGATGCTTTAGTGATTAGGTGTAAAGCTAGTAAAGCGAAATGATGCTGATAACTTCTAGATAAAATCAGGGCATAAAATTTTTTCTTATATTTTAAAAACCAGACGACAAAAGATTTTTGAGAATACTTCGAGAATCAACACCCAAAACAGTAAAATCGAGAACTGGTATCTATGAAAACAATTCACCGTTCCAAAATCAACCATCTCTTTAATTCTTTTCAAACTGAAATGATAGAAATTATTTCTGGTTTGAACACTGATTACACTAGTTAACAAAGGTTTTGTTGCATAAAAGGAAATACCTGTTCTTAAAGGAACTTTTTGCGCTAAATTCGAATATGCACTCGGTTTTTCCCCATCACGTACGATTTTCCCGTAACAGAGGGATTTTAGGGAAAATCCCTAAAAAAATTCCCTTTTCGTTTATTTTACACCCCAAGATCTTGTCCCCTTGCATATACTAACATAGAAATTATACCTAAGTATACTTTGATTCATATTTAACAAACCCTCCAAGTTTCGTAATAATCGCCTTATTCTTTCTACAGAAATAAATATGTTTATATTTATACTGTGTGTACTGTTTATTGCACCTTATAGTAATGCTTTCAGATCTCTTAAGTTGAGGTAAAACGTTTTGCTTTATTACCACAAACACATATATAAAATATAATACAATATAATTTACAAGTGTGGAAATTTACAATAAACAATAATACAAATGTTCCAAAAGGTCATGAAAAAACAATCAAAACTATCACAATATATGAAACTTCCATTGGGTTACAAAAACGTACACTACTTCCTTCTTTTGTAAGAAATGTTGCATTCTCTAACAAGACCCCAACAATAGTCTCCCATCATTGAAGGATCCCATCGTCCCTGGTACCTTTTCTCCATTGCCATTATATCTTGGTGGAATCTTTCCCCTTGTTCCTCGCTGAGAGCACCTAGGTTAGCAGGAAAGAAGCTGAGGTGGGAGTGCCAAAAGTGGATTTTTAAAGACTTCCTACAACCCAACTCTTTGTATTTCTGTATCATGTCCTGTACGATTTCTGTGTAACTCTCAGCTTTGTTATTGCCCAGAAAGTTGCGCACAACACACTTAAATGTTGTCCAGGCAGCTAGCTCAGCACTGTTTAACTTGCTGTCAAAGCTATCATCAAGCGTTAATTTCCTAATTTGGGGACCAATAAACACTCCCGCTGAAATCTTAGCATCACTCAGGTTAGAGAACTTATCTCGCAAATACTTGAAACCTTCACCAGATGTGTCCATGGCTTTGACAAAGTTTTTCATAAGTCCTAACTTGATATGAAGTGGCGGTAGTAATATCTATTAGGATCTACCAAAGGAGCGTATTTGACGTTGCACTCTCCAGGTACGTAATTCACTCTAGTTCCCATTCCTTCACTTCATAATGTTTGTCATCAGCTCGGCTATCCCATAAACATAAAAAACATTAGTACTTCGTGTAACCGCACTGCAGTCCTAATAAAATACCAACTACCTTGAGATCACAACATATTTGCCAACAATGGTTCTTGTAATTTATGAGATTTAGCGAAGTTGACATGGTGTCATAGGATTCCTTAATCTTCACTGAGTGCGCAAGTGGTATAGAAGGTTTTCTATTTCCATTATGTAAAAGGACAGCTTTAAGGCTGACCTTTGACGCGTCGATAAATAACCTCCATTCTTCTGGAACGTAAGGAATTCCTAGCTCCGCCATCAACCCATTTATATCCGTACATACGCACACATTATCTTGCATTGAGAAATAGTTTGAAAATTGAACATGACTTTTCCTGTACACTGATATGTTCGTTTCTGCATCCAATAAGTTCCACTGCTGGAGCCTTGATCCCAGAAGTTCCGCCTCTTGTTTTGTCAGGTAGAAATCACGGACTAGGTCATTAAGTTCACATTGCCGGATGAAATGTGGCTCGCGAACACAGTCAGGGATGAACGTTGGATCCTTGGATGTACATGATGATGTCGATGGTTCATCAAGGTCATGATCATCATCAGAGTCTTTTGGGAATATCTCTTCCCAGTTGGTAGGTGGCTCGGGAAGTGGAAGTTCATCCCCGTGCGGAATAGGTCTAATTGCGGATTTAACGTTGGGATAACTTATTGTGTATTTGCTTTTTTAGAATGTCCCTTAACTACTGTGAGACAAAAATAACAATCATCCAGATGGTTGGTGGGTACTCTCCACACCATTGGTACAACAAATTTCATGAACCTCCGTTTCCCTTTGGCCCATGCAAGTAAAGTGACGTAGCACGACGCACAAATTAAGTTGGGGGCCCACTACAAACTGGCCACACACATAACAAAAACTATTTGGTGAGTGAACACACGAACGCCGTTCTCTTGACGCCATTGTACTGATCACAAACTAAACTTCTGGTCTTAGTTGGGTATAATGCCGTTAAGATCAAACATGAAAGCACTCTTAGCAACAAAGACAACTTTGAAAGTAAAGTAGGGTTAAACCACACGTCAATATAAAAATGTACAAAACTCCCTCACCAGGTGTCAAGAACAGAAGAAAGAAAGAAATGCTCGGGGGAGGGGGGAAACGATACGGTAGTGGAAAATTCAGACTGCATTAGTCCACTGTTCTCAACAATGAGTCTGTATTCCATTCATTCTTTCTTTTGCATTCTGTTACATTTGATAACAAATATTGATAACCATTTCATGAACAAAACGAAAAAACTTGGAGAATTTTATATATATGTATGAAGATATACATATACTGTACGTTTAAAAAAATATACGTTGGAAGTACATTCTATTTTTATACACGTTTCTAATTTACAGAGAGCATTACAAGTGTGTTGATGACTATTGTAAATATTCATTTTTATGTCTGTGTTTGTAGTAATAAAGCAAATCGGTATTACCCCAACTCAGGAGATCTGAAAGCATTACTATCAGGTGCAATAAACAGTGCACACATTATACATACAAATATATTTATTTCTCTAGAAAGAACAAAGCGATTCTTACGAAACTTTTAGGGTTTATTAAATATAAATCAAGGTATACTTAGGTATAATTTCTATGTTACTATATTTAAGGGGACAGGAGCTAGGGGAATAAAATATCTGAAAAAGGGAAATTTTTGAGGGAATTTCCCGAAAATCCCTCTGTTACGGGAAAACTTACGTGATGGAGAGAAACCGAGCGCATATTCGAATTCAGCGCAAAAATTTCCTTTAAGATCAGGTGATTTTTCTCATGTAACAAACAAAAAGTTTAAATTTGTTAACTGGTGCTATCATAGAGCAAAACGGTAAGATCGAGAACTAGTTCCTTTGAAAACAATTCATCGTTCCGAGAATAGCCTATGTCGTATTACCTCTCTTAACCCTCTTTTGAAATTGGTAATGATAGATACATTTTTGGTTTTAACTTTAATCGACATAAAGCAAAATTGATAATAGATGACAACAATTCAGTTCTGCAAGAATATATTTAGTTCGATCCGATCTTCATTTTTCCAGGGAACCACATGATGTACAAACGTATTACATTTTTGACTTGAGGGTTGTGGTGGCTCAGTGGTAGAGAGTTCACATCCAGTGCCTGTGTATCCCTGATTCGATCACAGCTCGCGTCGTGTGGCCTTTCTGATGGACAGCACCGTGCTTATGGGTTTTCTCGGAGTTCTTCCGTTTGTTAAAACTATTAGAAAATATACACACGACTATTACTGAATTATTCTATACCTTTATTCTAAATCTGCAACAACCACAACTTTGTTAATTATCTTCATAATATTCCACATACATCTAGATTTCACTCAATCCATTCGAATCTATTTCCATTATATAAACTAACTGTTTACACAGTTTATTCTCTAGCAACCAATTCATATGCATGTGTCATTACCTCAAACACTTAACAGCCTGTGGCCTCATTCCATACCTACCAACACTCTCCCCTCTTTACGTAAATAGACTTTATCTTCTAGGCACTCATTTAATATTCCTTCAATATGTCATAGAATAGATAATCTAACAGCACCTAATTCCAATTACATTAATAATCACATAATCACAGATAAACTTAACAAAACTAATGAGTTCATTTCTGTTCCATTACTCTTTTCACCGTACATTCGCTTCTTTCAATCTATTGTCTAAATGCATGTACCACGAGTCAACCTTGTGTTCCAAATTCTCAATCTTCATTGCATGTACATCCAGCTGTTTCTTTATTTTTACCATATCAGCTCGCAACTGATCTAGTCCTTCTCCACGTTTCATTAATTCACCAATAACCAATTGCTCTATTGTTCCATTTCGTTTTTTAACTTGTTCCAAAACGTCATCTCTCTTTTTCAATTCATCTGCCAAACATCGCATCAATTCGAATTTACAGTTACAACTTACTAGCCCTATGTTTTCTTCTCTTTCTTCTTTCCTTTCCCCCTCCTCTGCCATTTCGTTTGTTCCTTTGAAAATCTCGTCTACCGTATCCTGCTTGTTAATCACCTCCACCGAACTATACTTGCTTTCAGGATTATTTGGTGTCTTTTGGTTTTCCTGTAATTTCTTACTCTTCTTTCCTTTCTTTCTAATTTTCTTCTCATACTTTGCAATATCTCCATCCTTGTCTTGTACTTCGCCCTCTTCTTTAGACTGTAATTCTTCAATTACCTCTGGATTATTTATTTCTTGATTGCTTTCTTTGTGGCTGATTACTGAACTGTCCTGTTCAAAACTTTTAACATCGTTTTTTACTTCTGTTTCCTTGACATCCAAACCAAAAATAGAATGCTCCGTTCTTTGTTGTAAATGTACATCATTCTTGTTTTCTGGCAAAAATATTTTAGAAGTGATGTCGGTATCACTAACTTGACCAGTATTATCGTCACTCCCTTGCACTATGTTTGTTTGAAACTGCTGTATCTGCTGTGCACTATTCGAAAAAGTTTTGTATCTACAGGCGTACGAGAAATGATTATTTCCGTGACATGAAAAACATTGTTTTCCATATGCAGGACAGTTACGGAAAGCATGAAATTTGTTGCACCTTCTGCATGGAAACTTCCTTCTTTGATTTGTATTTACTTGTAAACACCGTTGACAAACAGTTGTTACCCCCTGTTGATTATTCTGCACTTGCTTAAACGAAACTTGCGCATTAGAAAGCTCCAAATCACAAGCCATTTGTACTGCTTCCTGAAACGTTAAATTGTCCTTACAAAGTAACAAACTTCGGATTCGGTTGCTTGATAATCCAAAAATCAATTGATTACATAATGCAAGCTCTTGATATTTTTCCAATGCACACGCGGAAACAGCCTTCTGGAGCTCCGTTGCAAACTGCATGACATTCTGGTTCTCTTTCTGTTTCATAGAATGAAATTTAAAGCGATGCGCCCATTTGCTGTACGTGATTTCTAACTTGCTCACCAAAATATCCTGTCTCTGATCTTGCTCTGAAAACGAAAAAGATGCCATAATATCTGAGTTAAATAGCGTTGTTCGAAATCGACTGCGCCAATGTTAAAACTATTAGAAAATATACACACGACTATTACTGAATTATTCTATACCTTTATTCTAAATCTGCAACAACCACAACTTTGTTAATTATCTTCATAATATTCCACATACATCTAGATTTCACTCAATCCATTCGAATCTATTTCCATTATATAAACTAACTGTTTACACAGTTTATTCTCTAGCAACCAATTCATATGCATGTGTCATTACCTCAAACACTTAACAGCCTGTGGCCTCATTCCATACCTACCAACACCGTTTCCCGTTCATTTCATCATTTCATTCTTTACTCATCATCACCGTCTCCTTAAGCCTAACCGGCATAAACGTATGACGTAAAACTGAAAGACTTCATTTCATCTCATTTCATTTTAGGATTGAATATTATCATCACATATCAACAACGGTAAGAGATAACAAAACAAATTGCAATGTGAAGTGAAACTTACTTGAAGTGTGTTAATTATTATTGAAATCATAAAGTAATAATTTCTACAATTTTCAGTTCGTTTAGAGGATTAACATGTGTGGAGGTCGTTGTTTCAATCCTTATTCAAGTAAATTTGTGATGAAGAGCATCTTGTTTGGGGTATGTTTTCCATTAGTGCTCCCGAAAGGTTTCTAAGTCCATTAATAGAGTGTTCACATTTGTTCCTTCTCTTTTTATATTGTATATGAAACAGAATTTACTTTAAGTGAGACGCAAACTACGCGAAACATAGGACTTTTAAAACTAACAAACTTGTTTGGTGATGTGTAATGCATACCGTTATCGAGTTACAGTGAACTGTATTTGTAACGTTTTGACCGACCTTTGTTACTATTTTGATGCGACAAGTGCCTCAAGCAATATGATGACTATGTCGAAAATAATAACAATAATCTTAATGTATGCACTACCTGTTTGCTTGCTTTATTGACTGTACAGTATAGCCTATACATGTTTTTGGCAGCTTGTATAAAATGGTTTTGAAAGTAAATGTTATTTTTTAAAAAGGTAAATAGATCTCCTTGCATTCTCTCAGGGTGGTAATAATGAATTTCTTGATGAGTTTTGCAGTGTGCACCAGCGCTCATCATCCGCTATTGAAAAGTAATTGCATTCAAAACGAAAGTTTACCAATAAAAGAATCGTTTGACTTCACTAAAAGTTTGAAATCCACTTGTGAAGACAAACATCAACAAAAAATGAGAAGCGAAAAAATATGAAACGTGACGTTCTCACTTCAAGTGACGTAATATTGAATAACAAAAGATAACCTATGTCTAAAGAGAGAAACACTAACCTATCCTATATACAAAAGATAACCTACATTCTAGGAAATGCTGTCGCAGAAACCAACACTGATATGTTGCTTGTATGTACAAATTTCTAATTCATTATCAAGTAAATATTACATTAAAACCTATTCTATTCAAACCAAGAGTAATATACATATCATAATAAACTAGAAAATTCGAACTACCGTACTGCGTTCTAAATTTTAATTTCGAGAAATAAAATGTTAAGGCATTGTTTCACTTTGTACATGAATTTAGTCAAGTTCGCAAATTAACACGAGATGAGACTTCTGCAAAACCTAATAAACGAAAAGATAACTTTCTTTCTTAACTACGAATTCACGAATTTCTCCTCAATTTATGTTTAAGTACGAATGCGAACGAGAAAATCTACGAACAGAATATGGTTTACCGTAAACGTACGTCGCACTGTGAGCGAGCCAAAGCTCTCCACAGTAGAGATAAGCGACCAGCGACTCCTTAGTGAAAAAAGACGTCCGTACGATTTCTTTTTCAGATCAATCATTCTAAATGAATTTTCTTTATTTCTACAAAACAAATATCGGAATAATACCATCATTAGTACACTAATGAAAAAATCCTATCATATTTAGGCGACTAAACGATCACAAATACACATTTATGTAAAATAAAAAAATTCAATTTCACTGTTATTATTATTATTATTATTATTATTATTATTATTATTATTATTATTATTATTATTATTATTATTATTATTATTATTATTATTATTATTATTAAACGCACTAACTTTAGTGTTATACTGGTCAGTATAAATGAAAACTATTATTTTCTTCTTATTCTTCTTCTACTTCTTCTTATCCTTTATGAACAGAACTACACTCCTTCAACGGATGAGTATTGCTTTCCGTCAACCTTGACTTGGTTTGCACACTAGAAAATAAATCAACCAGAACTATGTGTATGAGTTTTCCTTAGCAAAACACTTTCATTTCCAATTTTAATCTTTCTTCATCAATATTCACACAGTCGTTCTTATCAGCAGACACACTTGGAAAACTGATGTTCATTTCGTTAATAATAATCATGTTTCATCTTGTTTATACATGTCCTATACACTTATGGTGAAGATATCAATTCAATAAATTCAAGATCGTACATGTTACGTCCAGATAAATTAATCTTCATTCATTTATATGTTAAACATACATTTCCACTTTTCAAATACGATACAATGTACCAATACCAATAAAAACACTGAAGGATATACATAATAGCACATACGTGAATTATTTGTATAAATACACAATGTTTTGAAAACTTTAGAACATGTACATGTACATTCTACAGTTATTTACAAGGAAAAATTATGTAGTGGAACTTTATTAAAATTGCACTTCAAATTGTAATTTATTGAAAGATAAGTTCATTATTGCAACTTTTACTAACATTTTTATGTATATCATCATTCGGAGCACTACGAAATACTTGCATATCACAGTACTTTTCCTGTACTCGTTTAATAAACGCATATCCCTTCTTAAGGTGTAGAAGTGAACAAGTAGGAAACCATTTCGCAATTTTCTATCCATGGAATATCGTTGTCAGTCTAATCTTTTAATCCACCAGCACAATAGAAGCATATAGTTTGGTCTCTTTTATTCGTGTAAAAAATCCAACATCACTTAATTGTTCCGGACGTTCTTTTCTTGAAACAGGCCAATGCTCGAATGCTCATAGACGTAAATCCTTTGTACAATACTGCTCGTATTGAGACGACAAACATTTATGTGCACTAATATATGGTAATTCTGGCACTTGTTGGAATGATATCCTTTCAGATACAGAATTCGGTCGCAGTTCGATTCTTAATCGATACAGCAATCAATAAAGCAATCAATACATTACGAAAGTTTTCTCCTCTTAGTTTGAAACGAATAAAAGTTACGCTGGAAAATGGTCAGAGCCATTGCTATTGACTTGTCGTTTTCTTTTTCGAAATACAATTTTGGCACTATGTTCAACAAACATTTTCCTTGTTGCCCAGTAAATTACGTATTACGTATTGGGGGCGCTGTACACAAATGTTTACTTTCTTGGTACATTCTGCATTGTAATTGTTTGAACTCTTTCATCCGGTCCTCAGTCCATACAGCAACTCCTTCCCCAGACGATGTAGTTGCCCGCCAAGGTTGAGATTTATCACACTCATCAGACCTTCCTTCTTCAAATGTTTTGGTCCATTTATACACCTACTTAAGGGTGATCACTGTATTTCGAAACACACACTGCAGTTACCTATAGATTTCAGCGGCCCGGTGTCTTGGCAATGAAGAAATTGGATCATGCTAAGAACTTTCACTTTGGCCATGTTCCCAACAGTGCTGATATTTTGACACTCTACCCCAAACATGCGCAGGAGAAATGACGCCACAAAACGGTGTGGTTGTGATGTAATGCACTTCTTTAACACGTGCTCCATAAACGGAAATGATATGTATTTCTAAACCCCACAGACAGTTAAACTTATATTTTTAAAACAAAGTAAATATATACAGTTATGACATATACATGTTTTGTTTCATTTCCTATTGTATGTTTTTTCCAACCAACATTTTCCAGAGCTACCTTTGAGTGGATACTCGTTATAAAATGGTAGACGGTCCTAATGCTGCAGGAATGTACATCTGTGCTTTCATTCACCTTGTATAACTTAGCAAATCACTTATTGTATTTCATTTTAAAGATAAGGTGCAACATATTTTCGTTTGGAGTCTAACAGTCTTTCAGCGGTTTGACACAGCTTAATGTGGGATCCGAACTATATGAGATCCCACCACTAATAAATCCCAAAGGCTCGTAGGCTAATCATAGAGAGAAAAGAGCTCGTAAAAATAACAATGAGACAAAATCATAAATCAACACCTAAAATTTACCTGTGAAACGTCTTCGCGAGATCTAATGATCTTCCGCTGAATAATTAGGCTCTCCTTTAGCTGTTTACGGAAAGTATACATTCTAGATATCTCGAATAAGCAATCCTGGCAAATTTTCTTCCTTTCATTAACTCCCATCTGAAAAAGTAAAAATTGTTCTTATATATATATTAGAGATAAATAGATAGACAGATAGATAGATAGATAGATAAATAAATAGATAGATAGATAGATAGATAGATAGATAGATAGATAGATAGATAGATAGATAGATAGATAGATAGATAGATAGATAGATAGATAGATTCATTTATTTATTAAAGACTTCATTTATTAAATAGTATATACCATATCCAAATATCCAAGTTTCAGAATCCTAAGGTATTCGGGCAACGACCTTCATAGAAGGAGTTTGGCTACGTGCATATAATTTGAAGTACTCACCAACTACCTCTATAAAAAATGTTCCGTAAGTACCGCAAAGTTCTGAAACATGGATATTTGCATAGGACACATATTAGTTTCTAAACGAAGTCTTGACCCGACTACGATAGATCTTATAGTTTTGTAGCTATATACCTTTAAAGTTCATCTTTTTCATGTTTTCGGCAACTTATAACTCCGACAGAAAGCATTTGTGCACCCACGTTGGTCTATACCTGTCTTTTCTTTACGTCTGGAATCACCTCCCAATCGTTGCAAATGTTGATATGGAACATCCTATATACATACATACATACATATATATATATATATATATATATATATATATATATATATATATATATATATATATATATATATATATTGGATCCAGTTTCTTTGTATTCTTATCTCTGCTAGATCCATCTTAATGTTGTTCTCCCATCTGCACCTAGGTGTTCCTAATGGTAGTTTGCCAGTTGGTCTTTCAGTTAAGATTTTGAAAGTGTTCCTACTTTCTTCCATCCTGGCTACATGACCTGCCCACCCGACCCTCCTAGACTTGACGACACAAACAATGCTGGGTAAACCGTATAAATTATGTAGTTCCTCATTATGAAGTTTCCGCTATTCCCCATTCGCGTTTCTCTTGGGTCCGAATATTCGCCTCAGTATATTGTTCTCAAATACTTTCAATCTATGTTCTTCCTTCCGAGTAAGCGACTATGTTTCACAACCACACAGAACAACACGCATGACTATCGTTTTATGTGTTTTAAGCTTCAAATTTCTCGTCAGAATTCGCGACGACAAGAGATTTTGAACTGAATAATAACACGAATTCCCTGCTTTTAATCGACATTTAATTTCTTCGTGAATATGGGTTTCGTCTGTTAATACTGATCCTAGGTATTTGAAACTATCCACTTTATCAAAAGTATTATTCGCTATTTTAACGCATCCATAATTTGCCGTATTACGATCCCGACGAACTTCCATATATTTAGTTTTCTCTGCATTTACTTCTAAACCACGTCCCTGCAAACGTTTAATAACACCTCTGATTTTCTCCCTTGTTCTCCTATCATTCCCTATTAAATTTACACCATCAGCATACGGCATAACCTGGTGAATCCGATTCAACTGTAGGCCCTGGTTGTTATATTTGATTTTCCTTATAGCGTATTCCAGAACAAAGTTGAATAATAATGGCGATAAAGCATCTCCTTGTTTCAGGTCATTTTCGACGTGGAAGCTCGTGAACAAAAATTTTCGTACCCAGACTTTACTTTCGGATTCATTCAAACATATCTTAATTAATCCAATTAGCTTCTTTGGTATTCTAAATTATGTAACAATGTGGTAGAATGCTTCTCTCCTAACCGAGTCGTAAGCCTTTGTAAAGTCAATACAGAGTTGATGTACGGGGGTATTGTATTCCCACTTCTTTTCGAGAATTGTCCGAATTGTAAATATTTGGTCGATAGTTGATCGATTTCGTCTAAGTCCGCACTGATAATCAATAATTTCATCTGCGTATGGGGTCAATCTTGCTAATAGAATATTTGAGAGTATTTTATAAGACATTGACAGAAGAGAAATGCCTCGATAATTATTACATCAGTTTTGTAGCCTTCCTTTTGAATTTTAACAATGACTAATTCATTCCATTCTTGTGGCAATTCTTGCTTGTTCGAAATAAAGAGAATGAGTTTGTGTATCTTTTTCCACAATTGTATGCCTCCAGCTAAAATTAACTCAGCCAGAATTTAGTCTACACCCGGAGATTTGTGTTCCCTTAATTTCTGTATAGCAATTTCTTCTTCTATTCGGCTAGGTTCTGGGATATAGATAGTTCTGCAGCGCGTATTTCCCTTTCTCAATGCTCATTGGTTTTCGGCTACGTGTTAAGCAACCCGTCAAAGAACTCCTTCCATCTATTTAAGATGCTATCTATGTCAGTGCGAACTCTTCCTTCATCTTTCTTTAATATATAGGCACGAGGTTGATAGCCTTTCTTAAATTAGTTGATCCCCTTATACATGTCCCGAATAATTTTATTTTGTTAGATTTGAAAGACTAAAATAACTGAATTTACGTTTAATGAAAACCGTCCTCAGTAATCCAACCAATGCCTGCACCGATCTCACGTCCAGCGACTCGAACTCTATGCATGTTCAGAAAATAGACTGGAATGCTCAGTCACTTATGTGATACAGTGTTGTTGATCACGTTCAATGAAAGTGATCAGAGAGAACAAACAATTTTGAGTGACTCTCCTTTACGCGTCCTGTCATTCCCCACATCTAGCCTCGAAAGTCGACAACTGTACAGTTAGGCCAAGAATGGTGAGTGAACACATCACTGGTTTGGAAATTTCATGACATTGAAACAACTTTGAAAAATGATCCAAGCAGTCGCTATCTAATAGCATATTCTGATGAATTTCCGGGAACAGTGCAGAATCGAAGAGGAAAATGTTTGTTCAAATGCACAGGAGTTAGGAACACATCATACCTTTATCGTTTGGCAGCTTCGTGCAGTCGATGAAGTGAGAAATTTGGATCCAAAGGTGTCACTTGCCCTAATACCGTCTAATAATAATCCCACTTTGGATGTGCTTAGTTCTCTGAGTGTAGGGAAAGTTCCAGCATCGGATTTTTTTACTTTGGTAACAACTGCTTTAGCTACAATTGTAAACGGTCATTACAGTGTTTGAATTGGAATCAACTTCCAGGACGGTTCACGAAACCTGCAGGTGTTGTTGCTGATATGGTTGCGCACGATAGGATGTTGACATATCATTACTTTCTTCGTAAAGACGAAACCGTTAATGCGGATTGTTTCAGTGAAGTATATTAAATCCACTGGAAACTTGTCTGCAAGCATTAAAAAATGGTTAATAGAATGAAGTCTTAATGTTGCACGAAAATTAGCTCAAAGGATGAATTAGCACAAAGGATCTGTATAAGTTGCGGTACAAAACCTTAAACCACCATAATCTCCTGACGTTTCTCCGCCGACTACCACAATATCCGTCATTTTGAGTAGTTCTTAGTAGGGGAAAAATTTCGTTATGATCCGACGGTACAACTTGAAGCTGGGTTCACATTATAGACTCTACACTTCTTTTGTCATGCAACCTAATGGTTGGCTTACAATTAAATAAGTATGAGGCTTTAACCGGAGACTACTTTGTCAAACCGGGTGTCGTAGTTTATATTACTTTCCTCTCTTTCTTTGAAGGGGAAGGGAGAGAATATTTCACATTTCAATCGTACCAACCCAATATAGAGTGGTTAAAAATGGTTGGACGAATTCAAAAATCTAAATTTTCACTTATACTGAACAGAAATGCACTATCTTAGTGTCATTGGAAAGAGAGAAGTTTGAGATTGTATTTTGACCGTAGATGTCCACAAGTTAAGCCACACGTGTAATACAGCATTGTCAAGGAAATTATACTATCTTGTCTAACCTTCTCAACATTCTCTGGTGAGATGTTCTCCCGAGTGTATACACCACAAAAGCCGAAGAGAAGAACTCATACAATGTGAGGTCAGTCGACGTAGTAGCATATTTAGAATGTTTTCTGTAGCCGTTACACGATAAATTCATCTTCCTGAAATATGTCGATTTAAGTACCCCTTACTATTCGTACGGCAGTGTAGAAAGCTCCGTCTTGGAAAATCAAACCCTATTTATTATCTTCTGTTAGTTGCAGCATTAACCAACTTTCCTTCATATCAATTATTAGGGATTTGAGCTTTCAGTCAAGCGTCCCATTCAGCAGCAAAGCTAAATGAGATGTGGATCTACAGCTTAACGTGTGATCCGAAACACATGAGCTCCCGCCAGGAGTAGAATTCTGGCTTTCTGCGCCAAAGTTACGGTCGCTAACTACATAGCCACTCAAGTAAAAATACGTGGATTTGGATTTGGACGCCGAGTTTAGCGTAGCTTTGAGCAGCAATAATCAGATGTGGATCTACACGTTATTCTGGGATCAGAACCTCGTAAGCGTCCGCCGGTAATAGAGTTCTGCTTACCCTCACGAAAGCTATGTACGCTAAGCACAGAGCAACGAGGGTGCTCATATCAAGGTACACAATTTCAGTGTTAGTGTTCTTTCTAAAAAGAAGAGAAATGAGCGAAGCACACGTCACCTTGAAACGGTACAAAATATATTCACTTTGGAGCTGTAACATTCTACCACAATGAGAACGTCGCAATTATCTAATCCACATATTCCGAAATTGTACCTGTTGATTGTACGGGATAAAATTAGCGTTGCTTAATCAGTCATAATTCGTTCGAAAAAAGCTTCGTTCTTTTCGATCTTGGTCATACAATTCTCACAAATCAAGCTTCTTTGATAAATGATCAGCCTGTAATTTTGTACCAGTAGCAGTTTGTAAGGGAAGAAAAGCAATCGCTCCCCAGGACAAGTCTAGCAACTAATCTACAGGTATCCAGACAGTCGGAAGCTAGTGCGTTGTTGAGCAAAGTCATATGAAATTGCAGAATACAGAACACAAAGTTGTGAATGACTTATCTTCACTAATTCAAACTGGGAAATTCTGCATAACAGACGCAAGAAAACACCAGTGTATTTGGAACTCGAATGATTAGTGTACTCACTATTCATTGTTGATATAGTAAATGTCATTCCGGTGACACAGCATTAAAAATGAGTCTGTGGGCACCGACCAATATCATGTTCGGGTGAGATCGTCAGAAACATCTAAAAGCAGGTCCTCGAAAGTGCTCATTCTATTGTAGATGAGTTATGCATACACCACACCACTGTCATCCGACTCCTTAGCAATGGATATGGTAGAGAAATATGATTCATTAATGCAACACGAGTTGACACTGGCCAATAAGAATCGTCGTCGGAAAATGTGCAGTTCCCTGAGTGCAAAGAATATCCGAGAAAATTCAATGCATACACACCCTTTGGATCATAAATAACGTCCTGGACGGTTTCCTAGTTCACCTCTTTACTCCAGGAGTTGTTGTTTCTACGTCTCTCCCGGGCAAAGTAAAACCATCAATGTAAATTTTTACAATGCTGAAATCTATAAAATGCGCCGCAAACTTGTCCGCAAGCATCCAAAAATGATCAAAATACTAGATGCCCTCAATCTTGCCCGACACTTCCTCATGTCTCACAAATAACGATACAGGTTCTTCATGAACTGCATCCTTTCATTGCTCGCTGCATTTCCTGGTACCTCTCGTATTGAGTATCACGTCTTCCGGAATCTCGATTACTTCATCGGAGGGATGACCTTCCATGAAGATTGGAAGATGCAATCTGCGGCTGAGAACTTCGTCTCATCTTACCCTCTAGATTTTGCCTTGGGATTCAATCTTTAATTCAGACATGGCAAAAGCGTGTTATTGTAGATGGCACTATTTTGATTGACCATATATTAGGTTTCATTAATTTAACCTTTTTAAATGACTCACATACAGACATTTCATTCGCACCAACATCATTTTTCGACAACTATAAGTAACAAACAGTTGTCATAAAAGCCGTTCAGCATGTTCTGTTCAAATCTCTCTAATTTCAATTCAAATCTCTCTGAACGGAGTATGATGAACTCTGTAACACCAAATAAAAGATCAGATCTTCAAGTTTTGTTTGTATGACTTGTCTGTTTGCTCACTACGCAGCCCCACAGTTGCATAAATAAAATTGGGTATTTTCAACAACACGAGCAGAAACTGTGAAAAAATCCTCATGGGAAAAAATCCGTTATTTCAACACGACGAAATTCAGAATATTGTTCAGAGTAGGTGATCCTGATGTTAAATCAATATGGTTGTGGCTCCGTATGTTTCTAAAAACCTTATATGTCTTAAACCAATATATGGAGCTCATTGTTTGGGTATTTCAGAGACGTTTGAGTATATTCATCCGCCAGGCGTGTATACAATTCAATAAGCCTCCAACAATAATGCATTGGGAAGTGACTTCTCTTGTATCCGTATAAAGTGAAATTGTGCAAGAATTGAACGCAGATGACAACCCGCATCGCAAGCACTTTTGTGTGGGAGTGGTGCAGCATATTAATTTGAATCCTCAGTTTCCTGACAACATCCTGTTTTGAGATCAAACAGCATTTCACGTGTCGGGAATTGTCAACGGGCATAACTTAAAGATCTGAAGATCTGAAAATATACTTGTATACGGGCAACATGTCCGTAATAGCCCAAAATTGAATGTTTGGTATGGTTTAATGAAGGAAAGGGTGGGTCTACTCTTTTTCAAAGAAGATACAGTAAGAGACCCTCTATATTTGAATATGTTAGACTATTTTGTATATAATCAAAAGGTTGCTCTAAAACCAGTCATAATCTTCCATCTCAATGGATTCCTTCTCACTAGGGCCTGGATGTTCCGAGTTCCCTCAACTTCATATTTAGTAATCGCTGGATAAGATGGGAGACAGTGAGATGATGGTCACCACGTTACCGGGCCTCACTCCCCTGTACTTCTTCCTCTAGAGTACACAAGGATCACTTGTTTCCAACTCCGGTTGGTAACATCCGAGAGTTACGAACCCGCATTCTTGATATGATGGCAACAGTTAAAGGTAACATGTTGAAGGGAACACGGAAAGAAGTTGGTCGTACGAGCAACGAGAAAATGTAGAGGCATAGTCGTGTGTGGATTTAACTCTGTGAGTTTTTCTTGCATTGTCAGAAATTTCATTGTCTTGTCATTCATACTTGCTTCACTACGATCAATTCAAATTGCAGATATTTTTATACAATATCCAATCTTATCGTCATATTACGTAGGTATTTGGACATATTTACTGTGTCATATACGCGAATCTCTTTCCATAATAGTAAGTTTTCTAGTGGTCACTTTTTTCATCCTCTTTGTAATTTAATGGTAGAGGATTGTGAATGGCATTTTGTTTCTTATCAGGTAGAGAATGACAAAAGTGATGGTGGATATGTCAGACCCGCTACTGGGAGGGGTGGAGATAATTATGTGTCATTACTAGCTTAACCCTTATAACTTCGCTTCTAATCATTCGATTCTAATTTTCCCTTCATTAAAAGAAAGGTCTAAGTACCTTCTACACATATTATTACCACTTTTTATGTAAATGTAGCCGTTTTGGTTAAAATTTCAAAAGAAAATCTTAAGAAAAAATATTTCATTTTAAAAACAATTATTTTTGTATTATTAATTTATGCTAAATAGCTAAATGTATAAAAGAAGAGTGAAGTATGAATATTTTTTTATTTTCAAAATCGTCGTTACATAAAACGTAAAGAAAAGAACAGTACACAATATCTAATACTTCACTCAAGAGCAAATATTATTTTTTAAATTTTTATTAGTCATCGGGACACTTCCAGAATCCGAAGTTACCCTTCTTACTTCAATCTTTATAATATTCTTAATATTTTAATATACACTACACTACACTCTGACACCATATTCAGAATGCACTAAGAAAAACAAAAAAAAATGTTTAAAAGGGGGCCAAAGGAAACACACGAATGCTTCCTGATTTCCGTTCCTTAACATCACAGAGATTTTACTGTTGAATCGATCGTCAGTAGGTCGAAAAACGGACGGACTGGTTCACAAAGGAATAGAATAAGAAGTCACATAACAAAAACTTTCCCTTAATCGAGTTATGACAGTGCTCAGTTCCTTCTTGTTGCACAAGAGTCTATTTCCTTCGCATTATTATAGTAACAGATTTCCTATCCTTGTAGTCCGCCTCGAGGTATTCATCTCATAACCATGATTCAAGTTAATCGCTGAGAGAAAGTCTTTAAGACAACAAGGAATATCCCACATTATTGGCACGTATTACCCTTTTCCCATTAAGAGTCCAACCCCAGTCAGTCACTGTAGGTAGTTCAGGATTCGCAATATGTGCTTTACGCCATATTACGACTTGAAAATGTGCTCTTTTTATGGGTGGATGCAGAGTATATTTTGTTCGAGCCATGCACGATTCTTCGATTTGCTTTTAGTGAAACACCACCACCGCATTTTTTGGGGGGGATGTTATCTTCGGAATTCGTAAGTATACAGAGCGTATAAATATTTCCAGGACTGGGACATTTCTTCATTAAAAGGATGTTTTCCCAGTGTTAACAAAGTGTCAACTGCTTTCTCATCAGCGTCTATAAATGTATTAAAGAAACTTGTATTCGCTTTACCATAAAATGATATTACATGCACTCTTCGCAAGTTTAAACGGAGCAGAACACTAAAAAATTCTTCTCCTGGTACTGCTGTCCTAGTTCTAGCGATGAATTTCTATCTTCAACTTTGACAGGATACCTAGTTTGTTGTCTCAGGAGCTAAAACACGTGAGATTTCTGTTCGAATGGTATATCAAGCGTTAGGTCACAAACGAGCTGATGCTTTGAATGCATTCCATTCTCTCGCAGAGACTGATATCATCGGATCATTTTATAGTAAAGCAAATACAGGTTTCTTTAATATATTTATAGACTCTGATGAGACAGCACTTGACAGTTTGTTAACACTGGGAAAACATACTTTTAATGAAGAAATGTTTCGAATCCTGGAAATATTTATACGCTCTGTATACCTACGAATTCCGAAGATAACATTCCTAAAAGAATTGCGGTGTAGGTGTTTCACTAAATGCAAGTCAATGGATCATGCATGGCTCCAACACAATATACTCTGCGTCCAGCCATAAAAAGAGCACACTTTCAAGCCCTAATATTGCATACAACATATACTGCGAATCCTGAACTACCTACACTGACTGACTGGGGTTGGACTCTTAATGGAGAAGGGTAATACGTGGCAATAATGTGAGATATTCTTTGTGCTCCTAAAGAGCTTCTCTGAGCGATGAACCTGAGTCATAGTTATGAGATGAGTATCTCGATCGGACTACAATGATTGGGATTCTGTTACTATAATAATGCGAAGGAAATAGACTCTCGTACAACAAGAAGGAACTGAGCACTGTCATAACTCGGTTAAAGGAAAGTTTTTGTTATGTGACTTCTTATTCCATTCTTTCGTGAACCAGTCAATCAGTCTTTCGACCTACTAACGATCTATTGAACAGCGTAAAGTCTCTGTGACGTGAAGAAATGGAAATCAGGAAGCATTTGTGTATTTCCTTTGTCCACTTCTAAACATATTTTGTTTTTTCTTAGACCGTTAAGAATGTGGTGTCAGAGTGTAGTGTAATGTATATTAAAATATACGAATATTATAAAGATTGAAGTAAGAAGGGTAACTTCGGATTCTGGAAGTGCCCCGATGACTAACGTGTGAATCCACACCAGAGGAAGAGTATCATTTACTTTTCAGTAAATGAATATTCAAGAAAACACCAGACTAGAGTATTTGTTCCACGATAATTAAAACTAATTTCTAAAGTACTTATGAACATCTACAGAATTAGCATTAATATGGATCACATAATGTAATAAGTTGTAGAAATAGGTGTAAGAAAAATTTATTGCTCTTGAGTGAAGTATTAGATATTGTGTAATGTTCTTTTCTTTACGTTTTGTATAACAACGGTTTTGAAAGTAAAAAAAAATATTCGTATTTCTCCCTCCTTTTAGGATTTATTTTGAAATTTAACCTAAACTGCTACATTTACGTAAAAGGGGCTAATAACATAATGTGTAGAACGTACTTAGTCCTTTCTTTTAAAGAAAACAAAATTAACGTCGAATGATTAGAAGCGAGGTTATAAGGCGTTAAGCGAGTGGTGACTCATCATTTTCTCCATCCCCTCAAAGTCGCCGGTCTGACATGTCCACCATCACTTTTCACATTCCCTATTTCATAAGGAACAAAATGATACCATCCGCAATACTCTGCCATTAAATTGCGCACGGAATATCACTAGAAACCCACCATAAAGTACAAACAAGAAAAATAAACCTTTTAAGAGAAGTGAAATGTAATCTACTTTTCCCAAAAACTATTTTCACACCTTTTTAACTATTACAGTATTAGACTATATAAAGTTGAAAACTTTAAACTTCTAGTATATAACTGTAGATTAGTATGGTTTTCGCAAATCGCTCACATTAAGTATCTATGAGTTATTTACAGGTTAACATAACTAATCGGATTTCTGCATATAGATGAGTCAACTGTTTTTTTTTATTCCAATTTTGAATCTTCAACTGAGCATACCCTCATTGAAAACAACAACAATAATCAAAAGAGAGAAAAAGCTTTAGTTTATAAATTACAATGAGATATACATTACTATCATTAAATGAAACTATTATTTCATTACCGCATTTCCAAAACAGATATCAAACATGTCCCTTATCAGTGGATAAAAATCAGATGCTTTTGAATTGATTCGCATTGTCGCTGTCGATCCCTTACATAGGAGACACTCCTGAAAGTAAAAAAGAAAATATTGATATGTATATATAGATATATAACACTACCATAATATCTACCTAATTCTGTCTGTATTTTATACTGGGAATTCGGAAACTGTAGAGAAATCCTAACATCAAAATAAATAGCATGTCCTCGAAAAGATCTGTTGCACGATCGCTTGTCTGGAAGATAAGAATATTTTTGAATATATTCTACGAACCAAGGACGTATGATGTAAATAGAAAAGAGATGCGATGCGGTTCCGAATTTAGGTTCGGAGCAACAAGTGCTATCTGAGATGCGATATATAGTGCGACTAGTGTGTTATGTTGTCTTTATTCAAAATCCGTTTGTAGTGGTATTAATTAGTATTGCTTTGATTTAAAATTACGTGCCTGATGTGTGGATTTTTATAAATATGGAAAAGAAACGATAGATATAAGTTACTGCAAAACATTAAATGACAACAGGAACATCAATATTTGGTTATCGAATCAAGTAATAAGAATAAAGCAATTTATGTAATTTGCAATGAAACAATTTCAATTCTTCAAGAATATAATACAAAATATCATTATGAGACTAAATATTCTCAGAGTTACTCCAAATTAAGGGAAGCCTACGTCTAAAAACATAAATCTTCGAAAAGTGAGTTGAAATAGTGTAAGAAAGTAAATGATAAACAAGAAGCAGCAACTTGTTCTAGTTTCCGCATTGCTTATTCAATAGCGACACATACGAGGCATTTCGAAAAGTATCCGAGCTTTGTTTTTGTGTAAACTACATGGCATGGGCTTACCAAATTTTTCGTCCTGAACGAGGAATCCATTATGTCCTTAGCCTGAAGTTAGCGTTACTTTCATTAACATCTGCTGTTGTGCACTAGTCGCTCTTCTGTTGGTCTGGGAGCGGTTAAATGGTGGACATGGGTGAAGGATAGGAAGCAAGAATGAAATCTCAATGGATACATCCGACCTCGCCCGCTAAACCAAACCAATGTAGACTGCATTCTTCGACTGCCGAGGCAATGTGAGTCATCAGTACGTAGAGGAAAGAGGTACACTTACAAACGTTTCTCTTTAAACATTTTTTATCGTTTACATGACGCTTTTTGTCCAAATTGACAAGTCCTGTGGACATCAAAACGTGCACCAGGACAATGACTACATTCATGCAGCTCATTTGGTTGTTTTCAGCACAGCACAAGATTTCGATGTTTCGTCAAGCTCCCTACTATTCGGGTATACGTAGCTTCTTGGGAATTTTTTCTGATCGAGCAAATAAAAAAAGTACGAGATAGAAAGCCGCATTCGCACCCGAGAAGAGATTTAGTACAATGCGATGGCTTCAGTCTTAGTACTTCCAGATAAGGGATTTTAAGTTTATTACGAGCAGTAGAAAGACCACCAAACTCAATGCGTGGAAGCAGGAGGGAACTAGTTTAAAGGAGATTGGGACGACGAAAATGTCACGTGATAGTATTAGTTTCTCCAAACCATGATCAGATACTTTAGCAAAATACCTTGTAGGAAAGAATTTGCTGACGACGAATTAATCAAGGATTGCATGATGGAAGCAGGAGTAGAAAGGTATCCAGGAAAAGTTAATTTATTTGAAAAAGAACATTGTGGCTCGAGGAGTAAATGATGTCCGAGAAAACATTAACTCAATTGTCTGACAAAAAATGACACCTAGAGTGGTTATCTTTAGCCCTGGATGAGTCAAGAGATGTTTGAGTTACGGCTCATGTGTTACATTTCATTCCCGGAATAGATATAAATTAAGAAGTGTGTGAAGATGTTTTTAACATTCATAGTATTCACGGTACTACCAATGGAGAAAATATTCTTAAAGGTGTTGAAAACGCTGTTCAGAGAAATAATATTGAATGGAAAAAAAAGTATATCACTACTGATGGTGGCAAAAACGAGTGTGGAAAAGAAATGTGTCATTGGTGTCGTTCGAAGGCTGTAAAAATGATAGTGCTTCAAAATCATTAATTGTATGGTCAATCTGGCCTGCTAGTCCTTTAAAATGAAATTCGAAATGTAACGTTTCTCTAATATCAAGCACTTGGAGTATTCCCAGATAGGTAATGCTATTCTAAGGCACGTCCTACATTACCTATATTCTAATGTTAAAAGAACGCACCTATAATGTGTAATGAGATACTTTGGGGACGACAAAACAGAACTGTGTATGTAAATTAGAAACACATTTAATTAAAATACTATTTAGCATGTATTTTTTCCATATCAGTGATTATTTGTGTATCGAATTTAAGTGTGTTTCTACTTATGTTACTCTAAAGTATTTGACAATTCTCAGGATAAAAGAGGATACGTTAACTAAATCACACCTGACATAGTTGATGATGTAGACCAAAATCAGGAAACTCCACTAGATGAGCGTAGTTATCTTTGTTGCACATAATATCAGTTTATCAGAATATTTGGATTTTTAATTTAAAGATTTTCTACCATATACTAGCTGGATGGCTCTCTAGCTACTACTTCAAAGCTCGCTCGCTATTCATTGAATATCCACGACAGACACTGAGGCAATAAACGGAAGCTTTTATACGGAAAAAGGTGTGGCTTCCAAAATTAGGCTGAAAGCATTCCACATACGTATGATATTTTTTGAAGACATCTTACTTAACCAATACTTCTAAAAGTTTGAACATCATGTCAACACTCAAATTTACATAACTTACGTCACCTTGTCCGATGCAATGTGCTTTTGTTTTCATCACAAAATGATTACATTAACAGAAAACCCTTTAGATAACTTACTACATTAACAACATTTATAGTCTGATTTTTATCAAACTGAAATACTTGAAACAAAACAAAACAAACTTTGTAACTTTCAAAAGTGAAAATAAAATACACAATATTTCCAATAATTATATTAAAATATTAAGATTCCTTGACAGTACATTGCATTTTTCATCAACAGTTATTGTGCTGAAAATGCTTGGATATATCAACTGTTTTAAAACAAGTAATGTCAGCTGTTGATTATATTGTATAATATGTGCTGAATATTCTCAATTCCTCGATTTTACTGAAAGTGTTTCGTAATTTCATAGTGTGAAACGAAACCTACTTCTTTTTAATGTTAGATCTATGATACACAACCAATATCATTTATTCGAGTATACCTACTATACAAAGTTAGGGTCAGTAACGTTAAGAATATCTTTTGTTGAAAATGGCAATTAATTGTGACAAAAAGTGGCTGAGTTCCTTTTGATTTACAATTATTTGATGTTAAATTAGCTTTAAAAATATACTATACATTCTTACACGAATATTTAAATACTAGTTTCTATATTTTTACATATATAAATGATAATTAATCGTAGTACATATTCCCTACTATTGTGCGAATTTCTTCCCGTTCTTCTTCCAACGGTCTCTGTCACATTTTGACTTAATTCTATCTTTAGGCAGAACAACAATTCTTCCTAATCTTGTCAGAAAGGATATTTAAATTAAATGAATTTTTATTAGTCATTCTTTTCCCACAACAGAAACTGCTTTTAGGGTCTCTTCATATTTGTAAATAATTTACTAGTCCCTAAAATTAAATATGAACGAATGGACTACCATTATTTTAATATAGGTATATTTACAGAATGTCTGGTAGCCTTCTAGACATTCAACATTGTCTATTAGTCGCATACAAAGCTTCAGGGATTACATTTAAATGTAATTTCCTGTATAATATACAATCATTGTCAACAGTCTAAGCACACTACTGATTTTTCACAAGACATGTATCCTTACAAAACCTAGTCTCTTAGACTTCTTCTATAAAATAAACGCTATTATTCATATAAAGAAATTAAAACATATGGACCTGCTTACATCTAGAAAAATTTATTGGGTATGTTTGCGTTTAATGAAGTACTTATCCTTAGCCTTGATAACAGCTTTACATATCCAGACATTTGGTTGATTAATTTATACAACCTTTGTAAAGTTATGCGAATCAAGTGGCTCTCAACAGACTTCGAAAGGGCATCAGTATTGCTGCTATCTGTGGATTGTCCTGTCATTTCATCTTAAAAGAACTCGATTTGTAACAAATCCGGTGACTGTGACAACATTGTTGGTGATACAAACGTGTACTTTGCATTGCAGACAATTACTACATAGATCGGAAGAATGTTTGGGATCGTAATCCTGTTGTAGAACAAGTTACTGCCTAGTGTTCGCGTTTCTGATGGAATTTCATGCCTCACTCCAACGTTGTGTAGCACATTTTTCTTCATTATGTTATTAATTGAAATTAAATTATCAACTACTTATTCTCTAAACTATCCCCAAATAGTGATGCTACCTTCTTCATGCCTTGTTGTAAATATTACACGGTCAAGACGAAAGTACTCTTCGAAATGATGATCCATATATATTTGCATTGGAAGATGTTCATCGTTACAGTAGTTCTTGTATATTATTTCATTTTTATTTTTATTTGTATTGATTTATTCTTCTTTTTGCACCTTCTGGTACCTTCCTGCAATGCTTCCTGCTTGAAAGAATGGTTTCTTTATCGCGCTCGTACCTTCAGACCATAAATCTAAAGGCGCTGGGCCACCGTACCATTTGATACTGATTCGAAATGGCTCTTATATAGTTCTTTCGATTGTTGAAGAAGATCCTAGGAGCAATACAAGAAAGCTAACAATGAAATAATGTTTCCCATGAGATCATGTGGAAAGTGTTTCGCGAACAACAACTGTACTCCTACCACGTGCAGCCTGTGCAAAGAATACAGGAAAATGATTATCCCCTGCGAAGACTCTTTTTCAATGGTATCTTAACTGATGTGTAGTAAACCCTCTACTTCCTTCATTAACCATATTTACTGATGTGGCTGGGTTTACTCAAGATAGTGTTGTCAACATACATAGCAAATACCAGTGGGCAGAAGAAAACCATAACACAAGTTTGCCTACCCAATGCCAACATCAATTCTCGATTAATGAGTGGACAGACACATTGGTAGACGAACTTCTAGGGCCATATATTTTACCAAAACATCTCACAGGTGCAACATTCCTGCAATTCTTTCAGCAAAATCTTCCGGAATTGTTGGAAAATGTTTCACTTTCTAGAAGGCCTCGGTTACATTTTCTGCTAGATGTTTGTGCATCTCTTGATCATCACTTCCAAGACTGAAGTTGAGGAGTCATGTAGTGGCCTCCTCGCTTCTTTGGCTTGAATCCTTTGGATTTTTATTTGTACGGACACCTCAAAATTATAGTGTATAAAACATAAATAAACGACATACACGATAAAATAAACGACATACATCATCGAGCATCTGTTATAATTATACTGTTTTGTGAGTTCTTGTTGAGCGTAGTACGAAGAACACAAAATATCTATATTCACACCTCATAGTACGTTAATACATGATGGAAGCCATCCTGTTCAAGGGGTATTTCCGAGATCTCCAGTTTCCTCAAACTTCTTATACTACCATTTCTTTCATCATTTACTTGTAGATAGAAAAAGTGAGATGTCAATGAAGGTACCATGCTACGGTAAGTAGCTGTTCGGATCCTTTGCTTTGATGTTCCTTTTACAGCATTTCTGGATTTTAGTACCTCTGCAATGATTTCTTTAGTGTCTTTTGTTTGTATGAGCGTTTTCTTGATTAGATCACCATAAATAAGTGATATTTTAAGTGAGAACTTGGTAAGTAGGCCTATTTGCTCTTTGTTAGTAAGCGAATTCCATGCTAACAGATAGTGCTAGTGTAAAGTCTACCAGAGTATATCTGTCTACCGACTTTAACTGCTATCTGGAATGTATCGATGTAACTATTTGATGCATTGATAGATTAAGTATATGATCCTTTATCTACAATGCGATGTTGCCACATAGTGGAAAACGCGTTTTCAGAGACTATCCGAAAAGTATACAATTATATATCTTATGCTTTATTCTCATCTATAGAATAGTGCTCTGTGATCCGTGGCCGCCATATTTGGAACACTAGTTATATATATATCGAGAGAGAGAGAGAGAGAGAGAGAGAGAGAGAGAAGGATTTGCAGAAATATGTTGGAAAGAAGACCAGTTTTCATTATCTACTATTATCGAAGTGGCCTATTTGCTGATTGTGGTGGTCTATTGTCAGACTAATAATGTAGTCTATTAGCTGACTTAAGAAATTTGCGGTCTAAATGCCAACATATGGGTTCTCTACAATTTAATGGTGCACAGTAAACAGTTAACCTAATTGCTTGGCAATAATGTGATTTGAGGTTTACCACTAGTGTTATACTAGCTTAGGTTTCCTTATTCCGTGAAGGTCCACGTTTGAACATAACCACTGACATACTGTTGTCATTGTATTTGATTGTTAACGATTTCACTGCAGTGGTTTCTCAGAACTGAACATTTCTTAATAAGTAATATAAACCATTCACACAGAATAACTTATGTGAATTTACAACAAAACTTCGAGTTTGACTTTCTTATACTTCCCCAGTGGAGTACATGCAGAGTTATAATTCTTTAGACTACTTAAATGAGAGGCACTTACGCTGCTTCTGAAAATGCAATCACATATCAGAAATTGTAATTTTAAAAATTACTAATGCGTTGTATACGATTAACAAACACGGGTAAGACTACGGAATTAGCTTCATTTACATTGAGCCTAAATTTTATGATCCACTTACATATTTAATACCCTATTTCCATCCGTTATCGTCGATCTATAGACCACCTCTACTGATTATTGCCCCGAATTGGAGTTTCCATTGAAGGAGACCGCGTTGCAGCGAATTTTGTATCCCACTCCTCTATACGGCTTTCTACAGGCCAGAAACCGTGCTTAGTTAATGATGAGGTGTCCGAAAGCATAGTAGTCCATTGAGCTGACATCTCACCTCTTGACAGACATGCCAGAGAAGAGCACTGCGAAATTTTAGTATTCTGTTCCGCACGGTGATAGAATTCAGGCAACTTTTTTTTTGTGTGTGGCTGGTTGCCTTTTCTTAGTGCCGTTCAACCTAGTTTACAATTCTGGAATTTAGTGTTGGTTCATTTCAGCCAGGACAAGAGTCTTGTTTTCGCGCCATCGATTTTGACGTTCCGTTCCACCTTTCGAACACGTATTTTGCACCTGTACCGCCCACAATCATGAACCTTTTTTTTTTAAAATTCTCTGTGCACTGACGGAAGAACGTGCTTCGGCCCTTGGCATCAACAGACCTATATGTACTAGCATAAACTTTACACAGACTATAGGTATATTCACATTTCCTCAAAAGTAACAACAGATTTCTGCCAATCACCCGCGAGATTACGTTCTACAGCGTCTTGCAGTGTTTTTTTCGCTCAGCCACAAGACCTGGATTCAGAGTGTGCCAACTACTCTTGCGAACGATCCTGAGGCTAGCCATCTCACATTGTTTGGGTAGATTTTCTGAGGTCGCCATACGCCGAATCACTCGCAGTAGCAAAGGGGTCCTCTCCACAGGAAGGTGGTTTGTGGCTGTTCGCGTCGATGTTGTAGGCCCAGTCTCTATGCCAAGTATTTCCGTACCATACGATTCACAGTGGCACGGTCTACACGAAAGTTGCACACTTGAAACATTTCTACGAAGTGTGATGCCTTGAACATACCGATGGAAAGAGCCACACTGAATCCCTCACAGAATTTGTTTAGTTTCAATAGCATCAAACTACTCTTGACTCAATATTCTACGCGTGACTAACGAGATGCTGTTGCCTGTTTCGTGGCAATCCTACGGCAATGGGTTGCATACAAGTAGGGTATGTATGTATGTTTTAGGACACATTGGACCCCCTTCCACCCCTAACTACCAAAAAAAACTATGAAGCCACCAATGGCTATAGTACTTTAACACAGAGGGATAACCCAAAGTGAGATCGCATAGGCTTTTATGACATTTAAAATCATAAAAACTTACATCTAAAATTACACTACACTACACTACTTATAATTACACTTTTTACTCTATCCCATAATGACCCCAAGCTAATGTATTTATACCATCTCTTAATATATATATTTTATCGTCTGAGGAATCTAATGCCAGCTTATGAACGGTTATGCTATATATATCGTGCTTATAACTTCTAATGAGGTTTATGTCTTTATACGTTTTAACATTTTTGAATAAGCTTTCTTTATAATCATTAAACTGCAACTCCTTTGATATTAGAGCTTTAGTTACTCCTTTAGCTTTTTTCTCTTCTTTATTTTCTACTCTATAAGCATATCTTTGATCTCAATCCAATAAACTCTGTCATTATCTTACCTTTATTCTCATCTTTCATCTTACCTATTACTTTTTTGTTTATTCGTGGTAGCCCATATATATTATTTTCCTTGTATTCACTCGTGTCAAACTGGTCAACTATTTCTGCTATATCTTTATAAAAGTCATCAGTTTCAATCTCATATATAAAGCTATCGGTATCCATATAACATAAATTTATATTGTTTCCATATTTTGACTTCATAGTGTTATAATAAAAATCATACATTAATAGTTTTGACAGTTCTAATACGCTCATACCAACATATATTGGTTTATTAAATGTCAATCGCTCTTTTTTCATATGTATAGCACACAAATTCTCTGTAAATATTGTTCTGTAAGCAAAATTAGGTTTTGCAATTAATTTTTTACTCTTTCAGGATCACATTCTAATTGTATGGGCTGCCTCTTTCTAATATTTTCCATAGTCTTTCCAAATACTGAGTTATTCATGAGCTTATAAAATCTTCTTCAAACTTGTTTTTAGCTTGCGTTCTCATATTTGTATTTAAATCAATGTATTTCTTTAACCAGTCTGATTGTTTGAATTCTAATACTCTATGCACTATCTTTAATTTCATTCCAAGCAACATATATAGTTTTAAGTTCCTATAGTGAATTACATATCTCTCCTTATTATAAAGTGTTGTTAGTAGTTTTGATTGTTTAGATTCTGGTGGACACAAGTTTTCTGGAGCTAATGGTAAATCAGAATGTTTGTTGTGTAAATACTTCGGATATTCTACTTGTATGTATCCAGTTTCTGAGCCATCTGGAATGTTCATTATATCTATGCAAGGTTTAATCCATTTAAAATCTTTATAAGGCATTTATTGACTCATAGCCCATCCATATAAGTTGTTTGCATCTAAATATGCTAGGTATGTTGAACACTCATCTTTATTATAATCTTGCATATATTTGTTGTTAGCTTTTACATATCTTTTACTGCATTGTGAGATTCCTCCTCGTATACCCTTTTCTAACATTAGTATTTTAACATAATCAGTTAACATTTCTAAGTTAATTCTAGTCATATTTAACATTGCATCCCACGATAGGCCTGGTGCTGCATAATACCAAGCAGGATCTAATCCATATGCCTTTAAACACACATCTCTAAAGTTTTCAAATATATCTGTTAATTGAAGAACATCTGTTTTGTTATAATGTTCAGTTAAGTCCCTCACTAACTTCAGATCGAATTCTTTACAAACTCGAACATGAAGCTTATGACGTTCAGGACTCATTTTTTCTCCTGTTAATCTGTTTGTAAATTTGTCTGGAGATAGTGGAACGGGTTCTTCTAATTTTTCAAATGACTCAACAAACTCAAATGGATAATCACCTTTAGTATTAACTAGATCAAGTTTATCAATCGGGAAAAAACTTTAATGTTTCTCGAAATTGTTCTGGTTTTAAATTACTAGTTAATTCTACTAAACTCTTTGGCATAAATCTAAATGAATCAACAAATCTTAAATTTATTCCATCTTTTTTTGGTCCTGTTTTTACATATTTTTCATATGTTATGTACCTTTCTTCATTATTTGCGATCAGTTTAATTTTCTGTGTATCATAAGCTAACTCCTTAATGAACAAATGCGTATAATAGCCAGTTAAGTTGTGAACAAATACAGGAACAAAGTTAGGATTTTTATAGTTTAAATTGCAATAACTGTGAGCTGCACCTCTAAACTTTCCAGTTAAATGATCATGATCTCTTACTTTTGCTTTATTTTTATTTATCTTATACAAACATTTTCTTAATTCGTATTTCCATTCTTTTATTTTTTCACTCATATCATCTTTATCCTTGTAGAACTGTATTTTCTTCTTTAATATATTTATTTTTTTCTCAACAGCTGGTGGTAAGTCATTCAAGTTTTTCTCACATATATGACAAGTATCCGAACTGTTATAATCTTCTATTTCCTCCTCACTAAGCGGGGTCATATCAACTACCCTGTTATATATTTCCATAATTTCTATTGCTTCTTTTTGTAACATTTCAATACATACTTTCGCAGCATCTGGATCTATATAACTAACTGGAGCTTTATAGTTTCCATTTAAATATTTGACATAGTAACAAAAACTCATTGGCTCATGCTTTTGATATTTTACTGTTTTACTACAATTATGCTCTATTTTTAACTTACATAAGATACATTCAAAGTCGGCAAATATGACAAATGGAACTCTTAATGAACGATTATAGTTTTGAAACTCTATTTGATTGTCGTATGGTTTTGGAAGTTGTATTCTAACAGCCTCATGTTCTTTACAATATAGCTCATGGTTCTGTAATTGCTTTTCATTTCGAAAGTGTCTTGTTAAACATCTATCACAAAAGTATAACTTCTCAGTATGTTTTGTTACTTGACTTCTTATTAATCGTGATAGGTCTTTTATCCAACAAAAATGACTATTATTTTGATCATCTTTTATATATAATAAATGAGCATGTTCTTCTTGCTTTGTTTTTGTGATTTGAAGTGGATATACATTATAGTTCTTGTCATAGCTGTAAACATTGATAGAAATGTTACTTCTTCTTTCAAATTTTGTAATATCTTTTAATTGTAGAGGAAATTCAATGTTATCACAATATTTCTTTTCTAATTTACCAACAAGTCGTTTATAGTGTGAAGGTCTTTCGGGATGTATTTCAACAGGTTTTAAGTAACTTGCAATAGAATACAAGAAACATTTATTGTCTTTATTTTTAACATTAATCACTGGTTTCTTAACTTTAATAGGTTTAGGAAGTTCAATATAGGAAGAAGCTCTTAATGGTACATACTTGTTTAATCTGATTTGTAAATATTTAATTTGATGTAATGTCCGTCCTGATCCTCTACCTTCAAACTCTTCCATTTCAATACGAAGTTTTTGTTTTGCATAAGATATATATTCATTTAAGTCAGTTAATTCTAATATTCTCTCGTTTGATGTTTTGAAATTGCGCTCTTGTATTTCTTTATCTTTAATATAGTCACAAATGAAAACGAGATTTACTTTAACAGGGTGGAATTTTAATTCCTCTTTGATTTTGTTAATAGCAACTCTTCCACTTGTATCTAAAAATTTTATTGGGTCTTTTTATCCACCTATGTTTTCAACTTTAATGGTTTGTAAATGCTTCTTTAATGCTGTTTCTTCTAATTCTACTTTTATAGGTATGCGTGTTGGTTTCGGTTCTTCAATTACTTCTTGTTTAAATGGGAATATATCTCTAATCTGTCTTCTGCTTTGTTCATCATCATATTGTTTAAGAAGGTTTATTAGTTCATGTTTTCTTAATCGGGAATATCTTCTGATTCCCCTCTCTTTACATTGTCGTTTTAACTCTATTACAGTAAATCTAATATAATTACTCATCTTTTAATATATAGAAAATCTTACTATAACTCAATTTTTATCTTCGCCGGATTATTTCTAATTATTTTTGTACTATTTTTACTTCAATATATCCTAATACAACACTTAATATTGTACACTCCTGCCATTGTCTACATATTACGCGTTGTATTAGAACATGACTTTTATGGGAATAACTCATCAAAGTTACATATACACATATTAAAATTAAATCATTTTTGTAAACTTACTCATCATCGCCATAATCATCACTACCATATTTATATTCATCATCACTACTCAAATAAGATGTTTTTTTGCATTATTAATAATTCTTTTTCCTTTAACAGTACTTGCTTCTCTAGTAGTGCTGCTAAGAGTTTAAGATCATGATGAATTAGTTTAAGTCTATCATGTAATAAATCAAATTCTTTCTCCATATTTATTATATAGAAAAATAAACGAAAATGAGATAAATTTAAAAAATCTTAGAATAAAAACGAACAGGTGAATATGACTAGTGCTAAGGAAATATTATCTTACAAACCTATATTTGATTGTGTATGTAAACATTTAGATATTGGAGGTTATAATGATGAAGACAAAATAAATTTTAGCGTGTCTATAGGTATGTTAGATCACTTGTTCAAGAATGCCGCTAAAGAAAACAACTCATTTCTTACACAAAACATTCTCTATACAAACGTTATGAACTTGTCTGATGAGATATTAGATTCACTGACTGATGAACAATGGTTATCTATAGGTTATGATGATTATGAGGAGGAATATAACTATGATCACATTACAGAAGATTTCATACGCAAATATCAGGAGAAAGTTAATTTGAGTGAAATATGTTCATGGAAAAAGTTATCGGAAGAGTTTATAAGAGAATTAGCTGATAAAGTTGATTGGGAGATTATTTCGGAAAGCCAAGACTTATCAGAAGACTTTATAAGAGAATTTGCAGATAGAGTTGATTGGAAAGAAGTATCGTATAATCAAAACCTATCTGAAGAATTTATTAATGAGTTTATAGACAAAGTTGATTTTGATGCTTTATCTTATGGAAGCAAACTCTCTGTAGCCTTTATACGAGAACATGCAGATAAAGTTTCTTGGTGGCGCTTATCTGGAACTCAACAATTATCAGAAAACCTTATAAGAGATTACGCTGACAAAGTAGATTGGGAAATAATTTCAATGTTTCAAAATTTAACAGAAGGATTTATTGCAGAGTTCAAAGACAAAGTTCATTGGCATAACATTTCAATTTATCAAGACCTTTCTCTAGAGTTTATATATTTATTTAGACATGACGTAGATTGGAGAGTTATAATAAGAAAATACCGTAATAATTCCGATTTAGGTTGTATATTGAATTTAGCATTCGATGTTACAACACATGGTTTGTTTAATGTTTAACTAATTACCTTTTATGGTTATTATATCATAAAAGTTGTAGCTTGAATTATTAGATATTAACCTTAATTATCAGATATTAACTGATCATATAAACAATCTATTTCTTTAACCAAATCTTCTTCTGATAAGGATGTCCAAAACTCATTACCCTTACCTTTACGAATATCTAGTTCTTGTTGCATTAAGTTTAATAGCTTAATACTATTAGGATCTCTAAACTTTTCGTATATTATTACATGATTCGGATATTTTTCTTCTGCCTCATTAAGAGGTTTATATAGACTTCTCTTTTGGCATCTGATAGTATAATAAGGGAAAAGATCATTAGGTTTGTTCTTCTTATATATGATTAGACAATTATCTTTTAAATTATCGTTTGTATATGGTGCTGCGATTTCTTTTAAGCCCTCGTTTTGAATTTTCAATCTCTCCATTGTTTGTTCTATCTCTTCTACTCTTTTTTGCAACTCTTCTTGATCTTCTTGAATCTGTGTAAAATTAGAAACGAAATAGTCCCCGATAATATCATAGTGTTTGTCATGGAATTCTTGTGATATCCATAAAGCAATAGCGAGAAATATTTTCTTTTGTACATATGTTCCTGAGATGATCTATGTTGTTTCTTTATCTCCTCTTGTTATTAGATATGTAGAAGAGCAGGGGCGTATTTCTTCTCCAGTGCTTTCTTGTATTGTATTAATCTTTTCATTATAATATTGTATTAATTGCTTTGATTCTTTATTTCTCAACCACTCTTTAAATCTCTTACCTCCATCATTACATAGTTTTGTTGCATTAAAGTATCCTGTACTCTTATCTATAATCAGTTTAAAATCACCAAAAATACCATACCAATAATTATCTTTAATCTGTTCAAAGCAAATATCATTTAAACTATACGAATTATCCATAGTACTCATATTTATTATATAGAAAATGTTTCATGTGAGCTCTGGAAATATATGCTATGAGAGTAACGTTTTGTTACCCTTATCTCATTCAAACTAATATTTTATGGAATAATAACCCTAAAAGACAAACATTTATATTTACATTACAACATTACTTTTATCTACCCAGCTATTATGTGAATCATCAAATCCTAGCCATTTAAAATATACTTTATCACCTTTCTTTCTTAACACCTTTTCCACCAAGTATTCATCTTTATGTTTCGTCTTTAATAGTTCTGGTTCGTAAAATCTACCTTGCACATCTTCTTCTTCTAAATCTTTAATTCTATATGTAGGCGGATTAGATGGAATAACTTCGCTAATAACAAATACTTCTGTTGACCAATTAGGTGTATATCCTTTCTCAAATAACCCTTTTGATTTACTTATACGAACATAATCACCTAATTTGTATTTGGGTTTAACACGCTTATATTCTTTCTTATACATTTTCTCCAATATTGCTTGCTCATTCTTATTAACTTCTATAGGCTTTAAACCAATTGTTCTATGTACTCTATTATTATACTCACTAACCAATGTTGGTAATATCTCTATCCATTTATAATTCCCTTGTGTTGTGAACCTTTTCCACATGTTTTGTTTCAGTGTTCTATTAAATCTGTCAACAACAGAAGCTTTCTTACCAGTATAGGTTGAATAATGATTAATCTTATTTTCCTCCATTAACTTCTTAAACTCTTTATTGTAAAACTCTTTACCTTGATCAGTTTGTAAGTTTCTAGATTTTCTCGTTCTTAATATGGATTCGAATGCTTCTGTAACATTTTTACCACTCTTATCTTTAACAGGAACAGCAAACGCATATTTTGAAAACACATCTATAATCGTTAGCAGTTACTTATAACCTTTATTTAATTTGGAAACACCTTTTAATTCTCCACTATCCATTTCTACAAGATCAGCTTGCCAAATATCATCGATACCTTTTATAACCACACTTAATCTGTCAAAGTTTTTTCTAGATGGTTTGTGAATTTCTTCTATAATGTCTTCTCTAACACCTTTACCATCATATAGTCAATCATTCTTTTTAACGAATTGAGTTTTAGTAACACCGCATACAGAACAGATACCTTTCATTTGATATCTTATATTCTTTGTTTGTTCAATTCTAATAGTATCTTTCTCCGTATCTGTTAATTTATTACACTTAACACAATACATCATCATTATTTATTGTATAGAAAATCAACAAAAAATTAAAATTTATCACTACCTAATACTATACTTTTAACATCATCATCATCGTCACTTGATTCGTTTTCACATTCATCTTCTATTTCTCTATACATAATAAGCAATAATAATTTACCTTCTTTCAATTCAGAATCTTTGGGTGGTCTAATTGTTAACTGATCGTACATATTAAAGTGTAATGGAAAACTTTCAACTAAAGCGTCATTTAAAAATAAATCTATAAGATGTTTATTAAGACTCGATTCTATATGCATTCACCTACCTCTATAAAGAAATTTGTAAGCAGCAGCTAAATTATATACAAAAAAGGCTGGTTTCCCAAGATCATCTTCTGCCAATCGACATGGAAATTCAACAATTTCTTTTCTTGTAAGTAAACAAAACTCTTCTTTCACTGATTCAAGCTGTTCTAATGTTACAACATCTTGTTTATCAATAGCATTAGATACATTAACCAATCTTTTGTACTTAAAATCAACCCAGGATGTAAAAACTTCTCTAGATTGTTCTTTTATACTTTTAATATTACCAAAAATATCCATATTTATTATATAGCAAACGTCTTTAGGAAAGCTCTCTTTCTATGTACACCTTGTCTCAAAAGGTTGAGCGCATTCTTTATTGATGTTTTGAGGCAAAAATTTTCTAAGTCCAGCTTCGGGTATCTTCGGGAAATAGTAAGCCAGGTTCGAACCTCCAAGCCAGCCTTTGCAATCGGGAAAAAGTTTGCAGATGTGGTTTTCTTCTTTTAAATATAATAAGACTTGTTACCAAGTGTTTAAAAAAGCAACATTGATTGAAATACTTAATGATACAATATTTCGAAACCTTTTATTAATATGAGCACATGCTTGTTTGTCATTTAGCTCTCTATACGTAATGGAACATTTCAATACGTTAAAAAATCTTTCCATATGTAAAAGAATGCTCAAAATTAAGAAATAGAACATAATTATCGCCTGAGTACTAAAATAAAAGTGAAAGTAAAACAGAAACAGCGTTTATAATGGATATGAATGTCATAATTATCTTGAGATCCGTTATACATCGCTAGAAGCTTAGTTCTAGAAGTCCTTGTGTTAGCTCATTGGTAAGCTGTCGGAATTCAAATCATAAGCTTGTGGGTTCGAATCCCATTTGGGTCAATACTTTTTTTAAAATTATATTTTCCGCAATGCATGAAAAATTATATAAAATAATTACATTAAAATACATAAGTTGTTTATATATAACATAATCATTGCAAAACATGGTAATTATTATATTTAAAATATAACATCTGAGATAATTTTCACAGTAGGTCGGTATTATATATGAGGATGTAAATACAAGTTAAGAAACTCGTTCAATAGCAATAAATAAATCATGTAGTGTATTTATTTGCAGCTATTTGTCATATAGAGAGTAATTCTCAACATTCATAATACAGAATGTCATTTATGTTCTTGAAAAGTTAATCGATGCATAAACAGAGGGTATAAACAGAGAATCCAACGTCGGAACACTCGCAAAAAAATTCATGAACCAAAAGGTCACGTGAGCAGACTGGAATTGTCCTTATGAAGCATGCCACAGCAGAAAGTCTTTACATAGATTTTCAATTCGATTCCTGATATATGCTTTTGCAATGTGGAAGTGCTGATGCCTTGAGTAGCCGTCTCTCGCTCGCTCGCTCGCTCACTCTCTATTTATACAGAATATAAAAGTGGATGTATGTGTGTGTTTCAACATAATTCTGATATATCTAGAGCAATTTTAACTATATTTCTTACAGTCTGGAAAACGGGTACTGTCGGGATACATATCAAAAATACTAGAAACGGGTCGATATTAGTATCGAATCCATAGTTTCGTGGTCGCTTAGGTGAATAACTCTACTTTCAATTCAAGTCCAATTAAGCTCACATTAGCACCCAGGGTGGTTACGTAGCGACATAAAGATATCGAAATCAACCGATATTAGAATTGAATCGTAAGTTTTCAGCGCCGCTAACAGTGCAGCATTTCCCATTAGTCCACATTAGTCCCATTGCCTAGAGGGCAACATATTTGCAGAGTGCAAATTTTCAATTTTGAATAATATTATAATATTTTCCGTATGAAAAAGTTAAAAATCATGAGCAAATATACTATTTCACGAACAATCCTCTTTTACTATTCTAATATGTTTAATAATAGCGTAAGAAATGTAATAGTAATTCAGAACATGTTTCGCAGTTGTTATTTTTTGTTACATAGTTGTAGCTGTAGCATGTAGTGAGTGGAATTTAACTGTAATAAATTCACTAATTAACCATATTCGAATTAAGTTTTATTTTTAAGTTCAGAATGAAGGGGCGGAGAAATATGTAGTTATTGGGGCACCGAGCTTTTCTACATTTTACTTTCAAGATCTCCATTTTTCTTTTGTCATTTGTTCCTAATAAAAAAAGTTCAGTCACTTTTGGATTGTCATAGGATAGTAGGAGTTGGATTTTGGGATGCAGACTGTGAGATTCTAGATGAGCTAACTGCTTGAAAAAATATTTTTGAATCATCTGTAACATATGAAATAAGGATATGTATCATAAAAAATTGAAAGTAACTATGTCTGCGTAATCATCACGGTCAAATTGCAAAGTCAAATGAATTGACGTTTGGTATATAATCAGACTCCAATCCCAACTGGGAAGTTATCATACGCGTGTCACTTTCATTATAATACATATCCTTAGGGGGAGTAGAAGTCCGAATTTTTGCGAAAAATTTAGTATCTCACAAGCCGATCAACTGAGAGCTGAAATTCAGCATATAACTCTTTATTAAAAATAAAGAGAATATGCCCTGGCATTTTTTAAAATTGTTTTTTATGAGCGGGGGACGGGGGTGCATTTTCTATATATTGGAAATTGGTAGTGGGTTGATTTGTAAAAATAGTCGAAAACGATTGATATTAGTTGAGAAAAAATTGAGTAATGCAAACTAAAGTTATTTTTGAATTTTATACCCACTGCTTTCTATTTATAATTGCTGAAGCTTGTGTTTAATATATGGAGCGTTCCGAGCATAAGGCTATCAAGCCATAAAGTTAGAGAAAAATGGCCATAAAATTTGTATTCTAAACTTAACTACATGGACATTTTCAATTAGTACGGCAGGCTTAATTATATAGAAAATTAGTTTCTCTCTCTCTCTCTCTCTCTCTCTCTCTTTTTTACGTTGGTCTACTTTTCCTTGATTCGAAACTTTTAAATTTCACCCTATTTTCTACTGAAATGTGTCTGTAAGGCAACAAAGAAATAAATATGATAAATTTAAATTCATTTTAATTCGGAAGATGAGAAACACTTTGCCATTATATATCGTAAAGGTCAGACCCACCAGTATTGTAACAAAGAGGTGCTTGAGCCAATGACGGTAGAAATTCAAACTCCGATAAGTGATAATTTCACAGACTTGTTTTATTACAAGTGTAATCTCTTTAGTCAATGGAGAGGAGGACGTGGGTCATCGATCAGAGTTGATGTCGATGGGTTTTGGTGGGTCGGAGTGGTCGCAACGGTTCAGAGTGGTTCATAGTTGGTGGTGGATCAGAGTGGATCACGATGGTTGATGGGTCAGAGTGGGCCAATGGGTCATTTGGGTGGTGGGTGATAGTGGGTCATGGTGGATCTTGGATCAAATTTTCATTGACCCACACCATCTCTGGTTAAAATGTACTGAAGATAAGAGGAACCGAAGATGCATGTCGGCTATTAGCTCAAATTTTGCGCATGGATAGTACTCCACCAGAAAGCAATAAATCTGAAACGGTTCACGGTATGACCTCCTAGAACTCGAGATGTAGGCGTTTGTCTGATTGGCTAAATTAAGACGTCAATGATTTATCCTTCAACAACCAAGCTTTTTATGATCGTTTCCGTGGGGAAGTCAGAACACGTACCTAGTAATCGCAATATTGATAGTTCGCGTCCACCCCGGGGTATTTGTTTTGTGTTTCTTAGATTCACCTAAATATAAACAAATCACACATATAGGCATTTTAACATATTTTGGGAGAGTAATTTTGTGGTTCGTTGGCGTTTCATCGCGTCTCTGCCGCTGGTAGTAAAGTTTTCAAAATGGAACTTGGGCCATCACGGATCGTCGTTGCGGGGCCAAAAATTTCTGGCGAGAGGTTAATAGTTGACCATCTGTAGTCCACCGACGCTTACAGCTTAGGGTAATGGACGATGTCCTTGCCTTGTAGACTTCATGACTACCGACGTCGGCAGTCAACTAGTTTTAGTATTCCTTTACTAACTGTTCATGTTTGTACACGGTGTTGTCATAATAATAATAATAATAATAATAATAATGATAATAATAATAATAATAATTATTATTATTATTTGAAGTAACAGTAGTATAATTGATGATAGAATAATTATTGTCTATGTATTGTCTAGGTAGGACTACACACAGGATTTGGCTCGTTTTGGTTCGACTTGACTCTAATCCTGGTCGAGTTGGAAGATATTTTTCGCGCCGAGTTCAAGAGTAGATCTCAAAGATGTCTGTTTCGAGTCGAGTCGAGTTTCAAAGAAAAGATGTCTGTTTCGTGCCCATCCCTAGTAATGAGACCTTAATCGGAGTTAAGCGAAATTGAAAGTCTCACTATTTATCTAAGCGACCCCGAAAACTATGAATCTAATATCGATCATTTTCTAGTAATCTTTTATATGTATCCCCCTCCCATTCACCATAGGTAACCCGACAGCACTCTTTTTGAAACTATAAGAAATGTGGTTAAAATTACTCTAGGCCAGTGGTTCTCAATCTAATTCCTATCACGATCCCCTTTTATAACACGCTCTTGCCAGCGACCCTTTTATAATTTGTTTTATAATAAGCTTGTGTGGGATTTTTAACATACCTATTTCTATAATAGTAGAATCCATTTTTTTGTTTATAGTGAACAGTAACATGGAAAATCATTGCCCGGGGCGAGAGTATAGTACGATGTCACCGTATATATGAGTGACGTCGACAGACTAGCTACGGAGCGCCACCATGGTTGGCACGAAGCTCAATGACATTTTCAAAATAAACCCTACCTTTCCTTAATTTTGAGCACATTTTATTACGTTTTTTCCTTCTAGTTTACACATGTGCACATGCAATTTCCTAACTTGAGTAACACACTTCCTCCGAAATGTGTGGCCCCTCTTTTTGGCGCCCGGCACTGACAGTGGATACAGTAACTGTAATATCTATATTCCCAACGACGAAGGTGCTGGTTCAAGATGGATGTTAAACTCCTTCATTGAAGAGGCCATTAACGTATCCGATCTAAGCCCACAACTTCTTGACCAAATAATAGAATGATCATGCGACAAGTCTTTGCAACTGGTTTTCTGTAACGAAGACTTGGACAAGTTCTGCCTGATGAGGAGAGAAGAATATCCTGGTCTGGTGATTGCTGCTTTAAAAGTAATAATTCCATTTGCTATATCGTACTTGTGCGAAAGTGTGTTTTTTATGGTAAAAATTAAAACAAAGATAAGAAATCGCTTATCAGTTGAAAATGGCTTGATAATGTTCGTCATGAAGATTGAACCGGGCATTGCTGCACTAGTGAAATTACACCATGCTTAGGCATCTCATTAGGTTTTAATTTTAATTGTATTTCAATGTGCAGGTTTTGTTTCAGGTGTATTTTTCTAGCATTTCTATATACAGTTCTCATTAGTTTTATATCATACCTCTTTGATTTCGTCATGCCGGATTACGTGGCCGTGTTGCTGCCGTGAAGTAAAAACTCTCAGACGACCACAAAATTTACCGTCTCGCGTTTGCACAGGCGAATGTGGGTCTCAATTGGGAAAACGTAGTTTTCTCAGATGAATCCATATTCACAACATCAAAGGAGGGACGCCGTTTTGTGTATCGTCCGAGAGGCACCCGATATGACCATGGATATGTGGCTGCTTGCAATCGCAGTGGCCATGTATCTATTTTATGTTGGGGTTGGATTTCCAGTCGCGGAGCAGGACAGCTTCATAGAATTGAAGGAAATCTGGACAATGCTCAGTACTTAGACATTATCAGTAATATATGGTGCCATCTGTACGAGTATTTCAGCATGATGGTGTAATTCAGTTCCAGCAATACCAGTCGCCAATACATACTTCCCGTGTGGTTCAGGAATGGTTCCCAGGGCACCCTGAGATTGATTTAATCGACTGGCCGCCTCGTGGAGCAGACCTCAATCTCATGGAAAATATGTGGGCAGAAGTGAAGCGTACTCTAAGGGAAAGTTGGCCTGAGGCAGATCCACCAAGAACTCAGGATGACCTGTGGCATCTTGTTTCCGAAGCATGGCTGGAGGTAGGGGAAGGAGATAGATTTGTCACCCATGTAATAGATTCCATGCCCAGAAGAATGGACACGTGTAATAAATTCAGAAGTGTCTTGGACACAATATTAATGTCCCCGCCTTAACTCCCGAAAACAGCCCTTTTCAGGACTACCTAAACACTTCTGAAAATATTTCTAGAAGTAAACCACTCCTTGTATCCGATTTCTGTGCAATCCTACTAACAAAAGAATGATAATTAGCTGTAGGCTTTGAACTCAAGATCTCTTCAGTGGCAAGTCCGTACTCTACCAGTGAGCTAACATGAACACACAAACCCAACCTGAAGAAACACGACTTTCAATTTCTGGTATTCGATGACAATGATGCTCATATACTTTGCAAATGTTGTATTCAACTTGGGATATTCCGCAACATACACACACACATAAACAAAGCGAAAGAGAGAGAGAGAGAGAGAGAGAGAGAGAGAGAGAGATGAATACACAAAAGCATATTCAACGTATTCGAATGAGACTCTAAGTAACGACATTCCTTTCTAAAGAGAATTTGTGTTTCTTCCCGTGACGTTAAGGGGATGGGGAAAAGTTATGTTTCTTGAAGCAGGATACGACTTTGGATATTCTGTTTATATACTTTCTATATCCGTAGGAATATACTGTATTTCACGAATATAAATAACATACTGTAATGAGAATATTGAGAAATTAAATCTGTATGACAAATAGCTGCAAATAAATACACTACATAACTTATTTATTGCTATTAAACGATTTTCCTAACTTGTATTTAACATTCTCATATATAATATCGACCTACTGTGAAAATTATCTTAGATGTTATATTTTAAACATAATAATTACTATGTTCTGCAATGATTATGTTATATATAAACAACTTATGTATTTTAATGTATATATTTTATATAATTTTTCATGCATTGCGGAAAATATAATTTTCGAAAAAGTATTGACGCAGATGGGATTCGAACTCACAACCTTATGTTTTGAAATCCGACAGCTTACCAATGAGCTAACACAAGGACTTCTAGAACTAAGCTTCTAGCGATGTACAACGGATCTCAAGATAATTATGACATTCATATCCATTAGAAACGCTGTTTCTGTTCTACTTTGACTTTTATTTTAGTACTCAGGTGATAATTATGTTCTATTTCTTAATTTTGAGCATTCTTTTACATACGGAAAGATTCTTTAACGTATTTAAATGTTCCATTACGTATAGAGAGCTAAATAACAAACAAGCATGTGCTCACATTAATAAAAGGTTTCGAAATATTGTATCATTAAGTATTTCAATCAATGTTGCTTTTTTAAACACTTGGTAACAAGTCTTATTATATTTAAAAGAAGAAAAACACATCTGCAAACTTTTTCCCGATTGCAAAGGCTGGCTTCGAGGTTCGAACCTGGCTTACTTTTTCCCGAAGATAACCGAAGCTGGACTTAGAAAATTTTTGTCTCAAAACACCAATAAAGAATGCGCTCAACCTTTTTGAGACAAGGTGTACATTACAACAAACAATAATTGACCTTCTTCCATAGCTGAATTTTTAGTTGGTTTAATTGTAATTATATCGTTCTTGTTAAAGTTAAAAGGTAAATTTTCAATCAAAGTATCGTCTAAATATATGTCTAGAAAGTATTTATCCAAACTTAATTCCATGTGCATTATTTTTCCACTATAGTGAAATTAAATATTCTAAAGATTGGCTCCTTAACGTTTTTAGCTCTTAATCGATATTATAGAGGTATAGTTTCTTTTTGCATAATCAATTTAGTAGTATCCATCTTGATCTTTTGATAATCTTCTTTCTTTATGTATGTGTCTTGTAACGTTTCTAATGCGTCTTCAAATCGTTTTCTATCGTTCTCTAATTGAGCTTCTATTGATCTAAGTTGATTTACGCTAACAACATCATTTAAATTCTCCAACAATTTTAAATTTTCTTCACTAATATCAACATCACCTTTTCTATCTTTAACATTACCAAATATATTCATACTCATTTATTATACAGAAAATGCCCATTCTAATTTTTCAAAACATTTCTTTAACATCTCTATTTGTTTAGGTGAGTGTTTAAAATCAATATCAACGTGAACATCATACTTTTTCAACAGATAGTACAATACACATTTTAAGTTAATAAACAATACTCTATTTGGACACAGTTCTATAAAGGTTTCGTATAATTTTTCGAAGTCGTTTATAAGTGTTTCTTCCATATGTTGTAAGTTTAATGGTTTTTGATCGGTAAGGTGATAGTGTATTAAATAAACATCATCATAATATTTTGAGTATTTGTTTCTCTTTAGTACTTCTAAAACATCTTTTGTTGATATTAAATCTTTTGATATATCCCTAAATTCATCATTTAACACCTTGAACACATCTTCAGGAATAATTCTATCCTGTAAAGTTTGCAAACGAGATAACTGTAAGTTAAATCTTTTTGTAGTATCATACCATGGTTTTCTCACACAAGCACCTCTCATTCCTTCATTAGTACGGTAAACAAAACCATTCGCTACAGAACAATCATCACAAATGTATGTACTCCTACCTTTTGTTAATGATTTACTACCAGAATTATTACATTTTAATGGTCCGGGATTATAATTTGATAACATGTCCTTTAAGGCAATTATTGGATATAATTTTGCCAACTCTTCTTCCGTATACAAAAATTTAGGTATTAACATTTTCCATAAACCAGTAACATTATATACGTTGTTTTTATCTTTTAAGTCTATCTTACTAACATCCCGAAAATACAACAAAAATTATATCTAACTAGTGCATCTAGTTCATCCTCATGCTTCTCAAAATAATCTAAAAATCTATTGTGTGGCTTCCATATTTATATTAAAACAAAACTTTTATGGATATACCATAAAAGCACTTAAACTTAATAATATTTAATCATTTTTAATCATATACATAACATCACTAAAAGAATACCCTTGATTTAGAGGATTTAAAACATTATCACAAAGATGACCACATATAACTGAATTAAAGTCTTGTATTCGTTCGTCATTGTAAAATAAGTTTTTGGTACCAAGATATTGTACCAGTTGTTTAGGAGATACACCACCATAAGAATCGAACACGTATTTTGTGTTGTTATCTTTCCAATAGCATATCCAATGAGTACCAATGTTTTCTGATTTATCAAGGTTAACTACACCACACTCATTTACATAGGGTTTTTGTGGAAGTTCGTCACTCATAAATACACCTCTAAATCGTTTTATCTTTAATTCTTTAACCAACCTCTCTATATCGAAGTTGGTCAATGGTTTTAGTTTTTTGACTTCTTTGGTTTACCTGCTCCCTGCTTTTCTTCCATAGCCATATTGTGCCTTTTTTGTTCTTCAAGTTCTTGTTTATTCTTCTTAGTATCAAGTACGGTTTTAGTAATCGCTGCTGCACCACCTGCTAATGAGCCAACTGCTCCTAAAGCTGCTAAAATGGCTGGAATTGTAAAGATAAAACCACCCATATGCTCTTTCTTAATCTTTTTCATTTGTGCAGTAGTTAAAGTTAAATCCATTCCTTTACCTTCTTTAATTTTCTTAGATTTATCACTAAGTTGTTTCTTTGTTAATACATGATCAATATTTAAATCCTTTAGTTCGTTATAAGGAACACTAAACATACAACCTTTAATAGAACACATTTTCCTATGAATTTAAGAGAAAATCTTAGTTTGTAAAAGTACAGTTGTTGTAGCTCCACCAAATTCAATTAAAGAAATATTCTCATCTGTTATCCTTATCTCGAAATTGTCAACCTTGTATTTAGATATAGGAAAAAATAATGGATAAGTAGGCTCATGAATAATACTATGTTTAAACTCAGAATCTGTTTTAAATGATGCTATAATTCCTGTTTCTCTATGTGTGTACTCCGTATCTTTAAAAACCATACTATCTGCTATATTACAGTGAACATTAATTGTATAAAACGGATGAAACTTTGGTAACTTACTTCCAATATGTGTTTTGCTTTTTTCTAAAACTTCAAGAACATGAAACCCGAGGACAGTACCTACACCCCCAATTGTAACATCATTACTATCAGTTTCTAATTTAACTCTATTTCTTAAATGATCTTCTGATAATGTTATGTCGATGGATTGAGATTTTAAATACTCATTAAGTGATTTTAAATTATATTGCCCTTCTCGTATAAAAACTTGTATATCACCATATGAGAAACTGCTTTTTTCTGTTGTTATGTTTGGAGTTAGATACGTGCTGTAAAACCCAACTAATCCTATGCTTAAGTAGTTGTTACTGTTGTCTAATTCGTAATGGAGTTTCTTGTTTAAAACAGAAGTATCACTCGTTAACTTAAATACCTTAACCATTTATTATATAATAAATGAATGAGTTTGATTTACCTAGAGATATTCCAAGAGAGAAAGTAATCAAGTTAATAGAAGATATCATTCAAAAGTTAGAATACAGTTTAAAGAAGAAAAAGAGAAAACTGCGAATTGTTAAATATGCATACTACACTTTGATCACGTTATCGGTTATACTTTCTGCAACAACTGGGTTTATTAATATTTTTATACCTGTAACAATTTACTCAATATTAACAACGTCTCTTGCAACTGGATGTGCTATAATAACAGGTTTGTCTTCTAAGTTGAACATAAGCAAAAGAAAAGACGAATATAAAACTATTGTTACTTGTATTAACTCATTTAAGGAACAGTTAGAGATGATAATAACACTAAATGGTGAAATGGATAACGAATATATAAAAGATACGTTGCGTTGCGTTGCGTTAAAATATACGATATAAAAGATAAAAGAAAAAAAGATATAAGATCATAAAAGAGACTATTTTCTCTGTAATAAATGAGTAAGAAAACTATTAATTGGGATGCAAAAGAGATGATAAAAGAAACAGCAGCTAAGAAAAGAAATGGAGAGCTTATACCTGATGATATTCGATGTCTTATTGTGGGTCCATCTGGGTGTGGTAAAACTTGTTTATTATTTAATTTTTTATTACAGCCAGGTTGGTTAGACAATAATTACTTTGACATATATTCTAAAAGCATGAATCAGCCAAAGTATGAGCAGTTAAAAGATCGATTTGAAAAAGCAGAACTAAAGTTTAAGAAGCAAATAGCAACGTTCTTAAGCGGTAATGACCGTATTGTACCTATTGATGAATATGAAAAATTCCTCATAGTTGTGTTTGACAATTACATTTTAGAGAATCAAGATACTGTTAGAAATTACTTTACAAGAGGTAGACATAGACATTTAGACTGTTTCCATCTTGCACAAACATATTCAAAAGTACCTAAACAGCTTATAAGAGATAACGTTAACTTCCTATGCATATTCAAGCAAGATGATACTAATCTTAAACATGTGTATAATAAGTTTGTTAGAGGAGATATGTCTTATGATAAATTTAAAGTGACATGTTCAAAATGTTGGCAAGAAAATTATGGTTCTATACTAATTGATATGACAAGGAAGGTAAACAATGGTAAGTATAGGAACAAGATAAAACACTTTATAAACGTTTGATGTTTTTTCAGGTTTTAACGTTTGATGTTTTTTCACGTTTATTGACGTTTTTGACGTTTTTTTACGTTTTAACTTTTGACGTTTGACGTATATTGACCTTTGTTCGTTTTCTATATAATAAATGGATGAGAAAGAAATTAATAAGAATATCAAGTTAAAGGAATTCTTGATAAAGGGCTTCAAATCTTGGAAGAAAAAAAGAGCAGGTATATATGATAAATTTAAGACACAAGAACAACCTGTAATTGATGCTATTCATAATTTAGGAAGTGAAATCAAAGAAGTAGCAGAACAAAATAAAAATCTAATAACTGAACTTCTTCCAGTTGTACATAAGACGGCTTCAATAGATCCTAGTCTACTAGAAACACCTAAAAAGTAACTTATGATAGTTCCCCAAGTAGTAGTGATACGTATAACAGGAGAAATAAAACAAATGAGAAAACAAATTAAAGACAAAGTTGAAGGAGTAGAACCTTTAACAACAGCGGAATCATTTGGTAAGATTGCAACGAAATATTATAGTAGAAGAAATGATAGTGTATTTGGAATAAGAACTGTAGAAGAAGATTGGAAAATAATAAATAAGATAGGAAATTCTGAAGTTAAAGTGAAAAGGTGATGATTTGATAATTAATGGTAAAACTTATAAAGGAACAGAAGGTCTATGGGAATTGTTAACGATGAATACTAATAAAACCATTGAAGATTATGACGATGACGATTTTGAACAGTACAAGGAAAAAATAATAGAATCAGATGCTGCCTTCCAAAAATATAATCGAGATAAAAAAGTAGCATCTAATAGAGGTTCTAAGTACATTAATATTATCAAGCCTATTTGGGATAATTATATTAAACCATCTTTACCTCCAACTCCTAAAAGGACTGATGAAGGAATTAAACAATATACAGAGATACCTAAAGAATATATATGGATGGATGATGTGAGAAAGTTAATTGATCGGTTAATAGTTATAGAAGGAGAAGAAAAGGCTGGTAATAATAACTTTTATAATGAGAAAGTAGGCATAGTGAGTATGATTAATAATAAGCTTTCACAATTTATTCCTAATGATCCAAAAGGTATAGGTTATTTGATTAAGATCTTAAATACGTTACCACACGATTCTGGAATGATGAGAAGCATGGAAAAGGACTAATGAATACGATTTTAAACATGAAAGGAATACCAGAGTTACATATACCAGGTTTCAGATTTTGCGGGCCTTTTACGAAGCTACAAGAAAGATTAGAAAGAGGTGATAAAGGTATTAACCCATTAGATGAGGCTTGTAAAGAACACGATATATACTACAGAGACAATAAAGTTACAGAGTCAAGACATATTGCAGATAAGGAACTAGACACTAAAGCATGGAAAAGAGCAATTAGTAGTGATGCATCAATTGGTGAACGATTAGCTGCTTTTGGAGTTCATACTGCTATGAATGCTAAGGTTAAGTTAGGATGGGGATTATAAGTTTTTAATGTTATTATGTATGATTCTTTTATGGGTATATCCCATCAAAGCGTTGTTTCAAGATTTTCTTTATAATAAATGGATAGTGTTGAGAGTTGCGAGTTACAGAGTTTTAAAGCTAACACAAGAACATTTAATAATTTGAATGAAACTAACAAAGATATTGAGTTTGATTTCGATGTGGGGAGGGGTTCATACATCCACACAAAGCAGATTGTCATATGACTTTTGAAGTTGTTGGTGCAGCAGTTGGAGGAACATTTGGTGCAAACGATACTATAAAACTTGTAGATAACTTCTTCCCATTCTTCTTTTCTCAAATTGAGGTTAGAAAGCATGGAGTTGTTATAGATAAGATTGAACTACCTGGAATAACGTCTACAGCTATTGGAACATTAAAGATTTCCAAACCAGAAGTTGAATGTATAAAACAAGCAGGATTTGAAACAGATGATAAACTTGGTCTACGAAAGGACTTTAGTGTTTTGTACCCACTAAGATTAACTCCGGGCTTTATAAGTGATTATAAAGAGGTTATGTAGAAAGGTGGATTGAGAATAACATTTACAAAAGCTAACAACAATAACGATGTATTGTACAAATGGGCTGGGAGAGAAGCAGGTGCAACAGCTCCTCATGATGAAAAATAACAATAAAAAGTATGGAGATAAGAATGTCTATTGTTGAATACGAATCTAATTATGAAAACCAGTTAAAGTTGAATATTCTTAAGGAACCTAAAATCATCTTTTCATTCCATACTTATCAATGTGTTCAAAATACTGTTGTAGGCTCTTTCTTGGAGTTTGATGTTACTACTCAATTTAATTCTAGGCAATTTGATATGCCCGATTTCGTAGTTGTAATGTTCCAAACTGATAGAAGTGGTAAACAAACAGCAGATGCAAGTAAGTTCGATCATTGCAAGGTAAAGAATATCTATCTTAAGAATGGAAGGAATGAAGTATTTCCAAAAGAATCAAAAAATTTAGATATTGCTAACAGGGATTATTTTAAGATGTACGAAGATTATACTGCATTTAAGAGAATAACATGTGGTAATACTGAAATGTACTATGATCCTAAAGAGTTTATAGTTAACAGACCAATGTATGTGATTAATTGGACAAAAGAACTTTACATATGATCCTAAGAATGAAAAAGTAGTAGAAGAGTTTCAGATAGTTAAATGTATTTTTGTGGTGTTTATGGAGGTTTTTCCATAAACGAAATTAACAAAAAATGATTAAAATATTTTGGTGAAGATAAAAATTGAAGAGTGTTCATTGATTTTCTGTATAATAAATACGATGGCGAGTCACATTGAACTTTTAAATAAACTTGGAAGTCTTGAGCAAAAACAAGTTATTGGATTAAGAGAATTAGTATTAGGTACAGAATATAAGATTGTGAAAATGGAAAAGTTTAAAACTAAGTTTAGAAAGAGCATTTTAGTTGAGTGTGAGGAGTTTAAGGTATTTCTTCCACCTAGATTTACAAAACACTTAACAGATAAAATGATTGATGAGATCGTTAAAGATGGAATAAAAATCAAATACACTGGTCTAAAAGAGAATTATTCAACTGTTGAGTTCTGTATGTAAATTTTAAATGAGAAGTGGTTTTATGAATTTTAAATGAGAGGTGGTTTTATGAATTTCTCATAAAACGATAATTTTCCTTATAACAAATAAGCTATGGCTACTTATTTGAATAAAAATGACGTTAAAGCATTGAAATTCCTTCGCATAGATGAGTTAGAAAAAGGTAAAGCGTATGATAACATTATGGAAATTGATTCAAACACAGCGTTATGGTCAATGAGTTTTAGTACATTTAGATGAGAAATATAAGATGTTATTAGCACAAATATATAATGACGAAACTGAGCAAGTGTTGAAAGATTTGAAAAAATATAAGCTGTTTGTTAAGAATGAGGGTTTGAAAGATTTAGATAATGGTTATAAAATACATCAGTTTCACTTTAGAAATGAATCCAAAAAATAGCAGAAGATTCCATTTTCAATATCCGAACTTGTAATTTTTAGTATGTTTTAAGTGTATAAGTGTTTTTATAGTATCAATACTATAAAAAGCTAAGACCTTTGAATATACAGAATATAATGTCATTTGAATTTAAAAGACACATGTATAAATAAGGGATTTATTTGAGTTTTTATAATTATATCCTTAGAGTTATGCAGCCTACAAATCACTCGGTATATAGTAAATTTATTTGTCTATTGACTGCCGTTTGAATTTTGAAAATCGGTTAATATTTGACGAAGTTATAAGAAATTCAAAATTTCGGGAATTTTTTACGGGTTTATTTTTGAGTTTTTCGGGAAAATGTTATTCTTTAAAAAGTCTTAGAATTAAATGTAGAATACGGTAATATGTTTATTTTTCAATTTGATGAAATTCTGTAGAGATATTGAAAAAAGAGAAATACCCTTAGGGTTATGCAACCATTTATGCACTTTATAAGATTGGTTTTGCTATTAGTATTCATTTGTCGTTTGAATTTTGAAAATCGGTTAATAAACAACGAAGTTATAACGATTTAAAAAAATAACATCCCTCGAGTACGCCTTTAAAAACAGGGTTGGTTACCGTTTGCAAAGAAATATCATGTTTACCATATGTCATAGCGAGTCGTTAGTAATAGTTTCAGAGCTTAATTCGTAATTTTAACAATTCTGGAAAACATATTAAAAAATGTTAGTTTCCAACCCTGTTTGTCACCTGAAGGCAAAAATCACGTTACAACTAACAATTTTAAAACTTTTTCGATTGTGAAGAGAGAAAATTTTAACTATATAACGTGACAATATAACGTGACAAAATTGGTATTGTTATTACTACACTTCCATATGCTGCTTGATTACTAAAAAGAAAGAGAAGAAAAACATGCATGACTGCCTGAGTTGATGCAACTTGTGACTTAAAAAGAAACAAATTCTCCTTTACATTGTTACTACAATTATGTTTATATGGAAGTCACGTACGCAACTTGCATGCGGAATCATTCTCATATACAATGGAAGTAGATAACCTTGGCTTTAGTTCAACTTATTTTTTATTCTTACCAAGCAAACTGGATTGTATGTGTGTCTGTGTACATGTATCAGTGAGTTAGATGAATGAATATATATATACTGTTTGGCTGTGCATTTATTCAATACTCATATAAGTCTAAAGTTCATCTTCTTATTACTCGGTCATTTGTGAAGCGATTTTAATCAAACAAAAAGTATCTGTTAAAGTAAAGACAGCACTACGAGTTATATGATTCTAGATGTAAGTTTTTATGATTTTAAATGTCATAAAAGCCTATGCGATCTCACTTTGGGTTATCCCTCTCTGTTAAAGTAATATAGCCAGTTGTGGCTTCATAGTTTTTTTGGTAGTTAGGGGTGGAAGGGGGTGGAATGTGTCCTAAAACATACAGACATACCATACTCATACATTAGTACAGTTACTCATTTACTTCAATTTAATATAAATGAATCAGTCTCTATAAACAGACAGCTGAATACAAATAATTTTTTTGAAAAATTCTCTTCTATCATGCTGAAATTAAATCCGTAAATAAAGGCATCCTTAAAGTATCTTCAAAAATCACGAAACGAATTACTAACGAAATTCCCTTAAAGTTAAATATCCCGTTTATCTTTCGGAGAAAGTATGCTGATCGTGAAAGAAAATTGAATTTGAGATTTGAACGGATTTACACACTTCATTGCCCATAGATACCGAAAAAGTGATTTTTCGTAATCTGTCCGTTTGTTCGTCCTGATATAAATTTACCTAGACGTCATACAAATATGCATCTCACTTAAGATTTTTATGTGATTCAACAGGAAGATCAATTTTTTTGCGCTAAACTTAACAGTAGTCTACTGAAATGTGAAAATAAAAATGGCAATTTTCTCGGAAACAACTCTGAATATTTTGTTTATATCATAAATCACTTTTTTCAACAAGACCTCCATATTCCAGAGTATAACAAGGACTCCAAAATAAGTCATTTCTCTGAGGAAAATTAAGAAATGGTAGTTTACTCTAAAGGGCTAGTTTTCTCGGACCATTGTCTCAAAAACGACTTAAGCGATTTTGATCATATTTCATAAATAAAAATTCCGTTCATTATTTGACAATATGACATAGTTTATTTATCTTGGTAATCTGCGAGAGAGTAGTTTATTCTTGGGGATAACTATATAACGTTGTGTAAATTACGCCCTATCAAAACAATCCCAAAAGATTAGTTTACCCTTATAGGTGAGTTTCGTTCCGCACTACGTTTTCGAAAACGACTCAAGGGTTTCTGTTCACATTTCTCAAATAATTCTTTGTTTGATTAACATTTCACTAACATTTCTATATTGTAGCGTTAAGCAGTTCAATAAGAATATCCAGAAGATATAGTTTACTCTTGCCAGTGAGTTTTTTTTGAGTTTGTATAAAATACGAATCATAAGATTTTATTGTTTTATAAACAAATGTCAGTATTAACGCGAACATAAGTCATTTATTATGAAAAAATCTGCATTAGTTAGTAAATTTTAGAGTGTTGTTTGGGGGGGGGGCAAACTTTTCCAAAAAGCTTATAATGTTCAAATGTTACAAGAAAACGTTTCCTTAACAACTACAGCACATGATTTAGTTTAATAAATTGAAGTTGGGACGTTTATTGTGGTAGCCCATACCTTCTAATTAGAATATTATATAGAGGATACTGAGAAAAATAAGCGGTAACCTAGTGGAGGATGATGGCGAATTTGGCTGTTATAACCAGTGAATAATTTTCAACAACCCTTCTGAGATAAAAAGTTTATCTTTACGAAGTCACTAGTAATCAATCGAATAGGGTTACTAAGAAATGAGTAGAAACAATACAATGTTTGGTTGTTATCAACCTATAAAGTAGGCTAGAAGAAGGTAACCAATTCAAGAAGGTTAATTTAATTTAAAAAAATGTGTTGTTATCAACCGATTTTCACACAAGGTAAATTTCACCATCCAGAACTCATTTACTGATAACATTGCATTACTAGAAGCACAAACAGCAACGTCGCCATTTGCAATTTTAAGAACGAAAAGTCAGAACAATTGTGGATACTTATGAATACATAGGAAAACAGTTATTAAAATATGAATTCTACATGAATTAACAGAGAAATTTGCAGGAAAGTTTATTTACGAAAGTTTATGTATTTTCTGATATTGAAATGAATATAATTTTATGAGACATGTCTGTAGTACAAATAATGACAGAGCTAATCATGTAACTGCTGTCAAAACATTTATAAACATATTAATAATTATTTGACGGATTATAGGAAATATAATATGTTGTATGTTGCTACACGCTGAAATATTAAATATACTGAAATATTAAAAATACATTTGCTTTCAGCAAAGAGAAGGCCGACACAAATTCCCAGTGTAATTTCTGATATATTTATGGTACAAGGATATTACTGAAACATATTCAAACTTCCTATTGTGTGTCGACTCTCCAATCGAGGTACTTATGTATCAAGTCTAGGATTTAGTCGATCCTGAGTTGTGGACGCAACCAGGCAATCATTGCCACGGGCATAGTGCTGGGGCGAGATAGAGAATTTCATCCGAGAGAGGTCAGTTATTTTTGGCTATTGCCTCATTCATCACCATCATCTCATTTAGTACACCTTCATCTGAGTTACATAATCTCTTGGCTAAATCATCATCATGGCCCCCTCCTCGACGGGAACGAAGGGCACAGCCACGAAACCAGGTCCCTCTGCTGATACGAAGACCACTAAAGAAGATACCTCGAAACAGGCTAGTCTTGATATCGCTCACGATCTCCAATTGGGAACTCCAAAGAATCAGACGCTAAGAAGCAAAGGCATTACAGCTCTAATAGAGAAGGTTCCACTGCCTCATTTACTGTGAGAAACACTGAGATGGACTGCGCTAATGCGCTATCCTCTCCTACTTTGCCAGCTAACCAAGAAACCATGTACAATTTTATCTTAAAGAACTTCGATACTAAATACTGAACTGCACGCGCCATCTTCATGCAAATCAATAAATATGTTCCGCGCGCATGATATCCACCAAATTATACCTACTAGCAATAAAATCATCTTGAAATCTCCTAATCTTAACTTCCATATTTATGTTAGAAACGAAGCTAGCTTTGAAGTTTATGGACCGCAGGCTGTATTGACGCCTCTCGATCCGAGCCAACGCAAAAACAAAACTCCGCTACCTCGTCTTCCACTGCTTCTCCCAGTAGTTACCGGGGCATTGAACCCGAACTCACTAACGATGAGATTTTTGATGAGCTGCGATACGAGGACCTAGAAATCAAGAAGGGTAATAGAATCCCTAACAACAGTGGCCCTACCTACCTTGTACGTGTTTTGGCCGACCACCAGCAAATAATTGATCATCGTTTGGCTCACGGTGCCCACGTATATCGCCGCCGCTACAAGGTAGAGCTTCTCGTACGTCTCCACCTCTCCCCATAGGAAGCGAGAAATGCCAAACTAACAACGATCATTACCCTCACAATTGTACAATACGAAGCAAAAAACCTGCAACATGAAAGTTTAAGTTCATTGTGAAACTACGCCTAACAATATAGGCAACCAACCTAACGTCTTTGTGGCACTGATCACGCCAGGATAGCCTTCGGCTTCGTCCCCCTGCACACTTCGTTTGGAGCAGGAAATGCATAGACCACGTGACTACAAACCACAAATTTCTCACAAGATGGAGTAATAGATTGAGGTTCTTCTCATTTTACATCCTCAGTTTTAAAGAGAGAGAAAGAGAAAAAGGTCAACGTGATAAAAACTAAGTAAAGAGGAATATGCGAAATATAAAGGAAAATAAAACGTGCGCATATATTGACAAATGACACATGCACTTCAAAGGAGACCACCACAAATTTTGTTATGAACCATATATAATAACTGTGAGAATCAGCAAACCACAAATACATAATTACACACAGTAAGTGAAAATTTCTTTAAAATCTCAACCATAACTGAAAGAAGAGATTACTTCTCTATTGTTTTTGTTCGTAGCATCCATCTACATGGAGAAATGAGAAAGAGAGAACATCTTAAGAGATTCGCACGTATACAACATCGGAAACTGCTAAATGGAAAAAATTACAGTCTTTGGATGGGATTCGAACACAGAACCTTAGCATTAGAAATCCCACACTCTACCGATGTAGCTAATCTGACTCTAATACCCTGTTCCCAAATCATTACCTATGAAAGATGGAATGGAGTCTGCAGAAAACTACGTCTCACATGTCCATGACAGACAGCCTATAACCTATGTCTAATTGGTACTTTAAAAAGCTAGCTATACACGTGCATAGAAAAGTAAAATCAAATGAGTAGTTAGTACACATCACTTTGTCTGTCTCACTCTGACTATATAAATCGAGGAAGAAGAAAAAAGTATAGAGGTGAGAACACAGGAAGAACAAGCAAAAATAAAAGTTGCAGGAAACTGAATATCAAGGAGAGAAAGAGAGAGACATAGAGACAGAGAGAAAAATAGAGGGAACGAAGCAAATGATTTAATATACATCCGAAAAGAAGGTTCACAACTGTGCTATACATTTAATGTATTGAATACTCTGTTTCTTCTAAATTGCTTGCTAGATGACAAATATTAATTTGTAAAAACGTTGCAAACGCCCGCGTTGTCTTGTTTTCTTTCTGTTTCAGTAATAGTGAAAAATGTGATTTATGCAACATAATAAATTACTAATTTTCCTACAACAACCATGTAGTTGTTGTTGATGATTTTGAGTTTAACGTCCGTTCAGCAGCGAGACTATATAAGACGTGGACCTACTTATTAACGTGAATTCCGAACCATATGAGCTGCTGCCGGGAATCGAAGCAACCATGTAGTGTTGGTAAGAAATTTCTAAACAAAAGAAAAAACTGATCAGCAAAATACATAAAACGATAGTCGTGCAAACTATTACTTAAAGAGAATTTATTGTAAAATCAATACATCCATGTGGCGGTATATAGTCGTAAAGTGATTAGAAAACTTAATATTAAACTGTCGATCAGAACGTTTTACTTATTTGAATTCAATGTCGTATAGGTTCGGTTTTAGCTCTAGATTTCAGCGTTCTCACTTCGTTTCTTAACTTGTAGGAAATATGCATTAATCGAAAGGATAAAAGTATACAAAATTTAACTAGCTAAAAGAAGAGAATAACATAAAAATCCGGATTAGAGTATTAGAATAAACATGTGTATTTTGTTTAGCGTTTGCAAGTCATAGCTTATAGGAATTATAGAAAAACGTTCGTTGTGAAAGCACAAGAAAAAAAAAAAACAAACAGAAGATAGACACAAACCTCAGGGGGATTTGAACACGAGAACGCGGAGGTAATAGATTACTGTACTAAACCGCTCGGCTATATCTTAGTTGAAGAAGCTTGGGGACTTTGTTGCACTCCACGTTTCATCGCTCGCCTTGTTAAGTCAATGGGTCGGCGATTAGAAGCCCTAAGGGAAGTCAATGGCGAATATACTCGATATTAAATATAATACCTTCTACACCCTTCCCAGCCCTTTTCAGTGCTACTTAATTGCAACCAAATATACGAATATGTACGCGTACTTTCCTGGGTATCGCTGCAATACTTTCACTATTAGAAACTGTTGATAACGTTAGGGTTGATCGGAACGTATTCTTTGTGGAGTATTGGTTAGAAGACTAATTTTCCATATGTCTTTTTGTATATACCCAGCTGTGTTATTATTAAGACGTCAGCAAGAATGTACTTCAAAGTCAACTGCATTAACAATATTGTATTCAAAAATAATCTTATGAGTAACCTTTTAGTTATATGAATTTCGGTTCCTGCAAGTCCAACGTCTCAGAATACACTGTCGTATTTTTTAATACAAGACTTTGATACAAGATATGAACAAAACTCAACAATCAAACCCTAAACATATCATCGTGATTGCCATTGTATGTTGTGGAGTGTTTTAATCCATATAACAAAACTACATACTGAAAAAATAGCGTATGGGACTGAGTTTCGAACACGAGTCTGCAGGATGGAAAATTAGTCTTCTAACCACTACTCCACAAAGAATACGTTCCGATCAACCCTAACGTTATCAACAGATTATAATAGTGAAAGTATTGCAGCGATACCCAGGAAAGTACGCGTATATATTCATATATTTGGTTGCAATTAAGTAGCACTGAAAAGGGCTGGGAAGGGTGTAGAAGTGTTGTACCTTGGCACCTTTACCTACCTTTTGGTGTACCTTTTTGGTGTATCATTTTTCTTCTTTCATTTTTTCTTTCTTTCTTTTCTTTTTGTTGATAAATGGTATGTACATTACAAGTCAATGAGTCCACTAATGTCAATCATAAAGATATTGGAAAATGTAATAACCTCATAAAAGATAATGAAAGGTCAAATCTCAGAGCAACAACCGGACTATGAAAAAGCAATGACATTAGATGTGTGTATGGTTAGGATTATTGACCGTCGCATGCAAAAACATGGTGAAGGACTCAAGATAAAGGTACAATGTTCTTTAATTTCTTTGTCGAAGTAATACAAAAACGAAGGTAATGACTTGTATCAAAATCATGTGATGTACAAACGCTGGACTCTCACATGAGGTTTACGTCAATGATATTCGCTTTGAAAAGTATAAAACCTCCAGAAGGGGCTCCTTTAGTCACCCCTTCTCTTCACTGGAGTCTCGGCTCGTCGTCTTCGTAATTTTACTTGAAGAGGTCCGATCTGCCACCTGCGGTTGTGTCGCACAACACGTCTTGTCTTGTCTATTTGGACTTAGTCTGCCAAACGTTATATCACTTTCGTAATTCCTCTTAGTGAGAGTCTACGTTTAATAAGTCTTCGTTGTACAATACTACGTTTAAAAGTTCTTTGCAATTTTTCTGTGAATCTCTAATTGGAACTGTAAACCTCTTCAACCAATAAATTGTCATCAATCAATAGTTTGAAATCTACGTTTCATTTCTCTGGACACTGCTGTACTCCAAGCGGGAGTCGAACTAGTGATCATCTGCCGACGCCAACCGAAGGTACGCTGCCCAAGCCGCTCGGGGCGCTACAGTACAAACAGAGAATTTTGGTGACCAGCAGTGTGATAGTTCCAGTGTTCCAGAATTCCAGAAGTTAAGAGGAAGCAGTAGTGGTAGATCGTATAGTAACTGGACACAACCACTTCTAAGCAAAAGAACACCACCTGTTTGGAGGGAGCTGCCCATCCCTGGACTTGTACATCCTAAAGACGAAGGTTTTCCTGGTCTAATTGGTGCAATTCCACATTTGGAGGAGGTTCCAAAGTTCTACTCCAGCACGACCCAAGCTGCACTTTCATTTGGCCGAATCACACCGGAGAAATTCAGCAGATCCCAGAAAGGAGCACATTCGGATTCCCGCCTTAGGAAACACAACACCATCGAAGAAGACCATATCCTGTGATATAGGCAACCAGAAACTCATCTCCAAGGATACTCCGCATCAATAATAATTGTAAGTTGTAAATCTTTCTCTGTTGTTTCTCAATCAATTCATTATTTCTTTTCAATTTTACATTCTTTAACAAAATTTAAAATTTTCATTGTAACAAGGTGTAAAATTTTTGCTTAGAGGTTTCCATTTAGTTCTAATTTAAGTCAAACAAAACAAAAATGGCTGAAGCTAGGGACAGCGATAGTGAACCTGAGACCACTCAAACTTATTGCTCTATTAGCGAAGCTTTAAAATTAAAATCAGAACCATTTACGGGAGACAAACGTAAGCTTAGAGAATTTATTGACAATGGTGACACCGCTTTTCAAGTTGTTGACCCCCAACAGCATAACATTTTATTAAAGTTTGTTAGGGCTAAAATTACAGCTGACGCGAAGTCAAAGCTGCTTGTCAGAAGCTCCACTGAAACATGGGAGCAGGTTAAAGCAATTCTTGAGGAAAATTATGCCACAAAACGCACTCTCGATTATTATGCATGCGCTCTCTTTAACGCACGTAAAGGGAAACAAGAGAATATTGTCTCTTGGGGTTCGAGGATCGACTCCCTTCAGTTTGATCTGAAGGAAGCCGCTTGTCGTATTTGTAATGATGAGGAGCTTTGCGGTGCTATGTCATTAATTGAACACCTTTCAAAGGCCAGTTTCATTCAGGGACTAGCCCACGAAAGAATTCAAACTATTGTTAGAAGCAAGGAACCTAGTAATTTAGGTAGAGCAGTAGAAGTGGCATTAGAAGAAGAAAGTAATATTCTCTCTCAGAGGGAGAAAGTGCAAACGAAATTAGATAGAGGCCGGCCACCTCCTAATGATGTAGTTTGCAATTTTTGTAAAAAACGAGGTCATGTAGCCTCGGCCTGTTTCAAGAAAAACAGGGATAAGAGAATTCCTCAAGTAAAATATATTCAAAAGAATAAAATTAGTAGTAGTCATCCCGTGCAACACGCCATTGATGAAAGAAAATATCATGGTAATGTAGGTAATTCGGGAAATGTGAATAGTCGTCCCGCGCAGCACGCCACTGATGAAAGAAAATATCGTGGACGTGTGGGCAATTCGGGAAACGTGTAAATGTTGAGGCAAGAGAAGCAAAAGAATCTTCTCTTGGCCTCTACAGTAATAGCCCGTTAATCTTGAAAAATAACAAGGTCAGTATATACATAAAGGAACTTGGTAAACAAATAATTCTTTTGGCTGATACTGGGTCACAGATATCTCTAATTCGATTAAGCGAGCTGACACCTGACCTCCAGTCTTTAGTTGATAAAGACTCTGCTACAAAAATTCAAGGAATAGATTCTACTCCCATACTTACAAGCGGAAGAGTTAATTTAACTTTGGAATTAATCCAGAAAGCGATAATACATGAATTCCATTGCGTTTCAGATAATGTAAATTTAACTTCAGACATCCAAGGGATCATAGGATCAGATTTCTTTATGAAACAAAAATGTGTTTTAGATTTCAGTCAAAACATAACTTTGTTACACATTCCTCAGAGGTGTGAACAAATAGTAGAGGTCCCCACCATAACAGAAAATATAGGAATTTTAAGTCGAAAAATATTGAAAGGAAATGTTATTTTGGGTGATGCAATTACTAATAGAGAAAACAATAAATGCATTGGCATTATTCTAAACGCTAACGAATACCCCGTTACAGTAGAATTATCTCCAGTGACTTTAGAACCACTACCGTGTTCAGATGATGCAACTAAAGTATTATCAATTCAAACATCAACTCACTCAGTAAATTCTTTAGCAAATTCTGATAGAATTAAGGAGCTAACTAACCATTTAAGATTAGAGCATTTAACCCCACATGAAAAAGCTAGCATATTAGAAATCTGCGAGGAATTTAACGATGTTTTCTTCCTCCCTGGAGACAAAATCAAGTGCACTCAGGCAGTTGAACATAAAATTCCTTTTCTCCCCCAGCATGAACATACGGTAGTAAACCGACGAAATTATCGCTTACCTGAAGTATATAGGGAAGAAATAAAAAGGAAAGCAGAACAAATGCTAAAAGATGAAATAATACAACCTTCAGTATCTCCATTCAATTCTCCCCTTGTAATAGTGCCAAAAAAGCTAGATAGTAGTGGTAAACAGAAATATCGAATTTGCCTGGACCTTTCTAGAGTTAATTCTCTTACCGTCGGTAATGCTTACCCGTTACCTAATATCTCTGAAATTTTAGATCAATTAGGAAGAGCCAAATTCTTTACAAAGCTAAATCTTTATTCTGGTTATCACGCAGTAAAAGTATGTGAGGAGGATCGTCATAAAACAGCGTTCACAGCAAATGACCAACATTGGGAATACATTCGTATGCCCTTTGGTTTAAAGGGGGCTCCTGCAACCTTTGCTCGATTAATGCAAGTAGTTCTTAGTGGAATAATCGGAATAAAATGCTTAGCTTATCTTGATGATGTGATTATTTACGCACCCACTTTAAAGTCCCATAACGAGAGATTAATTGAAGTTTTGAAAAGATTACGTGAGCATAACCTTCAATTGCAACCGGCAAAGTGCGAGTTTTTACGAAAAGAAGTGATTTACCTTGGACATATTATCTCAGAAACTGGAGTACGCCCTGATCCGCGATTAATTGAAAAAGTGATTCATTACCCTGTACCTAAGACTGTCAAACATGTGCGAACCTTTTTAGGACTTGCTAATTATTATAGACGTTTTGTAGAACATTTTAGTGAAATTGCCAAACCCTTGAATAATCTCTTAAAGAAAAACACCCCTTTTAACTGGACAGATACGGAACAACAAGCTTTTGATATTTTGAAACAGAAACTTACAGAATACCCTGTATTACGCTATCCAGATTTTTCCAAACCCTTTATTTTAAGTACAGATGCGTCTCAAGACTGCATTGGAGCTATATTATCACAAGGAGAATTAGGACAAGATTGGCCAATAGCTTATGCGTCGCGCACACTGTCTAAAGCTGAATTTAATTACTCTACAATTGAGAAGGAACTTTTGGCAACAGTTTGGGGTTGTAGTACTTTTAGACCTTACCTATATGGACGTCACTTTACTATCGTGACCGACCACCGCCCACTTTGTTATATTTTTAGTGTAAAAGACCCTAGTTCGCGTCTTATGCGCTGGAAACTAAAATTGGCTGAATACGATTTTGAAGTAAAATACCGACCCGGAAAAACCCATCAAAATGTTGATACTCTCAGTAGAATACAGGTTATAGAGGAAACTAGTGAACAGTTAACGGAAGAAAAGAAAAACCAAATTCTGAAGGAGTTTCACGCTAGCCCCATAGCAGGACATCTTGGAATGAAGGCAACATATGAAAAGATAAAAGAACATCTTACCCTCAATAATATTCATCTTAATGCGTGGCCATATATCAAATCAGAGGTAGAAAACTACGTTAAAAAATGTGATAGTTGCCAAAGAAACAAAACCCTCACAAAAACAAAAATGACTCTTGTAATCACCGATACTCCTGAAACAGTATTTGCCAAATGCTCAATGGACGTCGTAGGCCCATTATGCCCTAGTTTGCAAGGAAATCGTTTTATATTAACCTTTTTAGATTTATTGTCTCGTTACTTAATTTCCATACCTTTACCAAAACAAGATGCCGACACAATTGCTCGCGCTTTTGTGGAGCATATAATTCTAAAATTTGGGTGTCCATCAGTTTTAATTACAGATCAAGGATCAAATTTCCTTAGTCAAATGTTTCGAAGAGTATGTAGGTTATTAAGGATAGAAAAATTACACACTACTAGCTACCACCCAGAAGCGAATCCGGTCGAACGTCAGGATGCCACGTTGATTCAAATGCTCAGAAATTTCGTTTCGGAGCAGCAAACAGACTGGGACCAGTGGATACCTTTCGTATTATTTGCTATAAATACAACAAAACATGCGAGTACTGGTTTCACAAGTTTTGAATTACTTTTCGGACGTCCCCCGAATATTTCTGGTGTCTTACAAAGAGCTCCTAGCGAAGTTAATTATGCTTTAGATGATTATGTTAAAGAGCTTAAACAAAAGCTGCAAACATCATATGCCATAGCCAAAAGAAATCTTGAAAAATCAAAGTTCAAAAACAAAAATAGTTATGATAAATCTTTAAATGTACAGACATTTAAAGAGAACGACCTTGTGTTATTGTTTGACGAAACAGTCAGAAGGGGGCGATCAAAGAAATTAATGGCCCATTGGGTGGGACCATACAAGCTGATCAAAGTGGAAGGTGTCAATTGCACATTGCAACTTCGAAAGAATAAAACATTAAAAGTGCATGCCAATCGTTTGAAGCATTATTATTAACTGTACTCTCAAGCTTCTGATATATCTAAGCTTACAGTAATACTTTTTTTCTCTTTCTCTCTCTCTATTTTTCCGCAGATGTTTACTTTGGTTCTGTTATCACTATTATTGTGTACGGTCAGTGCATCCTACACTAAGGTTAGATTGGAAAGATTCCAAGACAGCCCAGGGTTATACTATGAGTTCAAAGGATACACAAAATTATATAATACCGAATGGAGGCTCGTCACATATGTTAATCTAACTAGGTTAGATGAAAACTTTGCTATTATATCTCGTTACGTACTAGCAACAAGAAATATTTGTAATGATAAGTTAATTCAGTCAAGCAAAACAAATTGTAACACCACATTTTACAACGGCGTGACCTTAAAGATGAAGTCCATTCAAGACACACGTTTACTAATCAATCAAGTAACTGAAAACCGCCAAGATAGAGTAAAACGAGGTCTCTTTGACTTTGTGGGTACCATAAGCAAAACATTATTTGGTATAATGGATGCTAGTGATGCAGCGTGGTATACTCAGCAAATCAATAAATTGGAGCAAGAACAAAGTGATTTTCTTAAATTAAGTAAAGAACAAATGATGGTTGTAAAAAGTACCTTACTAACATTAAACGGTACCATTTCCACTATTCAAGAGAATGAAAATAATTTAAAAGAAAGTTTAGATAAACTAACTTTAGAAATTAACAAAAGAACAAAGCAAATTTCTCAAAATTTCCTTACTTTAGAAATGAGGCTCACCTTAAATGAGCACATTCAAAAGATTGATCGTCTTTTAAAAGATTTACGACAGGACTTTGAATTAATACTGCAAGCCATCATAAACGCTCAAAAGGGTATTCTCCAACCCCATATAATAACTCATGCTGAGATATTCCGTCAATTTAAGGCGAGTGCCACTAGCTTACCCACTGGACTAAGTTTACCATTTCCTACTAATTTGGCATATGGATACTTACTCCTTAAGGTCATGTCCTTAGATGTCTTTATTCACGATAATGTACTGGGTTATGTAATTAGCTTACCTTTAACAGAACATTTATAATTCGATATGTATCACATCATTCCTTTACCAATTAGAATACAAAATACTACCAGTAAATATATTTATGTACAGCCTACTAAAGAATATCTGTTACTGGATAATACTCAGCAATACTATGCTAAGTTAAGTGAAGTAGAATTTTCTAAATGTAAAATGTTGCAAAATAATCAATATGTATGTAAACAAAGTTTTCCAATTATGTCAACACATTTACATGAAGAATGCGAAGTAAAATTATTACAGTATACTAGAGAATTACCTGAAAATTGTAATAGAAGAATTGTTCATCTTGGCCAAACATTGTGGACACAATTAGATAAAAACGAATGGTTATTTATTAGTCCCGACAAAGAGAAAATAACAATTCTATGTCAAAATCAAGAACCTTATGACCTTATTATTACTAACCTAGGTAAATTAATATTAGAACCAAACTGTAAAGGTTATGGAAAACAAATAATGATTCAAGCACATAGCATTTATGAATCCAATACTACATCGAAAGATTTAATACCTAAATTGAATCTTACTTATGACTGTTGTGATGTTCATGGTCAAACTATAAGTTTGGACGAAATACAACTGAATGTACCAATCAAGCATGTAATTAACAATTTTAATGATTTAAGATATGCTTCTCATAAAATTGATGATATTGAGCAGGCTATAACTGAACAAGAATGGAAACTTGCGTATTCTTCTAAAATGTCTAAAATATCAATTTTTGCTTACATTGTATCTATTATAGTGCTCATCATTATGATATCATGTTGCTGCAAATATTGTAAATGTTACAAGTTGTATAATAGATGGACTAAAGATGATAGTTGTTGTAGAGCATTGTGTTGTTTTAAACCAACAATAATAAATAGAATTCAAACTAACCCACATAAAGCAACTGTAACCCCCATTGCATTTTCTGATTTTAATAAAAGTGAGTCAGATTTATTAGAGCTAAGGGAAGTTGAAGATTCAACCCACAATGTTTCCCAGACGAGCCCTCCAACGGGAACAATGTCCAGGTTATCTAGTAGAAAGGCGTTACCTGGAACAAAAAGCCGCTGAACCCTCTTCAGCTCAGCCATTTCTTAGGTAATCTTAACATTTTATTGCATAAAATAAAAATGATGTACTTATGTATTTAATTGTGTAATAAACAAAAGGGTATATGTATTATATAGCATATAATCAAAAAAAAGCGTTAATGTAACACTTTTTTTTATTATCTTAGGGGGGGGAGGTGTCGTACCTTGGCACCTTTACCTACCTTTTGGTGTACCTTTTTGGTGTATCATTTTTCTTCTTTCATTTTGTTTTCTTTCTTTCTTTTCTTTTTGTTGATAAATGGTATGTACACCTTGTCTCAAAAAGGTTGAGCGCATTCTTTATTGCTGTTTCAAGGCAAAACTTTTCTAAGTCCAACTTCGGGTATCTTCGGGAAAAAGTAAACCAGGTTCGAACCTCGAAGCCAACCTTTGCAATCGGGAAAAATCTTGCAGATGTGTTTTTCTTCTTTTAAATATAATAAGACTTGTTACCAATTATATATAAAAAAGCAACATTGATTGAAATACTTAATGATACAATATTTCGAAACTGTATTAATGCCAGCACATGCTTGTTTGTCATTTTGCTCTCCATACTTAATGGAATATTTAGATACGTAAACGAATCTTTCCATTTGTAAAAGAATGGTGAAAGTTAAGACATAAAACATTATTCTCTCCTGAGTACTAAAATAAGAGTCAAAGTAGAACAAAAACAGCGTTTGCAGTGGATACGAATGTAATTATTATCTTAAATACCGTTATATATCGCTAGAAGTATTGTTCGTGGAGCGCTTGTGTTAGCTCAGTGGTACGCCGTTGGATTTCAAATCGTAAGGTCGAGGGTTCGCTTCCGATCTGAGTCAATGTTTTTTTTTATGAAATTCTTTTTTCCGCAATGCATGAAAAATTATATAAAATAATTACATTAAAATACGTCAGCTGTATATATATAACATACAATCATTGCAGAACAAAGTGATTATTATGTTTAAAATATAACAGGTGATCACAGTACGTTGGTATTCTATGATATATGTGAATGTTAAATACAAATTAAGAAAATAATATCATTGCAATGAATAAATTATGTAGTGTATTTATTTGGAGCTATTTGTCATCGGAAGTTACTTCTGAATTTTCTCATTACAGCAAGTGATTTACGCTTTCTGAAGGGTAAAGAGACCATTCAGGTATAAACATAAATTATTATACAAACTCCAATCTTCGTTACAGACACAAAACTCCCGATCCCCAAAACTATGTAAACAGGAAATTTACGAACACGAAGTCATGTCTAAGAGACTTATTTATACTCGAGAAAGAAGGTAGAATAGGATTTCTTTCCAAAGGATTTCAGTTCAATAATCTGCAAGGCTTTTGTATATGGATGTGGTCCCTTTCTCTCCGCCAATATATATAAAGTAAAAGCGATCGATATTAGTGTCGAATCCATAGTTCTCGTTGTTGCAGAAATTAATAATTACAACTCCGAAAGCGTTAAAGTCCAAATTTAACTCTCATCGTAAAGCTCCTTTGTGGTTAAGCGTATAGCGTACACGCTTTCGGTGTGGGAGACCCAGATTCGGCCCCCAGCGAGAGCTCATGTAGTTCGCGTTAATTAGTAGGTCTACGTCTCATATAGCCTCACTGCTGACGGGACGTTAAACTCAAAATCAATTCAATTGGTTCAAAACCCATTATTATGGCGGGCGATAAAGGATGAAAAATAAAATGTCTCAAGTGATTGAGATTAGTGTGAAATCCATAGTTTGAGTTCGTGACACTGTTACAAACACAATATCATTTAATGCCACGTTTTGGTATGAGCGACTATGCCTCCTGGATTTTGAATTTACAGGAGCAACATCAAAAGCATTGCTCACACAGCTCTAAATGTTTTGATGTATGTATACGTGTATATTCCAGCGAAACTCCGGAATGTCTGGAGCAACTTTTACCTAACATGGGAGACATATTACTTTCAATCTAAGGAAAAAAATATTGTGGAATTCAGATACCTCAAGGGATTGAAGTTGGGAAGAGTGGCATGTAAAAATAGTGTAAAATGACTGATTGTAGAGTGTTATCCATTGTTTTCTCGGTCGTTGAGATGAGTAGTGAGGCACTCAATGGCATTATATCCAAATTCATCCTCATCTTTACAGGATGAGGGGCTTGGAGATATGATTAATAAAATGAAAACACATGAAAATTTTTATTCACAACATGAAAATTTTAGATGTCATGTTAGCAGTTATTACAGCAACATACTTCACACTACAATCTTTCCCTCACTCCTGTTGTTCGGCCATGTTGTTTTCAGGCGTTTACGTTTTTCTGAATATCTCAGCATTATTTGTTCTATCAAAATGAAAATTGCGGAATAAATCTCTATTTCAAATTTCCTTTAGAAATAAGAAGCTACTGAGTCATAATGTTATATGAATCACTTTTACTCTTCTAATAGAAACAAACCCTTGACCCCCAAGCGTTACCGGACCAAATGTTCTTTGGACGAAATGTGCTTTGAACTAAACATCCCTGGACGAAATGTCCTTTGGACCAATTCTCCTTTGGACGAAATGTCCTTTGGACCAATTGTATTTTAAACGAAATGTCATTTGGACGAATTGTCCTTTGGACCAAATGTCTTTGGATTAAATGTCTCTGGACGAAATGTTCTTTGGACGAAATATCTTTGGACTAAAAGGGTGGCCACCGGGTGGGCCAGTGTGAGTCACGGTGAGTGGTGTTTCGCAGTAGGTCACGTCCTTTTGACCCACGATCCACTGATCCACTCACAAATCTTGACCCATTTCACCCACTTACCAACCGACCCACTGACCCACTCCATCTTTGATTTTAACATGTCTTGTTTCATTTAAAAGACGAAACATACATCCACATAATTTTTTCATCGATTGCGAAGGTTGGCTTAATATCATAATTGTAATGGTAATTTGTTCTTAAGGTGAGAAATTGATATGATTAAAAAGCCCATCTAGACGTGGGTACAAATTACCTTCCAAAGTTATTAGAAACGCTTTCTCACCCCGAAAACTATGAATTCGACAAATATTTAAGTAATTTTTGAGATTTTATTTTTAGCTCTCCCAGGCCATCATCCTGTGAAGATGGGGATGAATTTGGATGTAACCTCCATTTGGAGCATCACTATCCATCTCAACGACCGAGAAAATTATGGATAAAACACTAAGATCAGTCGTTTTACATTATTTTTACATGTCACACCTCCCAACTTCCATAACTTCATACTACTACAATATTTTCTTCTTTGATTGAAAGTAATATGTCCCCCAAGTTTGGTAAAGGTTGTCCCAGACATTCCAGAATTACGCTCTCCTTATTAGATGTGCTGGGGGATCTTACTCTTACTGGAAGTTGAACTTAAACTTAAAGGTCATCAGAACTGCTCCCAATGAACTTGGCGACCACGAAAGATATGGGTTGTATACTAACACTGGTTATTTTCAATTATTTCTACATGTCAAATTTCACAAACTCCTTCATTGTGTTAATGAGGGCTTAACTTACATGGCATCTGAAGTTCCAATCTTTACCTAAGAGACCCCCAAAATTATAGATTCGACACTAATGTAGGTCTTTTTTTATAATTTTGATGTCAGTCCCTTTCATTCCTCCTAGGACAGCAAACGGATACTGCCACTGCTAGGACTAAATTTGGTCTTAAATGGCATTAAAATTTCTACCAATTAATTCAGCGAACAGTGCTGCATTTAGAAGCTCGGCGTCCCTACGCACTTTTGCTCTCGGCGCCCCCAATAACTACACATTTCTCCGTCCCTTGATCCCTAACTTACAAATAAAACCTAATTCGAATATGCTTAATTAGTGAATTTATTGCAGTTAAATACCACTCACTAGATGCTACAGCTACAATTACGTAACAAAAAATAAATGGTAAACATGTTCTGAATTATTTTCAGATTTCTTACGCTATCATTAAATATATTAGAATAGTAAAAGAGGACTGCTCATGAAATAGTATATTTGCTCTCGATTTTTTTAACTTTTTCATACGAAAAAATTAAAATTTTAAACTTTGCACTCTTCAAATATGTTACGGGCCTAGTTGGACTAATGGGAAATGCGGCACTGAAAACTTACGCTTCGACTCTAATATTGGTTGATTTCGATATTTTTTGTCGCTATGTAACCACCCTGGGTGCTAATGGGAGCTTAATTGGACTTGAATTGAAAGTAGAACTGTTTACCTAAGCGACCACGAAACTATGGATTCGATACTAATATCGATCCTTTTCTAGCATTTTTGGTATATATCCCGACAGTACTCTTTTCCAGATTGTAAGAAATATGGTTAAAATTGCTCTAGACATATCAGAATTATGTCGAAACACACACATACATCCACTTTCATTTATATAAATACAG